>NW_020664417.1:35624265-35723045 GCF_002925995.2 Terrapene triunguis | reverse complement strand
TCTAATAAATTTGTTAGTCTCTAAGGTGCCACAAGTACTCCTGTTATTTTTGCGGATACAGACTAACACGGCTGCTACTCTGAAACCTGTAAGCAATATTCTAATCCTAAACTTTGATACAGAAGAGAGTATCAATAACTACATCTAATACATGTCTAATTTTGAAATTTTACAAAGATGAAATATTTAGTATGTAATCCATAATCTCTTTACTACAAAAGCTGCATGCAGAACCCAGTTTCAACAATCTACTATAATATGGTTCAGAGGATGAAGATTTCTCAAAACAAAAAACAAAAAAATCGGGTTCACAGATAATAATGCTCCTCAAGTTAAATCAGTATGAAAGTGCTTCCATACTGCATTTCCATTTTAAATGTATGTCTCAGGACACTCAGTTCCAGTCCTGCCAATCTCAGACACAATGAGACCTAACACAACAGATGGCCCCCTCTGGGCCACTGCCCCAATATTTTCTAAGGTTATATAAATACTAAATATAAAACCTTGATGGTCAGTCACCGACATATAAGCAACCAATGCACTTCTCAGAAAGTTGGCAAGACCCTTGAGAAATCATGCTGCTGTTTCTGCAAGAGCCGCACTTAGTGGTTTGTTTTCAAGAATTGCCCCCACATAAAACACCTCACAACCTAGTGGTCATGAAGGTCAGTTCCTAGAAGAAAGGCAAAACTGTGAAAGCCCCTGTGTCTCAGGATCATTGAAAACTAGATAGTACAAGCATTTGAGAATATGCTGTAGGGAATAACCCTGTCCTAGCAAAATCTCATCTAGTAGGTCTTTTCTGTTACTAATTTCTATGAGCTTTGGCTTTTAACATCACATTTCTCCAGAATATCAAAATAAACTGCCCCTTTACCACAGAACTCCAGTTTGAGTTTCCCTTCATAGCGAAAGGGCAGGGGGAAATCTGATTTTTACCACACACATCTCAATTTAATTTTTATTCTATTGCTGTAGATATCATCTTCCAAGAAAACCTCCTGTATACACATGCCCTCTGCATTATCCATATACATTGAGAAGCCAGTAAGCTGCATCTCCAAATACACACACACACACACACACAAACCCTTCAGTGTCAAGGCAAAACCATAATTTTCAGGAGAAATTCTCTAAAGAAATTCCAATGTGATGTACAAAATAGAAAACAAAATGAAATGAAAGGCCTTTAAATCTCCCAGAGACAACACATTCAGGCCATTTATTGCCAGCAGAATCAGTTCAAGCAAGCTTGCCATGACAATAAAACACTGAGGTAGGATGGCTTCATTTATATGCAGCAATATTACATAAATTTCACTTTCAGAGGCAGGCATGAGAGAGATGCGAATATTTAAATTCTTCACTGAGCAATAAATGGGGCACCTCAGATGTAAAAAAAAGTCAGCAATCCTGTCACTAAAAATAGGGGGAAGATGCCTAATTCGTAATTTAAAAAGAAAAGATATCATTCTTCCTTTCTTTCACAGTGTTGATTAAATGAGGTAATAAATCATATGTCTGATACATGCCAGGCATCTGCCAGGGCAGGAGTTGGCGCAGAAGGTGACAAATAAAGAGTCATGCAGGCGCTAGAGTTTTATAGGCTGTCACTAGTATGACAAGTGATGATAAAGGGCAGCATTATGTCTCCACTGCTGATAGTCTATAAACAAATTCTCTATTGTAATTCTTTTGTGTGGGTTCTTTATCTTCATTTAAAGCCTGGAGGAGTTTTTCTAAAAGAGCAGCGAAGAGAAAATTGTTTGGTCCTAGTAATTAAAGGTCTGCTCAAGCGGAATACCCAATTGCTAATTCAGTGTCCAAAATATACACTTTGAATTGATAGGGATGACAGAGGAGGAACTTTTTTTTTTTTTTAAAATGGACTTGTTGTTCTTCCCTCTTTGTGTGGCTAAAAGGTGTATGCTTTTTACTGATTCCTCCTGGTGGCAGATGTGCTAGGTGAGCAGAACCTTCTTCACCAAGTCCCCCTACATTTCCCAGGAAAAGCATGGAGAGATTTTAGAAAAGACACCAAAGCTACAGATCTTACAGAGCCAGGAATTGAGTACATTCTTCTTTCCCAGACTTAGGGACTAGTGTGGCTACAGTGCAGACACATGATGAGGCCAAGAAAAGAGGAAGCTACTCACCTTGTGGACTAGGTGTGCTTGTGTCCCTGTGCTTCTGATCAGAGAACTTTGGTAACAGTGTCTGTTTGGCCTGCACATGCGCTGTCCCCCCACCTTGTGCTCTACCATGAGGCTAACTAGCACTGCACAGGTTAACCACCCTCACTTCCTTCTCTACTGCAGAGTCATTGACAAGAACTCCAAAGAAGAGGGGAGGAGGGTGGGTTGTGGAGTATCCATAGGGACACATGTCTCAAAGAACCATTGTTACTGCACAAAGTAACTCCCTCTTTTTCTTTGAGTAGTGCCCCTATGGGTGCTCCACTGTAGATAACTTCCAAGCAGTGTTCCCAGTGGAGGGCTGAGGCTTTGGAGTCAAGTCTGTTATGGATGATAATACTGAGGTGCCAAAGTTGGCATTGGACGCAGTCTCGCCTGTAACCACATACTGTTCTGTGAAAGTATGTACAGATGCCCAGATGGCTGCTCTGCAGATTTCCAAAATAGGGATATTCTTGAGGAAGGTAACTGAAGCAGAAATTGACCTTGTGGCATGTGTACGGATTTCAGATGGAAGAATGACCCTGAAAATCTCGTAGAATTGTTTAATGCAGCTCAAGAGTCTCTGTGCAGACATTGCTGTACCTTTTGATCTGTCCGCAATGAAAAGGAAATGCTTAGGAGAGTTTCTAAAGGTCTTTGTCCTGTCCAGGTAAAAGGCCAGAGCCCTTCAAACATCTAATGTGTATAGAATAGCCTCCCTGTTATATCAGTGAGACTTAGGGTAAAAAGTTTATTATACCCTTGAGGAGTTGCTTTGTAGTTGCGTGCAAGAACACTGAGTATCCCTCTATTTGTTGATGGAAGGATGTTATGGCTGCTAGGTGTACTTTGAATAAACTAAGATATAGTCCTGATTTCTTGATAGTCAGCCTATAGTCTAGGACTGAGGTGGGCAAACCACGGCCCGCAGGCCATATCCGGCCCGCGGGACCCTCCTGCCTGGCCCCTGAGCTCCTGCCCTGGGAGACTAGCCCCTGGCCCCTCCCCCCAAGCTCTCCCTTCCCCGCATCCTCAGTTCGCTCCGCCACCGGGGCTGTGAGCTCCTGGGGCAGCACAGCTGCAGAGCCCAGCCTGACCCGGTGCTCTGTGCTGCGTGGTGGCATGGCTGGCTCCAGCCGAGTGGTGTGGCTGCCTGTCCTGGTGCTTTGGGCAGTGCGGCTGTAGCACCACCAGTGCTCCAGGCAGTGTGGTAAGGGGGCAGGGAGAGGAGGGGTTGGCTAGAGGGCAGGGGAGTTCGGGATGGTGGTCAGGGGGCAGGGGTGTGGATAGGGGGTGGGGTGGTCAGAGGGTGGGGAGCAGGGGGGTTGAATGTGGACAGGAGTCCCAGGGGGCAGTCAGGAATCACTGGGGGTTGGATGGGGCAGCGGGGGGCAGTCAGGGAGAAAGTGTGGTTGGATGGGGCAGGGGTCCCGGATGGGGGGGGGGGTCAGAGGGTGAGAAGCAGGAGGGGTCAGATAGGGGGTGGGCCACGCCTGGCTGTTTGGGGAGGCACAGCCTCTGCTAACTGGCCCTCTGTACAATTTTGGAAACCCGATGCAGCCCTCAGGCCAAAAGTTTGCCCGCCCCTGGTCTAGGATCATTGGGAGAGTAGCAGATGTCAGGGAAATTTGTCTAGAATTACACCAACCCTGAAACCTGGTTCATTTCTGCAGGTAAGTATGACTTTACTACACAGTGGGAAATTGGCTACAAACTTTCTGTACCTCCTCAGAGCAGGCTCTTTCTGTGTTGGAACCATGAAGGAACCAGGCCTTGAGCCACAGGTTGTGGTTGTGGTTGAGTGCGCGTCCTTGGTTGTGCAAGAGGAGGTTGTGAAGAAGTATCAGTGGACACTTCGCCAGCCGTGACAGGTAAGGTTACTGTGTCTGTCTCGGCCAGGTGGGAGCAATCAGTATGATGTTTGGTCTCTCTTTTTATTTTTAAACAGGACTTTTGATAATAGAGGGATTGGAAGAAAGGCATATAGCAGGCCCTTGTCCCACAAGAGAAGGAGAGTGTCCCCTAAGGAGTGTAGTCCAAGGCCTGCCCAGGAGCAGTAGAATGGACATTTCTTGTTCAGGTAAGTGGTGAATAAGTCTATAATTGGTGTCCCCCACCATCTGAATATCTCATGAAGTACTGCTGAGTTTATCTCCCATTTGTGGTCATGTGGAACTTGTGGCTGAGACTGTCCACTGTCGTGTTCTGTACTCCTGGAAGGTAGGGTGCTGATATTGTGGCACTGTGGGAAATGCACCAGTTCCACAGCTCTAGTGCTTCTGCACAGAGGGAGTGCGATCTGCCCCCCTCCCCGACGATATATGTAGTACATGCACGCTATGTTGTCTGCGATGACTCTTGTGTGGGTACACCTCTGATTAGCGGAAGTAAGCACAAGCATTCCTGACCGCTCTGAGTTTGAGGAGGTTGATGTGAAGAGACATCTCCATGAGGTTGTTGAGATGTGTACCCCAACCTCTGAGGGATGCATCAGTGGTGAGAAATAACAATGGGAAAGGTTGTGAGAAGGGGATCACCATGCAGACATTTGATGGGTCCTTCACCAGTCCAGGGAGTGTTTGACTTTGGTGGGCCATGAGAGGTTTGTCTAGACTGTCTCTGTTTGGCCTGTCCACCGAGTCGAACCGTGTCTGGAGCCACCTCATGTAAAGCTTGGCATGAGTTATCATGAACATGCCCACAACCATGTGCCCCAGAAGTTAAAGACAGTGATATTTGAGGGCTGGTTTGTACTGACTCTGAGCATGGACAATTTGTGGAACCTGTGCTGTGGAAGGAGCGCCCTTGCCTGTAATGAGTCAAGATCAGCTCCTATGATCTGTTGGTGGCATACAGGGGTTAACATCAATTTTTGGATGTTGATCTGTAGGCCCAGCTCCATGAACAAGTCCATAGTTGTTTGGGTGACTCGAAGGACATCAATGAATGAGCGGGCTCTGAGGAGACAATCATCCAGGTCGGGGGGAGGAGGTAGATCATGATCCCCTGCAAGGCCAGCTCCAGGCACCAGCTAAGGAAACGGGTGCGTGGGGCAGGCAATACAAAGGGGCGGCATGTCCGGGTCTTTGGCAGAAATTTGGCGGCGGGTCCCTCAGTCCCTCTCTTCCTCTTTGAGCTGCTGCCGAAGTGCCACTGAAGAGGAAGAGAGGGAGTGAAGGACCTGCCGCTGAACTGCCACTGAAGAATGGAGCGACACGATTGAGCTGCCGCCGAAGTGCTGCCAATCTGCTTCCCACCCCTCCCCCGCCGCTTGGGACGGCAGAAAACCTGGAGCCAGCCCTGATCCCTTGGGAGCATAGGTGAGCTGCCATGTTATAGAGGACCTTGGAGAATACTCTCAGAACGGATGAGATGCCAAAGGGGAGTACTCTGTACTAGTAAGTGTCCTGGCCCAGGGTAAATCTGGGGAGTTGTCCGTGGGAGTAAGCATCCTGCAGGTCGAGGGCTGAGAACCAATCTCCCTGTTCCAAAGATGGAATAATCATTGCTAGTGTGACCATTTTGAATTTTTGAGCCTTGACAAATTTATTCAGTGCTCAGAGGTCCAGTATGGGTCTTCAACTTCCCTTCTTCTTGGGTATCAGGAAATAATGAGAGTAAAACCTATCCCTCATAGATGGTGAGGATCAGGTCTATGGCTCCTAAGCAAAGAAGGTGATCTATTTCTTGTTGCAACAGACTCTCATGAGAAGGGTCCCTGAAGAGGGAAGGGGAAGGGTGTTGAGGGGGAGGGAGGTGAAGTGGATGGAGTACCCATTGCAGAGGATTTCCAGAATCTATTTGTTGGATGTTATTCATTCCCAGATGTTGTGGAATGAAGCAAAGCAGCACCCAAATGGATACAATGGGTTGATCAGCTGCAGTTAGTGTTGAGAGGAGTGGTCACTCGGTGCCCCGACCAAGATGTCAAAACTGATGTTTTGAGGTGAATGGTTGCGAAGAGGAAGACTGCGGGCCTGGTGGTTTGCATTTTGAAAACCTTGATTTTTTTCCTTTGAGGCGTATAATAGCACTGAATTAGAGAGTGTGGCATGCAGGATTTATGCTGAGATTGAGGACTAAATTTTCTGTTTTGTCCAGGTATATAAATCCCTAATGACTGAAGAGTAGCTCTGGAATCTTCGAGTGGATAGAGGGATACGTCAGTCTTCTTGGCAAACAATTCGGTGTCCTTGAATGGAGGTCCTTTACAGTAGTCTTCACTTCCTTAGGGAAGCCGGACAAGTGCAACCATGACACTCACTGCATAACAGCTGTGGAGATGGATAGGGCTGCTGCGTCGACTGCATCAAGTGCTGACTGGAGTGCTGACTTGGCTACCAGTTGTCCTTCATTAACAATGGCACGAAACTGTTCTCGGTGTGACTTTGGGAGCTGATCAATAAATGCGTTGAGCTTAGAGTAACTGATGTACAATAGCTGTATTTTGCTGACAGAGCCTGAGAATTTCCAATTCTAAATTGCAGTGAGGCAGATGAATAGGTCTTTTTCCCACATAGGTCAAGGTGCTTCCAATCCCTGTCGTAGTGGGTGGACTTCACCCAGTGTTGGCAACCACGGGAGTTCAGTACATCCATAACTATCAAATTAGGGAGGGGATGGGAAAAAAGAAATTCCATATCTTTGGCCGGGACATAATATTTCTTATTGATCCATTTTAAGGAAGGTGTTACTGATGCTGGAGTTGGCTTGGTTGGGTCCAGAAGGGCCTAGTTGCTGGGAAGAGCTCTTCTGGAGGAAAAGGAGTGTAAGATGTCCATGAGTTAATGATAGGTGTCTTACCTCTCAATAGGTATCTGCAAAGTGTCTGCCACCCATTTTGCCAAATCTTGAAATACCCTGAAGTTGTCTGCTAGAGACGGCAGAGAAGGCATCACTGCCTTGTCTGGAGAGGAGGAAGAAATGCTGGTCTATGGTGGGACCTCCTCCTCAAATCCGATTAGTGGTGCTAGAACTAGGGGTGCTCCTGCACCCCTTGGCTTGAAGCAACAACAAACAACACCAAATACATGGTTTCCATCATCAGCATGCCCCCTGTAAAAATTGTCCCAGCACCCCTGAATCTGACCTCATGTTCTTCCATGATCTTTTTGAGAGGTTCAGAGGCTCTGGATACCGTGGCTGAGGGAGAGCACCTCAATGGCTCATGGTGGGCCACACTAGATGTTCGGTGTGGAGTCTGTACACTGCCCAGGATCCCAGTAGGGCCACTGGGGTGGTGGACGGGGTCATGGTGGTTGGGCTAATGGCTGGCCATACTATGGTGGTTGAGGAGCAGAGGATGGGTATTTCTGAGGGGACCCAGATTGGTAGTGGGCACTATAAAGGGATGGGAGACAACCTCCTCCTGTTTGCTCTCCAATTCTCCACTGGTGGAGATTCCTGTGTCCAACATAAACTCGGTACCAGGGCTGCAGTACCGAGCAGGGGAGACTCTGGTATCTCAGCTACCGCAAGGTCCTTTGAGTGTCTGAACCCTTGTGCTGCTGTCATACTCGGTACCGATGGCGGTTGTCGGTGCTAGCTCAATGGTATTGAGGGGATCAGATCTGGGACATGCTGAGTGCTCTGAGGCTGGATGGCATGTTGTTGATGGTGCCGATGTTAATGCCTGTACTGGCAGCGTCTTCCCAGAGGTGGTGCAGTCTCTATCCTTACCTTTCCTTGTCGGTACTGTTGCTTCGGTGCCTATGCCCATCACGTCCTTAGGTGCATCAATGGTACCTGTGCACCAGAACCTCATGAGCTATGGGTGCCATGTTTGGATGGCCTTAGTGCCCTTGGAGCTCATGACATTGAATGTGCCGGAGATATTTTTTGACTAGCCTGGAGCCCACTCTAAGGACTCATGGCTCTCTTTTTTAAAGCCTTACATGAGGCTGTTTTCTTCGACTCATAAACCTTAGATGTTGACCTTAGATGTGGGAAGATTCACACCATCTGAGTGACTCCTGGCCTGGGTCCAGGGACAGCTGGAGGGCTATCTCCATGAGGAGGAGTTTTAGTCTCAGTCCTTCTGAGATCTGGACTTTAATAGTTGGCAAAGACCACACTTCTGGAAAATGCGTTTTTCCCTGAGACAACAGATGTAGCAGGAACATCTGTCTGCTACTGCGATGGCCTGTTTGCATGAGAGGCACCTCTTAAATCCCAGTGAATCGGGCATACTTCGCACTAGGGCAAACCCCAGACAAAGGGAAAAAAGGTTCATTTTTTTTTTAAAAGAGAAAAAAAAACTAGAGGAACTCCAAGGCTATGTCTACACTACAGCTTGTCAGCAGAACTTATGCCATTCAGGGATGTGAATAAACCATCCCCATGAGCAACATAAGTTACAATGATGTAAGTGCTGGTGTGAACAGTGCTATGTTGGTGGGAGACCTCCCGCCACCATAGCTTCTGCTGCTTGTGGAGGTGGTTTTATTATGCCGAAGGGAGAGGTCCCATCAGCCATAGAGTGTCTTCACAGACATGCTGCAGCATTATATGTGTAGACATGCCCTCAGACTAAGAAAGTTATTAACTATTTGAATTCCAGTAGGAATAACGATCCGATGAACGGACTGCTAATGGCTCCATCTCTCGCTGGGGAGGTTGAGAAGGAACTGAGGTGGGCTCACCAGCGCAGCACTGGTTAGCCTTGTGGCAGAGCATGAGTGGGGGGCAGTGCATGTGCGAGCCTAACAGACACTGCTACCAAAGTTCTCTAATCAGCAGCGCAGGGATGCAAGCACACCTACAGTGGAGCACCAACAGGGACACTACTTGAAGAAGTAAAGGCGCTAGAGAGATACCTGAGAAATGAAGCCCCCTGGCTCTGCAGTTTCTGGCCAGTCATACACATGGCATATTGTCTGATCTACTCAGCTTCTCCCCCACCAAACCTCTCTCCAAGACAGCAGAGCCAGCTCCCACATTTCCTTTCATGGTATTATTGACAACTGGGTCACCAGCAGTGTTCAACTCACCTGAGGGCAACCATAGTGCTGGGAGGATTATTTTATGCTTCTCTGCACAACATTAGCTAACTCTGTTAATATGTTGATTTTGTTTTAGTTGGAGAAGTATAATTTGAACTGATTTGACATTCATTGGGTGTGTTAAATGCATGTTGAGCCAGGGAACCCCACTGTGTTGTAAAGTCTATGTTGGCCTATATACACCACCTGCTCCCCCTCTAAACAGAGGAGCATGTTGTGGGGCACATAGGGACATGACTGAGTGTGTGGTGCTCTGCTGATTTTGAGTCAGAAAATTAATTCCTAGGGGACTGTTCCAATAGGTGTAAATTAGAGCAGTCCTATGGCTGCTCTAACTTGAATTGAGGACTGTTTCAGCCCTTGACCAACCCTAGGATCAGGCAGGCAGAAAGGTGCCTTGAAGACACCTTTTTCTCTTCCATTAGCTGCAGAGATTGTGAGCTCAGAACAGTTAAAGATGGAGTTCAATACACACAGTAAGGATTGCATACATTTACATAATTTATTGAGCTCCCGTTACTGAAAAGAGAATTGGAATACTATGAAAAACATAATATAACAGCTAAAATCCTGTTTCGCAAGCCAAAGTTAAATACAGAAATCAACAACTGTTCATTACATTTTAAACCTTTTTAGAAAGGTTACAAAGGGAATGTAAGCCGTTCTTCACTGAAAGTTTATTTCATGTCATACCTGTAATGAGAAACCTTGCCATTTTGTACTACCCATTTCTGCTCATTGTGCTGACTGGCAGTCTTATTTCATTGGTGTTCATGACTGACAGCAAATATGTCCCCAAAAAGAAAGACAGTGATGGGAAGAGAAATACTTGGAAAAATTGATTTAGCTTGTACTTTGTTACAGTAACTTAGCAACATTCAAGCATATTATCCTTTAGTATATACCCTTAGCCTGTTTGTATCTATGCTTAGGGAAAGTCTTTGAGAATGACTGGGAAAATCCTCTCACCTTCTTTACTTTAAGCTTGCCTCTACCTTTCGCTGTGTATTTCCTGTTATGTATAGCAAACTACAAGCTCTCTTTCTAAAGAGAGATAGTATATAAATATAAAATACTCTTATAGTTCTGTTCATCCAGAAAGATCCAAAATTCCTTACTAACTACCGGTATACAAAGGAATCATTTTTCTCACAATAGCAATGGTAAATTGTGAAATGCAACCACCTCTACTCAGAATGAGGCACACAGCAACACTGCAAAAACCACCTAGAACAGGACGCTGAGAATAAACGCACTGACAATTTTCATGGCAATTAAGCATAACAATTACCTTAATTAGATTATGGGCAGGAGACCAGGACTAACCAGTGGTTGAAGCAGATTGAAACAGGATGGGGGAGTTCTCACCACATAAGCCAGGGGGAAAGGAGAAGTGTGCTCCACTCTGTTCCAGTGGTGCTAGAACAATTTTTATAGTATGGGTGATGAAGGCAGGAAACCACGTATTTGGGTTACTACTACTACTTCAAGCCAGAGGGTGTGGTAGCACCCCTAGTTCTAGCACCTATGCTCTGTGTCCCTCCATGTTTTAACTTCTGGGGCTAATACCCCATGTGACACAGGCAAAACAAGCACCAGCTCTGGCTAAGGCTGTAGGAGTCAGTTGAGCACTGACAGATTCATAGCTGGAAGTCAGACCAGTTCACCTGTATATTAGTATTGTTCAAGATAGGTCTTAGACTTGTAAGAATATGTTTAGGGTTTAGATTCTATAAAATGCTTGTAAATTGCTGCATGCAATCTTACTTGTACTGTCTGAACCCCATGCTATAAAGGTAATATGAAAATTTTGCATTATAGTTGTAAAAATGCCTGCTCTGAACTTGTGAACTCAGACTGGAGGAGTGGTTCCCCCCACCCATCAAGAAGGACTATTAAAACTAAATTGGCCATTGTAGGACAAAAACTTTGTTGATTGCCCCATCCACCCCTGAAGAAGTTACATGCAGGTGCAATCGTCCCACAGGTTTGAATTCTGGGGGAAGGACATATAAAGATGCTCACAAGAAGAAATAGTTATCTCTTGTTGTTTGGACTCTTAGCTGCAGCCCTTGTAAGAAACAAGCAGAGATCCCCAGGGTCAACCTGGGTTACCCTGAAAAGACATTCAGTGGACAGATTACTACAGCTTTGTCACCTTTTGGAACCTATGATTGTAACTCATTTGTGCATATATGTTGCCTGCTTTAACTTGTAAATAACTCATTTCTTTTCTTAATTAATAAATCCTTAGTTAGTTTACTATAAGATTGGTTACCAGCATTGTCTTTGATGTGATATCGAAGGTACAAATTGACCTGGCGTAAGAGACGGTCTCTTGGGACTGAGAGCAACCTGAATATTTTGTGATCTTTGGTTTAAGTGGCCATTTATCACTAAGTCCAGCTTGCCTGGGTGGCAATATAGACCGGAGCGCCCAAGGGGACTGTCTGACTCCATAGTAAGATTGGTATAGTGATCCAGGAGTTCACATTGGTTACTGGGTTGGTGAAATCTAATTATAGAATGTACCACCAGTTTGGGGTATCTGTTCTGCTCTTTGACACTGTGCCCTGAGGTTGGCACTCACAGCATGACACCCCCAACAGGTGTAAGAATAGTACTGAAGACAAATGTATGGAAGCCCATTCAGCAATCATGGGTCTGCTGTGTGAGTGGCTGGTCCCCTAATTTACGTGGGCTGCTAATTGCTTCAAAAGCCCTTGTGTCAGCTGGGGATCAGCAGGGCTTACAGAAACTCTAGCTGTTTGCCTTGTCCCATGGCCATGACCCTTATGCCTCCACAAGGAGGGAAGTAGAATAGAAGGTGTTTTGTTGGCTTTGTGTTGCTAAAGGATCCCCCTGTACCAGGAAATCATTCCAGGGCAGACTGCACTGGCTTTCAGATTTCCTTACACTGGTAGTGCAACAAAAGTGTGTCCCTAAGTCAGTGGAGGATCTGGGCTAATATATGGTTACAAGGAAAACTACATGTTAAGTGTGCCGTAACAAATAAATCTAAGGCTGCCCTACAGATAGTTCTTCTAGGCATAATTATACAGTACAAACCTGTCAAATGGATGACCTTGTTGCATTAAAATTTGATTCTTTTAACAATTCTGTTCATTACACAGGTATTTATACAGTAAACTGTCTCCAAGGAATGTAAGTCTGAGTTTCTCCTAGGACACAACTAAATGAGGATACTGAGGACTGAAATAGAGAAAGCATCATTTTCTTTGATAGCAGTAAATTAGTCATAAATGCCATCCTTGTATTATCAGTGTAACATGACTGACTAAACTGCATCAGGACAGCATTAATTGTTAACAATTATAAACTATACTTGACAATAACATGTCAACAAGGACAATTTCTACATATTTATAACAGTGAAAAGTCTTGAAGATTTGAGACCTGTCATTACACTGACATTTTCTCTGTGTTGCCTGAAACTATCTGACATATTTTTAGTTCTTCCTCCAAAATATACCACTGGCTTCTATACTAGGCACTGTCATCTTAGAAAATTGTTTTCTCCAGCATTGCTCTTTTTAACCCCTCAAAAGCCCTAGACACAGTATGCAGGAGAACTTTTGCATAAAGGATAGGAACACAGGTACTTTCAAGGGTGAAAGGAGGTCATGCAGTTTATGTAATCCCTGCACCCTTTTTTTAAAATTAGTGCTAGATTCTGATTCCTTTACTCACACTGAATAGCACCCTAGGTGCTACTAAACGTGTATAAAGGTATCAGAATTCAGCTCTTAATATTCCACCTTGCAATGTATTCTGCTAACTTTCTGCCTAACAGTAGACACATATGCTGCCATTTTTGTTGTCCATTCCATATACTAAATCATAGTGAGGCAAATCCTTAAGTCCTTATTCAGCCTTTAGTTCTTTTACTCAGGCAACATTTCAGTAGAAGTTCTTTCTGAGTAAGGATTGGCTGTCTATGAGCAAGGAAATTCCCTGTATGTTCTCTTTGAGCCCAGAACTGCCTGAGGTTCAGTTTAACCCTCCCCACCTGTCAATCCTTGTTCTAGAGCAGGGATACTCAGACTGAGGCTCAGGAGCCACAAGTGACTCTTTAATAAGTCTCTTGCAGCTCTTTGCAGCACATGATATTAAAACACTGATTTAATTATCAAAGTTATTAACCAGTCAGGATGCTTTTACTATGTTATTAACCAATTGTAGAATACTTGGTCAGGCATTTTGCTGTGAGTATATAGAATAATAAATGAAACAATGAATTCACATTACTGTGGCTCTTTTGGGTAATGTTGATCACTAATTTGGCTCCTGAACCACTGAGATCGAAGTATTACTGTTCTAGAGTTTGACATCAGGTCAAGAAGTTGCTTTGGCTTTACAATGACATAACAAAATGTGTTTCCTTCTAAGGTAGTTTCTAATGTAGGGTCCAATGCTGCATGGAGCTGAACCCCTGCTCAAGATACTGTATAACTTCAACAGATCACAATCTGAGGATGCATAATACCTTGCAGCATGGACTCAGCACGGCACCCTGAATTTCTAACCAATATAAATCCTAGAACTAAACACCACTTTTCAAGGATATTTAAGTTTATGGATATGTTGCATCTTTCTTATTTCTTCAATATCTTTCCTAAAATATAGCTCCCACATTTGGGAACAACACTTTGGTGGCCAGAAGGGGCACAAGCTTTGAGAAATTGTGCTCATTTCTTTTATTTCTGAATCCAAGCACCTCGTTAACTTTCTAGATTGCTTCCTGCTACTGTCCTGACTTTCTCTCTCTCTCTTTTGTTGGTGTTCCAAGCCTTTCTTGATTAACTTTTTGCCATATGGGATTGTTCAGGGAAGGTGCATTCCCTCTTCTGATACTTTGACTCAGTTCTCATCAGCTAATGTTCTTACAATGTTGTGAGTGCATTAGCTAGTTGTTTGCTTGCGCACCCAGTCTGTAGTGATCTTTCCATATCCTGTCACTTTCTTTTTTTGTGATGGCTGAACTTTCCACCATCCTGATTTCTCCCCCCTGAGCTTTCCCCTGCTTCTTCCCCCCAATTTGAAAATGTTAACTCTGCTTTAGGTATTGCCTTTCAAGTTACTGCTATATAATGAACCACAATGAAAGTAGCAGAGCCATGAGACACAGTGGGTTAATGTTCCTGAGAAAGTCTTTAGAAATCCACAACTGATGGCATTCCTCTAAAAACCTGCTCTAACTGTAACGCAGGAAAGTGATCTGCTCAAGATTAATTCAAGCAATCTTTCTTTGGTCATTTGCAGTGAAGAATTTGCCTTCTAGGCTGGGTATTTACAGGGGTTATATAGCTACAGAGCTACACTGTTGTTCAAGATCAATGCTCTATTTGAGAAGAGGGAAAGGAAGAAAATAGCTATATAAAAGTATCTGTTTCTCAATTCACAAACTAATCTGCCATGATGTTGCTTCATGACATAATGAGGCAAACACGGATGCATAATTAGGCATCAAGTAATGACAGTACGAGCAGTTAATCAAACAATAATTCCATAGTTTTTCCATGGATGGATGCTCAGCTCTTTTTTGAGAAAACAAGTGAGCTGCTGGGTAAATCAAGCTTGGGAAAAAAGAGACATTAAGTATTTTTTGTCTTTAGGATCTTTTCTTTCTTGTTTATGCAGCTGAACCAACCTGTCTTTTCATACGTCTCAGTTGCCAATATTGTTTTGGAGTGTCACTGATGTTCTTCATTCCTCCCTTTAGTCTGGCAGAGACCCTCATTAAGGATAGGAATTTGAGAAGCAGAAAAACATTGAATTTTAAATTAACAGTTGAGGTCTGAAGTTTTAAAAATAATTAACTACAGGGTCCAGTTCTGCTCCAAGTGAAGTAAACAGAAGTTTGCTGCTGACAACAACAGGAAACAAGATCAGACCCACAGTCATAATTTTCTAAATTTTTATATAACTTCTTAAAAATAAAAAGCCCCAGGAGATGGCATCAGGCTTTAGTCTTCGTCTTTTTTGCCATGACCAAGAGCATTGAGCGTTAGAGTACCATCCGCTGGTTTTTATTTTATTTGGTGCAAAGGAAATTTTACTTTTAAATAGATTTACTAAAGAGCTTAGGCACTGAAAGCAGGGAGTAAGACTAGCATGGAAGCTTATTTTAAATTTCTATGGGTAGCTGTCTGTACCCTCCCTCTAGAATAGGTCAAAAAAAAAAAAATGGATGGCTTCGGCCAAACCAAAACCCTACATCCAAACACCACAAACATTTCTCAGGTCTGACCTTTGCTCTGAACTTTGTACTACCCCAGACTTTTCAAAAACTTCCACTAATAAAAGTTTCAGGGAGCTGTGCTGGGAATTGTGGGAATAGATTGTTAGAGGGCAATGCAGCTTCAACACAAGTGTGGATGCTTGGCTAACCAGCAACCAGCAGAGCATGGCTAGCATGGACATGTTGCACCATTGGTTCTTACACCAGTGCTAAGCCACTGGCTTCAATTACCGAAACTAGGAACAGCTCATGTTCCCAGGACTATACAATAAATACTGCACCTTTGTGAGAATCTTGTACTCACCTGTATATATCCCCATAAATCACAAAAAGATATTTACAATCTTATGTTACTGAACCTCCATAAAGCAATCCTATGCACCTCAATACTAAAAGAGTACGGACAAACTGGAGAGTTCAGAGAACAACCACAAAAATGATTGGGGCCTGAAAGGATTGACTTAAGAGAAAATGTTAAAAGAGGCAAATGTGGTATTGTTTGGTAACTGACTGCAAAGGGAGGACATGATAATTGTTTACAAACATTTGAAGGATGTAAAACATGGAAACCAAAATGGAGAGGAATTATTTAGGATGGTACCTGGCAGCATAAGTAGAAATGAAAAGATGACATTAACAAAGGGGAAAAACAGAGGAAAGACCTCTGGACCCATTAGACTACATAACCTGTCAAAATATTAGAAAAATGTTGGAAACACCATCACTTGGGATATTTGAAACTAAACTTAAGAAAACACTAGCAAATGTGCCAGAGAACAATCCTGCATGGCCAGAGGGATGGACTAGATGGTAAACATCTCTTCTTTTAATGATTCTATGAACCTTTAAAGGTTAAGTGACATGCAGTAAGTATCAGCATTTACCACCTTTCCTCTGAAGACCTGGACTGGGTCATAAAAGATTCAAATATATAATCCCAGTTTAATTTCTGCTGGAGATTTGTCCACAAAACATGGCATTTTAGAAATCTTTGCTCAGAACTGGGCCAGCCTGGGTTAGTATGGATAACACATTGAGAGAACTGCAAGGGGTAGCACACATCATGCCTGTTTCTGGATACTAGAGCTACAGTCCTTCATAGATTCTAAGGCCAGAAGGGACCATAGTGATCATCTAGTCTGACCTATTGCATAGCACAGGCCATAGAACTTCCCCAAAATAATTCCTAGCAGAGCTTTTAGAAAAATAGCCAATCGTAATTTAAAAATTGTCAGTGATGGAGAATCCACCGTGCCCCTTTGTAAATTGTTCCAATGGTTAATTATTCTCATCATTAAAAAAATGTACAATTTATTTCCCATCTGAATTTTTACAGCTACAGCTTCCAGCTATTGGATTGTATTATACCTTTTTCTGCTAGAGTGAAGAACCTATTTAATATTTGTTCCCCATGTAGGTACTTATAGACTAGGGGTTTTCAAACTTCATTGCACTGCGACCCCCTTTTGACAAGAAAAATTACTACACGACCCCAGGAGAGGGGACTGAAGCCTGAGCCTGCCTAAGCCCCACTACCCCAGGTGTGGGGCCCAATGCCAAAGCCCAAGCCCCACCACTCTGGGTGAGAAGGCCAAAACCGAAGCCCAAAGGCTTCAGCCCCAGACAGGGGGCCTGTAACCTGAGTCTCACTGCCCAGGGCTGAAGCCCTCAGGCTTCGACCCCGGGCAGTGGTGCTCAAGCTTCAGCTTCGGCCCTGGGCCCCAGCAAGTCTAAGCCAGCCCTGGCAACCCCATTAAAATGAGGTCTTGACCCACAGTTTGAGAATCGCTGTTATAGACTAATCAAGTCACCCCTTAATCTTCTAGATTGAACTCCTTGAATCTATCATTATAGGGCATGTTTTCTAGTCCTTTAATCATTCTTTTGGCTCTTCTCTGAACCCTCTCCAGCTTATCAACATCCTTCTTGAATTGTGAGCACCAGAACTGGACACAGTATCCTGGCAGCGGTCACACCAGTACCAAATACAGAGGTAAAATAAGCTCTCTGCTCCTACTCAAGATTCCCCGGTTTATGCATTCCAGGATCGCATTCGCCTTTTTTGGCCACAGCGTCACACTGGGTGCTCACGTTTAGCTGAATATCCACTATGACCCCCAAATCTTTGGGTCCTGCAGCACGGCCTGCATTCTTTGTTGCCAGATGTATACTGTTACATTAAACCACATTAAAAAGCATATTTCCCTTGTTCCCAGTTTACCAAGTGATCCAGATTGCTCTGAATTAGTGACCTGTCATCTTCATTATTTACCATTCCCCCAACTTGTGTGTGATCATCAAACTTTATCAATGGTATTTTTATGATTTCTTCCAGGTCACTAATTAAAAAAATGCTGAATAGTGTAGGTCGAAGAACCAATCCCTGTGGGACCCCACAGGAATCAATGACAATTCCCCATTTACAGTTACATTTTGAGACCTATCAGTTAGCCAGCTTGTAATCCATTAAATGTGTGCCATGTAAATTCTATATTGTTATAGCTTTTTAAATCAAATGTGATGCTGGGTGATCTCCTCAGCCAGCTCTTTTAAAACTCTTGAACGCAAGTTATCTGGACCTGCGGATTTAAAAATGTGCAACTTTAGTAGCTTCTGTTCAACATCCTCCAGAGATATTGGTGGAATGGAAAGAGTTATCTCCGGCTGATGAGACTGCATCACCTGTTTTTTCCCTTAAATATATAACAGAAATATTACTAAGAACCTCTGCCTTTACTGCATTATTATTGATAATACTACCATTTCTATGTATTAATGAACTATTGCCAGGATTCTTTTGCTTCTAATATATTTAAAAAACTTCTTATTGTCCTTAACCCTGCTGGCCATAGAGCTCTCCTTCTGTCCCTTGGCTTCCCTTATCAATTTTCTACAATTCCTAACTTCTGGTTTATATTAATTACTATCAACTTCCCCTCTCTTCCATATTTGTTGTATATTATTTTTTACAGCGGCCTTCACTTCCTCTCTAAACCGGGTTAGTTTAACTAGTGCAGCCTTTTTCATGGGATTGTGGCTTTTGAGGCATCTAGTAAAGCGTTCTTAAATGATCCCCAATTATCATTCATATTTTTATGATTAAGGTCTTTCTCCCAGCTGATTTGGCTCAGAATTCTTCTCAGCTTTGTGAAATTGTCCCTTTTAAAGCAATAAAGTAAATAAATAAATAAATAAAATTTGGCCTTTTAAAGCAATATTATATATATATATATCTTTAAAGGGCCAAATTTTATTTTTCTCTCTCTCTCTCTCTCACTGGTCATGATCACTTGTATCTAAGTTACCATTAGTTTTTAGTTCTATGATCACTTCCTGTTTATCTGTCAAGATGAGGTCTAATATATAACTCCCCCATGGGCTGCAACACCGAGTTAGGAAATTGTCATCTATAATGTATAGAAATTCTAAGGATGTCTTACTATTGGCAGTGAGAGACCTCCAGTATATGTATCACTCAAATTGAAATCCCCAATGATCCCAGGCTTTCCCTCCCTGCTGTTCTATAAATTGTAGATAGGTGCATAAGGAAATGGTCATCCTATTCCCTAGTGTAATTTGGTGGTCTATAGCAGACATGAGGTGGTACCCCATTTTGTGCTTTAATTGTTAGGACTTTGATCCACAAGGATTCCAGATTCTGAGTCACGAATAACTCAGAAGAAAATAAACAGCTAATGCCATTATTGACAAAGTGTCTTTCCCCTCCCCTTCTGCCCACTCAATCAGTCCTAAATAGGTTATAATTGATTTTAACATTCCAATTGTGGGAATTATCCGACCAGGTTTTAGTAATACCAATAAGATAGAATTTATGCTCATAAATGAGCAATTCCAATTCCTCTTGTTTGTTACCCAGGCTCCTAGCATTAGGCCGTTCAAGAATTTATAGACTCATAGACTTTAAGGTCAGAAGGGACCAATATGGTCATCTAGTCTGACCTCCCGCATGATGCAGGCCACAAAAGCTGACCCCCCCCACTTTCCCTTAACTCTGCTGTTGAAGTCTCCAGATCGTGATCTAAAGACTTCAAGTTGCAGAGAATCTTCCAGCTTGCGACCCCTGCCCTATGCTGCGGAGGAAGGCGAAAAACCTCCAGGGCCACTGCCAATCTACCCTGGAGGAAAATTCCTTCCCGACCCCAAATATGGCGATCAGCAGAACCCCGAGCATACAGGCAAGATTCTCTAGCCAGACCCTCATTTTACCAGCGATGGCCGTTATTGCCTAATTGACTAAAATCCCCTTATCCCATCAAACCATTCCCTCCATAAACTTATCTAGCCTAATCTTGAAGCCAGAGAGGTCTTTCGCCCCCACCGTTTCCCTCGGAAGGCTGTTCCAAAATTTCACCCCTCTGACGGTTAGAAACCTTCGTCTAATTTCAAGCCTAAATTTCCCCACGGCCAGTTTATATCCATTCGTTCTCGTGTCCACATTAGCACTGAGCTGAAATAATTCCTCTCCCTCCCTGGTATTTATCCCTTTGATATATTCAAAGAGAGCAATCATATCCCCCCTCAGCCTTCTTTTGATTAGGCTAAACAAACCAAGCTCCTCGAGTCTCCTTTCATAGGAAAGATTTTCCATTCCTCGGATCATCCTAGTGGCCCTTCTCTGTACCCGTTCCAGTTTGAGTTCATCCTTTTTAAACATAGGAGACCAGAACTGCACACAGTACTCCAAGTGAGGTCTCACCAGCGCCTTGTATAACGGAAGCAGCACCTCCCTCTCCCTACTAGAAATACCTCGCCTTATGCATCCCAAGATCGCATTAGCCTTTTTCACAGCCACGTCGCATTGCCGACTCATAGTCATCCTGCGATCAACCAGGACTCCGAGGTCCTTCTCCTCCTCCGTCACTTCCAACCTATGCGTCCCTAGCTTATAACTGAAATTCTTGTTAGTCATCCCTAAATGCATCACCTTACACTTCTCACTATTAAATCTCATTCTATTATTATTACTCCAATTAACAAGGTCATCCAAGTCTCCCTGCAGAATATCCCGATCCTTCTCCGAGTTGGCAATACCTCCCAACTTTGTGTCATCCGCAAACTTTATCAGCGCATTTCTACATTTCTTCTCTTCATGTCCTTTGATTCCTTGATTAATTTTGTTCTCAACATCTCAAATTTGTGCTGAGTGCTCACATCGTCCCTATTTTTACCCTCTCCTTTTGTTGTTAGTTTTACCCCCTCCTGACTACTCTATCCAGCCTGTCCCTGGAGATTGGTCCTCCTTCTACCGAGGTGGAGGCCATCCAAATTATACAGTTCCTTCTCCCCATAGAAGATGGGCCAATGTTTCACCTGCACCTTACACAACTAAGCCTAAGCCCTGCACCTTACACCACTTATTTAGCCAGTGATTCACTTCCAGAATCTTCTGCCTTCCGTCTTCCTTTGCTTGTGGACAGGAAGGATCTCAGAGGATTGCTTGGATATTCTTCTTCAGCATGCTTCCGAGTTCCCTGATAGCCCACAACACAGTGTCATTAGTGCCAACATGAGCTATCATCAATGGATCCTTGCCAGTAGAACTTCAGAAGCCTATCCAATCTTAGAGTGACATCTCTTGTCCCTGCTCTGGGAAGACAGCACACTGTCCTGTTGTCCGCCTGTCCCTTGCAGAATGTTCTTTGAATTCTTCTGAATATTGACTCTCTACTAAGTATCAGCTATCTACCGTGACAATTGGAGAACTCTTTGCATGTAAGCTTGATTTTCTTACAGGTTGGTCTAAGCTGTCGTCCACATGTGTCCTGTACATCTCAAGATCCAACAGGTCCAAGGGAAAGGAGAAAGGTATCTTCCATAGCTTTCACCCTGAGGACCTGATATCAATTTCAAACTTCTAGCTATGTGGAATTCCTGTTAGTTCTCCTTTCTCTGATGACCACAGTATGCCTATCATCATATGTCTCCAGCCACATAGAATATTGCCATGACCTCTTGCTTCTGATGGTTATGAAGTGCCAGACCTCCTCTCTGATTTCCTTTCTCACAGATTTATTTGTGACCTGCTCCATTCTTACTTGAACCTGAGGTACAGATAGCTTCCCGAACCTGGATGTCTAGAAACTCCTCAGCTACTCTGAGTCTTAGCAGAATCTCAACTTACCCCTCCAGTCCAAGAATCTTTTCTTTCAGCACAGCCACCAACATGCACTTCATACAGAGAAAGTCCCTTCTGTCTTCAGGCAGGAAAGAACATGGGGCATCCAGTGCAGGTCACCACTTCTGTTCCACCTCTGCCCATCTTGATATCACATGTAGTGCAGAACATGGAAAGGAAGCCTCTCACATTCCCTCTCTCAACTCCCTCTGAAACTCCCATTAGCTACTTTTGTTCACTCCTCCCATTTGCTTAGCAAGTGACTTTTTATACTAAGTCTTCGCTACTTAGCTCAGCTCAGGTCTGCCCCTCACCACCAGGCAGTGATTAACCACTCAGACTTTAAACAGTATTTGGTCCTGCCATGAGGGCAGGGGACTGGACTCGATGACCTCTCAAGGTCCCTTCCAGTCCTAAAATCTATGAATCTATAAACAGCTGGGTAATCGAAGGCTAGTGCTTTGTGGCCGATAGGAAGGCATTGATCAAAGTTACAAGGGCTAGAGCCTTGTAATCTTTAACAAGGCAAGGCACTGATCAAAGGTCCAAGGGCTTTTTCAGGACAGTGTCATGGAGGGCCGCCCCTGTTGGCCCAGTGCAGGGTTGGTACCCCCCGTCACTGTCTTCGGGACTCCCTGTGGAGTCAGGTAATTGTAACAAGGAGGGCCCAGGACCCCTGGTGGGGCTGAACAAACAATCAGTCCATAGCCTCTAAGTGGGGCAGAACAAACAAACAGTAGTCACACCTAGTGGCAAGTGGGGGGTAGGAGAACCTGGGACCACCCCACTCCACCAGGTTCTGATCCAGGGCCCTATGAAGCTGGGAAACAACCCGTTAAGGATGTAAACATCGGCTTCTACTACATTCCCTGGGTTACTTCCTACCATAAGGCCCATCTAGGGAATCTCCATGGCTGGCAGTGTCTTGGCATCCCAGTCAATCTCTGCGATCAGCTGGTCGTCCAGGTCCATGGTTCCCACTGCTTGGAGAGTCCCAGGCACCTCTGAAGGAGACTGCAGCATACGTCCTTCCTCCTCCTCAGCCAGCCCAGTCTGAGCTGGGCTGCCTCCTTTTATCTGTCCCTTCCACCTGGAGCACGCACAGCAGCAGCATGGGGGTGTGGCCTCCTGGGCCCACAGTGATTTATCCTTGGTACACCCTGTGAAGGTTCCATTGCCCAGCTCCATAGCATGTATACAGAGAACAAGCCACCAATCCATCAGTGGACCAAATGCACCACTCACCAAGTCCTGCTACCTCCAAGCACAGAGTTTGTAGCTGGACCTATTCCAGCTGACATTTCCTGGTTAGCTGCCTCCATTCCCTGGTCTTCATTGTTATGCTCTCTACAGTGCAATGGTGTCACACACAAACCTATAGTAGTGTCCAAAATGTAACACTAGATCCTCCCCTCCCAATTTTTTGGGAAATCTGGACTTGGATTTCACCCTGATGTAAACGCCACAGCTTCAGCCCATTTGTTTTTTTTAAAAAGGGGTTAAGAGTCTCAGAGTAGAAACTGAGAAAGCACATTTATTAAGTTCATGTTGTCACTCATTATTACTATTTCAGAGAAGAAAGTATGGTGAAATTGGACCAATGCCTCTTTAAAAGGACTTGTCATATATGAAGTGAAAAATACAAACATCTGAAAGAACAGTGTCAGAGAATAAGCTGCACACTCCATCAAAGTGACCAGCTGATGTATATATTGCTAGTGTGACACTACCTTATTTTGAACATCTCACATCTGTTTCATGGTTCTTGAAGAGTAATCAAAGCCATTTCAGAATCAGACTGGTCATGTCTGCTTTAAAGTAACTCAGATGTCCTCTGAGATAGATAAGATTGCATAATCTTAAAGGATAATCCATATACCTTTATTAATATAAGGACATATTAATTAAATTAAGGATATAGATCATAATTTACATTTACAATTAAACCATCTTATAGTATGAAATATACCCTATCCAAGACTGCATATTTTAAGTAGCTATAGGGGATGTACATTTATTTTCTTGAAATTTTAACATTTTATTATTAGGTAACTGCATCAGGGTGTCAATGTGCCTGAAATCCCAGTCTTCACTGATCCAGGGGCTCCTAGTCTAGGGAAACTCAGCCCATCCCACAGGTCCCTGACCTAACATACGTCTGAAGCCTGATTACTCTCTCCCCCCTTGTTCCAATCTTGCAGGGAATGGAATTTGTAACATACAATTTATAATCCTTCTTGCATTAGTCCAGTGTGCAGTTTTCCAGCCATCAGAGGCTAATCAACAGATGAGGAAGGAAAATAAAATAAAATAAAATAAAAAAGGGAAGATGATCTTCAGTGCAAGTTATATACTTTAGAGATTTTGGTTTTTACTTCTTGACTTCAAGCTAGTTGGTTTTAGTGCATCAAGGATTATTTGACCTCCGCAAGCTCCTGTCCTGATCACAAACTGTGTGAGCGTGTGTGGCTACTCTTATTAATGCCTTCTGAGGCACTTGTATTTGATGTCCTCCTGGCAAAAGTGGATCTGTTCATAGTGTTGAATAAGAACAAACATTAGCTAAACAGCACTCCCAGGACAGCCTTCACTATTTCAAGACAGTTCCTTACAGCAGCCATTCTGATTTTGGATAGGGAATTACTGGGGGGAAGAGGGGGAGGGGAGGAGTGAACCCAAAATAATAATTTTTAGAAAGTCACATTGATATTTGCATGGGAGTTTGAATGACCAGACTATGTGTAGCCATCACCATACTAATTGAAAGATCATATGAAATCATATGATCAGTGGAGCAGCATTGGTTCCTTTTATTTTGTCTGGGAGTGCTTGAGTGCACTTTAGAACAAAGCCACTTGTACCGACAATACAAAACAGGCATAATGACACAGTAGAGCTTATTTCAGTAAATATAGTACTTCTACAGGGAACAAGTCCCTTAAGCGAATAGACTTTCTGAATCAACAGGACCGATCCCTTTCCAAGGAATAAAACACGAAGAGGAATATGTTTCATTTCAGTGCCAAAGCATGACACGTTGAAACAAATATTCTAAGAATTTTTCCCCCCAAAGAATAAAGCTGGCAAAAGATTTTCACTGCCCTGTGCTTTTAACGGGTGCCCAGTCCAATCATTAGAGTGAACAGCAAGAGAAAGATCTGTAGCATTAAGGACTTAAATATGAAAGCAGAAAATTTTCTCCAGATGAAGTTTTTTCCCCCCCCCACTGAGACACGTCTGAATAGACAGATTTTATGCATGACCTCTCTTACTATTCACAATCACACAGGCAACGTCCCCTTCCCATTTCCAATCATGTAACATCCCTGTGGCAACTACAGCAATTGCTTGCCTGGAAAAAGTAATAGGAAAAATTTTCACTATTTTATCTGTAAATCTGACAAGTGTTTTGTCCTGTCTGAAAATCTCAATCACACTCTGTTTTTTTGCCTTTTTTTTTTTTTTTTTTTTTTTTTTTTTTTCTCTTCCCATTTGATCTGTTCCCCTCATGCCCCCCCCCCCCCAACCCCCCGCCACAGGCATTTCATTTTGGCAGTGAAAAACCTGGATGCCTATAGAAGCATCTGTTAGCAAGGAGGAAGAACCAGTACATTGTGATCCACCAGCTCTTCCACATCAGCTGGAAGTGTTTTGCTGGTACCAGTGATCTATGGACCACAGTTTTAGAACTGCTGCTATATTGTAGATTTGTTCAAAAAACAAACAAAAACCCTTAGAATCCAATTTTTAGAAGTGCTAAAACACTCAGCTTCCATTATCTTTCATGAGAGCTTTAGGTGCTCAGCACCTTTGAAAACCAACTCATTTTCTTACTACATTATTTATGGATCAGTTTGTTTTTGCCAATTTCAAACCTTGCTTAACACAGCAGCTTGGAAGTCTGACTCAAGCTCAAATGCTTTTGAGTTCACATTTTGCTTAGGAGGCAGTAGGGGGAAAAAGCAGTGAAGAGAGGACAAAAGAAAATAATAAGGTGAACAATGGAGGATGTAGTGGGTAGAACTAAATAAGAGAAACTAAAAAAGAACAGAAGGGTGTAGAGAGAAAATGTTTAATAAAAAACACATACAATGTACTGTATGCCATATATAGGGCACCTACTCTTATTAGACTCACATTTTGCTGGAGAAAATGGAATTAAAAGGGGGCTTTTCTCTCAACTATATAGTTCAGATTTCCCTTAGCAGTGTGTTTTTTTAATTGGTTCTTTGGGGGGGGCGGGGGAGGGGAGGGAGAACACCAGCAACTCATGATATTAAAATACAGGATACATGAGTTTTCAAATGAACTAGGTTTGCAAAATCAAAACAAAACAAAAAAACCCAACAAAAAACAAAAAAACAGTTTGAGATGTTCAGAACAAGGAATGAATACATTTCCTACTGATGCATGGGGAATTAATCTGCCCAACTTGTTTTGTACTAACAGGAATTACTTGTATAAATCCTTTACCCATTAAGAGGAAAGGACTCCCTTAGGGTGAAATTAATCCCAGCACAGAGAGCCACTAATGTGTATTATTCAAGACCTCTTTAAACCAAGGTCTTTGCACAGGCGTGAATTTTACCTTTGGGGAGTTGCAGTTGTTCATACATATAGGAATACTGTGTCACAATATTACTTCAGAAGGACGTCTGCATATTTGGGAAAGCTAGAAATTGGTAGCATATAACCTTTAAGTCTATTTCAGTTTCCTTGGAACATGTTTATTTTTGAGTTTTCAAAATTGCTTATTCCAATAATCCTACAGTGTTTTTAATGTCTGCTATTGTAGCAAAGCTCTGCAGAATATTATGAAAACAACAAAGTCAGCAAGACAGTATTTTACCTAGTCCATCAATGTCAACATTAGCTCCACTCTAAGAACCTCTGTACACCAGTGCTATCTGTTTCATTAGACAACGGTGTGGGATGGGACCAAGGTGCTTGTTAGTATCATACCATAAGACTAGGGTAGGTTTATCAAAACAGTTATATTTTATATATATATAAAAAAAATAAAAAACTCTGAAAATTTACTTTTGTTTCAAACAAATGCCTTTTTCAAGGACATTTTAGTGCTTTAATTCAGTGCAGATAATTTGTGGGAAAATCTGAACACCCAGAGCTAGATGGTGGCATTTATGCCCCTTCCTTGGGGTGGGGCAGCTTTTTATTGATGGGGGTGGTAGACAGATAAGCAGCATTAGGATGGAGCAGATCACTCTTCCAGTGTGTTGGCCCTGCTACTTGGGTTGGTGAGGGAGCAGGCCCATTTCTTTTGGTCTCACCCTCACTCCTTTTTTCTGGGACTCGCTCCACCAGCAAAGCAGGGAGCACAAGGGCTGCTACTGTGGGAAGCCTTGCAAACCTTATTGATAAGTGGGGAGGAAGGATCTTCTTGCATTGCCCCTCAAGGGCCAGGGCCGGCTCTAACTTTTTTGCTGCCCCAAGCAGCAAAAAAAAAAAAGCGCCGGCCCCCCCGCGCCCCCCCGCCCCATCCCGCGCCGCCGGAGCGCCCGCCCCGCAGAATGCCGCGCTGCCCCCCCCCGCCACCCCAAGATTGGCCGCCCCTTACCAGGTGCCACCCCAAGCACGTGCTTGGTTGCCTGGTGCCTGGAGCCGGCCCTGTCAAGGGCTATTCTAACCCACAGAGTATAGTAGTAAGTGTTGGACATGTAACGAAAAACAATGCCTGCAAATAATTGCTTGAATTAAAAATGGAACCTGCTTTACCTGTGTTCATACCCCTCATATGTTCCTTTTTCATGAACAATTTACTAACAATTTACTTTGCAGAAAAAGCAAATTTTAAGCAAAAATTAGAGAATATTCAGAAAGAGAGAATGTTGAACTAGCAATTGCAAGTACGTCCACCTGACTCTAAGTTACATAACAAGTGAACAGAAACAATACCTTCACATCTACATTTTCAGTCAAAACTAATCAATAGGGGGGAGGGATAGCTCAGTGGTTTGAGCATTGGCCTGCTAAACCTAGGGTTGTGAGTTCAATCCTTGAGGGGGCCACTTAGGGATGTGGGGCAAAATCAGTACTTGGTCCTGCTAGTGAATCCAGGGGGCTGGACTCGATGACCTTTCAAGGTCCCTTCCAGTTCTAGGAGATAGGATATCTCCATAAAAAAAATACAACTCGACTATCCAGTACTGAGTATTTGCAATGAACTTGCTCATAAACACATCAGACACAAAAACTGTTAATAAATATTGTTTGGTAAATGATTTTGAATAAGAAATAAATTTGAAAAAAATTGTTCATATACAATACACAAACCAAAAATGAAGGCACATTCATTGAACACATTATTTGTTCAGTTCTGATAGTGATAGGGTGCTGAAAACATCAGCTGTACAAGAATAAATGAGCAAAGACATTGGTGGGATTAATGTAGCAAATAGTTTGACTAAATAATACAGGTCATATTGAATTACCTGAGTGGTCTTTTCTGGTCCTGCTAATTAGAACAGGTTTTTAAGCTTTCACTAAATCAGTTTGAAGGCTGTGGATGTATTTGTTTACACATGCAATTAAAAGCTGGTTTTAGCATCCCTAGATTTGATCTATACATGTTTAGAATGTACACATGCAGAATAAGTGCAACAGACTTTAAATAAGGATGCGCCAACAAAAGTTATTTGTTTCAATTTATTTTTCTAAGAGTTCATGTCAATCTGCCTATTTGTTTGAGGTCTCTGTACTTCTTTTCATCGTCTCAATCAAAATTTCAGTTCTTTCTGGACACAGGTGTGCTCTAAAACCTGCCAAAGGGTTTTAGAAATCAATTAGGAATTCAGACATACTCTGCATATTCACACACACAGCAATACTCTACTTAAAACATATTTATGCAACATTGAAGGGATGTAACTAGAGATTGGCCAATATTAAAAAAGCATTTTACATTGTTTAATATTATACATGATTAAAAGCTGATCTCAGGCTACTTTTCACCCTTTCACATCATGCCTCTAAAAGAAAAGCTGATTACTTACCTGAAAATGGAGAATAGTTACTATTGGCAAGTATGGAAAATAGTGATATTTATTCTAGGTTGTCTTTCATCACACATTTGACCTTGGGTCAAAAGTGCCTAAGTAAGTAAGGAGGCTACAGGCCAAATTTTTAAAGGTGTTTAGGTACCCAGAAATCAGTTAATAGTGGGATTTTCAGAAATGACTAACTCCCATTGAAGTCAAAGCAATGGGAGTTAAGCACTTAAATATCTTTAAAAATCTGGCCCTCAGGCACTTTTGAAAATTTTACCTCTTGTGTAAATTTGTGCATTCTCTTGAAAAACAGGTAAAAGCAAGTAAAGCAAGTAAAGCATTGGTACGTGGTCTAGAATCCATGTTTTTGGCCTCTCACCTTACATACTTTTCTATTGTCACTGTCATGGGGCAGCTGGTCTCTGTGGATAGGCTGAGCCCAGCTACCCTGGAGAGCCTAATCCAGCTAATTAAAAAGGACTGAGCTACATCTAGGTCTATAAAGGGCTGCTAGCAGGCAGCTGGAAGGACTGAGGCAGGCTGAGCCCAGGGAGGAAACGCCACACTGGAATGGAGCTAACTCCTGGAGCAAGGGGCTCAGAGAAACAGCACTGCAGCTGCTGCTCCAGGAGGGGAGCAGAGCTGACTGAGGCTGGGAGGCAGCCAGGAGCTGGAGTGCCAGGCAGCTCTGGGTGGGGTAGCCCTGAAACCTGGGGGCCAACAACTGAATTAAGACTAGTTTCTGTTTGTTTCATAATCCCTGGATAAAAAAGAAACCTTCTTGACTGAGACTGGTTGTGGCAGCATATGATTTGGAACCAGGGAGAAGCAATGGCCGTAGTGACAGTCACTTATGATGACAGCATATAAAGAACAACTCATTTCTTTATATAAATATTATAGCCTTCCAATATTCAATACCATTTAGCATTTTAAACCATTAGTATGAACTGAATCTATGTTTTGAGGAGTTATATTTTCTCTGAGACATTGTATTTGATATTTACTTACTTTTCATGTCATCTAAATGACTTGCCTCCTATCTGTTCATTGCATTTTTCCTTTAATTGCCATATTAACACCTGCTGTGGAATCAGAACTGTCCACCAGGTAATGTACAGTTGAAAACTACAGCTGCTGTTTCCACAAATCAAGGCTCAAGGGAACTATGTAGCACTTCATCCTCTGGTAGCAATTAAACTACTGTCCTAGAGACTAGAAAAATTTTCTAAATGTAATCCAGAGCCTGAAAATTTTCTCATTGAAGCTAAAGTGTGAAGACTGTTTTTTTAAAAAAAAAAGACCTTCCTGATAGACTCATGAACTTTTCCCTGGCACAGTTCACCCCTGCAAGAATATCTTATGAAAGGCTGGTTTAGCTGCAGTTCCTTACATTAACAACTGCAGCCAAATGTAAACTACAGCCTAGGCAGAAAGGTTTTTCTAAATAATCTAAAATATTCTTTCACAGTTCATCCACATTTTGCAGAACATTCAGGGGTGAAAGTAACTCTTTAGACTTACCGGTATGGGGGCCGGCTCTGGCACCCCCGAAAGGGGCAGGGCCTTGGGGGTCAGCATCCCCCAGCCAGCCCATCCATGCTCCCTGGCCCATGCTGTCCAGGGCTCCAGTGGCGGTTTAAAAGGCCCGGGGCTCTGGCCGCCGCTGCCAGGCCCTTTTAAATCACCAGCCCAGGGGCAGCTGCTCCTTTTGCCCGCCCCCGTTGGCGGCCGGGCGGGGGGGGGGGGGGGGAATGATGTTAAAGCGCTTTAAGCAGGGTCCTTTGCTGCCGTAGCGCTTTAATATCGCTGCCCCTTTTGCGTCCCACCCCCCCCATTGGCAGCCCTGCCAGTAGGGACCCTACCAGCAGGGTTGCCAATGGGTGTGTGTGTGGCAGCAATGTTAAAGTGCTGCCACGGCAAAGGACCCTCCTTAAAGCGGTGCCTCTTTTGTCTCCCCTGTCAGTGGCCCTGCCGGTAGGGTCTGTACCAGCAGGGCTGCCAATGGGGAAGGGGCAGTGCGGCAGCGCTTTCAGGACAGTCCTTTGCCGCGGCAGCGCTTTAACGTCACTGTCCCTTCCCCATTGGCTGCCCTGCCGGTACGAACCCTACCAGCAGGGCCACCGGCAGGAGAGGCAAAAGGGGCAGGAACGTTAAAGCGCTGCTGCAGCAAAGGACCTTGCTTAAAGCGCTTTAACATCATTTCCCCCCACCGCCCGGCCGCCAACAGAGGTGGGCAAAAGGAGCAGCTGCCCCTGGCAGCGCTTTAATGTGGGCTGCATATGGGCCGGTGCGGCTTCTTACCGGTCCACCTTACCAGCCCGTATCCGCTCACTTTCACCCCTGAGAACATTAGAAATAAATATACCATTGATTCCATTTCTTAAGAATAAAAAAGCGACTTTTAGTCACTTGTAGAGAAGCTTTTATTTTCCCCAAGCCCAGTACAGATTCCCTCTCTCTGTAAAGCAAGAAGCCTGAGTGTTAGAAAAGTAGCCTCAATATTTTTTTAAACTTGAAAACTACCACACTGACTAATATTGCCTCATTGTTGACTTGTACTCCCATCAGTCTCTATCCATCTGTTGTCTCTTGTCTGATGCTTAGATTGTAAGCTCCTTTGGGGCAGGGATTATCCTTTTGTTCTGTGTTCAGACAGCACCCAATGGGGTCCTGTCCCATGACTGGGGCTCCTGGGCACATAAAAAGTGATAAACATTCCTGAAGTAACTTTTCTATAACATATACAAAATACATGATGGTGTGGTGTAGGCTAAAGATTATACTGACACTCATTTGGGATGACCTACATGATTCAATAGTGGCTTTGTCTGTTGTGAGCAATACAGACATCCAAAGTGGAAGCTGGTTAAAATCTTTATACCTGACTAGACTACTGTATACTCCATATTGTGTCTCTTTATATGCAGATACAGATACATATGTAACATCCATGTGTTGCAACCCTGCTTCATCTAAAAGAACTTCTTCAAAACCAGGGATGAATCAAACAACTTCTGACAGACTAAACAAAGGAGTACTGACAATCTTGTAAGACATCCAGACTTGAGTAAAAATGTATTGTGAATGTGGTTTGAATCAGAAACACAGGATTTAGACAACACTAAACATTAGAAAAATTCAGTCCCAAATATAGATTTGGGCTTTGCAGCTCACATCCATCTCTAGCTCAGGTATGTTTAGAGCTAAATCTCCACACCTTTGGAGGTTCATCGCTTGTGAATCAAACAATTACAAATCAGTGCCCTGATCCTCAAAATGCTTATGCAAGTGCTTAACTTTAAGCACATGGTTAGTCTCACTGAAGTAAATAGAATTGCTTATATGTTTAAAGTTAAGTGGGTGTGTAGGTAGTTGTAGGAGTAAAATAAATGCATTATCACTGCTAGAAGAAAGCATTAAATCAAACTGCTGGTGTTAAGTTTTCAGAGATGTCTTTAAACAATTCTTTCCTCAGGTGAGAGCTGTATTATTTCATACTCTGCTACTCAGGCAATTTTTAGATTAGAGAATTGGGTGAAAGACAAGAGTCAGGTATTGATTCAACTTCACAGAGAAAAACAGGACTCTCGAAAGCTCCCACAATGTCTGTAAAACAATTTGTAATCTAGTGTATGTATTATTGCACTTAAATAGATGTAAGACATATACAGGGACGTGGATTGCTAATGCTTCTCAAAAGAAAAGAAATCAGATTTAAGTTCTTACAATAAGTAGAGTGCAAAGTGGTGCTACTGAGTAATAGAAAAATAAAATGTGACCATGAGAAATAGTTCTTTCAATCCACACAAGTTATGGTTATATAGTCAACATGTGGAATTCCTGATTAGACTGTCAACATCAGGAACTCATGTATAGTACCTTCCTATTTAATTAAATACTAGAAGATTCAATTTTATGACATTCAACTTCAAGCACCAAGGAGTGAGATAGCTGCCCTTTGACTCTGTGCTTCCACTGCACATACATATTTCTTCCTTAATAAAGTAATTATATTTTGCCCACTAAGAAAAATTACTTTGCAGTGTAGATCTGAAGGAGAATGGTCAAAAGAAAAGATCTCAGAAAATAAGTACTCTCTCAGGCAAGATCCCAATGGAATTCATTAGCAGTTTTATCCAAGAATGGATATCTCCAATGTGTAAAGTTTTGGTTCTTCAGGTTTGCTTTAGTTGAGGGTACCATCTACTTCTGATTCATGCACAGACCTGCCTGTTAATACTTTCAAGAATTATAATTGCAATAGTAGCAATAGGAGAATGGAACTGCAAATATGCAAGAAGAGTGTGGATATGGGATATAATGGTGCCAAAAAAGGTTCTAGTTTAATATAGTTTTCATCTCAAAGAGAACGAAAATTTGGATCAAACTACATGTGCACTAATGAACAACAAAACACTGTTTATTGCACCAGTTAATACAGTTACCCTTTTAACTGATAAAAGGTATGGATGGTAGTTGGGAATGTTCATGTTTTCTACATTATGAGATGTGCTGAGAAAATAGGTTCAAGGCATAACACATTTTTTCCTAATACGGCAGATGGCTGAAGATATAAGCCATAAATGACAAATAAAATCCAGGAGAGGTCAAAATGGTAGATGATAGTAAGATACATACCATCACTCCCATGCTCTGAGAGTAACTTCCTTTCCTAAAACAATAATATACTCTCATAATGCAATTCATGCCAATTGACCCCCCAAGTGTTAAAAAAAAAGAAGGTCTTTATGAGAATTCTTTAGCCATCTTCAAAATCTCTCTCTCTCTCTCTGTGGGAGGTAAAGGTGGAGCACTGCACAGCAGCTTAGAGCATAAAATGGAAAAGAATATTGACTCTGACACTGCAGGGTAAATTTCAATAGGCAAGATGTGGTGGAATTTGACTGGAGCATATTAACAGTCCCAGTCTTGTAAAAGTGCTATGGATCTTTAATGAGAAAGTTGTTGGGATGTCAATTTTACTTATCTGAGAGAAGGCATTTTCAACAGAAGACTGACCCTATGCATCCAGTCTTTCTGAATGTTTGTGACTGCCAGTTGCATCTCTCTATTTTGGAAAAATAAGCTGAATTGAAACAGTAATTTGGAAGTTACCTTTATGAAGAGAGATTTTAGATTTATTACTGTTTGTTCCAGATTTATCCAGTGTTTTACAAGGAGGAAAAGGGAAGCTAACTACACTTGAACTTCATCTTCAGTCCTCTTCAAGTGTTCATTTTCCTTTAGTAGCTTTGTATAATTTTCCAAGCAATGTCTGAATAATCAGATCTAACACTTTCTTGTCTTTTGATGATCATGCTCTAAGCAGCTTCCATTCTTCTGTAAAATGAATGTCTGAGTCTTTTGTTAACATCTATTCATCTTCCCCCTTCACTCTGGGGCCTAGCACTCCTTGCAGACAAAAGTTGTACTCTGAAATGTAGTATTCACATTGGTTTCCGTTTGCATTTTCGTAAGACCTATTGAAGTAATGTAGATTTTAGTGCCTTAGCACCAATACACTTTCTGAAGAATAAGATGAAATGAATTATTTTTAAATGCTGCAGAAAATACTGAAGAAAATACACCTTGAGTTACTAATAAATATAATTATTCTAAAAAAAAAAAAAATCACAGCAGCATCAGGAATTTTTAAAGGTAAGAGGTTCTTATGAGAAACGTGCATAGAATTGGGTTTTTTTTGTTATGACATCAAGATCAAATTTGTTTCTTTTCTGTTTTTCATATATGTTAAGTAAATTACAGATCAGCGCAGAACTCCGTAAATATCCTGTCACCGTTGATTGTAATCGGTACTGTTTATCTCTATTTAAAATATTGCTGTAATAAGGTAGCTTTAAGGCTTTGATGATCTTGAGCAAGTACAGTCTCCAGTCAGAGACATGTTTCTGAACATCCTACCTAGTAACAGTGCAGTGTTAGGACTACATCACTCTCAGTGTAATGGTGTAAAGTACGTGTTGTGTAGATAAGGGGTTACATTATGGCACTGCACTCTAGCATTTAATTCCCGATTCTGTACTCACTGATTATTACACAATTTCTCTCAGTCTGTGTTGGGTTTGAAAACAAATTAGGAGCTGTCTGTATCTTGCCTCAGTTGGCAGAGCAGCTCAGTCAATGTTTCTGCTCTATGAAGCTCAAAGACAATTCAGAGAAGCATTAAGAAATATAAGCTACAGTGGCTCTGTAAACATTTTCCATAGTACTAGGTCAATTAAGAAATAAATAAATTTAACTCCCCCATGACAGAATATACCCCTGTGTTTGCACCCTACAGACTATTGTAATATTCATACAAGGTATGCTTTCTGAAGTATCATTTAAAAACTCAATTTCCTGATAAATATTATCATGGCAAAATGCATGTAGCAGCATTATATGAAGTTAGAAACAAACTGAAATCATGACTAAAATTAGATTTTCCAGATAAATCTGGAGTGGGTCAAACCAGTTCCTCAGAGACAAAGGGCAAGTTGACACCTCAGCCAGGCATATGGACCCAGGGCCGCCGAGAGCGGGTTCAGGCCCTGGTGAAAAAGTTTTTTCGGGCCCCCCAGCAAGGGTGGACCGGCTAAACAGGGCCAACGAGAGGGGGGAAAGCCAGGCCCCGGGCCCCCTTCCGGACTGCCAGGCCCTGGTAATTTGTACCGGCTTCCCCCCGGCTCTCGTCAGCCCTGTATGGACCATTACCTGCTAAATGGCCATTCCTCAGCAGGAAAGAGGGCAGGGACAAAGAAAAAAAAAATCTAAATTTTTAGCAAAGAAACAGCATGGAGTTTCCTTCCACACAGACTGCCTGTCACCTTGCTCACAACTGGAAATGCTTCTCAAAGGGGGACCAGGACTATAAAATGAAGGGGCAGAAACTCAAGACACCCCCTTCTGCCAATTACATTATCTGCACCTGAGAAGAAAACAGCTGTTGGACTTTGGAGGAGACCCAACCTGAGAGTTTGATCAGTAATCTGCTGGAGCATGTGGTGAGAAAGTTTTCTTTGCAACTAAAATAGTTTAAGATACTAGTAAACAGTTTCTTTATTTTTCTTGTAACCATTTCTGACTTTTATACCTCATTACTTGTACTCACTTAAAATCTATTTCTGTGTAGTTAATAAACTTGTTTTACTGTTTTATGTAATCCAGTGCGTTAAACTTGGAACATGTAGGTACTCTATTTAAAGTAATAAAATGGCACATTAGTCCCTTAAAGGAATAGTGGACTTAATATATTTGTACAGTCTAGGAGAGGGCTGGGTAGTAAGGACATACAATTCTGGGGAAGATCTGGGACTGGGGGCGTGTTGGTGTCACCAGGGCCGGCTCCAGGCACCAGCCGAGCAAGCTGGTGCTTGGGGCAGCAGCTTGTAGGAGGCGGCATTCCGCCCAATCCTAGGGCGGCACGGACACGTTTTTTTTGTTCCGCTCCGGCCGCGAGCGCCCTGCAGCAAGCCTGGCAGGGAAGCCCACGTCCTTCCCTCCCCGCCAACCGGAGCGGTGCGGAGCCCTGCTGAAGCCCTGGCCGCCCCCCTTCTCTCTCTCCCCCGCCCGCTCCCTCCCCGCCACTAGCCGGGGCACATCTGCAGTGGTTTTTTTTTTGCTTTGCCGTTCTGGCTGCCCCGTTTTTTGTTTTTTTTTGGCTTGGGGCAGCCAAAAAGCCAGAGCCGGCCCTGGGTCTCACCCTGCAGCATAACCAAGATTGGTAAAATTCAAGGTGTGGCTGAGTGGCTGCAGCACACACAGACATAGCTGGGAGTGATTTACATGCTGGAGGCTGTTTGTGAGCAGTCCAAGTTGGAGGATACAGCAGCAAGGCATTGTAAAGGTACAATAGAGAAGCTTTTGGGGTCAAACTCATCTTGGAGAGACTTATCAGAACCAATCCAAGTGTTAAAAAGGGTTCATGATTAGTTTGGTTTCATCTGAAGTTTGAGCCAGTTCTTCTTTCCCCCTTTAAAAACATTACAAATGAACAATTTTGCCAATCTTTATTAATTTATCCTCAAAAGGTTTTTAGGGACCTAACTCCTGTTGATTTCAGTGGCAGATAAGAGCCTAAGGCTTTGTCTACACTACAAAGTTAGAGTGATGTAAGCTGCCTGGCATCTGCCTAGTTGTGTACAAGTCTACACTTAAATTTGTCTCCGACCCATGTAAGTGCCCTGTTATGGTGACATAGTAACAACACCCCCGAGTGGCACTGAGTCATGGTCAATGTACAGAGATTAACAAAGTGCAAATGTAGGCACAGCGTTACCTATGTCAACTTCAACGTCCTCCAGAAGCTGCCCCACAATTCCTGACACTGATCGCTCTGGTCACCATTATGAACTCCACTGCCCAGTGGTCACGTAGACCAGAAACCCCCGCCTTCCCCTTTCAAGTCCCATGGATTTATGAAATTCCTGGCTTGGCAAACACATCTAGCAGCTCACCATCCTGGAGTGCAACTACCCTGCTAACCACGTTGGCTGCACACTTTAGCCATTCCTGCCTGGAGCAGACGAGATATTGGATCTCCTGGGCTTGTGGGGAGAAGAGGCTGTGCAGGCACAGCTCTGAACCATCCAAAGAAATGTGGACATCTATGAGCAGATTGTTTGGGGGATGCAGGAGAAAGGGTATGACAGGGACCAGCAGCAGTGTCGTGTGAAATCCAGGGAACTGAGGCAGGCATATCAGAAGGCCAGGGAGCTGAGCTGCAAACTTGCTGTTTTTATAAAGAGCTGTATGCCATACTCAGCGGAGACCCCACCACCACCCCTAAACCACTGTGGATAACTCTGAGGAGCCTGAGTCACAGGCCCCTGCTCTGAACAGCGAGGAGGAGGAGATGGAGGAGAAATAGGAATACAACGGGCAAAGGTGACCAGGGGTCCACCTGTGTATTGAGACAGGACCTGTTTTTGTCTCCACCACAGTCCAGAATGGGCGAGCCTGATGCAGGGGAAGGAAGCTCAGGTAAGTGTGTAGATTAATTTTCATTACAGGGAAGGCACCACCAAATTAACAGGACAGAGCTTTTAATTAATTTACCCATGTTAGAAGAGGAGGTAGAGGTACAACCAAGGGAGGTAGAGTTGCCACCTGCTTTTCAGTCACCTCTAGATTTAGGTGGGCAGGTGGTGGTGGTGGTGGGGGCTGCGGCATGTGGAGCAGTTTATGTACACAGTGAGGTCCCTTGAAAGATCTTGCTTAAACTTTCATGGAGGTACTCTGCAATCCTCTCCCCAAGGTTTCTAGGGATGGCTGCCTTATTTCATCCTCTGTGATAGGACACTTTCCCACGGCATTCAGTGATAACTTAGACAGGCACCATTGCAATAAACAGGCTAACAGCATACAGGCCCGGCTGGCTTCAAGACACCAGCTACCAGCTTGTGCTCTCTGCCTTTGTTGCCCTCAGGAGAGAGAGATCAGCTAAAATCACTGCTTGTTGGATACAGTGCAAGTATTCAGTACCATTGCCTTATACTGGAAGATTCATGCAACTGAACAATTCTTTCCTTCCTTCCCCTAACCTCCAAAGGGCTATACTCACCATGTCTGGTGCCATGATTGGCATACTGCACAAGCAATCCCAAGCAAAAATAATTGTGTAGTGTTTAAAACTTCAGGGGATCAAGGGGAGTGATTTCTGCATCTTAAGTTTTGCTTTCCATAGTGAATAGGCTGACAATGATACCTCTGTGTATTCTATCTGCAGCTGCTGCCATTGTGGTCTTCAGGGCCTCCCTGTTCACACTCCCAGAGCACCTGAGTCCGATGAGGAGGAGAAATAAGAGGACTTGGGATGACATGTCCAATAAGATCCTGCAAGCATTGGACCATGAACACAGGGCCTGGAGGATGAACATAGCAGACAGCCTGGACAAAGAAAGAATGGAGATGAGAAGGGCCCAGGAGTCCCAGCATTAAAAGGAGAGGGAGATGCATCAGGATATAATGGGGCTTCTCAGGTAGCAAAGAGATGCTGCAGACTCTGGTGGACCCGCAGGTTCTGCAAACCCAGGCTCACCTCCCCCTGCAGCCCATTGAGAACTGAATACCAGACCTCCCTAAACCACCTCCTCATCATTCCACATGGCATCAGGGGTTGCTGCCCTACCCCTACCCCTTCACCCACTGAGTTCAAACTCAGAAGACAGCCGTTCCACCTCCACCCACATGGAACTATTCCCTCTTGCTTCACATACATTATACAGGGCACAGAGACAGCTATAACCATTGGATATTTTTCTCAGTGAGATCCAATGTTTTGAGTAAACAATGCCAGTGTTGACCAAAAGCACATTCAACTATCATTCTGCACCTGCTGATCCTGTAATTGAATTGTTTCTTGATGCTGTTGAGGTGGCTGGTGTATGGCTTCATAAGGGAGGGAGAAGGGGTAGTCTAGGTCACCCAGGATCACTATTGGCATTTCAGCATTCCCAATGGTAATTTGCTAGTTGGGAAAGTTCTTTCTTGCAGCTTTCTGAAAAGTCCTATGTTCTTAAAGAAGTGAGCATCATGCACCATCCCTGACCAGCCCACATTGATGTTGGTGAAATATCCTCAGTGGTCCACCAGCACTTGCATAACCATAGAAAAGTATCCCTTTCTGTTGATATACTCTGGGGCAAAATGGTCTGGTGCCAAAAGAGGGATATGCATGCTGTCTGTTGCCCCACCGTAGTTCAGGAGCCCCATTACTGTGAATCCATTCACTATTTCTTTCACTTTGCTGAGAATCACAGTCCTGCATAGCAGGAGACGATTAATAGCCCTGAACACTTCAATGACAACAGCCCCTGTGGTGGATTTCCCAACACCAAATTGATTTCCCACTAACTGGGAGTTTCCACAGTTCATTCACCACTTGCTTCTTCACTGTTAGTACAGCTGTCATTTTGGTGTTCCTGTGCTGGAGGGCTGGGGTGAGCTTGGCGCACAGATTCAGGAATGTGGTCTTGCACATCTGAAAGTTCTGCAGCTACTACTTGTCATCCCATGCGTGCATTATGATGCCATCCCACCAGTCAGTGCTCATTTCTTGGGCCCAGAAGCAGCCTTCCACCATCAGCAGCTACTCTATGAACACCACCAATAATTTTGAATCGGTTCTTGCTAAGTCCCATAGCAATCTGTCCTCCAAGAAATTGTCATGCTCACCACTGATTTGGTTCTTCTTATGGCTCTACATACATTGCAGGATCACATGCCCTCTGCTTGCAGTGCTCATGACATTAGTGCCTCTGTCAGAGACGGGAGACAGCAAGGAGACCTGTGCGGGTTTGTGGGATTTTGAAAAAAGGCATGAAAATTATGGGAGGACATTATGAGATGGAGAAGTTGCAAACTGGGAACTTCACCCCTTGCTCCCAGTCACTCCAAGAGACTTATTTCAGGGCCATCATCTATTGCCAAAACTTCCCAAACGACAGTGTGCTGGACGGAGGTGAGTTGCACACAGGGATACCTACCCATCATGCATAGCACTGTGCATCAATACAAGCACTTCTGGTGAGTACAGACAGCGCTGACACAAGGAGACAAGTATGCACATATACAAGCAAAGGACTAACTGCAGCGGCTCTATGCAGACAAGTTATGTTGGCGTAAGTTTGTAATGTACACATGGTCTAAATATCTTTGACGATCAGGGTCTTAATTTTTTCTAACAGTCTGTGGGTGAAAACCTGTAATCCTTACTTAGGCAAAACTCCCATTGACTTCAAAGGGGGCTTTAACTCAGTAAAGGCTGCAATTTTTGGCGTTAAATGGTAGGGGTAAGCATAAATATTATTCTACTCTTTTTAATCTAATGACCCTGCAATTCTGGTTACATCTTACTAAAACCTCAAGATTCACAATGCAGCTGAATATATATTGCCACTTTCTCTTCTATCTATCTATATATATATATATGGTAACTTGCTATGACAAACCTATGGGATAAGTCTATACTACTTTGTCCAGAAGGTACCAATATTCTATTTAAGAGTATAGAAACTGCCTTTCATGGGAATTTTCCTTGGGTGAGGGAGCCATGAGGCAAGGTACTGGAAGAGTCAGTTAAAGCAATGGCGATAAACTCAAATCCATTTAAAGTCCTAAATATGGAATTGTGTAGGTTAAACTGAGTGTGGATTACAAGCTTTTATACAAACACAAAATCTGTGTCAATTATTGGAACCATTGCTATCTAAAAAATTATCTGCACCATTCTGAAGCTACTGCATTATTTCTGATAATATAGGCCCCAATTCTGCAATGAGAGGCTTGTGTTTGCACCACTGGACCCACAGAGTTCTCCAGGCTTCACTGGGGCCTGGGCACATCCCATTGCAGGACTGCGGGTCAAAAATACCATCTCCTGGTTAATAGTAAATTACTTACACTGTTTCTCATTCCAGCATATTATGATCCCCACTTTGAAGACAGAAAAACAGAAGCCCAGCCTGACTTACCTAAGGTCACATAAGAGTAAGAAACAGAATCCTGATCCTGCCAAAACTGATTATAGGTCTTATTAAAAACCTTAAGATTCACAATAAAGTTCTCCATGTTCACTGACTGTAGGACAAGTAATAACTGGCTTAATTTTCAATGAGAGATTTAGATAGCATATTAGGAAAAAGTTTCTAACTATAACAGTAGTTAACTACTATCACAGATTACCTATGGAGGCTGTTGAATTCCCATCATTGGGGTTTTTAAGAACAGGTTAGACAAACACCTGTCACAGATGGCCTAGGTATATTTGGTCCTAACACAATGGGGGAGATATACTAGATGACCTACTGATGTCCCTTCCAGCCCTAAATTTCTATAATCCTATGAGCTTAATTTAATGCACTCTGGTAGTCCCAATGACTTCAATGCGGCTACTAACGATGCATAAAGTTAAGCACATTCACAAGTTTTTGCTAGATCAGATTTTTCTCTGCTCCAGTCACACGAACTAACCATTGTATTTGTCACCTACCTAGTGTAACAAAATATTAGTAATTTTTTAAAAATTCTCATCTGGTACTGCTTTATAGCCAGGGGAATCCATTCAAAATACATTTTTTAAAATTTAAAATCAAATGCAGGTGCAAGTGAAAGAATCACTAAGCCCCCTGGGGTGGGTGGAATTTGCAACTTATTCCTAGAGTTTAATGAAGGAGTATGTAAATCCCATCTAAAATGAAGTGGTATAACAGAATGAGAGTTTTTTTTCTCCATTTGTGGATCTACCAAGGACTCAAAAGCTCAGCACACTATGTTGTCAAAAGTGTGCAGTAACATTAACCACAATTCTGTAAATATGCTGGATATGTAGACCAGTAAACTTCTCTAAATAAAGAAATATACTGCATCCAGCCTGCTTTCCTAGGCACTCCAACTGCAATATTTTTGTTACCAAGCAACAAAATTATTCCAGTATACAAAACCCTAATGCTACTGGCAGAGTACACTTGTAGTAAGGCTTAATACAACTTTTATTATGCATTAGCCGAGCATGTGCAACAGCAGATCAGGGATAATTAGAAGGGGAGTGGATGATTCTACAGAGCAATCGAATCCTGAAAAACAAATAAAGTATTGATTTTGATGATTCCACTGACAGCCATTTAATAGGCACAGCTAATATCTGAATTGATATGAGTGTAATCTAAATCACTGCTAAATGTGTCCGGGGTATTGGCTGAGCAACTGATATTCAGCCTTCATGACTGTGCATCATACATGGTTATGAAACAAAATTAAACAAACAATGTGAAGGAAAATATTATGGTTGATACATATCTCACAAGCATGTAATTTTAGGTGTCAAAGGTACTGAAATACCTAGGAACTAATGTGGCAAATGAAGGAGACTATGGCCAGTTCATGTCAGAATGTCTTATATTAGGATTATTTATTGATTTAATAGAGCACTAGTCACATGCATTATAGTGTTTTAATGAAGGTTACAAATGGCTTTTCAAAATTACTACACAGACAAAAACACACATAGGATGAAATTCTGCTCTCAGTTACACCAGTGCAAATACAGAGCAACTCCATTGAATGTACTGGAGTTATTCTGGATTTACATTGTTGTAAATGAGTGAAGAATTTGTCTCTCATTCTGTAGAAATTGCTTCACTCAAGACTAAATACAGCTCTCTCTCAAGTGAAACATGGCAAATGTTTAACAGCACATTACTCAACAGTTCAGAAAAGGATGCAAAGACTACCACGTCTAGTTTAAAGTACAGAGATGATTTTTAGTTAAGTAGAGCAGAATTACTGGAGATGGAATTTGTCCAAAATAGTAAATTGAATGCCCTTATTATTATAAATCTTAAAGAAATGGACCAGATTTTGAACTGATTTACACTGGTGTAAATCCAGATTAATTCCACTGACTTCACGTCCTGAAGCCACATAATTCCTTTGACTTCAGACAAGAAGTTACTTACACTGGTGTCAATAAGATGAGATTCTGGTCCCATGAGCGCTCAGGACTTCACTCTTTTGCCTTTTCGGTATGGAGTTGTCAAGGCTGTATCCCCACTTTGAACTTTAGGGTTCAAATGTAGGGGCCTGCATGAAAACTTCTAAGCTTATCTACCAGCTTAGCTTTGGTCCGCTGCCACCATCACAAGAATTCCCTCCCTGGGAAGCCTTGAGAAACCTTTCACCAATTCCCTGGTGAACACAGATCCAAACCCCTTTGGATCTTAAAACAAGGAGAAATTAACCATCCCCCCTCCTTCCTCCCACCCTCCTTTCACCAACTCCTGGTGAATACAGATCCAAACCCCCTTGGATCTTAAAACAAGGAGAAATCAATCTGGTTCTTAAAAAAAGAAGGCTTTTAATTAAAGAAAAAGGTAAAAATCATCTCTGTAAAATCAGTATGGAAAATAACTTTACAGGGTAATCAAACTTAAAGAGCTCAGAGGACCCCCCTCTGTCTTAGGTTCAAAGTACAGCAAACAAGATACACACTCTGGTAAAAAGGTACATTTACAAGTTGAGAAAACAAAGTAAATCTAAGACGCCTTGCCTGTCTTTACTTACTAGTTTGAAATAGGAGAGACTTGTTTAGAAAGATGGGGAGAACCTGGATTGATGTCTGGTCCCTCTCAGTCCCAAGAGCGAACAACCCCTTAACACAAAGAGCACACACAAAAGCCTTTCCCCCCCCCCCAAGATTTGAAAGTATCTTGCCCCCTTATTGGTCCTTCGGGTCAGGTGTCAACCAGGTTACCCGAGCCTCTTAACCCTTTACAGGTAAAAGGATTTGGAGTCTCTGTACACAGAGAGCTGTTACCCTTCCCTTTATAGTTATGACAGGAGTGAAGAGAAAAAACCAACATCCAAGCACTTGTCAGTCTGTTCCTCAATATTAAGATTATGTAAACATTTTTTTGTCCTACAGAATTCCTTCATTTCCTTTGTACCCCCATTCCCAACGAAACTATCTGTATTTTATTAACTCTTCCTCTAGACAAAGGGGACTGGACACAACTCCCTTTAGAGATCTTATATCAACATCACACAATATTCTAAATAGCAATAGTGTAAAATAGTTTTAGAAAGGCCCTTTTCTCTGTTACTTATTTTGGGAATATATGATTATTTGGTAATGCTGATAGTGAAGAATAAAATACACTTGCACAAATGACCAAGTTAGAGTGACTTTGTCCTCACCCACAACTATTTCAGATTTGGGGACAATTTATACCTTCAAGTCAGCGGGACTGCTATGGCCCTTCAGTATGCCAACATTTTTATGGCTGACTTAGAACAATGCTTCCTCAGCTCTCGTCCCCTTATGCCCCTACTCTACTTGCACTACACTGATGACATCTGGACCCATGGGAAGGAGGCCCTTGAGGAATTCCACCAAGATTTCAACGATTTCCACCCTACCATCAACCTCAGCCTGGACCAGTCCACACAAGAGGTCCACTTTCCAGACACTACAGTGCTAATAAGAGATGGTCACAAACACCACCCTATACCGGAAACCTACTGACCGCTATATTTACCTACATGCCTCCAGCTTTCATCCAGACCACACACCACACGATCCATTGTCTACAGCCAGGCTCTAAGATACAACTGCATTTGCTCCGATCCCTCAGACAGAGACAAACACCTACAGAATTTCTATCAAGTGTTCTTAAAACTGCAATTCCCACCTTGTGAAGTAAACAGATTGACAGAGTCAGAAGGGTACTCAGAAGTCACCTACTACAAGACAGGCTCAACAAAGAAAGTAACAGAATGCCACTAGCCGTCACCTACAGTCTTCAGCTAAAACCTCTCCAGTGCATCATCAAGGATCTATAACCTACCCTGAAAGACAATCCCTCACTCTCACAGACCTTGGGAGACAGGCCAGTCCTCGCCTACAGACAGCCCCCCAACCTGAAGCAAATACTCACCAGCAACTACACACCACATAACAAAAACACCAACCCAGGAACCAAACCCTGCTACAAACCCCGGTGCCAACTCTGTCCACATATCTATTCAAGGGACACCATCAGCCACACCATCCAGGGCTCATTCAACTGCACATCTACCAATGTGATATATGCCATCATGTGCCAGCAATGCCCCTCTGCCATGTACATTGGCCAAACCGGACAGTCTCTATGCAAAAGAATAAATGGACACAAATCTGACATCAGGAATCATAACATTCAAAAACCGGTAGGAGAACACTTCAGTCTCTCTGGTCCTTCAATAACAGACCTAAAAGTGGCAATTCTTCAATCAAAAAAACCCTTCAAAAACAGACTCCAACGTGAAGCTGCAGAACTGGAATTAATTTGCAAACTGGATCAGATTAGGCCTGAATAAAGACTGGGAGTGGTTGGGTCATTACAAAAACTAAACTTAATTTCCCCAATACTAATTTCTCCCTATTGTTACTCACACCTTCTTGTCAACTGTCTGTAATAGGCCATTCTCTTACCACGTCAAAAGAGATTTTTCCTCGATATCCTGCTGTTAATTGATTTACCTTGTTAGACTGACCTCACACTTGGTAAAGCATCCCCCATCCTTTCATGTATTTATACCTGCTCCTGTATTTTTCACTTCATGCATCTGATGAAGTGGGTTCTAGCCCACAAAAGCTTATGCCCAAATAAATTTGTTAGTCTCTAAGGTGCCACAAGGACTCCTCGTTGTTTTTGCTGATACAGACTAACACGGCTACCACTCTGAAACAAATTACAGTGGTATACCTACAGAAGGTCTCGTATAGGCAGGATGTATAGATTAATTACTGGCTCCAAATAATGCCTACCCAGGATTACATATTGGATTACTGAAGGGGTGGGAGAGATACTTCTGTATGCACCCTTTCAGATAACACACACCATGCTATAATGTTTCTATTTTACATAAATCTAGAGGTATTATTATGGACATTAGAAACTAATTTTTCCATCACTGCAACAGAAACAGACAGTAAACAAAAATGAACAGAAAGGCTATAGATGTTCAAACAAAGTGGGTCCTGTAGTTCATGACAAGAACTCCATGTATACAAAACAATGAAAATCCATTGTGGTATAGAATCCAAGGCCAGAAGGAACCATTGTGATCATCTAGTGTGACCACACACCATAGCACTTTCCCCAAAATGGTTCCTAGAATAAGTCTTTTAGGGGAAAAAAAATTAATCTGGATTTAAAAATGACCAGTGATGGAGAATCCACCACATCCCTGGTAAATTGTTTCTATGGGTCCTTGCTGTTAAAGATGTATGCCTTATTTCCAGTCTCAATTTGTCTAGTTTTAACTTCCAGCCATTGGATTGTGTTATGCCTTTGTCTGCTACATTGAAGAGCCTGTTATCAAACATTTGTTCCCCATGTAGGTATATGTAAAACTGAGATCAAGTTACTATTTAAACTTCTCTTTGTTAAGATAAATATATTGAGCTCCTCGAGTCTATCCCTATAAACATGTTTTCTAATCCTTTAATCATTTTCATGGCTCTTTCCCTATCCCTATCATAATTTATCATCAACATCCTTCCTGAATTGTGGACACCAAAACCGGACAATGTATTCCAATAGTTGTCACTCCAATGCCAAATACAGAGGTAAAATAACCTCTCTACTCAGATTCAAGATTTCCCTATTTACACATGGTCTGTAGATTCTACCCCCAATGATTCTTGTACAACCTATTGTCTTCTGCAGGCTTGCAACTATAACTCATTGGAACTTAGTGAAAAAATTCTGTTGATACACAAGGAATAGATTCTAGTTCATTCACTCCTAGCTGTGTTGGCTCTCTAGGGCTAACAGGAGTAAGTAGATATGTGGCCACACAGGAAGCCATTTTTGTTTAGTAACATTTTAGACTACAACTGAAATTTAAGTTCTGTTTTTAAAACTATGTTATAAAGCATTGCTTACATTAAGCTGTTAATGTGCAATGTCACAAGAAATAATAGTGCAATATAGGAAGTACCAAATTAATCCTGGCAACTGTTGTCTTGCAGTATCCTTCTGTAGAAGCCAATGTTTCATACCAGTAATTTAATAAAGTCTATAAAGATTCGTTGTTTTTAATCCTTTGAGTCATAACCAAATTAAGTCATGTTGAATAGTTCAGTTTAGATAGCATTTCACAAAGAAGGGATCATTCCCTTATGCATTTCCTCATCCAGCCTAATTTTTCTTATTTCTGTTTTAATGCCTGTTCTTTAGCTGCACTCGAATATTCACTTCTGTGATATTAAAATTGGTGCTTTTCTGGACACTTTGAGACTCAAAAGACAGACAATGGGTGCTGCTGAATAGCAGCTGCTGAGGATCTTGGCATAAAGGCAATGATAAATAACTGAGTCAGCTGATGCCTCATGGTTTATAGTGTTTTTACATTGCTTGACATTTAATTTGGGTCATTCTTTTTATATACACACACAACTAGGGCTGTCAAGTGATTAAAAAAATCATGATTATTGCACTGTTAAACAACAATAGAATATCATTTAATTTTTTTTGGATGTTTTCTACATTTTCAAATATATTGATTTCAATTACAACACAGAATACAAAGTGCACAGTGCTCACTTTATATTTTTTTGATTACAAGTATTTGCACTGTAAAAAACAAAAGGAGCATTTTTCAATTCATCTACAAGTACTGTAGTACAATCTCTTTATCATGAAAGTTGAACGTACAAATGTGAATTATATAAAAACCATGCATTCAAAAATAAAACAATGTACAATTTTAGAGCCTGCAAGTCCACTCAGTCCTACTTCTTGTTCAGCTAATCGCTCAGACAAACAAGTTTGTTTACATTTGCAGGCGATAATGCGGCCCACTTCTTGTTTACAATGTCACATGAAAGTGAGAACAGGCATTCTCATTGCACAGTTGTAGCTAGCATCGCAAGATATTTACATGCCAGATGCACTAAAGATTCATATGTTCCTTCATGCTTCAACCACCATTCCAGAGTGTTATACCAATAGGATAAAAACCAGCAGGATCTTATTAAGAGGGATAAGGCAAAGATGCCACATTTATTGTAAATATAATGATAAAGCAAAAGATAAAAGTAAACAACGTTGTTTTGACTACTTATTCCTATCACCACTTATTTCTTATACACACACACACACACACACACACACACACACACTTTTCATTCACACAATCATTCATTCAGGTTCTGTATAGGTGTTATAGTTACCAGCCTAGAAGTTGCTCATGCCAAGTTACTGGCCAGGTATCTTGGTCATGAGGATGGAGCCGAGTCTGTGTCAGGTGCACCTGATGCTCCTGGAGGTTGGCAGCAGAACCAGAGACTCAAAATCCTCAGTCTTGAGAGTTCATTCTTATAGGAATTAATTCCTATGTTAATCTATGGGACCTGTTTCATTTTGCTGTTGCTGACTCAATTAGCAGATGGCACATTCCTGGGGGCTCCAAACTGTCCAAAGTTTGTGTTTCTCATCCTTTCAGGTGATGGGGTGGATCCCAGTTTACCCTCCGGGGGTTGTCTGGTCATCCACTTGACACATTCTTTGGCCCTTTCTAGGCTGGCACCTCCCTAACCATTCATGTACAACATACATTCCATATCTTAACCATATTTTAAATTTACTGTCTCCACCACTTTCAGGGTGTGTGCTAATTCATTTGAGACTCCCAGCCCTTTAATCACAGAGAGTGGGGGTCTGTCCTAGGGGCCGTTGCTGTTACAATGATGTGAAAGTCACTTAACGGCTTATAGTGTTTGTTTACATTGTATCAATTACTTCAAGAACAAAGTCAATTAACTTGTTTGTAAGTTTTACATAGTAATAAAGTATCTTTCACAGGATAGATATAATCAATGGTTTCTACAGACAGTAGCTTACAAGTTTTAACAGAAGACCCAAGAGATTTTTGTACTTGGTGAAACTGTTGGATTTTAAAGTGTGGGGGACAAATTATGAGGGGGTCACCGTCACTTGGGGTAATCATTCTTAGTACCTTCTTTAATATCCCTACAAGGGGACATGTGTCCATGCTGATGACAGGTTCTATTCAATAACAATCCAAAGCAGTGTGGGACTGACACATATTCATTTTAATTATCTGAGTCATATACCAACAGCAGAAGGTTGATTTTCTTTTTTGTTGGTTCGGGTTCTGTAGTTTTTGTATCAGAACGTTGCTTTTTTAAGACTTCTGAAAGGATGCTCCACATCTCGTCCCTGTCAGATTTTGGAAGGCACTTCAGATTCTTAAACCTTGGGTCGAGTACTGTAACTACTTAGTGTTTTGTAAATTCCCACTAAAACTAATGGCAGAGACATAATTGTGAGAATATGTGATGTGTTTGCAATGAAATCCAAACCTACCCTATTTTGGTATCATTACTAACTTGAACCTCTGACCAACACTGTCAAAAGCTTTGCTAAAGGATTTGGGAATGTGGGCCGATTTACATCAATACGAGGTGAAATACAGTTGCAGTTTGAGATTCTTGCTCCATACTGTTCCTAAAAACTGAAAGCAAAACTCAGGTTATGGGGGAAAGGAGATGAACCTGTATGGGTTGAAAGACTAAAACTGAAGAAATCATTCAGGTCAAATTGCAGAGTTTTGCACAACTCCTGTAAGGATACACTCCTTTGAAACACCACAGTGAATGAATAATACAGCTTAAAAGAATAAACAGCTCCTTAACTGCAGTTAGAGATGTGTGAAGTATATCTCAAAATTTACTACTTTGGTAGAATTTGTCTGTATTCACTTATGCTTCTCCTAATCAGAAGTTTTGGGGAAAAGAATACTAAGAAGTAAGGTGATGGAACAAAGTGATTCAGAAATACTAATTATTTCATCAGGGTAAAATTGTTGAAATACTAATGACATTTATCATCTTACAACCATTCAATGCCATTTCTATGCTTTATCTGACCATTTCTTACATTGACTGGGCATTAAACGATACAAGATATTTTGACTTGGAAAAGGATTGATAGATATATTTTCCCTGATGGTTTCAGATACTGTTACAGTTTCTCTAGCACTGACTATTTTAACTGCTGCCTGTGGCACTGGAGTTCCATTTGTAATCTGTGAGCACTGGCAGCTCACATCACAGATTCAGTGACAACAAATACATCAAAAACAGAGCTTAAGCAACTCTTGCTTCTGAGTTACTCACTTTGCCAGAACTGGGCTATGCCCTATCCATTTTTGTTTTGTGCATTCTATGTTGTGTGCCTCATTAAAGAAGAAAAAAACAATGCATTCTAGGAATTAGAAGATGTCATAGTTTGTGAAGAGAACACTTGCAATAAGAAGAAATAGGAAAATCACTGATGTATTCTGTTTGTGTTATAAGGATCTAGAAAAAGAATGTATCAGTTACTCAATAGTCATTTCACTCACCGTTAGCTGGGCATGAATGTATAATAAAAGCCATACTATCCCTAAAGGTACTGGGGCTACCAAGTAGCCTACATCATGGGAATAGTGCACTGCCAGGAGGGAGACCCATCCTGAATTCCTACTCTTATTTTCCTAAGGTTGGAAGTTTATGCTATTGCAATATGTTTATCTGGGGAAAAGAATTATTATGACTATAATTTGGTTTTCTTGCAAATATTGGGGAGCAGATCATAAGTCATTGTAAATGGGCAGAGCTCTGTTGACTCCAATGGAGCCAACATCAGTTTACACCAGCTGAGGATCTACCCCTATAGCATTTTGAATTAATGTATGTGGTAGTGACTTTTATATATGTAAGAGCTTACCTACACAGGAAAATTGACTAGAATAGCTATTCTGAAACAGCTTCCCATGTGGAAACATTTATTCTGGAATACAAGTGTTCTCACACAGAGCTATTCCAGAATAGCTATTGCACTTTAAATTCATACCATACTTTATTCTAGAGTAACTTCCCCATGTAAAGAAGCCCCTATTCGTTATTGTGGAAATCTTTTTAAATCTCTCCTCAAATGGAAGTCTTTCCATGCCTAGGTTCAGTTTGGTTGCCTCTCTCTGGGCCTTTCTACTATGTCCTTTTTTCAGATGGTGTGACCAAAAATGATAGCCAAGATGAGGACTGCCATTGATTTAGATAAAGCCCATATAATACTGGCAGCATTACTCTATCTCAATGGTTCTCAAACTGTGGGTCCGGATCCCAAAGTGGGTCATGATCCCATTTTGATGGAGTTGCCAGGGCCAGCATTAGACTTGCTGGGACTTGGGGCTGAAGCCGAAGCCTGAGTGCTTTAGCACAGGCAGTGGGGCTCAGGTTCTACCTCCCCTCCCCAAGGGTCATGTAGTAATTTTTGTTTTCAGAAGAGGTTGTGGTGCAACAAAGCTTGAGAACTGCTTCTCTATCCTTTTCTCAATCCAGACTATCATCAGTTTGCTTTTTTGATGGCCACTATTCACTGAGCAAAGTTTTTCCTTAGGTCTTCTTCTTGAGTTACTGTTAATTTAGAACCTATGTGTAAGAGTATGATTGAGGTCTATAAAATCATGGCTGGTGTGCAGAAAGTAAATAAGGAAGTGTTATTTACTCCTTCTCATAACACAAGAACTAGGGGTCACCAAATGAAATTAATAGGCTGCAGGTTTACAACAAACAAAAAGGAAGTATTTCTTGACACAACGCACAGTCGAACTCTAAAACTCTTTGCCGGAGGATGTTGTGAAGGCCAAGACTATAACAGGGTTCAAAAAGAACTAGCTTAATTCATGGAGGATAGAGCCATCAATGGCTATTAGCTAAGATGGGCAGGTCCCTAGCCTCCCAGAAGCTGGGAAATGGGCAACAGGGGATGGATCACTGGATGATTAGAATCATAGAAGATTAGGGTTGGAAGAGACCTCAGGAGGTCATCTAGTCCAACCCCATGCTCAAAGCAGGACCACGACCAACTAAATCGTCCCAGCCAGGGTTTTGTCAAGACAGATTTTGTAAAAACCTCCAAGGATGGAGATTCCACCACCTCCCTAGGTAACCCATTCCAGTGCTTCACCACCCTCCTAGTGAAATAGTGTTTCCTAATATCCAACCTAGACCTCCCTCACTACAATTTAAGACCATTGCTCCTTGTTCTGTCATCTGCCGCCACTGAGAACAGCCTAGCTCCATCCTCTTTGGAACCACCCTTGAGGTATTTGAAGGCTGCTATCAAATCCACCTTCACTCTTTTCTTCTGCAGACTAAACAAGCCCAGTTCCCTCAGCCTCTCCTCGTATGTCATGTACTCCAACTCCCTGATCATTTTTGCTGCCCTCCGCTGGACTCTCTCCAATTTGTCCACATCCTTTCTGTAGTGGGGGACCCAAAACTGGATGCAATACTCCAGATGTATCCTCACCAGTGCCGAATAGAGGGGAATAATCATTTCCCTCGATCTGCTGGCAATGCTCCTACTAATGCAGCCCAATATGCCGTTAGCCTTCTTGGCAACAAGGGCACACCGCTGACTCATATCCAGCTTCTCATCCACTGTAATCCCCAGGTCCTTTTCTGCAGAACTGCTGCTTAGCCAGTCAGTCCCCAGCCTGTAGCGGTGCAAGGGATTCTTCCTTCCTAAGTGCAGGACTCTGCACTTGTCCTTGTTGAACCTCATCAGATTTCTTTTGGCCCAATCCTCCAATTTGTCTAGGTCACTCTGGAGCCTATCCCTACCCTCCAGTGTATCTACCTCTCCCCCCAGCTTAGTGCCATCTGCGAACTTGCTGAGGGTGCAATCCACCTCATCATCCAGGTCATTAATAAAGATGTTGAACAAAACCAGACCCATTACCTGTTCTGTTCATTCCCTCTGAAGCACCTGGCATTGGCCACTGTTGGAAGACAGGATACTGGGCTAGATGGAGCTTTGGTCTGAACCAGTATGGCCGTTCTTATGAGTAGTTCACATTGTTCCTTCCAATGCATATTACCAGTGCTTGTTTACATGTAATTTTATTAGAAATCATGCTGCCCAGTTACCTAGCTTTCTTAGCTTCTTTTAAAGAGCTTTATAGTACCCTAGATTTGAGGAACCTAAATAAATTTGTTCCATCTGGAAAGTTTGCTGTCTTGCAGTTCAACCGTCTTCCAGATCATTAATATATTAAATGATACCAGTTCTACTTTGCTGGATTTAATTTCTACATATTACTTGAAAAGTGGAAAAGAAAAATCAAAATGAGTAACAAAACTGCATTTACAAGCAAAAAGTAAAGCTGTCATATTTTAAAATAGATTTTTATAGAAGTTCCATATCCCTCATCAGAATGTTTTGTACTATGAAAACAATTTTCTTCTCTGGAAGAAGAGACGACCCGTTTCATAGAGCTGTTAACATGACCTACACAGAGAGTTGTGCTGACATTTAGATTGAGATATAGCAGAGCTTCCATGGTGACATTGCTGAAGGTTGAACTTGACATGTTAGATGATATAGGTCTATATACGATAGTATTTGAAATGTCTTCTTGTAATAGAAATATCACCTTTAGCATCAGTGACAATTAAGGAACTGTTAATTTAATATGACCCGCACATAATTATTTGGATATGATTTTTTTTCTATACTTTATCATGACATTTTGTATTTGCTAATATCTGGTATATGTCTGAGAGCAGTTAAAGGACTTTGATAGCATCTTTAATCCAAGGATTTCAAAACTTTTACCTCCTTCACAGGTTTAATTGGAATTTGTTAATCTTCTGAAATGCAGCTGCTTATAGGATGAAACAAACGAGCTACCATACAACAGTAGCTGAAAACAGAAAGCACCGGAAAAATCGAACAGTGATACATCCAGTTGATATAAATTGTGGTACGTACATAGGTAATTATCTGAACTGAAATTTGGCAATGGAGTTAATATACCTATTTTTAGAAAAAAAGTTTCATGGGATATTTAATGGCCCCAAGCGTAAGACTCCTGGTTTTCAATATTACCCCAAAAATGTCACCATCAACACCACAATGCCTGCAGCACCATACTGGTGCATTACTTGAATAGTGATGCATAGGGAAAAGTCATCCACTGAATCCCAATACCTCTTCTTGTATTGACTGTTTTTTGTAGGTCTCCCTTGTAAATATGGTCTTAGTCCAACCCAGGAATCTGCATGAGAAATGATGGCACCATAGCACAAGGCGGTGCAGATGTAAACCAAAATCTCAAATAATTGATTCTTGTTATAAAAATTCTGAATAAACTTTTATGTTACCAATGTGACCCTGTAAATTGCTGCTCAAACACCATAGTGCTTATGACAGGTACTGCAGAAGTTTTTGGCAGTATTCACTGCCATATGTGCCACAATATCTCGGTATAAGAACATGAGCCAAGGATGGATTGGCAGCACTTTGAATTATTTTTGTTGGTACAAGTTACAAATTTAATGTCAGTTTAACATAGCTCACTTTACCGTAACAGATATGACAACGCAAGCATTTTTCAAAATCAAAGCAAAAATTCAAGGCAAGGCAGACTAAGTCAATTCCAAGCAGTCTGACCCTGAGAAAGTCTCCAAAGATATGCTCATTAAAGGAATGGGGGGGGGGGGGGGGGGGGAGGGGTGAAGAGAAGCATTTTGAGTGCTGTGATATATGGGTTATTTTTCAAGCAGTTTGTTTTTTATCTTTAGCTTAAAAGTTAAGGTTGTTGGAAGATTAAAGCATGGGCTCAGAGTACTGTCAGTTCCGCCCCAGCTAGTTAGATCATTGTACAACCATGTTTTCCTACTTTCCCAGGATCTCGTAACAAGCCCTTGTTTTTGAAGAAATAAAGATTCTTCTCTGGTGGTGGGATGAACCTCATGATTGTTCTCCTTGTTGTGAATTTTGCCTCTTTTACCAAGAGAAGCTCAAATGCAAAGCAATATTAAGAGAGCTCGTTTGCAGTGTTTTTTATCTTCAGAACAGAAAAGGAGACGTTTACTTTGACCTGTGCTAAAATGAAAAAGAAAATGCCCTTCATGTCTCTGCTGCACACCTGTTTTTGGTTCTTTTTGCTCGTTTAGTTCATGGGCAGAGGTTCATATGCAGACAAAGAGCCTTCAGAGTAATTTAACACCACAGTGTCCGTCAGTGCTCCAATAAGCAGAATTTCTCATTCAAAACATTGTTGGATTAAAATCAGAAGAGACCTTATTAAAAAGACAACCCATACATTGAAAGAGAAATCAGCAACAGCTCTTACTGGGAAGGGAATATAATTGTCTTTTCAGAAATTTCCTTTTGCAGTGACTTTATGTTCACTCCTTGTTCAAATTTGGCACTTCATACTCAAAGGCCAATGTTTCCCTACATGAATATGGACTGAAAAACTCCACACATTTCCACTGAGAGTTTCTTTCCAATTCTTCTTTTAAGGTGGGGGTGAGGGACAAATTTGCCCTTAAAAATGGCAAGAGGTTCAGCCCCTGAAAGCTGTGGGTCTTCCAAGATCTACATAGATTATGACGGAGTCTCATGATGCAAGGACCTACCATTTGAAAGGACTGTGCCACCACACTGCCACAAAGTATCTCTCATTTTCCCAAAAGAAGGATTCAATGGTTAAGGCCCAAGACAATGGAATTCAATTCCCTGCTCTCCTATGCACTTCTTGTGTGATCTTGAGCAAGTCACTTAGTCTCTCTATGCCTCAGTTCCCCATCTGTAAAATGGAGACTGTAGTTCTTCCCTACATCACAAGGGTGTTGGGAGGATAAATACATTAAAAAGATTGTGAAGCACTTTGAGATTTACTGATGAAAGTGCCATGTAGATAATAGGCATTATTAACAATTCCATGGTAGCATGAAGATGTAGCATGTAGATGTGGTGTTTAGCTGTTGCTTGTAATTATTAGAACTGGGAGCACTGGCTGTTGGGAGTCTGAAAGGACAGGAAACAGGGGGGAGGAGTTGAGGAGGCAGAGTGAGAGTTACAGAAGGTGCAGCAGCAGCAGCTTGGTAAAGAGGTTTCTACTTTAAAAATAAAGTCCTGTGGAAGTTTGTTAGTACCTTGCCTGGTTGTTACAACAGTAGATAGGGAAAATGAGGTACAGGAAGGTGCCCACGGTACACACATGCAGTGAACCAGCTGTGACACTGGTAGACCAGGTGCCAGCTCTTGCCAAGGCTTTAGACCTCAGCTGAGTCTGACAAATTCATTGCTGAAAAGAGTCTGTTTCACCTTGTGACAGATTTATGTTACTAATTTGCCTGGGGCATTAGGTGATTAGGCTGAGGCCGCAGGATTTTTAGGGGAGGAGATGACAGAGCACACCAAGTGTTTATTATTTTACTAATAAAGCTTTAAAACTTAAAGTAACAGTGTATTAGTATGGTTAAGATGGGTATTGAGCTAATAACGTGTTTAGTCTTTATGAAATGCTTCTAAGTTACTGCATGAATTAATCTCACTTATAATTTCATCATCATATGCTATAAGGTAATATTTAAGTTTATGCTTTCTAAATGGAAAAAATGTTTGCTTTGAAACTGAATCCAATCAGGAGGGATTGTCTCCTGCCCACCAAGAAGGCTCATCAAAACTAAATGAGCCATTTTGGGACATCATCATACAAAGACTTTGTTAATTGCCCCTTACACTCATGAAGAGGCTAGGGTCTAGTCTACACTATAGACCTATATCAATATAACTACGTTGCTTAGGGGGGTGTGAAAAATCCGCACCCCTGACTGACACAGTTATACTGACTTAACCCTCCATATAGGACATGCTATGTTGGCGGGGGAGCTTCTCCTGTCAATTTAGCTACTGCCTCTCAGGGAGGTGAATTAACAAAACCAACGGAAGAACTCTCCCCCATCAGCGTAGAGCATCTTCTCTAAAGCGCTACAGTGGCACAGCTGCATCGGTGCAGCTGTGCTGATGCAGCAGTTTAAGGGTAGATATGCCCTACGTGGAAAAAGGCCTCATCCCATCAGCTTGAAGGAGGAAATAGCAGCTGATAAGAAACTTTTAAATCCTTTTTTGCTGTTTGGACTCTCACAGGGTTGGAACTATGAAACAGAAACAGATCTCCAGGGTCAACCTGTTTTAGCCTTAAAAGACATTCGAGCTGACAGATTACTACACCTCTATCACCTTTAGAAACCATAGACTAACTCATAGGTTTATGTAGGTTTGCTTGCTTTAGAATAACTCACTTCTTGTCTTGGCTAATAAGTCCTTAGGTGGTTCACTATAGGACTGTCTAGAACCTTTGCCTACGGTGAGAGATGTAAGGTACAAATTGACCTGAGGTAAGTGACCCGTCTCTTGGGACTGGGAGCAACCTGAATATTTTGTGATCTTTACTGTATAGCAACCATCTATCATTAAGTTCATCTTGCCGGGTGGCAATATGGACTGGAATGTCCAAGGGGATTGTCTGTGACTCCCTCCGCAATAAAACTGTTATAGTGCTTTAGGAGTTGACACTTGTCACTGGTTTGATGGTTGGAACCCCATTCTGGGGTGCCACCTTACGTGCTGGGGTCCCACTGAGCCCACCATCTTGGGTTCCCCTTACTCTGTGCTGCTGTGACAGGCTCTTAAGCCCCCTTCCAGCACACACACACACACACACACTTACTTAGGGACACACCCAGCTATAGAATCACAGAGTCTGCAATCAGCTCTGTGTGGGAGGACTCAGCTTGGAGATTGCCCAGCACTCAAGTGCACACACCCTCTGAAGTGTAAACCCAAAATTATATTGTCTTGCGTTGTATAGAGATCTATACAGTGTAAGCTCATGAAATTCGCCCTTCTCCCTCAATGTGGAGGAAGATATGTGCAGATTTTTGCCCCCCCCCCAGTTATGAATTGCACAAACTGGGTTTTAGAACAAACAAAAAACAAGTTTACAAAAGGTAAATTTAAAGTGATTATAAGGGATAGCAAACAGAACAAAGCAGATTACTCAGCAAATAAAAAACAAACACACACAAACTAGGCTTAATACATTAAAGAAATTTGTTTCAAATAGTAATTTCTCAGCCTAAATGTTGTTTTATGCAGGTTACAGAGGTTCTTGAAGGTAAACTGCACCGCTTGCAGCTTAAATCTCTAAGTATACCCTTCACAAGCTGACCTTTCTTGCCTGGGCTCAGCCCCTGCCTCCCCCAGCTTAGTTCCTTTGTTTCTTCAGGTGTTTTCAGCAGTCTTCTTTCTTGGGTGCAGAGGCAGTGGAGAAGAGCCATGAGTAACTCATTCCACAGCCTTAAACAGGATTTACATATGGCAGGAATCCTTTGTTTCCTGGTTTGACCCACATCCCCTTCCAATGGAAAAATACCAGAAGTCCAAAATGATGTCCAGTACCAGGTGACAGGATCACGTGACCCTGCAGTGTCAAAGCAACATACCAGGAAACTTCTCAGGAGGGAGGGAGATTAGTATCCTCAAATTCCTATTGTCCTTCCTAATGGTCCATCCAAGCTGTTTGCCTACTATCTGGTGGGTGTTCCCCAGCTGCAAGCACTTTTGTAATCAATACATAGTCCTAGGGTGACCAGATGTCCCGATTTTATAGGGACAGTCCCGATATTTGGGTTTTTTCTTATATAGGCTCCTATTACCTCCCATCCCCGTCCTGATTTTTCACACTTGCTATCTGGTCACTCTACATAGCCCATATTCCTAACTTTAGATACAGAAATGATACATGTATACAAACAGGATAATCACATTCAGTAAATCATAACCTTTCTAATGATCTCACATGACCCATCTTGCATAAAACATCTTAGTTATGCCATATTCACATCATAATATTTCTATGAAGACCATGGGGTATAATGTCACAAATGCATTGGTGAAATTTAATTATAGAACATACCACCAGTTTGGGGTGTCTGACCTGCTTCTTGATAGTCTACCTTGAGGTTGGCACTCATGGTCATGAGCCAATCCAGACCGCATGACACCAGCCACATCACTGAAAAGGTACACAGTATGCCCACTACAATATAGCAAAACTACAACAAGTGGCGGGGAAATTTCCAAAAATTTGGAATTATCTGAAATTTATTACTCTGGAGAATTCCATCAGGTCCCTTTGGCCCTGAGAGAGACCTTCCAGTTCACATCTCCTGATTATCGTTACCTTTTGACACATGGCTACTGTATGCCTTGTCCCAACTGTGTTAGTAATTCTATCAACATCTCTTTTCCGCCACAACACACACACACACACACACACACTGTATGCGTCTAGCGTGATATGCATCAAAATTAGTCCTCAGGGTTCCCAATTCCAATCACTAAAAGAAAGCTTAGATTTCCAGCAAAGTGTTATAGCGTAGAGGGACCAGACAACACCTGAGGAATTATTCTACTTTAACTGGTGCTAAGTGTCAGAACCCTCAAACTACAGCCAAAATTTTCTCAGTGCAAAATTTAGTTATTTTGTCCATTCATACAGCACGTGTTTGAGAGTAAGAGAAGGAAGGAGAAAGATGCCTAGGGTTATTAGGAAAAATATAGTTTGGAAACTATGACTTCCCTCGAGGTTACAAGATTTTTTTTAATATATATTGAGCAAGCGAGAGGGAGAGAGCAAAAAGCGCATGAGTGCACACACACTAGTTTTTGCAGCTAGGATATGGAACACTTTAAAATACCCCCCACACTTTACATATCTTCTTTACAAATCAATCCTAGGATTCCCCCTTCCCTCAGCTTCCTCCCTCAACACACTAGGTGCAGAGAACTGGGGATAGGCTCTCTGCAAAGCCTGTCGTTGTCACTGAACACCAATCAGAGGAGGTTGATAGAATGAGAGAACACAGGACAGAATTTTTTTTCTTGGATTCATGTTATCCCAAGAATACAATTTAGTACAGTTTTAATTGTTATAAATACACTTTACTAAATTGCACGAAGTGGGTTGAATTATTGCTGTGGTGAGGAGCACGTACTCTTTATAAGCTTCACTAAAGAACTTCAGAATATGCGGTTGCTGCTGAGTTTAACTTCAACAGTGAGGAAGAGACTGTAAACATTAAATCAGGGGGGTGACTGGATTAACACGAAGAGCAATTTGAAAGAGAAGGAGGTGACAAGAAACAGTATTAATATTGATTTATTTCACTCTGTATATCAATGAGGTGGAAGAAGGCACTGGCAGTAAAGTGATAAAAAATATGCTGGCAATACAACATGGGAGGGATGGTCAATGCAAACAAGAGAGTCAATAAAATAAATAAAATAATTACAAACTGATTCTGCAACCCTTATTCATGCAGTAAGACATACTCAACCAAGTAGTCTCATTGACATCAGTGAGTAAGTGCTGCTCAACAGGAGTAAGGTTTGGAGAATCTGTTCCATAATGACTTGGATATAAATGAGAATGGTCAGATAAGTGGCTTATGCAGTTCAGTATATTGAAAACTAAAGTGATGTTACAGTTGTAACAAAGCATGAGGGGGAGGGATAGCTCAGTGGTTTGAGCATTGGCCTGCTAAACCCAGGATTGTGAGTTCAATCCTTGAGGGGGCCACTTAGGGATCTGGGGCAAAAATCAGTACTTGGTCCGGCTAGTGAAGGCAGGGGGCTGGACTCAATGATCTTTCAGGGTCCCTTCCAGTTCTATGAGATAGGTATATCTCCATATATTATTATATTTATTATTAGAAGAATGTACTCTCAAGGTTATAGACCGTGAATAGGAGAAGCAGCAAGATTGAGGAGAAGCAAAACTCAAACAGTATGTAATAGCAGCAAAAAATAAAAATTCCAGGAGTGCGAGTTAACGAGACTTGGAAAAAAACTTTATAATATTGTATAAGGGATTCATGTGTGGTGATAGGAAGCATAAAATAACCAATGCATCAAGATCTTCCAACAACTGATTTACATGGGGGTACCCTAAACTCCAGGAAGTGATTAAGTCACTTCAAGAAGAACAGCCTTAACAACAACAAAAAACAAACAGTACCTCTGATGGGGGAATTAATAGAATCAACAAGTTGTACCTGCCCAGTATTAAAGGCACTCCTGGAAACATTGTACTTATTTATTTCAACATTTTTACATCTAATCCAAGCGCCAGGCAATTTATAACATTTAAAACTGACAATGTTTCATACAAAAATTAAAAGACCTATAACTCAAAGACATAATCCCACCTAGGGATAGTAAACAGCAATTTGAAATTAAGTCAAGTATTCAGGAATCTATGAAGACCTCTACATTTGCCTCTTGATGTCTCAGATCACCCCAGCTTTAGTGAGGCCACATTCTAACTTTTTGTGAACTGATCTTTTTCATTATTAAAAGAATATCTTAGAAATGGGGAAGATGCAGAAAGGGATAATCAGAATAAATCTAAAAGGGTGAAAGACCTTTAGTCCAAAGAGTTGGAAACGATGGGTCTGTATTCCAGGGGGAACAGGGGGAGAGAGAAGGAGATCACGAGGGATCCAGATTAATAAGAAAATAGCTAGTGTAGATATCACTGCACAGAGCTATCTGAGCTAGGGTCTAATACAAGAACAGAAGGGCATGAATTTCAGATAAAGGCCTGACCTAAAAGGAAAGGATGCAGAATTTATTTACACCAAGACATTAATATATGGAATAAACCACCTCAGGCAGCAATAAAAGTATCTATTGTAAAATAATGTGCTTTAGGAAGAAGTCTGAAAACAACTGCCAGGTCAAAGGAGAGAAAAAGACCTAGATAGGACAGAATCAGGCCAGGAAGCCTATGTTCTTACAATCTGTATAGGAAACACGGAGATTTTATTCAAAATAATAGCAGGTGTATAAAGCTAACTCTCAATAAATAATTAGGATTATACATTTCTTTATGACCCTGAAATATCTGTGAAATGGTGCATCAGCTGAAATGATTAATATCTTTAATACATTGCATTCCCAGACTGATAAATGCAACCCCCCCACTACTATCTAGATTATGGGTAGGTGAACCAGCCCTCACAAAAACTGGTTCATACCATACAACTATTACTGAATTAAACCTGAATCCTTTTAAAGGTTTGGATGAGGGACACTCTCCCCTGATAACCATTCCTGCCCTTCTCTAGATGAAGTATCTAGTCAGTTTTCCTTCCAACAGACTTCTCTTTTTCCATGAGGTGCCTCTTCCGCTTACTTTTCCACAGAATTACTCTCCTTTTTTATATATGATTCCTCCCATCTTCTCTGCAGCAATCTCTTCTATGTTAAGTGCTCTGTGTGGTCATGAGCATCAAGCTATGATTTTGTTAGCACTGAGTCAACTATTGCGTGTTTTAGGTAGATGAGTTTGTCTGCATGAGAGTGTTTTACTGGCTAGACATAGTTATACTGGTGAACCCCCTCATATGTACAGTGCGGGAGGAGCCTGGCTCTACTTCCAGCTGTGAGGAAATAGGGAAAGATCAGGGCTTCAAAACTTCCTTGATGTAGGAAATGCACTGCTGAGCTGGCTCTGTGTAAGGTGGAAGGACCTTGTTTTACTCTCTTTCATGACAGCAGTATTCCTTCACTTGCTGCTGCTTTCTTATTGGTGAAGAGGCTTGATGTGTCCCTTTCTTCCCTTCACCCATATCTGTCACTAGTTATGTGGGAAAGGTACAGTATATGGACATGTTTTTAGCAAGCTGAATTTACCACCTCTGAGGCACAAGCTTGGCAAAAGCTTCATCATATATCCAAGGTTTATGAATTGCACTAGCAAAAAAACTGATTAATGGTAACCTCACCATATTGCTTTTTTACTGACCAAAAGATTATAACAATTAGTTTAATATAAAGCATGGCTCAAAGCAAACAGTATAGGACCTTCCAAGGAACTAGGAAATTCACCATGTATATTACTTATTTCATCAGTCTTCTCAGAGTACTCTGGGCGTGATTCTGGTATGTTTTACCCTGGTGCATAATGGAAGTAACTTCACAGTTGTCAAAGGAGTTACACAGATGTGTAAAACTGGGGTGAGGTTTGAATCAGGCTGTTGCTCTTTCAGTTCTATCTGATTGCATTACATTTAAGCAAGAACTCTTCATAGCCAGTTGACTGAGTGAAAATATCAGATGCAGAGAAAACAATGGCAGGGTGTTCTGCCCTTATGAGAGCCATTTCAAAATTCTATCTAAATATTAATATCAAACAGCATTTTAATTACCACCATTTAATGCCAGATCCTAATGGCTCCCCTCCCCAGATCTGTGCTAAGGAAGGCAGTCAGATAAAGCTCCTGCTGTGTGTACTCACAGCTCTGTTCATGGGCCTGAAAAATACATATTTGCTGACTTTACAGAGGAAATCAGGGATTTTAATATTTATGATGCTGTGAATATACCACAGATTATTGCTATCCTCAAGTGCCTTCACACAACCTTAAAGAAAGAAATATAATATTCTCTTAGTATCAGGCAAATGCTGTAATACACTTTTTTGTAACTTAGCATTCCCACTCTCTCAAGTAGTTTGTACAGCCTGGAGGAGCAACCACTGAATTACAAGCTCAACAAGTTATCAGCGGAATGTCTGAACCCCTTCTGTGCCTGCCACAAACCTGACACATACACGACAAATGAGCATTTAAGCCTTAAAGGTGACCTGGGTGGGGAGGGAAAAGAGGGGGAAAAAATAGCTTGAGCCTTTGATGTTAAAGGCGGCCTGACCGTGGTTGTTTTATTTTAACTTTTAAATAAAAAGTTATGGTTATGCTGATTTTATTGTCTTTCTGGCCATGAAAAATTCTATGATGGTGGCAGAACTAGTGAAATAATGTCATAACAAGAGTCAGACGAGTGTCTGAGAGGAGAAGGGATTCGTAATCAGATTGATTAATGTTCTTCAGGTCTAATCCTTGGCCCCATTCTAGCCCCTTTACACTACTCTAAAATTTGCCAGGGACCAGACTGGTTCCTAGCTGACCCCAAATTCCAGGGGCCACAAAGGTGACATACAATCCTTTACTCTTTTCCCACTGAGGGCCTCAGCCTCCACCAGCATGGAGAACAACAGAATGGGATCAAGAATAGAAGCATGGATCCTGTTAGGCAAGGCAGATCACCACTAATTTGGGCCACCGAGAAAAGCCTGTAAACTACATTTTAAATCAAGAATTCCCAGTGAGTTCAGACTGCGTGTGAATGTTTAACCAAGAAATAGGAGATGTGATTTTCAAATCACTTCTTTTGGCCAGGCTTCCACCACTGATTCTCACTTTACCCTTCAAACTCCAATACAGTACATAGTCACACATTTTAATTCAAGGAGGTTGAACAAGTGCTAACAAACTGCATATACAATATGAATCTTTCACTACTGTGTCTCTCATCAGCCCATACCGTCTCCTTAGTTTGTAATCCCACGCTGAATTAAATCTAATGTAACTTCTATGGGCCAAATTCAGCTCTCAGCTATATTTATGTAAATTTTGGATAATTCCTTTGAGCCCCTCAGGGAACAGACATTTTATTTGACTACCAAGCACCATAGCACTATATAAATACAGCTAATGAAGATATGGATTCACTATAGTAATTAAGAGGTTAGCCAGCATTCTATTGTAATAATAATAATAAATCAATAGGTAATTACTAATAAGTCTGTTGGAGTGGACATTTGGTTTATGGTAATGGCACTGTATTGGGACTCAGGAGTTCTATTTCTGGCTATGCCAGACTTCATATATGACCTTCAGCAAGTCACATGTTCTCCGTGCCTCAATTCCCCAGCTCAAAAACAGGAATAATGATATTTTGCTACCCACAGGGATGTTGTGTGTATAAATTCGTTAATGTCTGAGGTGTTCAGATACAAAAGTGAAGAGACCATAGAAAGCCTGTAAACAAATAAATAAAATTCACAGATTTTTAAAGGCCAGAAAGGAAAAATACAATCATCTAGTCTGATCTCCTGCATAACATAGCCTATATAATTTCACCTAGTAATTCCTGCACTGAGCCCAAATAAGGGTAGGAATATCCTCTTTCCAAGAATTTGTAGACAAACCAGTTTGGGATATCAGGCTTTGTAATATAAACTTCTTGCTATTTCCTTTTACTTTCATTATCATCTTAAAATCTAATCCTAGTTCAGTTGAATTTAATGATAAACTGAGTTCAACTGGCAATGGTTCAGACTTAGAGACTAAAGACCAAGTGGAGCAGAGTAAGCAGAAGAACAAGTCTCCCCAAGGTTTCACCAATCTGTATCAACTGAGTTGTGGTATCCACAGCTGGGGGGGGGGGTCTCTCGGTCTATTCAGCCTAGTACCCTTGGCACTAACAACTGGTCATCTGACTTTTATGATGTGGACATCTGGAGTGAAATCCTAGCCCCAGTGGGAAATCCCCTCCCAATGGGAGTTTTGCCATTGACTTTAATGAGGTCAGGATTTCAGACGTTCACTAGGAACTGGATTGAGAACACCAACTCACATCAGTTAGGCTAGCAAACTGCCATATCATATTAACAGCTTTCAGTTGAAAAGTTCCATGTCCCATTATTTCTCAGCAAACATGAATGCAAGATGGCCTTCAAAGTTTTAAATGTCAGACGGGACCGTTAGATCATCTAGTCTGACCAACTATATACCACAGTCTATTAAATTTCACCCCAAAACAATGAGGAGTCCTTGTGGCACCTTAGAGACTAACAAATTTATTTGGGCATAAGCTTTGGTGGGCTAAGACCCACTTCATCAGATGCATGGAATGAAAAATACAGTAAGCAGTATATATCACAGCATTTTCATGTGCTGTGAGATATATATACTGCTTACTGTATTTTTCACTCCATGCATCTGATGAAGTGGGTTTTAGCCCACCAAAGCTTATGCCCAAATACATTTGTTAGTCTCTAAGGTGCCACAAGTACTCCTTGTTGTTTTTGTTGATAACACAGACAATGTGCCATAACACACTTTAGCTCTTGGAGCTGCATACACATCCAAAGTGTGTGGTATGACTTGACATCATTTTCCCCCCAGTAAAAATACATATTTAATGTATATGACCCAAATGTAAAGATATGTAGATATTACAGTGATGGGGTACAGTACAAATGACTTAGCCAGACAAAAGAAGTGTGCTTTGTTAATCTCTTGCAGCATTCTGATCAGCTCAGTCATCCCTCACCTTACCCAGGCCCCCTCCCCACATCTAGGCTTTCCCTTGCAGGTATTAAGCCTATAGACACGAGTCCCAATCCAACAGATTTCTTCAGTTCTATCAGTTTAGTCCTCCTGCCTAGGTAGTTGCAGGATGTATTACAGAGTGCAGCGGTCTCCAGAGCAGAGCTATTAGCTTTTCTTGTGAGGCATCTGGAAGTCACACATCCTGCCGTGGCCTATTAGGGCATAGGCTGGAGGCAGAGAGAGGAGCAGACTTGCAGGTCAAGATGTTTCAAGGAGCAGAACTCTGCTCTGGAGGCAGCTTCTCCATAAGGTTAGCTTCTTGTGGATTGTCAGAACAGAGTACCTGTCTGAGGGACCTAAGGGGGCCTTGTCAGGCTTGAAGTCCTACTAGAAAAGGTTAAAACTCCCAGTAAACCTTGGAGGCATGACTGACATTCCCTCAATCCCCCATTTTCTCCCACTTTACTGCTCACCCCATATATAACTGGTCACAGTCTCTCTCGCTCTCACACCCACACAATTTTTTCCCTTTCCCCTTGCACCTCCCATGGCTCCCTTCTCTTCCCTCATTACCCATGGCCTAAGAGGAGAAAAAGTCTAGATACTCCTCCATGACAAACCTATGGTTCATCAGAAAAATGTATGGTGTATACTTGCATTACACTAGAAAGTTTTACCCTAAATATCTAGAATTAATTTTGAGTCAATACAATTAAGAGTGTTGAGACTAGAAAATTCATTGTGCTATAGCAGGAAACTATAATTATAACTTCTAAAGGAAACTGAGCTTACTTGCATGGAAAAAAAGCAAAGCAGGTCCAGAGCAATTAGGAGTTAGCAACTATTTTCAGATAACACATGATCTATGATAACATACGAGACTGAAAGCTTCTAAGGCAAGAGACAGAATCTTGGATTATTAAAAACATATGATAAATAATTTACTATTGGTTTAATATTTAGTTTAAGTAATTTACTATAAAATTTTAAGTATTAGGTTTGCAGGTGGTTATACCTATTGTGAATTGCAAGAGAAATCAGAAGCAGTTTTGAACTAACAACTATATACCCTGGGTTGGTGTGAGACATTTGTATTTGTGGGATAAAGAAAAAAAGGCTTAACTGTGAATTATTGTCTTTTGAATCATACTGATATTTCAGTAATTAAGTAATTGTTTAAGTTTATAACTTTAGAATTACTTTTGGCTTAACGTTTACTGACAGTCATGTAATTTTGAGTTGACTGATGCATTGATAAGGATTTGTGTTAAGGATCCATAGAGCCATACTAGTATGTAAATCACTTCCTTAGAGTAGTAAGTTGACAAATTTGTGATAAGAATTTATTATGATTGAATCTATTACTTCTTAGTAAAGTTTTTAATAGCCTGTTAAATTCCTTCATTTAAATTTTGTACTCCGTAACATGTATCCAACTTTTATTTCACTTTCCGTAAATTCCTAATTACATTTACATTCCATTTTGATTAAGAAAACTGATACATTTATAAGAATTCTCAATTTGGTACATTAACAAAACCCAAAATTCAATCAACTTATGAGAAGCCTGATTAATTACAATTACTTAACTATTTCATACTGTATTTATCTTAATTGTCTCACACTTTAAAATACTGCACATTCTAGTATGGTGATTTTATAGTAGTATTTAAAATAAACATTCTTCTAGTGCACAGATAACCACTCTGGTACTGTTGCTTACAGGTGATGTATGCTGTCAGTGAAATAAATAGTTTAGCAATGAATGGAGTGAAGCAAGACCTAGTTTTCATGAACACCACATTGCGATATCTTTATAGGTTACAACCTGCAAGCAACAAGCAAGGCTGGAAACATAGCAGTATGTTATAGGGATGAGTTAGACTTTGTGCAAAGGATCCAAGGAACTGAATTGATGCTGCATTTCATGTAAGTGATTTTTAAGATTCAAGTCTCTTCCTCAAACAGCATTTGTGCAATAAAACAGAAAACATTTCTGCTTCATTATTTGTCAGAAATTTAAATGTGATTAGTTATGCTTGAGTACCAGCCATCACTTTCAGAGAAGTAGCCCCAAGAGCATCAGTAGCAGGCTCAAAGGTAGTTTACCGGTACTGGGAAAAGGCCACCTAAGGCTCTCTTCAATCAGAATGGTAACCCTGCTGAGTTGGAGTAGACATGCAAGTAACCGCCAGTAACAAGAAGATTTATTGTCACTCTCTCTCCTCTTCCTTTCCCCCTCCCCCACTTCTTCTGCTATATTTTTAGTGCTTTTCAAAACAAGTCTAGGAGTTGCTGATTGCAATTCTGGAGTGAAATATATTTACTCATTTCAAAGAATCATTCTGCCAATTGATTATTGTTTTATAATCACTGAATTCTACTAATTTCTGATGCATTCTTCCCAGGTTGAGTCTCCAGATGGATTAGAGCTGGCTATGCTGGCTTTCTGCCACCCCTCTTGCCCCTGCAGAAACCCTCAATGCAAGGGAAATGTGGGCAGCATGCCTCAGAAAAAGAAATGTGACGTGCTCCTCACTGGCAATTCCCAGCAGCCTGACCTATTCCTGGGGGCTGTAGTCGAGTGGGTCCAAATTAGGGCAGCCCTCAGAAAGTAAGGGATGTGAGAGGAAACAGAGGGGCTGAGGCAGGAGGAGAGGATGCAGAAAGCAAAGAAGAGACTAAAAATGTTAAGAGTAGTTGTACAGAGTCTGTAGAGCACTAAACATTCCCAAGCTTGAGATAAGTAGCCTTTGTAGAGTACAGCTAGTCAGCTTCTTTCAAGTGGGGCAAATCCTTGGTTGCACTGAATTCAACGTGAGCTTTCCTGTTGATTTCAATGGGACCAGAAAATGGTCCTGTGTGTTCAAAAAGATTTTCTTGTTCTCCAAGCCTGTTCTATCAATTCAAATATTCCCTGAGTTCATGCTAAAGGTGGTTGCAGCAACATATACATGCACCCAAAGAAAAGGAAAAATATATTTCCAAATATGTATATTTAGTAATTGATGTTAAGTTTAGTAAATAATTTTCACCATCTACAAGTAAAATTAGTTATGTTTATTCCTCTAAATAATATTTTAGACACCTATAGCAATCTGAGGATCTCATAGTGATTTATGAGCATTAGTAAATTAAGACTGAAGACCTCATGAGGTACAGAAGAATTGTTTTATGGATGAGGAAACCAAGGCACAGAGAGGCACCATGGTCCCAAATATTAGATCATAAACTTATGACGGAGTCAAGAACAGAACTAAGATCTCCTGACTCCCACTCCTGTGCTTTAATCACAAGACCACCCTTTCCTCCCCATTAGTAATAGCAGCATTTTGTTTATATTAAACTAATTAATTCAGTTACCCATTAATGTACTTACTTTATTTATGGCACTTACAGGATTTTCTTATAGTTTTATTGATTAATTTACTAAGTAATTTCCTGAAATATTACTTCTTAATAAACAAGTAATTGCTTTACTGAGAATGACAGAATTTTTTTTTCTTTTAGTACAAGCCTGCTGTTCTTTACTGACTTATGCCTGAGAGGCAGTATATAACTCGATTGGTTTGGGTTGAGAGTTCACCTCAAGAGTCTGTGAGGAGAGCAGATATGATGATATAAGCATTTTCAGTTTAGAATCTTTAAGGAAGACTTTAAAAAAAAAGTTTTTATCCAACATTCTGTTTTCACTTTTTTCTAAATACTTAATTTTAGGGCAAGTGGCAAAAATGAAAACATTCATTTTAAGGAGGTATTAATTCTGACACCCTAATGGCGATCATTTAAATGTCAACATACTTATTGTTTTGCTAATCAAGCACATGAGAAAGGAGAGGCATGATCTCATACTGAAGATTATGCATAATTGACTGAGTTTCATTTCATTTTGGCATCATGTGTAGGTGGAGTTTGGGATAGTACCACCATTTTCCCCTACAATGTGCTCTTATCCTTCCTCATCATCACTGCTACGCCTCACTCTCAGGATTGTTGTTCAGTGTCTTGTTTCATGTTCATTTGTTTTATCTTATTTAGATAGTAAACTCTTTCAAAAAGAGGCAACATGCCTCATCTATGCCTGATCATTCAAATTCTTATTCTCAGGGCATCTAACTTTAGCTGAAGGGAATTGTGCATTGATTGCAATGGGAAGTGGTTTCAGCCAATGTGAGGTAACACTGACTTCCATAGGACTACTCACGTGAATAAGAATTTCCAGGATTGGGCCAACTGGCTGCTATGTAAATTAACTGACTACATTAATGTAAATAAATATATATATTTAAATAAAGTTAAAAACTTAAGGGAAAATTTGATCCCTAAAAGATAGTATTAAGGACAACTGCATCAAAGAACCCTACCTGGGTGCATCCGGCCAGCTCAAAGGGCCAGTGGCTAACCACAGATTTTATTTTAGATGTATTTCTTTATGTCACCAAATATGAACAATTTAGTGGGGACACAGATGGGTGGAAGACAGCAGAGAAGAAGAAAGTAGTGATAGCTGCAATCGGTATACAATCCCATGCAGTATTGTTAATGGGCCCGATTGTCCACTGCGCTATGCTAGTTTTATGTTGATGTAATTTCTTGTATTTCAGTGAGTTACAGTGTCATGATGTACAGATGAGTCAGACATCATCATCGGAGTCGGGGCCCTTCTCTTTGTTTCTTCTATAGCCTTCCTTCTCCTCTCAATCTGAGGTTTGTGCAGACCACTGAAAAGCAGGGCAGGTTCTGCCTACTCTGGACCAGCTATCTTTGACAAACAGGACCCACCAAAGTCCACCTGACAGTCTCAAGAAATGTATACTGTGTAATAAGCACACCTGAGAAGTTGACTGTTTGCATGGAGTTAGAAAAATATTTGTATTGTACAATTTTCTTTGGAAAAAAAAATAAAGTTTGGGGACTTTTTTTGCCCAAAGTTCCAAAATATTTTAAGAAACTGCTCTGGGTGTTATCCACTTTTTATTAGTTTTAAAACTAATTGCCCAGTTGTGTTTTATGACTAAATTGCCTGGACACAGGTAGATGCAAAATCATTAACAAATGCAAACTGAAAATCAGTGAAGATGGTTGAGGATCAGGTAGATGAACTATATAAAGTACACACTTCCTCACTGGTTCCCAAAACCTAGGATCTAGTGCTCAACTGGATTTTCACTAAAGTACAAACAAATATTTTTGTCTCACCAGCAAATCTGAAAAAAAATCATATTGGGTCGAACTAATCATTTTATCTTGACAAAAACAAATTCAATTAAAGGAAATGTTGAAATAGTCATTTTGAACTCATTTTTTTTTAAATTGGAATTTGTTTTTAACCAAAACAATTCACCAAAATCTACAACAAATTGCTGAAACATTTTGGTGTTGTCTAATCTGCATTTTTCACCTAAAAAAAAAAGTTTTCTATGAAAATTTTCACCCAGCTCTAGTTAGACAGAAAGATGTTATGTACTTAATTACTATTAAAGTACATTACACATTGATCAACGTATTCAATGCTTGGTTCATCTGAGATTACCATAGTATAGAGTGCAATTTGATTTATTCAGTCACTTGTGCTGCTGAATGGTTTAGGTACTATGGAGAAAATGAACACAAAATCATATATGCCTCTTTAAACTGAGGAGGGCAGTCACGTGTTTTTCTGCTCTTGGATCACTGCTGTGCAACATCTAATATGTACTGCCAGTACCATCCATATAATGCCTCTAAAATTCAGGTTAGTTTATAAAAGGGTGAATATGCCTTCTGGGGAGGAATAATAGTGGAAAATCTGAAATTAGTGTTCAACCAAATAAGCATCAAGTTTGCACTGAGTTAATGAAGATTTCACAAAAACACTTTTAGATCAATGACTATGATGATCTCCAGTTTGACATTTGTCTGTGCTCCTTGTGCACCTATTCCACTTTATAATGGTCCTTGGGAGACTTTCGTTAATTATTTGATTATAAAGTCATTTAAAAAATAAAATATGCTCACATGGCTAAGTAGTAAAAGTTTAATTTAAAAGCAGCAGACCATGACATAATTTTAGTTTAAAATTAACCTCCTGGGCTGAGGCTAATTAAACTAACTTCTGGGTCACAATGTACACACTTCACTACTTAAAAATACTACTAAAAATTATAAATAGCTTAACACATGTTGCCTCTAGGCAGTTATATTTTATATAGAAGAGCTCTGTTTATCAGAAGAGATTCACAGCATTCTGTGGTCTATTTGTCAGACAAGGTCCCTAAGAGTGGCTAATCTAATCTTTCAGTAACTGTTTCTGGAAGCTACCTTCTCCTATGGACTCTGAGCCACAGGGCAGAATGGAGGTGGGGAAATAAGGGGCCCGATTCTCCATGAACTTGCACGTTGTGTAATCATTAACACCAGCACAAAGTGAATGCAAAGTGGGTGTAAAATGCTACAAAATTAGAATGCTAATGTTTTACGGCTGCTTTGCACAGGTGTCAGTGATTACACAAGACACACGCGCACACACAGAAAGGCCATCAGGCCCAGTGTGTCTATTTTTGTTGTTCTTTCCACTGGATTCAACAGGGCCCTTGCATGACTGGGAAAGGAAATTAAAAAACAAAACAAAACCTGAGCCAAATTAAGTGATATAGAGCAACACTAAAATACATGGTGGTGCAATAGTGAAGTGTATAGTGTATTATTTTTCTATGGCCAAAAAGGAGGCTGAAATTACGATTTTTGCATTGTAGTGCACGAATGAGGAATGTGGCCTATTGTGTTGTACACATTGCAGATGCATGGTAATTATGGAGATGCTTGATCATGACTCCATAATTAAAGTTCTGTTCTGAAATGTGTTTCAAGTAGGGCACACATTTCTGCTTCTCTATATGTATATTGCCTTTTAATATGAAATGTCACAAATTGTTAGTTTCTATGCCCTTCACATTTTCTTTGCAGTTTATGTTTGCTTTCTTTCATACATTTTTGGTAGAAAGCATTTCAAACTGACCTGTGTCCAAAGTTTATACTTGGAAATCTATCATTTTTGTTGACTGATATCTTTCAAAACATTTTCTGCACAAAAATTATTCCTCCCCCACTTTACCAATATCACAACAGCCATACCTCTGATTCCCCCTTTACCAAGTTACCTTCCACCACCATGCCAAACTCCCACACAACAAACTTACTGGACCGGGAGCACACCCATATGCAAAACTCCAGTAGAATCTAATGTATATAAATTTTTTAGAAAAAATTAAACATGTATAAATTTAAATATCTAAATCTAGAAATAAAAAGACAAAGCAAAAGGAGGAGAGGGCAATGGAGGGAGTGGGAGACTCCAGCATTTCATTTTCTTTCCCAAAGTATTTCATTATTTTTCCATCCTAGAATCAGTAGTTCACTCCAACCGACCCTGCTTGCAAATCCACTCTTCCCTACTCCCACTTCATTGCAAAAAAGAGAAACATCCAGCCAACATCTTGGTTGGGATAGAAAGCACTGTATATTTTTGCAGTGACATTATTAAAATCTACAGTAGTGATGTAGTTAAAGGGGAGGAAGGACTAAAATCAGGAGGTAAGGGGCAGTTTAAGGTTCTATTTTTCTCCTCCAGCCCCCACATTGCTCTCCTCTCCCCTAACTTCTTAAGAAACTGACTTAAGGTCTTATATCCAAAAATGTAAGAGCCTACACCAAAATTTGGATTCAAAGCTGCTCTTCCCAAGTACCAGCTGGGTTTGGAGGTGAAATATGAATCCACCATTTCAAAGTCCTACTCTTAGCATCCCAAACCTTCAGAAATACACCCATTTTTTCCTTCTTCCTCAATCCCTCCCCTGAAAAACCACCCTCCTCAGCCCATATCACTGAAGGAAACACCTGCAACATCCTAGGAGGCCCCGAGTTTTGCCCTCCATCACCCAGTCCTCAGTTATTCAGCTCATCCTCTCCTCCGCACACACATTCCAGTTTTCCCAGGAACAAAAACCCAAATCTCTCCTCAAAGGTTGCTTTGCTCCCCAACTCCTTCTGAGAAAGCTACAGGTATAAGGGAACACATTTTATAATAAAATACCAACACAAATTTTCTTTGTACTATAATTGCCATAATTATGAGCCCCCAAGGGCCACAGGCTGGACACCCTTGCTCTATAGCATATAGAATAGTAAAATAATGATCATTTTAACCCTAACCAAATATATTTTCTCCTCCGGAGGTTTTTAAGGCCTGGCTTGACAAAGCCCTGGCTGGGATGATTTAGTTGGGGTTGGTCCTGCTTTGAGCAAGGGGTTGGACTAGATGACCTCCTGACATCTCTTCCAACCCTAATCTTCTATGATACCTTGAAAAGATGATACAATAGAATATAATTAATGAGAACGTCTTGTAGCTAGCAAACAGAGGGAACAGTTAGTATACCTTTCACCTTCCAACGGAATGGGCAAATTCTTTGCCACAAACAGCATTAAAATACCACTTTGGATAATTTTATTTATAGTTAAGGCTGCGAGTCTTTCGCGGATTCCATGACTTTCTGGGAGCTCTGTGATTTCTGCAGTTGCAGCGGCTGATCCCACCCGAGTCAGTGGCAGCACCCTGGGCTGCCCACAGCAGCAGCATCCGCTGGAGCACCCCTGCCTCCAGCATCTAAATTTAGGCATGGGTATTTTTAGTGACAGTCATGGACAGGTCACTGGCCATAACTTTTTGCTTATTACCTGTGACCTGTCCGTGACTTTTACTAAAAATACCTGTGCCTAAATTGTAGCCTTATTTATAGTTTAGACAGAGCTCTGATTTTGTGCCAAATGAAGACTAATCTTTTAGTGCAGTGATGGACAGCAACTCAGTAACTTGGAAGAAGCATTGTTAAAAGCAGATTTCTTCAACTTTCAAATAGGAGATACACCAGTAGGCAAAAAAATATTCGGTCTGGTACAATGGGACACTACTATGAATATATTTATTGATAATCTTTGAGCTTAGTAGCATCCCCAAGATTTTAAATTCCTGTGAAGTTAATGGTACACTATATGCTATCCTTGTTGTATCCGAAGTCTTCCCAAAATTCATCCCTCATTCACTTACTTTATGAATCTTGTGTTGAAAATGATGCAACAACCGCTGGGTTGTAGTCTGAAAATAGTGTGGCTGTCTTCTTTGTTATACATTAAAGACACTATGTTAATTTATAGATTCATAGATTCTAGGACTGGAAGGGACCTTGAGAGGTCATCGAGTCCAGTCCCCTGCCCACATGGCAGGACCAAATACTGTCTAGACCATCCCTGATAGACATTTATCTAACCTACTCTTAAATATCTCCAGAGATGGAGATTCCACAACCTCCCTAGGCAGTTTATTCCAATGTTTAACCACCCTGACAGTTAGGAACTTTTTCCTAATGTCCAACTTAGACCTCCCTTGCTGCAGTTTAAGCCCATTGCTTCTTGTTCTATCCTTAGAGGCTAAGGTGAACAAGTTTTCTCCCTCCTCCTTATGACACCCTTTTAGATACCTGAAAACTGCTATCATGTCTCCTCTCAGTCTTCTCTTTTCCAAACTAAACAAACCCAATTCTTTCAGCCTTTCTTCATAGGTCATGTTCTCTAGACCTTTAATCATTCTTGTTGCTCTTCTCTGGACCCTCTCAAATTTCTCCACATCTTTCTTGAAATGCGGTGCCCAGAACTGGACACAATACTCCAGCCGAGGCCTAACCAGAGCAGAGTAGAGCGGAAGAATGACTTCTCATGTCTTGCTCACAACACACCTGTTAATGCACCCCAGAATCATGTTTGCTTTTTTTGCAACAGCATCACACTGTTGACTCATATTTAGCTTGTGGTCCACTATAACCCCTAGATTCCTTTCTGCCGTACTCCTTCCTAGACAGTCTCTTCCCATTCTGTATGTGTGAAACTGATTTTTTCTTCCTAAGTGGAGCACTTTGCATTTGTCTTTGTTAAACTTCATCATCTTTACCTCAGACCATTTCTCCAATTTGTCCAGATCATTTTGAATTATGACCCTGTCCTCCAAAGCAGTTGCAATCCCTCCCAGTTTGGTATCATCTGCAAACTTAATAAGCGTACTTTCTATGCCAATATCTAAGTCGTTAATGAAGATATTGAACAGAGCCGGTCCCAAAACAGACCCCTGCAGAACCCCACTTGTTATGCCTTTCCAGCAGGATTGGGAACCATTAACAACAACTCTCTGAGTACGGTTATCCAGCCAGTTATGCACCCACCTTATAGTAGCCCCATCTAAATTGTATTTGCCTAGTTTATCGATATCATGCGAGACCGTATCAAATGCCTTACTAAAGTCTAGGTATACTACATCCACAGCTTCTCCCTTATCCACAAGGCTCGTTATCCTATCGAAGAAAGCTATCAGATTGGTTTGACATGATTTGTTCTTTACAAATCCATACTGGCTATTCCCTATCACCTTACCACCTTCCAAGTGTTTGCAGATGATTTCCTTAATTACTTGCTCCATTATCTTCCCTGGCACAGAAGTTAAACTAACTGGTCTGTAGTTTCCTGGGTTGTTTTATTTCCCTTTTTATAGATGGGCACTATATTTGCCCTTTTCCAGTCTTCTGGAATCTCTCCCATCTCCCATGATTTTCCAAAGATAATAGCTAGAGGCTCAGATACCTCCTCTATTAGCTCCTTGAGTATTCTAGGATGCATTTCATCAGGCCCTGGTGACTTGCAGGCATCTAACTTTTCTAAGTGATTTTTAACTTGTTCTTTTTTTATTTTATCTGCTAAACCTACCCTCTTCCCATTAGCATTCACTAGGTTAGGCATTAATTCAGACTTCTCGGTGAAGACCGAAACAAAGAAGTCATTGAGCATCTCTGCCATTTCCAAGTTTCCTGTTACTGTTTCTCCCTCCTCACTGAGCAGTGGGCCTACCCTGTCTTTGGTCTTCCTCTTGCTTCTAATGTATTGATAAAAAGTCTTCTTGTTTCCCTTTATTCTTGTAGCTAGTTTGAGCTCATTTTGTGCCTTTGCCTTTCTAATCTTGCCCCTGCATTCCTGTGTTGTTTGCCTATATTCATCCTTTGTAATCTGTCCTAGTTTCCATTTTTTATATGACTCCTTTTTATTTTTTAGATCATGCAAGATCTTGTGGCTAAGCCAAGCTGGTCTTTTGCCACATCTTTCCTAACCAGCGGAATAGCTTGCTTTTGGGCCCTTAATAGCGTCCCTTTGAAAAACTGCCAACTCTCCTCAGTCATTTTTCCCCTCAGTCTTGATTCCCATGGGACCTTACCTATCAGCTCTCTGAGCTTACCAAAATCCGCCTTCCTGAAATCCATTGTCTCTATTTTGCTGTTCTCCATTCTACCCTTCCTTAGAATTGCAAACTCTATGATTTCATGATCACTTTCACCCAAGCTGCCTTCTACTTTCTAATTCTCAACGAGTTCCTCCCTATTTGTTAAAATCAAGTCTAGAACAGCTTCCCCCCCCAGTAGCTTTTTCAACCTTCTGAAATAAAAAGTTGTCTGCAATGCAGTCCAAGAACTTGTTGGATAGTCTGTGCCCCGCTGTGTTATTTTCCCAACATATATGTGGATAGTTGAAGTCCCCCATCACCACCAAATCTTGGGCTTTGGATGATTTTGTTAGTTGTTTAAAAAAAGCCTCATCCACCTCTTCCACCTGGTTAGGTGGCCTGTAGTAGACTCCTAGCATGACATCACCCTTGTTTTTTACCCCTTTTAGCCTAACCCAGAGAGACTCAACACTTCCGTCTCCTATGTCCATCTCCACCTCAGTCCAAGTGTGTACATTTATAATATATAAGGCAACACCTCCTCCCCCCATCTATCCTTCCTGAGCAAGCTGTACCCATCCACACCAACATTCCAATCATATGTATTATCCCACCAAGTTTCAGTGATGCCAACGTCATAGTTGTATTTATTTATTAGCACTTCCAGTTCTTCTTGCTTATTACCCATACTTCTCGCATTTGTATACAGGCATCTAAGATACTGGTTTGATCTTGCCTCCCAGTTTTGTCCTGACCCTCCTTTCTCTCTGCCAATATAGCCCACGCTCCCCCTTGTTTCCGACCCATCTCCCAGGTCTCCATGTTCCTCACTTACCTGTGGGCTTTGCTCACCTGTCCCCGTCAAACCTAGTTTAAAGCCCTCCTCACTAGGTTAGCCAGTCTGCATACATTTTTAAACTCAAGATTTCATCTGTGCCATTCTGTTTGCTGGACTACAATATACCAACTTCAATTAAGGTAGCTTTCTTGAGGTCAGAGTTTTGCACACTTGCTATACTGCTACTTTAAGAGTCACCTCACTTCATAACAAATCATGTGATGACCCCCTCGTAGTGAGATCAGATGAAGGGCAGGGAAATCATCTTCAAGAGGTAGCTCCTTTTATCCTTGGAGTGGTGTTAACAGACAATAAGTAAGAGAAAGGAAGAGACTGAGAATCACAAGAAGGGCTCTTTGTGTGAGTGGGGGCTAAGGATTTTGAAGCTAATTGATAGTACTACTCACGGATTAGGACTAAAATGAGCAGGGCTACAATGAAAAAAAAAAATCTTACAGAAGAAATCATTGCCTGATGAAAAGTAAGTACTTAATGCAAGCTCCCTTTCATTAAAGGGAGATGAGATTAAAGAGATCCCATTGAATTCAACTGTAAAACTCTCACAGACTTCAATGAGAGCAAGATCAGACGTCAACCTATGCTCTTTTGCCAAATTTTGTGGTTTCTAATTTTATTTCCTGCTCTCCGTGTTGCAATACTCTCAATCTGCACTTCTTTCTACCTACAGTAATTATTACTTGCCATGTGGTAGGGACCCAGTGACCCCGGCTGTAGCAGGCTGTCCCTGCGAAGCTAGGACCATGGCGGTAGTGGCGGCAGGTAGGCAGGGCACTGAATGCCACTGGCTCCCTGGCCTGGGAAGGGGGAGGGACCTGCAGAGAGGTGCTGACGGGCTGGCGCTGTGTCCTGGGCCTGGGCCAGCCGCCCTAACACCATGACAGGGAGTGCGACAGTGCTCCCTCTGCAGTGCCACCCCAAATATGCCCTGCAAGTACACACATACCCCTCCAGCACTCCCCCCAAATACCCCATTCAGCACCCCCATCCAGTTTCCCCTCCCTCTACTCCTTGCAGTGACCTCTATTTGGGAACTTGAAATATAGTAATCCTAGGGGTTGCTCTGTTCTCAGCGCCTTCGTTTCTGGAGCTGACAGGAGCGAGTCCACCCTGCCAGCAGCCACCTGACCCCAGTGCCTGGGCTGGGCATTGGGGTTGGGCTTTGTGGCTGTGAGCCCGAAAGCCATGGGGCTGGGGCAGGGCAGCCAAGGGGAGAAAGGGGTGGTTCCACTCTGCGCACAGGGAGTGTGGGAAGAGTGGAATTGAATGCAATGGCAGCTCCCTGGGCAGCGAGCAGGGTGTGACCAGGCTGCTGAGAGTAGGGTTGCCAATTTTGGTTGGACATATTCCTGGAGGTATCATCACATGACATAATATTTAATTAAAGATTAATCCTTATTTCCTGGAGACTCCAGGGCAATCCTGGAGGGTTGGCAACTCTAGCTGAGAGGCAGGTGCCCCAGGGGATAAGTACTGCAGGGAGCACCTTGGGAAGCATCTCATGGCAGTCAAGCTCCATGGGCAGAGTCCGGCTCCAGGGGCTGTCACTGGCAAGCACCAGGCTCCTCCCAGGCAAGAGTATGTCAGAGACAGAGCTCGGAGCTGTGTTGCCCTCCCTGCCTGGGGAGCGCCTGGCTGTGCAGAGGCAGCTGCCTTGGGGAGCGGGGCAGGGAGAGATGCTGGGCAGCCAGTCAGTGCCCTGGGTCCCACAGCACAGAGTCAGTGAATGAGCCTAGACTGCTCAGGTATTTTTCCTTCAAGATATTACTTACAAGAAGTGTGGGGAAAGTTTTGACAGTGATTTCATGAACTACCTACCTTTTTTTTTTTTTTTTAAAAGGAAGATAAAACTGATTGATTAGTTTTCAGGGCCAACTATTTTCACACAAATTTGTGTAAAATCTGAATTTGCAAATTAATATTTTTATCTGAGTAAGAAATAAATCTCATTGAAATATGACAATTGCTTAGAAAAAGTGAATAGGTAACAGGACAAAGACATGGTAATGTTAGGACATTGTAATGTTGGTTATACTTGGGCAGGTGAGCAGTACTCTTATCCACGTGATATATGTAAAATGTAACTGAGAAAAAACTGCATATTTCACTATGCAAGTAGACTTGGGATTACGGTGGTAAAGGAGTGAGGATTAGGAAGAAAAAACTTTAACATACGAGGATAAAGATGTACTGGAGAAAAGTTTCTAGACAAAAAACAGATTGATTTCATTACAGAAGAGTGAAGCTATTTCCATGAGCGGGTATCATAAGCTGAGGAAGACTGAGCCTCTCCAAACAGCCAGGTGTGGCCCTGCCCACGCTTCACTCCCAGTCCCCCTCCTGCTTCCCGCTCTGAGGCTCTTCTCTGCCCTGTGCCATGGCTCCAGCTGGGGCCATGCTGCCCGCCCTTCCGGGGCATTCCGGGAAGGGCCGGCTCTAGGTTTTTTGCCGCCCCAAGCAAAAAAATTTTTGGCCGCCCACCCACCCCACCCACCCCCCCTGCCGCCCCAGCCCTGGGCTCTCCTCCCCACCCCCACTGCCGCCCCAGCCCTGGGCTCCCCCCACCAGTGCTGACTCTGCCCACTCCCCCCTCGCCTCCAGCCAGTCGGTGCTAGCAGAGTCAGGGTAAGCAGCGGGGCTCCTGGGCCACACCTCAGCCCAGGGTCCCTCCAGCCAGGGCTCCCACCTCCAGGACCGAACAGGATCCGGGAAGGCAGAGCCAGCAGACCGCCCCGGCAGGTGGCTGAGGAGCCGGGGCAGGGTAACCCCAGAGGGAGTGGAGCCTGCATGGCAGCGCCCTGCCCTCTATGGCCCCACTGCTGCTGCTGCTTCTGGCCGTCCTGCCACAGCCCCCGGGCGGCATGGGCCGCTTCACCCAGCCCCGGCTCCAGCGCTGGGGGGGCGGCCATCCTGCGGCATCTGCAGGCGGCTCCGTGTGCCCCGAGGGGTGGCCCCCAGCCCGAGTGTCCCCCGCTAGGAGCCTGCCCGGCCCAGCCACAAGATGTGGTCGCTGCTCCCTCGCGGCGTGAACTGCAGCGGCCCCAGGGCTCTAGGCTTTTGCCGCCCAAAGCAAAAAAAGAACAAAGAAAGAAAAGAAGACAGCCAGAATGCTGCCCTTGAAAATGTGCCGCCCCAAGCACGTGCTTCGTTTGCTGGTGCCTAGAGCCGGCCCTGATTCTGGGGCTGGGGGCATTCCAGGGCTGGGGGGGGGGGGCGCTAGCTGGCAGCTGCGGTGGGGGGGGGCGGCTTTGGGCTCCAGCGGTGGGGGAGGGAGGGACACGACACAGAATGGGTGGGGTCTTGAGTGATAGGGGCAGGGCTGGGGGCTAGCTTCCCCCAGCCAGTGGTTCTCACACCACTCATGGCCATTTTCTTGTGTGTGGGGAAGATCGAGGGGGAAGGGAAGGGAAAAGAATTAATTATTGGGAGATCAGAAAGACCACCTCTTCTTGGCAGCATGCCATGAACATGGAGAAAGAAAATTAAAATTGCAGGCCCAGTTGTGTAACTTAGTTACAAGGAGTACTACTTTCACACAAGGAGTTCTAATACATGCAGTGGGGTGTGTAATACGGTATTACTCAGCATGAAACATAAAGGTTGGAGAATCAGACCTGTGAGCATGCAAATTACCTATCCGTACCAAGGTGCAGCTGTCCCTGACTTTCTTCCTTCTCTGTCTGTTTTCCCTCCCCAAGTCCTCCCCTTTTGGGTCACCAGAAGACTCCAAACAAATAACCCCCACCCCAGACCTCTGCTCTCCTTGGGCAACAATCTTTTATTAGGGTCTACCCTGCTGTATTCCCTGCATCCAGGGGAGCAAAGGGGAGTTGCCTAGCACCCTTAAATATGACCCCAGTTGAGCAAAACATGATTACTTGTTAATATTAGAGCGAACAAGTACTGACCAACCATCAGAGAAGATGAACAAAAGACAGGCTTCAGGAACTCAAGGTCTTAAAAAGCTAACTTGAGAGTGGCTGCAATTGACAGACATAAACTGACAGCAGATGGGGATCTGTTCTGACAGGAAGGGTGCAGGCAAGGTTACTTGCTGTTACAGATTTCAAACATTCTTATCGTACATCTCTTAAATGTCTGCTATTTACAAAATTTATTTTGTAGTGCTACAAAATAGAGATAGGGAGGTGTATATCTACTGTATTAAATTGGACAGTGTTAAAATAAGGATGTTTGCAGTAATCTAAGAACTAATTAGACATATGCAACTAAAGTTTGATTAAATACATCCACAAACATTTACATTGTGTAGAAGGCTTTAGAAACTGTGGTAGAAGTACTGGCAGAATGGGGGTAACCTGGAAAACCAGATCATATCAGGTAAACATAATGAAGAGGATCTCTAATGTGTATTTTAGATATGTCCAAGGGCAGGTCAGAAGAACAGATAAGTGCTCATTTTATTTTGTATTGTTGTGCTAGAAGGTGCTAAGACTGCCATCAAGCATGTCTGATCTATAGATCAACCACAGACCTAGTTAAAGTCGATGGTACTAACCAACTTTCATTAAGGCTAAATGGAAGGAGCACTTCAATGCCCCTTTGTGTAATGATAGCTGAAACAGGAAGCCATTACCCAAGGCAATGAGATGTATGGTAAGGCTGATCAGAAGCTAAACCATGCGACGGAAGCATTTCCCTGGAAATGACTGCAAATGAAGTGGATGGGGTTATGAGCATGAGCGTGAGGCAGATAGGGTTGCCAGTTTTGGTTGGATGTATTCCCGGAAGTTTCATCACACGACAATCTTTAAAGATTAATCTTTAATTCCTGGAGGGTTGTCAACACTAAAGGCAGAAAGCAACCAGAATGCCAGCAGACAGCAAGAAGGGCGGTCATGAGTGTGGTCCTGAGAGGAAGCAGAGACAGTTGCTTGGGGTATGCATCATATTTGGTGGAAGGCAGACTTGGATTTTTGAGGGAGGAGACTGCTTGCAGTTTGTTTCTACTGTGTTCAGGGAAACAGGACTTTGAGTACATTCTTTACAACTAAACTGGATTGCACCAAAGAATATACTTGACTTGTAACATCAATTTTATTCCTAAAGGAAATGAAAAGCCCCCAATATTGGCTGTTAGGGCCAAAAAGGGGAACAGTGTAAATCTAGATAAATAATAAAAGAGAAATTATGTCTCAGAAGAATGGCCATATTGCATCAGACCAATGGTCCATCTAGTCCAAGATCCTGTCTTCAGACAGTGGTCAATGCCCAGTGCCCCAGAGGGAATGAACAGAACAGGCAATCAAGTGATCCATCCCCTATAATCCACTCCCAGCATCTGTCAAACAGAGGCAAGAGACACTCAGAACATGGTGTTGCATCCCTGCCCATCCTGGCTAATACCCATGGATGGACCTATCCTACATGAACTTATCTAGTTCTTTTTATCAAAAAGGAACAGAAAAAAATATAAATATATGGAAGGACTCAATGTCACAGGTGAACAAGGTCTTCAGAAACATTGTATGAGCGATGGTAGAGTGTTGGTGGTACTTTGAGATCACAATAATGAATGCTGATGCTCCTTTCCCCCTCCTCCATGCACCTTCACTACTTCTTTTACCTATCTGCTGCCCTACGCTGGGGACTGCTACATTTGCCTGAATCTGTCAAAGGTGATGGGACACTGCCAGTGCTTTGTAGTCCCATAACTCTGATGTTGCAGAAGTAAAACTGCATAAGGACTTGATCAATAAACTATTGTATGAGAGAGCAATGCTGCTTGCTGCCTGGAAGTCAATGGCTCCACAAGAACCATAGAGAAGTCATGTAACTACCAAGTAGCTGCAAGCGCTCTAATGGGTTCAACTTCCACTGCTGCCTGTAGCCAGTTGCAACTCCAAAGGTCTTGGAGTCTCCATCCTTGTTGACAGGGCCAGCTCCAGGCACCAGCTTAACAAGCAGGTGCTTGGGGCGGCCAAGAAAGAGGGGCGGCACCTGCGGCAATTTGGGGGCAGCAGGTCCCTCACTCCCTCTAGGAGTGAAGGACCTGCCGCTGAACTGCCCCCGCCAATCGCGGCTTTTTTTTTTTTTTTATTTTTGCCCTTTGGGGAGCAGAAATGCTGGGGCCGGCCCTGCTTGTTGAGGATAGTGCATTCAGTGTCTCACTGTGGATGAAATGCTGGGGTATCAATTGTCCTTGGATACATTGAAAAAGTATGGGGGCAGGTGTTTGTGTATATATCTGTCACATTATCCAATACATGAAACTTCTCCCTAGGCAAACAGTATGTTTAATACCAATGGCACATATGAAAGATGCTAGGATGTTAATTTTCATCTCCAAGTAGCCCTTTGACTCCAGAAAATCATTGGAATTAATAGTGGCTGGCAAGGATCGCACTCTCACAATCACTTGTCTAGCAACTTATCATGAATGAACACCAATCATTAACATACCCGACTGCCTAAGAATGAGAAGCAGTCCAACAATGAGGCCAGTTTCCAAAAAGGGAGGCAACTGCATTGAACATTTCAAGATGCATGTACCTTATGCAGCTGTGTATTTAACCTCAAATATAATAAGCTGAGGTCCCACCTGGAGCTTCATCATGATGGAAGACAAAAAGGTAAAATCTTCAGTAAAGTAGTGCTGGGGACCAGAGGCAGATTAAGGTTTCCTGGGGCTAGAGCAAGTGGGGGCCCCCTCTCCATCCCTTCTGCCTCCGTCCCTACTCCCGTAGCCCTGCCCATAGCCCCACCCCTTTCTGCCCCTTCCCCGGGGCCTGCCCCTGTTCCACCCAGGGTCTCCCCCATTCTGTCCCCCCCACTGCAGCCTCACAACCCCCTTTGCTTTCTGCTGCCCTGCACTGTGGCCCCAAGACCTGAGAAGCTCAGTTCCCCCACCAAGGCCCCGGGACCACAGTGGGCAGTGAGAGCTCTTCCAATCCCATGGCCACAGCAGAGGTCCAGGTGCTGGGGCTTCCCTGCGCCCCCCCACCACGTTTCTATAGAGAACCAGGGTTGGGGCGCTGGGGCTTCTCCTGCTCTGCCCGGCGCATCTACGGGGATGGGGTCAGGGGCGGCAGGGAGGGTAGGGCTTCCCTCACCCTGCCCGCCCAGTGGCTGGGGTCCTAAGCTTCCACTGCCTGGAGGCGAATTTTTTCCTGTGGCCCCCAGTTGGCTGGGACCTCTAGGCACATATGAAAGATGTCCTGTTGGCCCAGTGGCTAATCCATCATTGCTGGGAACTATCCACGGAACAGCAAGAGGAGGCCAATATTCATTAGGCCTCAGGTCTTATTGGTACCACAGCACTATGCCATATGATCCAGGACCTAAATGGGCCTGAAAATTTTAGGGTCAGCTTTCATATACCTTGCAAGGCAATCACTTCCATGAGACTACTGCTTTTTGAGTATGGCAAGCGGTATTTGGCTCTCTTATGTTCAGCACTAGTAAGGTGCCACAAGTACTCCTTGTTGTTTTTGCTGATACAGACTAACACGGCTACCGCTCTGAGCCCTAGTATTATTTCCTTTCTCCCCCACCCCAGAACTATTTGAACTAGCTATCACTTTAATTGTACAGGATCCAATTCTTACCTTCCATTCCGTACTAAAAAGGAATGTATTAATAATTAAGAGTGCTAAGAGAGCTCTTCAAATGTTTTTTTTCCCCGCTCCCTGATCCATTATCAATTCTGTGAATGATTTCACTAAGCTCTGTATATGATTTTAAAAAGAAAAAAATGGAAAGATTGATTGGTAAACAAGAGCTATCATCTATAGACTCATTATTCCTCATGCTCCAACCCTGCACTGCCCTTTAGAAGATAAATTTCCTCTCTGCTATATAACTGCTGCTCCATGGCTCCATGATTAATTACCAGCAGCCACATGCAAAATCCACCATGATGGATTGTCTGCAGGCATCAGCATAATTACCCACTATAACCATTGACAGTTCTTGTCACTTGAGCAGCCAACCATCAGGACACAGAACTGAAAAAATGCCTTGTAAAAGTGGGTAAAGAGAGGCAATTAGAAAAAAGCAAGACCCATCCACAGTAGTTGGCATGGTCTCTTAGCTGTAGGGATCAACTCTTAGCTGACAGCTAAAGCTGTGCGAGTAATTCATAACGAATAATTTTCTCAACAAACGTAGTTTATTTTTCAGCTTGCAGACTGTGCATGAGCAGGCTGAAGTTTCTGCAGCTGTATTAATTTTTGATAGTTACACAACAATATTTTACAAGACTTTTAATTCTGTGATTTGATCATGAACAGGTAGTATCTGATAACTGAAATTTCAAGTATGTCAGTTAATGGTCACAAAAAAGACTACATGGTATTGTTTCTGTTCCTTGATTGAATGAACAATTGTAATCTAAAGGAGGGTTTGAATAAGTGCCTGGGCTTTGGAGCTTTCAGAGTGAGCAAGAATAGCAGTTTAAAGAGAAGCATAGTTCATAGTTCTCTTTATCTTCTAAGAAATTGTAAACCCTTTGACTTTGAGTCACACAGGCTTTGTTTAAGGCTTCATTCCTAGAAAAATTAGGCTGCAGTAGATTTAGGGTCTAAATCAATGCCCACTGAAATTAATGGAAAGACTCCTAGTGACTTGGTTTGGATTCTGTTTACTTTCCCCTTACTATTCCCATCACACTCCCACAAACAGAATGTACGTGTAGTCCCACTGTCAGATTTTTTGTTTGCCTTGTTTAATTGCCTCTCTGCTGGACCCCTTACAAGGCATTTTGGGTATTCTGTTCCCTTGCTGTGTCAAATGGTGTGTCATCCCATATACAATATGCCATTTCCACTGCGAACAGTAATATGTGCAGGCTTTTACTTCCCATGAACATTCATGGGAGTAAAATGCAATCACTTGAGTATTTGCAGAAAGTGAAGTCAAAAGGGCACAAACGTAGCTGAAGGGAATTCTGAGGGGGGGGGGGGAACACCCTAGAATTACATTCTCCTAGCCCTACTGACAACAATCCTCATAAATTACAGCAATGGTCAGAACAATTTTCTCTTCCATAGAGTTCAGCTTTCCAAAATATGGCCTATTATTTCCACTTCTAATTTTGGACTGAAAATTGTAAAACAAAATTCTGGTTCCTGGTTTGAGACTGGAATGCAGGCAAAACAGAATATATAAATAAAGAGAGAGAGAGAGATTGCTAGAGAGAAAGTTAGTTGTATGCTTTCTATTTTTTGACACAATACAATGTACCATATTCAATATTATATTGGCTGTGTGCCATGAGTCACAGACTGAGACTTAACTGCAAAACTGTGCAAGGCTAAAATGAGACAGATGTTAAGGAAACAATGGAGTGCCTTTGGGTGCTTTTCTGTTAATCAAGGCCAACCACAGAATGAAAAACTAACACAGGAATCACCTGTTTAAAACAGTGTGAGTGATGACATAGCCATCAAAATGTCTCAGGGTTTTTCTACAACTGCAGATGCAAAATTTCATCATACATAACACATGTATATCACAACATGGGATGTACCTCATCCAGTGCATCAAGTGCCCCTACAACAACTATGTGGGTGCATAGGCGCTGACTTCTGCTCCCGTCAGGTGCTCGACCTCCCTCTGCCCCCGCCCCAACTCCACCCCTTCCATGAGGCCCCACCCCTGCCCCCATTCCAACCCCTTCCCCAAAGTCCCCACCCCAACTCCGCCCCCTCCCTGTCCCTATTCCGACTCCTTCCCCTGTTTGGCAGCGGCTGGGGGTGGGAAGTGCTGGGAGGTAAGCAGAGGAACGGGGATACGGTGCGCTCAGGGGGGGGAGAGGAGGTTGTGTGTGTGTGTGTGTGTGTGTGTGTGTGTGTGTGTGTGTGGAGCTTGGCTGCCAGGGGGTGCAGAGCACTCAATTTTTCACCATGGGTGCTCCAGCCCCAGAGCACCCACAGAGTCGGCGCCTGTGTGTGCGTGGAACCAGACAATCATTATGCTCTTGAGTGAACTTTCACAGAAAAATGAGAAAAGACAAAAATACTGTAGCACCTGTGGGCAAACACTTTTCACAAAGGGATCACTCAATATCTGACCGCTCAGTACTCAAACTCAAAGAAAACCTACACAACACCTTCAAAAGACAAGCCTAGGTACTTGCATTAAAAACTCTGCTGGACATTAAAAACCATGGCTTTAACAGAGACACTGGTTTTATAGCTCATTACAATTTGTAACACACCCTACTGCCTGCTAACCTGTAATTACCCACTTCATTTTAAGTGGTATCCTACAGCAGTGGTTCTCAGCCAGGGGTCCGGGGCCCATTACAGGGCCACGCATAGGTTTCAGGGGGGCCGCCAAGCAGGGCCAGCATTAGATTTGTTGGGGCCCAGGGCAGAAAGCTTAAGCCCCATGGCATGGGGCTGAAGCCCAGGGCCCTAAGCCCCACCACCCAGGGCTGAAGCCGAAGTCTGACAAGTTAGCTTCACAGGGCCCCATGTAGCATTGAGCCTGGGCAGTTTCCATTTGCTACCCCCTAGCATTGGCCCTGGTTTTTACATGCAGAAACACAGTTGTGGCAGAGGGGGGCTGTGGAGTTTTTAATAGTATGTTGGGGGTGGGGCTCAGAGAAAAAGGTTGAGAACCCCTGTCCTTCAGCATGTGTGAACCCCTTATGCCTACCAGTCTGTCATGGGGTGCTCTACTCACTGCTGGAGTGCCTCCTTCTGGCCACATCTCGGGATTAGCTCTGCCAGGCTGATTGTCCTTCCTGCAGTGTCGTTCTCTTCCCAAGGTCTCCTCTAGGATTCAAGGAGCTCCTTCAGGACTCAGCCCTCCAGCCTGGTCTCTATACTCCTCCCTTTCCAGGGTTCTGAAATCCCACTAGACAACCATCCTACAAAGTCTATGCTCCATTGCCTCATCTATGCCACTTCCCCAGTGATTGTTAGGGGAACCTCGGCCCACCCACTTTTTTTGGTTCCAGTTCAGGGACCCTTTATGTGCAATTGTGTCTGCTTTCCTTCAGACCCTGTTGCTTTTTCCCTGGACTCCTTTTTACGGCTTCTAGGTCCCCACCCCCCTGGGTGTACCAGCTCAAACTCCCTCCTCCCAGGGAGGAGCTGCAAACCACTGACCTCCATAGCCTCAAACACCCCCTTCCTACTCCCAGAGAGTTGACTGCAGCCTACTTCCTCTGCAGCCCCTTTCTACTGGCTTTATGCCAGCTCCTCCTGTTCCTCCCCAGCTGGGCTCCATCTTCAATCAGTGCTTCAGGCCCTGGGTCTTCCCCAGGTGCAGTCTATCAAGTTAATCATCCTAATTTACCATCTCTGCCTTGTATGGGGTGAACACTCCATCATGCTGTCCCACTTTGTATTTAGCTCAGACACTCTAGTTACTTTCTCTAGACTTGGGAAAAGCTTCATGAAGCTCAAGAGCATGTCCTTTCCACCAACAGAATTTGGTCCAATAAAAGATATTACCTCACCAGGGCCAGCCTTAGGGAAAATGGTGCCCTGGGTGAACTTCCATTTTGGAATCCCTGGATGGACACAGTGCCCCCCATTGCCCATGGCTCATGTGGGCTCCCCACCTCCCTGCTCCCCTAACCCCTGCACTGTTCCCCCTTGGGCCCCAACCCCTGCACTGTGACCCCTTCACCCATAACTGCTATGCTGTGTCCCCTTTGCCCCTAACCCCTGCAACTCCCTCATGCACCCCTAATCCCTACACTCCTGTTCTGAGCCCCTAACCCCTGCACTGTGCCCCTTTTGCCCCAACTCCTGCACTCCTAATCCCTGCCCCCCATTCCTGTGCCCATGCAGGGAAACTGACCTGGATGTACAGAGCAGCTGGCATTGCTGCTTGCTCCCCCTGTTGAACGCTGCTTGTTGTGCACCCCTAGGGGGCTATGATGGAAGGAGCAATGTAAGGGCTCCCTGCATCCTCGTTACTTTCCCCATCTGGGCTGCATAAGGGCAGGGCAGGAGAGCAGCAGCTCCTGATGCTCACCTCACACCGCAGCCCAGGTGGGGAAAGTGTCCTGGATGCATGGAGCATTTGGTGTTGCTCCTTATTCCCCCCCCACACACACAACCTGAGGGGGACAAGGAGGAACCGGGGGGCAAGAGCAGTATCTGTACATCACCGCTTCCCACCCCCACCCCAAGTTCCTCTGCCAGGAGGAAGCAAGGATAAATCTGGGTGCCCTCCTAACATGGTGCTCCCCTGCTAGCCTGGAGCAGTTTCTGACTCTACGATCTACACAACGGAAGAAGCCTTTTCTTTTTCTTTTTTTAAAACAAGCATTATTGAAGGGTTTTTCCTTTCCCCCCTAAAATAAATGACATCACTGCCTGACATAGTTGGCTAATCAGCACAGTAAGGCTGCAGCACTGAGCCAGTGACAGCTTGAAATTGCTAGGAATTCAGAAAGCAGTTCAGAATACTTTATCACACAAAGTCTAGCAGACATCTGATGAAGTTTCAAACCGATAACATCTGGGACTTTTACTAAGAAAATGCCAACATTTATTAATCAATATCAAGTGTTTTTATTGCCATTCAATAGGGATATCCTAAACAAGAACAATTTTGAAGTATAATTATTCTGCTGACACAATAGATGAAGAAAGATTAAAATATTTAGAATTTAGAATAAATAGAATAAAATCACTGTAGCATGGCTCAGCAGTCAGGGGTCAGGACTTGTCAAGACAGTATCATAATGTGACAATAACTAGGCTGCACAAAGCAGCCTAATCTTTATCTGAATGATACTGTTTCTCTACAAACCTTTGATCAAGCACAAAAATTGAAAATACTCATATCTGATTATATTTACCTACCACATCATAAGCTTGCGTAATAATATGGAAAAGATTAGGCAGTGCAAGGAATTCTTCCTCCATTAAGTTAAATTTGTGTTTATGGAGGTTCTTGTATATTAGTGATGGAAGGTCTGGTGACTGGTCCGTAATTTTAAGCAAAGGAAAAATTGCTTGGAAGAGAAATTGATTTAAAAAAGAAAAATACCACAAAGACCTGAATATATTGGGTTCCAACCAGATACAAAAAAATCGGTGGAATGAGGTCTCTAAATGAAGTAGAGAGGCATTAATCACCATTAAGAGTCATCTCTTAATAAATGTGATGCTGCCCAAACTCTCCTGTGTGCAGGTAGCTGGAGAAAACTTGTTTGGAGAGCAGGGGGAGCTACTCGAGATATTTGGATACTCAAGGTGTCCCAGCCATAGGAACTTAAAAGAAATCTCTGGCCACAGCAAGGAGTTGCTATTTAGACAGCAGCGTGATGCTGACTGGCAGACCAGGGGGTTTCTCATAGAGAGATAAGATTGTTTTCAAGGAATATGTAGGCAAATTTAGGCAATTCACTTTTCTTTTTTTCTCTCTGTAACAAAGATGAGACTCTATTATATAGTTTAACTTATGAGAAGTGTAAATCTAGGTATGTTAAGCAAATTGTTTCTTTTGATGTAAATATTGTTGTCCCCTTTGAGCCAAGCAGCTAGACAAATATTTGGGATCCAATGGATTGTTCCAGTTAGGAGGAGAAATTGATGACAATCAGGTATTTCTCTGATGCAGTTTTGTTTATTTATGAATAATGTCCTATGCCTTTGAGTGCAGAAGGAATCAATAGCAGGAAACAGCTTTTTTTGCTCTCAGCACCAAGAGCACTTTTCAGTTTGCCAAAAGCCTCTCCCCAGGTTTCTTCCAGAGTCAGCTACCATGTTTTCAACTGCTTCTTCAGGCTGTCTGTCTCTCTCTCTCTTTCCCAGGGTTTTTTTGGTCTGCTCCGCCTCCCACATGGCTACCCAAAAACAATACTTCACAAAAGCTCCTGGTTGGGTTCACGTATTCCTTTTGTCTCAGGTGGGGGCTTATAGTTACAGTTATGTTGTCTGAAAAGTGAGTTCACACTTGTCAATCTCAAGGGGGGTTTAACTCCACCCACAACAAGGTTTCACCCGGCTCATATCAATATTCTCTGTTTTTAGACTTCTGGATGATATTATACAATTGTATCCTGAAATTACTATGCCATGGAAAGCCTCTATGTATGTGAATCCAGCGTTGCAGACAGGACATGCACAAGGCACACTCCAGACTGAGGACAACAGGAAGGTGCTTCAGGTTAATTACAGTGCTTTGACCACTGACAACTTGCAAAAGAGTAACTGCATTCCCAGGGAAAAGAGACCTCCTCTTCTATATAAGGGAGGGATTGTTTGGAGCAGTAGAGAGGTACCAGGGACAGAATAAAGAAAGGTAGGCATTGGAAGCTTGGGAGTGTCACTGTGCCTCAGTGGATCACAGCTGAGAATGTCAAATTTAGGACAGATTGCTGAGAAACAGGGCAGACTCGCCCCAAACTGGTGATTATTCTATCCTTAGATATACCAAGCCAGTAACCAAAGTAAACTTCTGTATCACCACATTGGTTAACAAGAAATCAAAAATGCAGTCTCCTTAGGCATTCCAGCCCTTGGATCACCACTCAGTCACTGGACTTTATGACGAGTGGTTACAGAAAACCAATTTCATCAGATATAGGGGCCTTCCAATCCCAAGGGATCAGCCACTTAGCCAGGTCAATATATAAAACTCAGATCATACCCAATGATCACACTGATGCCAATACTTTAGTAACTAAAAACCAAAGGTTTAAATAATAAAAGCAGAGAAGAGAGTCAGAAATGGTTAATAGATCTTATACATACAAGTGATTTTCAGTGTTCATAGATCAGGATCATAGCAGTGATGGAATAAACTGCTAGCTTTCAAAAGTCTCTCTGGAATCACCCAAACAGATTGGGGGTCATCAGTCCTTGTTTATAGCTTCCTTGTTAGAAATCCAGTCCAGAGAAAAGAAGCGAGACATGAAGACAAAATGGACATGTCTCAGGTGCCTTTTTATATCCTCTCCCATGTGCGTGGAAATTTACTGTCCCAAATGAAGTCCATAGCCCCTGTTTATGGAAAGTTACTGGCTCAAGATGGAGTCCAGCTTCACATGAGCATATCATATGCCCTTGCGTGTTTTGCTGAATCACAAGGGATGGCCATTAGCCCCTCAGAGCCGAGATATGTGCAGGAAGACCTACTGGTCAGGATGAGTTTCTTCAATGGCCCATTGTTAGAGTAAAGTGTTCTTAATTGGCCATCAACACATAGCTGTCTAGCCTCCACGTGAATTTATTTGGGAGGTGTCACCCAGGAATACAACCCATGCGTAAAATACAAGTACATAGTCAATATTCATAACTTTAGATACAAAGACGGTACATGCATATAAATTTAGCAAATCACAACTTTTCCATTGACACCTTATATGACATACTTCGTACAAGATCTGTTGCAATTGTATAATGGTGGTAGCAACAACGATACAAACAGTCATCTTTCTTATACACAGCATCACCAGGAGAAACACAGAAAGAGAAAGCACTGTGAAGGAGAGAGCAAGGTCACACATTTGGGGAAGAGACCTGCATGAGGGAGAATCATCCTAGAATGCAGAAGTTTGATGAGGCAAAGGACCCTGCCTGTCTTTCTGGACAAAGATGTTTCCCCTGCCCCTTACAAGGACTCTCAAGGGAGGAGTGAGTTCATAAGGAGCCATTGCAGTTAGCATGTTTATTATTTTATAGGATCTTTATTCTTTATATGATTTAGTAAAAGAGCAATAATATGTTAGACTTGTGCAAAGTGTCTTGTGTGTTTCATATACTTCACAACCACCACATTGCCTCCCAGAGAGAGTTTAAAAGTAAACCAGAAGGTTCACACCTTGTGGTGGGATTGGTGTGTTTAAGAGATGGGGGAGTCTGAAGGATCAGTGCTGCACCCAGAGGGCTAGGTAGCTGGACTGAGAGTTCTAGATTTCAGAACAGAGTGTTAAGGCTAATCTACACTACCCGCCTGGATCGGCGGGTAGAAATCGATCTCTCGGGGATCGATTTATCGCGTCTCATCTAGACGGATAAATCGATCCTCGAATCGATGCGCTTACTCCCACCTCCCACCTCGTCAGGAGGAGTAAGCGCCGTTGACGGGGGAGCCGCAGAGGTCGATTTGCCACCGTCCTCACAGCGGGGTAAGTCGAATAGGATACGCCAAATTCAGCTACACTATTCGCGTAGCTGAATTTGCGTATCTTAAATCGACCCCCTCCCCCTTAGTGTAGACCTAGCCTTAGACACAGGGTCAGTGCTCTGGGAGTGTGCCTAGGGACCCCAAGATTGGGGCACTAGCATCTGGACCCTGTTCAGGCCCTGAAATACTTGGGATCTAAGGATCCAGAGGCTTGGATTAACCTCACAGTAGTCTGGTGGCCAGCAGGGGATGTCTGACTGGATCAGTGACATATGGGTTTTACACAGATGTCACAAAGAGATGACTACCCTGTAACAATCAGAGGAGTTGAAGAGTAAAGCGTTTCTGAACCCTACATCCCCATCTCAGTTTCGATCAAAGGGCATGGGCAAAGGAAGTTGTTCAGCAGGGTGATGGTGGTGGTGGGGGACAGAAGTAAGAAAATGACCCAAAAGACTATGAAGAGAGAATTGGCAGTGATATTGATTATAATGATGCTAATAAAAGTTCAAACACACATCACCCTGCAGATTTAGGGCCTGATCCTACAAATCCTCTCTCAGGCAAGTAGTCCCATTGACACTAAATATACACAAGGCCCATATGTTACATTCATACCAGCCAGATTGTAATTCCTTGAGCCTTAGATAAGGAGACTATTACACTGCATATTATTACTTTAATAGTGGATACAAATTATTGAAGGTTATTTATGATGAAAGGTGCACAGTCCCTGGAGATACTGCGATAACATGATGTGTGGGGCTGTACTGTGAACAGTAGAATACATTTCATAGTAATACACAGCATCTGTCTATTTGTACTTAAAGGTATTTAAAGTGGTAACAATTTGGGGAAGGTTGATGATTTACTTATTAACCTATTATATATGTATAATTAGAGTTCAAGAAAACATAAAAAGCACCTGGCCAAAGACTTGGGGAAATCTTGGCCTCAGTGAAGTGAATGGCAAAACTCAATTGACTTCACTATAGCGAGAATTTCACATTTGATGCCTCTGGTATAAATTAAAAATACAAATGAACAAACAACAAAAGCAAACAAAGCAATTTCCCCATATCAGAAAAGAGAATAAGGTTACCTCACCTCCCCCCCAACACTTGTGGTACTCTTCTCAACACACAATATACCCACACAGATTTCAGTTCCCCCTAACATCTCCCAAATGTGGGCAAAGACGTTTACAATTGAAGGGGTTGGAACTGATTAAAGCAATCATGTCAGACTGGTGGATTTAGGCTTTTGGCTGTAAAAACAATGATGACTATTTCTGGTGTGGCTTACTACAAATCTATTCTGATCACATACAAAAACGAAGACTCCTAGGATCTTCATTTCTATATTCAGGCTACATCTACAGAGCAATCAGGAGTGTAATTTATAGCCTGTGTACCTAGCTATCTTTAATCTAATTAACTAAAACAGCAGTGCGGATGGGGTAGAATGGGCTTCAGTGTGGGTTAGCAGTATGAGTATGTACCCAAGAGGGGCTTGTGCAGCCCACACTGAAAACCACACTGCTGCTCCCTCATTGCTATTTTTGGCGAGCCTAGCTAGATTAAAGCTATGAGCTGTAAATTACACCCCCCCAGCTATAGTGTAGACATAGCTTAATACAGACATACAAACAGGGGTTAAGGGAGAAGAGCGCTGTGTTCTTTTATTCTTATTTTATATGTATGTAAAAGAACTGAAAGGTTTTTCATTTTGTTTATTAAAACTTTCTCCTTGGTTTTTACATTGGAAATGCAAAAATCTTATGTACAGTTTACTTTTCTGGAAGATTCTATGGATGACTTGAAAATCAGTAGGATTATATCACATCACACACATCATGCAGATGTAACCTGATTAATAGAGAAGGAAAGTGACTTTTATTCAGATTGTTTAAAACTTTTTTGTTATTCAACTTTTCAATTTTTTTACTCTTAGCTATTCAACTCAAACACCCTGTAAACAGATGAAAGAAAAGAGCAGCTTGTTAAAGATTCAACAATGTGACTCCTTGATTATGGTCAGAGAAAGCTCACAGTACACATCCGAGACTTCCAATGAGTTCTCCAGCAAAAACAGGGAAGAACAAACATCATTAGTGATATTTCTAAGGTAAGAAAACAAGAACACTAATAAATTATTATTATTAATAATACATATCCTGTCTGCCTATACTTCATGAAGAAGCAAGCAGGGGCGGCTCTATGTATTTTGCCGCCCCAAGGATGGCAGTGAGGCAGCCTTCGGCGGCATGCCTGCGGGCGGTCCGCTGGTAACACGGATTCGGCGGCATGCCTGTGGGAGGTCTGCCGGTCCTGCGCCTTCGGCGTACCCTCCGCCGAATTGCCGCCAAAGCCATGGGACCGGTGGACCTCCCGCAGGCATGCCACCGAAGGCAGCCTGACTGCCGCCCTCACGGCGACCGGCAGGCTGCCCCCCGCGGCTTGCCGTCCCAGGCACGTGCTTGGTGCGCTGGTGCCTGGAGCCGCCCCTGGAAGCAAAAGAAGGTTCCTTTTTCCACAAGACTGAAAACTAAAGTGCATAATCAATACACTCAGGGAGATGAGATGTCTACCGCTTAACTACATTCAAAGACAAATATGTAGATTACAAAATTAGAGAGAATGCCAAATATAAAAAAATAAGTTATCATATTCTGTACTGTACTAGCCCAGTAAGAATTTCTACGCACAGCTCTGCAGAGCATACAAACCCAGATCTTTTATCACTTAAGTGATCGTCCTGGGCAATTGAGTGTCATATTTTTAAGAATCTATTCTTAATGCAATTATTTCCTTAAGATGGTCAAATATATTAAATTCAACTTTAGTAGAAACTACTGAGCAGATTGTAAAATTTAATGATTAAATTTACTATTATTAAATTAAGAAATGGTTTTAAATACTCCACAAGTCTTTACCTGCAACACTAAACCTCCCTGCCATCTCTTCACAAATTGTCACTGTGATAAATGAAGGGGGGGGGGGGAGAAGAGCTCCCTTTGATGGACAGCCAGCCAGCCAGCCAGCTGTAAAATCCCTCTTGATAGCCGTTCTCTGCTTGCTTTACCTGTAAAGGGTTAAAAGTCCACCAGGTAAAGAAAAGGAAGTGGGCACCTGACCAAAAGAGCCAATGGGAAGGTAGAACTTTTTAAAATTTGGAAAAACTTTCCCTTCATCTGTTGTTCTCCAGAGAAGGAGACATGGAACAGCAATGCTATAAGCAGGAATGCTTTGTTAGGCTTGAACCAGGTATAAAAATTCATTTTCCATACCTAGAAGAAATCATTGGACAGGGCATGTTTAAAGAAATAAACCTAATTGCATCTATTTATTTTGGCTTGTGGATCTCCTCTGTGCTAACCCCAGATGCTTTTGTTTGCTTGTAACCTTTAAGCTAACCCCCAAGAAAGCTATTTTGGGTGCTTAATTTCTGGAATTGCTCTTTTAAAATCTAGCAAAAGCCTAAATTCCAGATGTATTTTCTTCCTTTTTGTTTTTAATAAAATTTAACTTTAAGAACAGGATTAGATTTTTAGTGTCCTAAGAGGTTTGTGCAGGTTGTTTGATTAGCTGGTGGCAACAGCTAATTTCCTTTGTTTTCTTTCTCAGCTTCTCAGCTGTTCCCCGGGGTGGGGGATGAGGGGGAAGAAGGCTTGAGGGTATCCCACAGGGAGGAATTCCCAAGTGCTCCTTCCTGGGTCCAAGGGCTTTTTTTTGTATTTGGGTGGTGGCAGCGTTTACCAAGCCAAGGTCAGAGAAAAGCTGTAACCTTGGGAGTTTAATACAAGCCTGGAGTGGCAAGTATTAATTTTTAGAATCCTTGTGGGCCCCACCTTCTGCACTTGGAGTGACAGAGTGGGGATTCAGCCTTGACAGTCACCCAACAAAAACCTTATACAATTTTAATGTATTTTTTAAAGCCAATGGTATAAAAACGCAAATGATATTGCAGCTATACAAGGGCATCCTAGCTTGAATAAACTGTGGGAGTCACAGTAAATTGTAACTGAAGAAAAAGTCACTGGATGCTTGAAAGCAGATGGCCTTATTGGATTCATCATATTACATTTTAAAAGGTTAGTTTAGTTTTTGCTCAACTTGGGATAAAAGTACATAGTACTTGCTCATAAAAAAAAAATCATCAGCATAAGCTTGCAATCATACAACTACGGTCTCTAATTTTGTCCCTTATGTAAAGCAGAATGAGGTTGGCCACACATACAGTATCTTTTACCAATGAGAATGCAGCTAGTATTTAATCATCTACATAAACTATTCCTTTGTTCTAGTTGCATCTCACTTAGGGTTACCATACGTCCGGATTTTCCCGGACATGTCCGGCTTTTTGGGCTCCAAATCCCCGTCC
>NW_020664417.1:35413282-35604265 GCF_002925995.2 Terrapene triunguis | reverse complement strand
AGGTTACAATGCTGACAATGCTTCCCTCATCTTACTCAGAATTGCGCCCCATCTGGCTACCATTGGCCTGCTATTTTAACAATTTAATACAATTTACCATACTAATTCCCAACAAACTGCATAATAGTTTTTGTCTTTGCACAAAGATAATATATAGTACACTACACTCCCTATAAGATATGTTGGAGCTTTTTTTTCTTATGCAAAGTTATCATACTAAGATTTTCTCTTTTAAGCACCTCTGAAAAATGCATTGTGCTATAAAGGCAAAGGGCCAAATTCTTCCTGGGAGTATGTGGACTACAATTGTGTTACCCCAAGATGAGATTGATCCAAACTGTTCACTTAACAATTTCTTAGCAATTTCTCTTTCTGTAGAAAGTTTCAGGTCATTAGGCTACCGCTTACAGACTATATATTGATAACTCTTCATTCTCCATGTATCCTTGTAGAATTCTTTTCTCATATGATCAAAAAGTTGAAAGTACAAATGGTGAACAGAACAGATGAACAAAATATGAATCAAGAGAGGATGACTGTGACCAGTACAGCTGTTCTCCATGGACCTTACAAAGCAGCACACCCTGAAGCTTTTTAGTATTAGGGTTGGCAAAATAGGGAAGCAGGACACAATTTTCAAAGTGATGCTTCTTAAGAAGGAAATCCCAGGAGGGGATGAGACAGATTCATTGCTACAACTTTTGTAGGAGTCCAGAGTTAATAGATGCTGAAATATTGCTGTAGTGAAAAATATGCTGTTTATATTTTAACAGTAAAATAAGGAAAAGAAAGACAATAAAATATAAAACAAGAACATTGCTCTGTGCATCACAGGACTAAGAGCAATGGATGGCAGCACAATTTAGGGGCCTACCATATGCTATATAATATTGGTTGTGTGGCAAGGAATGATTAGCAGAGCAAGACAAAATACAAAGAGAACATGAGAAGGAGAGAATTAAAAAACATTACTTAAAGAAAATAACACTGGTGAGACATCTTAACTTAAATTGAAAGCATAAAAAGTAATATAAAAGCAAACCTCAAGAAGATTAAGTTTGAAACAAATCCAGATTAAAGCAAGAAATTTATGAAGCCATCACAAGTCATCCCATTGTTCCTTAGCACAGTAGCTTGCACTGCAATGCCTATTCCAAAAAGACAGATAGGGAACTACATGTGTTATAATACAATGTTATTTGTATACATTACGCAAGACATAGAAGTCTCAACTCACAATATGCTTTATTTTATTAGTCTCCACCTTGGCATTATTTTAATAGTGTTTTTGCTTTTCATTTCCTTGGTTGTTGTTTTTTTATTCTGACTTCCATTCAACTAAATGTTATCTTTGCATACAGTACTTCTAGCACTGCTATTGCTATAGTAAAAGGTGAAAGTTAACTGCCATGCATGCTCAGTGACTAATTATCAAGCTAAAATAAACTGGCAGTTTAATATACATAAGACAGCGAGAGGCTATGTGGCAGACCCTGCACTGGAGCAGCATATTGTTGTGTTACAACAGGGCCACCTATGACTCCATCTCAATCTACCTCTTAGTCCTCTTGCTGCTTTGGGAAGGAGATATGCTGCACCAGGTCTATCTCCAGTGCAGCAAATGCTCCTCAAGCAGCAGGACAGCTGCTTTGCTGAATGTTTTGTGGGAAGATCCAAGGCTCTGTTGCTCCCTGCTCTTCCTCCCTCTCCTCTCCCGCTCTCATGCTGCTACCACTGATGTAGATAGCAGGCACAGGATCATAAGGGAGTACCTTGTCTTCAAACACCAGTTTTTCTCATGCACAGCAAAACGTTTAAAATCCTTCTTCTATAATACTTAATGGTCTGCTTAAGGATGCAATTTTGAACTTCAAATGTTAAATTTATAGCCTCTGAACTGATTTTCTTTGAACATTGCTTGATTTTTAATCTCAACAAGACCTACATGACAAGAAAAGTTTAAAGAATACAGATTGAGTAGACTTAAGTAGTGACATGTAGAAGAGGTACATGTATACTGATCTAGGAGGTTCTCACAGATGCATCCAAAACTTTTCAACATGCTCCATAATTTGTAATGGCCCAGTGTTTGAGATGTCTGCAGCTTTAGTATGGCCCAGAACTTGAGGTTTAGTCAGAGTGAAAGTAACATAAAAGACTTAGTGGTACAGGGGTCCGACTCCAGGCCCCCGGAGGGGCGGGGCCTCGGGCAGAAGGGGCGGGGCCAGCCTCCCTCAGCCAGCCCTTCCACGCTGACTAGCCCGTGCCATCTGGAGCTCCGGTGGTGATTTAAAGGGCCCAGGGCTGTGGCTGCCACCACGGTAACAGCAGCTGGGAGCTCTGGGCCCTTTTAAATCACCGGGCCCGGGGGCAGTTGCCCCTTTTGCCCCCTCCTTCCCCCATCAGTGGTCGCCCCAAGCAAAAAAAAAAACCTGCGGTGCGGCCGGAGCCAGGGGGCGGGGGGAGAGGGAGGGAGCGGGTTGTAAGGTTGTAAGAATAGTAAGGTTGAGAAATCAAGCTCTCAAAATCAGGAAATTCCAAAAATTAATGTTTAAAGGTGCAGCCTTATCTTTTTCCTCTTTTGCATTTCCCTTAATATAAGCTCCTGTTGTAATACTGTATGGTACTTGTCAGGTACTTGTTAGATAACTCTAGGCCAAAGCTGATATCGGTGCAGGTAGACACAATCCCACTGGCTCTATTTTAAATATCAGACTGCAAGCTCCTTGGGGTAAGGATCTGTCTTTGTATGTGTTTGCACAGCACTTACTGCAACGGTGACCGGATCCGGATTGAGGCCTCTATCTAAACTATTTCGTGTTTGGGATCTTGAATATGGCAATAAAACAAACCAATCCCAAACAATGTTTTTAAAGAGTTAGAATGAAAAAGATATTGCATAATATATTTAAACTTTTTTGTAAATAAAAGGAACAGCATATGGAATTACAATTTATGTGCCAAAGTGTATAGTCTCCTCCTAATATGTACACACAAGGTATTTTAACTCCCATTAGTAATCACAGAAGAGCAAATTATGGACCCTATTTAAGTCTAATATGATTTTAAAAGTATTAAACTAGAGAAATGGCTTTAAAGGGGTAATGTCCATTTAACTTAAACTATAGCTGCCAGTACCACTAGAATTGCTCACTCTCTCTATATTGTCACATATAGACAAATAAATTTAATATTTGTTTTAACATAATCTTATCATATGCTATAATATAAACATAGCCAATTCTAATTTAAAGAAACTAGAGTTTGTCACAATACCAACTGCTTTCGTAAGAAGGCAATTGATATATCTTGAAAATATATCCATTAAAGCCAAGTGTACAGTACCTGAAATCACCCAAAATTTTCAAGATTATGTTAAAACAAGTAGTTTCTTTATAGAACACTGTTGGCACATTTTTGATTTCTTCATTCATTGTCATGCATTCCCCTACTACAAGAGACTATCTGTTCCAGGTTTCTTCCAGAGCTCTCTCAAGTAAGATTATACTGCAGCTAATGGAAAATATGGCATATATTTTTAGTGCAATGAGTATGGAATTATTTTAAGTAAACAACTCATAAACATCTTTAAGACAGATTAAGCAATGATCAAATTACTTTCAGCATGTTTCTTGAATCAAATGAAAACAAATTAAACCAAATGGAAGATGGAGAAGGTAAGTAATAATAGTAGTAATGCAGAGAGAAAGGATGCTCCGGAATAGTACTATTCTGGGACTTGGGAAACCTGGGTTCAATTTCCACAAACTTCCTGTATAACCTCATACATGCCATTTACTTTCTCTGTGCTCCAATGCTCTATCTACAAAATAGGGATAGAAGTATTTCCCTCTCTCATAGGGGTGTGTGAGGATAAATACATTAAATACTGCTCAAATATTACAGTAATGGGTGTGTGTGTCACAAAAGTACTTAACGTAGATAGAGTGAAATGTACTGTCCTACCTGTAGAAGAGTATCTAAGGATTTTCTATAGTCAAAGTGCCTATCACCATCTAAGTGCTTACCAAGTAAATGAAATCTGGCTAAGAATGCCCTTAATGGACTAAGCTGAATGTCCTACTCTTCTCCCTCCTTCTCTGGTTATAGGCAGCTCTGCTTGGGGGCTGGGGGAGGGGTGTCATTCCTATTATGATACAAAAGCTTTATCAATGAGGAAGGTGTTGCAGCATGTTTTAAACTTGTTCAGAAGAAGAAACACAGATCAGACTAAGTTCTGTGGAAGCTTGTTTCACGGCCAATCGTAAACCAAGAATGTTTTATCTCTATCTCTCACATGCTTCATCCTTGGCCTGGTGAGCTGCATTTGTCCCTGAAGATATCAATTATATGGCAGGGTTATGGATGGAGAAGCAGTTGCTGATGTAGTTGAGCCTAGTCCTACTGATGTCTTTGAAGATCATCATTATTTTTCTGGATGGAATGTTGACAGCAGGATAGAATTTGCATGCAGTGAAGGGGTGGAGTTGTTGGGGGGGGGGAGGGAGTGTGACTGTGAGTGTATGTATGCACCTTTAAGAAACAGCCATTTAACCAAGAGTAGTCTACCTCACAGGAGTCTTTCAAGGTTTATTGCTTGTAAAACAATTTGAGTCCCATGAATGAAAAGAGCTAAATGCAAACACATTTATTACCATTAAAATAAATAAGGATGTGATCCTACAAAGTCACTGAGTTTTTGACCTAAATAAGGTCTTGCAAGATTAATTAAAAATATTAAGGCTGATTTCTGTTAACCCAAAACACTGAACATTAATAGGATTCCTCCAACCTAGTTCCATGTAGCCTGCCAAGTGAATACTTCCAAATTGAATGGAACTATTTGTTTAAAACTATTTGTCAATATTTTATTCTAACAGCTGGATGGTTCATTCCCGAACAAGGTACTATAGTCTCTCTCTGTATTACACATGGCAAAAATAACTATTATTTAATGGTACTAGTAGGCCATTGGTTATTCCTGAAGCATTTCTCAAGGGATTAGTAAAATACAATATGATTAATAATCTACATTAACACAAGTATAAAGATAACAAGTATTTATATTAGTGAGAGAATCATATCAGAGGCTGCACTGTAGCGATTTGATATAATGTAATTTCTGGAATTGAATGAAAAGAAATCAAGTTACAGTAAAGACAATTGAATAGGGATGTGTGCAGAACCAAAGCAGTGTCAAGCCCAAGTAATGTCTCCTGCTAGCAAATCCATTAGTTTCATGACTAGAGCCCATGAGGATGCATATTAATATGGTGGTGGGAACATTAATTATGCGTAGCAATATTTATATAGCTAATATACTCATTTATATCACCAAACAACAACGTTCTGTTAGCTAATCATTTTGACTTAAGGCTAAAAGAAAAAGCTTTAGCAAAATAATATGCTTCAGGAAATCAGTTAGACATCATGGAATTTTGTGAAACTATCAGAAAGAGCTGACTCAGCTTCATAACTGTGGGTTGCTTCATAACTGCAAAAGTTTTGCAGCCCTCTTTTCTTATAATGAACACCACCTCATTAACCAAATAACAAATACAGCCTAATTACAGGCACAGGCTTACATTATGAACTTCTCTGAGTCAGTTAATTGAAAACTTAATCTTCTGCAGGATGATCTTCCTTTACAAAGCTGATATGAGGAGGCATTTCACATGGTTTCATTATCTGAATCTTTTGTATCACCAGGGTAATTCAAAATTATCCTTCTTAGTGCATCAAATTACTTCTCTTTTATGAGTTAATATTTATTGAGGAAAACCAAACAAAAACAGTCTAAGAGTCAAATCCTGAGGAGCTACTGAGGGCTCTACTCTATAACCTCTTCTCATGGTGAACAGCAATTACTTGCACCAACAGTCCCATTGAAGTCCACTGGACAACAAGCCTAAGTGATACTTGACATCAGTAAGGGTTCTAGAATTGGACATTCAGTTTTCATTCAGTCCTTACTAGGACACATTTCCAGGTGTATGGCACAAGTGTATAGCCCGATGTGAAAAAAATGGTTACTTCTGCTCTCTCCTGAAAGAATTTTGTCTATTCATTTCAAGTAGAATCACACCCTTAGGCGTGTGCAGACAAATTTAACTTTGACCCCTTTTGGGGGGGCATGTTCTGTGCCCTGCCCCCACCCCAGCCCCGGAGGAGCTCTCTCTTCCTTCCCCCCACCCTGGGCAGGAGCTCACTCTTCCTTTCCCCACCTCACAGGGGCTGGAGGAGTTCTGTGCCCCTGACTATTATTGGGGGGGCCCGTGCCCCTGCTTGCCATTCCTTGCACACGCCCCTGCACACACACCCTGATTTTCCTGGAAGGCTTTATAAAGCATGTGAGCCAAGCTGAAACTAAGAAGCTGAAGGCTTGGGAGACTACCAGCAGAAAAAGAACAGCTCTCAAGTGTTGGCATTAGTATGCACTTTCTATCTCCTTAAACAGGAAATAAAAATTGTTGTTGACATAGAAAAAAATAAAATGCAGCTGTGGGTAGTGGTCAATTCCTAAATATGAAACCCATTCATATTCCCTGCATACCCCCTTTCTCCGTCAGCAGACAGATGCTGGTCTTTGTGGTACAGCTGGAGGAAAGGGAATATTTTGATAAAAACATCCCCAGTGATTAAAAAAAGTTACAAAGGACAAGCATCTGTCCCTTCCTCCCTCCAATGTTTGTACCTACACGTATCCATGTTTTGAAGTGAAAGGCTTTTTCTCTTATCACTCTCTCGTACTAGCCAGTCCCTGAAGACAGATAGGTATCATACAGGTCTTGCAACCTGTTTTATAGCTTCTGGAAAAGGAATAATATGTGCATTGATGGAAGACTTTAAAGCAGGAGCAAGAAGAGAGAAAGATGGTGGAACATGACAACAATTCATGTCAAAGCCCAATCACCCTCCACTGAAGAGAGAGAGAAGCACAAACAACAGAAACAGAATATAGGCCACTCTATCTGATACTGAAGGCTCTTCTATGTACAAAGCTCTTTGTGTTAATTAGGAAAAATCTCATGATATATTTGCAGGGAGTACTAACATGGGATGAGATATAGTTAGAAGCTTTTAAGCACTTAACTCTCCAATCTATAGAAGCAGATTTTGAATTAGCTACTTCAAAACAGAATTCTGTGCATTAGTGAGGCTAAAAGAGGCAGGGTGAAAGGGGGACTTATTTTTCTTCAGTGGGAATCACTTTCTAAAGCACTTTGCTAATCTTGACTTTAAAACATCATTACATCCTAGCCTATTTGTATTTAATTTTATTACATATTACTTGATTTCAGGCTTTCTGAAGTGACTCAACACTCAATGCTTCAGATGTTGAGTCTTCATTTTAATTCTAATAAGTGGCTTTTGTTTGTAGCATTACATATATATAAACAATCTTTAAAATGCAAGTTCAAAATTGTACTTAATGGGCTAAGCTCTGTGCTGAATATGCTGGCCCACTGAACTCTAGGCAGAATTTGTCTCAATGACTAACAGTCTAATTCCTGGATTCAGAGCTCTCTGGGGCAGCAATCATCCTTGTGTTGTTTGCCTGTATAGTGCCTAGTCCAAAGGAATCCTGATCTCTGACTGGGGTTCTTCGGTGCTACTGGTACAGAATTAATAAATAACAGTCATTGCTAACAACTCTAAACAGTTATTTGTTGGTATAACCCTCTCTTTGGTAACGGATAAAAAAACAGTTGAAAAGAGCTTGAGGTCATGAAAACAAAATGCTTTTCTTGTTTTAAAAAAATTGTACTTTGGAAAAGAAATGGCACCAATCATTTTTATATTAATTCTCATGGCAAACTATCTGAACTTTCACAGCATGTATTTCTGATTTAGAGCTGTACAAATATTCTGGAAATTCTATATCTGCTTATTCACAAAGTGTTGTGCTCATTCTGATCTCTTATCTGTCTGTACATTCAGGAATTGCTTGATGGTGCACCATGCACCATTGCATTACACACCATTTATGATCTTATTAGCTTCTATAGAAGCTATTATTTCTCTCATTTGTAAGAATAGTACTGAATTTTCCCAAGCAGAAACAAGTCTTGTAGCTCTTCATTTGCATTTCAGAGGCCTCATTTCTAGGCATTTACTGTACGTAAATAAACAGAGATTTTAAATATTAAAAATCCATTTGGTATGACTGAAGACTTAAACACCTACAGTCCCCCACTACAGAATCTTTGAGTGTGAAATTAAAAAGTAAATTATAATATTCTGTCAGAATGAAGTTTGTCCAACACTGTCTTTGTTAAACTGTAAAGAACCTTATTTAAAAATGCAATCTTAAAAAGAAACACACTATCTACGTACTAAATTTCCCCTTCCTGTCCTTGTCCAAATAAATTAGATAAAAGTATGATTTCATCAGGTAAAATGTAAATCAAAGCAATTTTTTTTTACTAATAAAGAGGCAGCAACTAGAGGTGGTCAGAAATTTTCTGACAGAAAATGGCCTGTGAGAAAAATCAAACTTTTCCGTGGGAAGATTTCAAGATTGCCAAAAAAAAAAAAAAAATCATTTTGAAATGATGGCTGACCGGCTTTTGTTAATTCCACTTTCTGCTTGCAGGGACAAAGCAGAATTGATGAGAGCCTTCTAGATGGGCAGCCAGGAAGCTGTAGCCAGGCGGGGGGAAAAGCAGAGAAGCTGAGGCCTCTCTAGCAGCTGGGAGGTTGCGGGTGGGAGAGGTGGGAGGGTGCTGAATATTTAAATCTCTGGCAGCCTGCCTGGAAGCCTCTTGTTAATTTTGCTTTCTGCTTGCAGGGAGAAAGTGAAATTGACAAGCGCCTTCCAGGTGGACAGCAGGGAAACTGAAAACATCAGTTTCAGTTCTCCGGAAATGTAGTTTCTTTGAAAATCCATTCCCATGAAAAAAATTCACATTTTTGACTTTTTGTCACAATTTGGAGGAAAAAAAATGTACAAAATTGCATTTCCTACCCCCGGGAATGAATTTCAATTTTCTAGCCAGCTCCAACAGGAACATGTCCTTTACATCAAGTTAGTGTGTTGGGAGTTTACATTAAAGGATCCATATTCCCTTTTCCCTCATGTTTCCATAAATGTTAACATCTGACTTACTCTAAACACAAGTAAATTCAGAATATGGTATGCTGAATTCATTCTCCAAAGCCTTCATCTCAGAATATATTTGGAATGTTAGATCACTAGGTATTAGAAAACCCAAACACAGACATATATAATCAACACATAGATTAATTGGTGCTCTGTAAAAACCTTAGATATAAAGTAAGAGTTGAGAATGGATCTTAACTTAAAGATGAATACATTACAACTTAAGGTATTAAAACAGACACTTAAGATCATACATGTCAATGCAAGCCATCTACATGGACTGAAGACAATATAGCCCTTTATTCACAAACATTCATTCCATTTTTAATTTTTAAAAAATTTGCTTTGACAGTGTTTGTATTCCGTGTGTGAAGATATCCTAGCAAATAAGTATACTGGCAGGATGACTGCCAAAACAGTGAATTTGAACTGAATGTTTGCTATTAATATTCCAAAACATCAAGTTCAAACTCATAATCATAAGTATTTACATTGGAAATCTTATTCTGAGTTACGGTATATTTGCCTAATCAGGAAATAAAAAGTATATCATGTGACCTATGTCTCCATTCAAAACAACTTGAACATTGAATTTGGAATATTGACTACTCAAAGCAATACTCATATAAAGCAGTTTGTGAACAATTTTCAAGGATAAAATTTGTTGGCATAAAGCATTCATGAAATAATTTTGAATAGTGAACAAATGATACAACTCAATCATCAGTGAAAAGGAGTTTATGCTAAATTTTCCAAATACACTGTTTGCAGCCAATTGTTTGTTCAGTTCTTTATTTCCCTATACATTATTTGAATTTAGGGTGGTTTTTTTGCATTTAGATTTAATTTTCCTGGTTTTGTAGTGTAATAATAAAAAGGAAAAAATAAGGAACTTTCCAATAATGTATACCTTTAAGCAGTATGTACTGTAAATTCTGTAAAAAAAAAAAAAAGGCCAGTATGGTCTTCCACGTATAACCGTACACAAAACCATTCCACAAAAAGTTATTGGGGGGAGGGATAGCTCAGTGGTTTGAGCATTGGCCTGCTAAACCCAGGGTTGTGAGTTCAATCCTTGAGGGGGCCACTTAGGGATCTGGGGCAAAATCAGTACTTAGTCCTGCTAGTGAAAGCAGGGGGCTGGACTCAATGACCTTTCAAGGTCCCTTCCAGTTCTAGGAGATGGGATATCTCCATTTATATTATAATTTATTATTATTTAGATAGATCATAAAGCCTTTTAGTCGTTACATTGAATTGTCTGTATCTCGAAATATATTCTAGCAGTACACTGTGCTGAAGCCTCAGAATGTGCCCAGTAGTGAAAACCTTGCTCTGTCAAAACTCCATTTGAGTTCATAGAAAAAGGAGAGCATGACTTGACCCAACACAAATAACAAAATACACATTAAAACATTACAAAAAGGTGGGGAGGGGCACACTGAGCCTTCAGTATGTATTGCTGACGGCTTGAGGCTGATGCACTTGCCCAAAAAGCTGCACTGTCATCTTAATCCAAACATTCTGTATTGCAGAATAGGGCCCAACATTGTAGAAATCTTCTTGCACACTCCGGTAAAAATGTTTTAAGCTGTTTTTGTTCAGATTTCTGTGAGGTGCTGCTGACCTTTGTAATTTTGCAGGAGAAAAATGAATCTTGATCTCTCAGACTCATGAAACAATAAGAACAAGACCATTTCTTGGTTATTTCAATGATACACTGTCAAAAACAAGGCTTATGAGTTCGAGGAATGTGCATTCATGCAGAATAGGGAAAAGGCCACATTTGCATTAAAATTAAATTTTTAATTGTTTTTTTTATTGATGCTTGGTGAATTGGATCTGTAAAGAGCCATATTTAAGTAGAATGAAATTTCACAAATAATGTAGCTGTGTAAACAGTTTAAGCAATTATAACAGTAATTACACACTGCTTCATCTCTCAGTAACATAAAGAAGAAAAGAAAGTGAGACTAGTTTCATTTTAGAAATCCCGGAGAGTTCATCGTATCACGAAGGCCAAAGAAACTTATGTACCAAAATCTGTGCAAGATAGGTTTGGTAGAGGTAAATAAACATAATCCATGTCATCAGTGTTTAAAAGGAAGTAGGGAAACTGGCTTTCTTAGGGCAATCTACAGAAACTAATTGGTTTAGCATCTGGAGTATTGCTGTCCACCCAATTAATCTTTGTTTTTTAAACAAAGGTGAAAAAAAATTCTGCAGTCACAAAATATTCTCAGTGTTCTTATTTTCTACAATCATACAGTTACTATATTTTTTTTTTTTTTTTTTTTTTTAAAGAAAATCAGTCACACTTCATGTTGGCCATGGACAACCCCACAGGCATTCAAGGTATGTTTACCTTATTTGTCTTATCAGATAGAAGGTCAAGAGTTGATCATGCTCTGTAATTACCTATACGAGGAGATGATTTCTCCTCTACAATCAAGCAGACAAAGGCATAACAACCTAAAGGCTAGAATTTGAAGCTAAACAAATTCTGTCAAATTGAAAGTTTAACAGTGAGGGTAATTAATTATTAGAACAACTTACTTAAGCATATGGTGGATTCTCCATCAGTTGGAGTGTTTACATCAGATTGAATGCCAAGATTGGATTTTAAAATATATGCTCTAGCTCAAGCATAAATTATGGGCTAAATGCAGGAATTACTAGGTGAAATGCTATGTTAAGGTCTGTGCTATGCAGGTCAGACTAGAATAGAACAATGATCCTTTCTTGCCTTAAAATCTATGAATAATTCATTATCCAAAGTTTAACCACTCTGGCCCAACAGACCACCACTTTCCTCCCTCTTGCTCTCACTAACATAGGATTGGGCTCACTGGGAGTCATGCTATACCATGTCCATGGAAGATGATGAGCTCTGAGGATGCCAAGTGAACTCCACACCAGACATGGGAGCTTTTAATCCAACCAATTTAAAGGAAGACAAAATGACAACCACTCCCCAAGATGCCTAAAGTTCATCCCACCCACTACAATAAAATGAATAAATAAAAAAATGATATATTTAAAAAACAAAACAATGGCTCCTTCTGATACTTGGAGACAGCAATAGGAAAAAAAAAAGGTCTCTGAAACCACAAAGTCTTGTTCAATCTAGTACAGATGGAAGTTACATTAAGTTACTACACTTTCTTCTTCCAACTTCTTGTAGCTTTCTGAAACTTGGAGCCACCCAATGTGGAGAAAAGCAAATTTCTGTGACCTGACCATTGTTAGGGGGCTTATTCCTTCACCTTCTCACTTCCCTGGTCCTTCTCTCATGAACAGAGAGCAACAATACCCGAAGTCCAAAGGCGCAAACAATTCGATGTTTATTGGGGTGAACTTCCAGCAAGCATGATTCCAGTTTCGTTCCTCAGTGTCCCCCTTCCCAGCTCTGACACCACAGAGCCATCCCTGTTCCCATTCCCCCCTTAGCAAAACATGATTCCAATTTCCCCACCCCCATTCCATGTTCCCATTCCCCCCTTAGCAAAACATGATTCCAATTTCCCCACCCCCATTCCCTGTTCCCATTCCCCCCCTTAGCAAAGCATGATTCCAGTTCCCCCACCCCCTGTTCCCATTCCCCCCCTTACTTCCTGATTGACTGCAGACTATATAGTAAAACTTGAGTTCTGCTTAGCTATACCTTAACCAATCATTTTACTGAAATTTAACTAACCAATCCTAACATACTGTAACATGGTTATTTAACCAATATATTCCACCACCTTAATTAGTTTACACCCAGCAAAATTAATTATACAGCAGACAGAAACAATTACAGAACCAGAGACCATGCAAATAAACATACAAAACAATACAGAAGTGAGGATTTCACATCCCAGCTATTGATAAGTGAGTTCTTGCCAGACAGGATGCTATTAAACTAAGTTTCCTTTTACATTTTCTAGGCTCTTTCCTTTCTCTGGAGGTGATAGGAATATCAGGACAGAATTGAATTCCTAACAGCCCAATAGCACCTTATTTCCATGTGACTAGTTTGGAATGTGAGGATGTGACCGTTCACTTCTCAGCTTATGGCTGCCTCTGCTGCTTAGCCAAAGGCCTTACTTAGCCTAAGAACAGAGCGTCAGACTGTCCCTTACACATACAGACAGTGATTTTGATTCTCTCTTTTATACCTCTATAACTAGCTAAGTGATAAGAATACACGTAAATTCTTAAAGTATAGGCCTTTACAGACAGGCCTGAATATCTATATCCTAACAACCATTCTGAAGATATAGTGGGCTGTTGGACGTGGAAGGCCACAGATATCATTTAGCACATACAATCAACCCTCAGTCATTGCACTTCCTCTCAAACAATACAGAAGATTTTAACAGTGCTTATTGCACAATTCCTTTACTTATTTGTGTAAATAACATGGGCCAAATTCTGCTTTCACTTACATGGGTTCAACCCCACTGACATCAATAGGAGTTACACCTGTGTAACATAGATATATGGCCACTTATCTCTAAATAATTAAGAGCCAGATGATGCCTTTAAAGGCATAGATAGCTTCACTGGGGGTTGTGCTGGGCAGGGCACAATGCCTCCTCAAGATTATGGTGCACAGGAAAAAGGACAACTAGCATGAGCCCTTATGAAGGTGTAGTGTATACTCACCACTTCAGCCAAACAGCTTTGCTGACACAGCTGGGAAGGGAGTAGGGCCATCGCCTCACTTCCTCCCCTCCTTTAGGGAGTCCCATGAGGTGCAGATAAGAAACAGTCAGTAAGAAGAAGAGAACAAACCGACTGCAATAGGGCCTGACTCATACAGAGGAAGACTGGGGGGTGCCCCCTCTGATGTTATTACTGATGTCCCAATTGAGGATCGGGCTCCATTGCACTAAGCACTCTACACCAGTGCTTCTCAAAGTCGGGCCGCCGCTTGTTCAGGGAAAGCCCCTGGCAGTCCGGGCCGGTTTGTTTACCTGCCGCCTCAGCAGGTTTGGCCGATCGCAGCTCCCACTGGCCGCGGTTCGCCGCTCCAGGCCAATGGGGGCTGCGGGAAGGGCGACCAGCACATCCCTCGGCCCGCGCCGCTTCCCACAGCCCCCATGGGCCTGGAGCGGTGAACTGCGGCCAGTGGGAGCCACGATCGGCCGAACCTGCGGATGCGGCAGGTAAACAAACCGGCCCAGACCGCCAGGGGCTTTCCCTGAAGAAGCGGCGTCCCGACTTTGAGAAGCACTGATCTACACCACATATAATGAAAAGATGATTCCTGCCCCAAAGAACTTACAATCTAAGCATAAAACAAGAGGCAATAGGTGGATACAACAAACAGATGGGAAGAGCACAAGGGACTATTACACCAACTTCCCAACCACCACCACCAAGTGCTTTGTAGGCATCACAACACAGGTGGGTTTCAAGGAGAGATTTAAAAGAATATCAGTTTAGTGGCAAGATACCTAGCGCTCAGTCACTGTGGAGAATAATTATTAAATTCCATACCATGACTTGATGGGATATGTTATCAAGTGCACAGCTGTTAAAACATAGATCAGAACAAATGAGCAACTTACTCAGAAAACAGAAGACTCTCCCTGTTTAGTGTGGAACAGCTGACAAATCAGTTACTTTTCTATTCACTCTGGAGATTCCTCCTTTTTGTTTTCCTTCATACTGCTGAACTCCTTTCAATTCCTAGAGTGTAGCAGACCCACTTTCACTTCATGGACAAGCAGCCTTCTCTGAGATAGATGCCAGCTCTGCCCCCATTAAATCAGTCAGCAGGAGGTACCCATAAAGCAGATGGTTGTCACCTTCCTCCTCAGTGTTCAACCACACCCCGTCTGTGATATAGAGCTCCTGGACACTACCCCGCTGGCAGATGAAAGCACCTTACCTTTATACTTTCATGTTGTTATTAATTACCTTCCTAGATTAGCAATGAAGATATGTTTAATTAGCACATATAAGTGGGGACTTCAAGAGTAAAACCTTTGAGGGTTGATGCATTAGACAGTCTAATGGTGGAAAGTAAAGCTTAATGAAGCACAGTTAAGCATAAGGGAATACTAATATTATCAGAGAATAACAAATAGAATGTAATATTAAGAATGAGTCTAATTACTTACACTTTTGCATTTTGAATATTAAAATGGTCAGGAAATCAATCCACGCTCCTTCTTCCTAGCATAAACATAGGATTTCCTTCGTTCATTCCTTCCTTCTTCCCTCCCTCATCCTCCTTTTTAAAAAAAAGTCAGCGGAACTAATTAACTATGTTGTATTTATTTTCTAAATATAAGATTCTCTGCATCTTGTTCATGGCCACATTTTATACACCTTCTCTCACAATTTCATTACATTTGTCATTTTTATCATGAAAATCCATGATTCCCCACCCGCCAATCTGCCACAGCATACTCTCTCTAAAGGTCTAAATATAAACACGGAATATTCCTAATTCCTCCCGTGCCCCACCCCCAATCACATTTTGTTCAACTGTATGCTCATATAAGACTCTTTTGTAGTTTTCTGGCAGCACACCTTGTTTCTAAGACTCACACTTTCAAATCAAGATTTTTATTCCTCATATGACATTTACAAAAAGGTGTCCTTCACCATTTGTTTGGCAGTCAGATGCATTAATTATAATTTACTATCTACAGCCTTATTTTTACATTCTTAACTGTGTAAAATATAAATGCAAACTAAGTGACAAACACAGCTAAGCAAACAGCAGGGAACGTTCTCTGATATTTATAATTTCTCTTACTAGCACTAAGATGTTAATGACTAGTTCATTTAATTCATCCAGCCAGTGATCTCAAGAACTAAGTCTTCTGGTTTCTAGTTTCAAATACTAATTTAAATGTAGTTAACTAAGGTTAAAAGCAGTATGGATGACTGGTGGGATTGGTAGTGTGGTACACAGACAGCTACAGCTAAGTCAAGGCCTGGAGGGATGTTGCAGAACACAAATTAACCCATCACAGAACTGAGGGGCTGCAATGTTTAATAGTAATTAAATGCTTGATTTTGTGAGCTACTGAGTACTCTGTAGGTTTGGGCTCTAAGAGTTTGAAGGCAGGTTAGAAAAAACAACTGCTTTTTAGGCATTTAACTGAACTTCATGGAACTCAATCCTCCAAACTCTCCAGCAAGCAATCAAGTGACAATATATTCAAATAATGCCATATGAAGTTATAATTATTCCGTCTCACAAAACCACAAACTTTCTTTGAGCTCAGACATTGCAAGAATTACAAAGTGAAGACTTCACATAACTATTCTCACTTAATGCTGGAACAAATTTTTTTTTTTGACCTGGTAAAAAATCCATTTATCAAGAGCAAATATTTGGGTCAAAAACAACAAACCTGCATAGTTGTGATACCAGTTTCATCAGGAATATAGAATATAAGCTCTTTAGGGCATTAACTGTCCACAGTATGTACTTGTACAGTACTTAGCAACTGATCCTCAACTGGGCCAAAGTAATGCTATCCAGGTTGCAAAGTCAAACATTTAAAAGTTAAGAAATGCCACTAAATTATAGTTTAATTCTGCTCCTTTGTGCATCCAACCTGTGCACTGAATGAGACAGAGATCCTATGGAAATAATCATAATCCTAGCTTTTTTTAAGGTTAAAAGGTAAAAAACAATTCTATGTCTATAACCCCAGTGAATACCATATCATCTGCAGTGTGTGGACTCTGAGTCTTACGCACTGTAGCACAGACTGCTATCACTTGGGTTACTGGCAGCATGAGAAGGCTGTTATCAGTGATGGGGACGGGAGGAGGATAGGGGGATAGAGGAGATGGGCTGTTGGCACCATGTGCTGGGTCAGGATGAGTCCAACCTGACTCTCTTTCTTTCCCACCCTGGGAGGTGAGGGTCTCTTGTCCCTATGGGTTACTGGGTCCATGTGCTGAGTCCGGGTGGTTTATGAGTGCAGCCTGGCTCAGTTCTTTCCCCCATCACCCTGGGGAGAGGTGACCCTGGGAAGGAGAGGGGAGGATACAAATCTGGGGCCTTATGCTTTGGAGGGGGATGAGTACAAGAGGCACTTGTCTCTTTCTCTTGAGCTCCTAGGGGTTGGTGAAGATCATGCCCCATGTAGTGGCCCCTGAGGGGAAATGGGAGGCTGGACTCGTGTGCTGGTTGGAGATGGTGATGAAGGGATTGTGGGGGGCGAGAAACCGGTTTCTCTCCTCCCCCTTGCACTATAGCTGCTCTTGCAGCTAACAGGTGTTCTGAGTGCAATGGCAGCTGCCCCAGCCTTGAAATGGTAATTTCAAAAAGTTGAAAAAAATGTTTTGTCTCAATTTCAAGCATTTAAAATAAAATTAAAGGAAATTTTGAAACAAAGTTTCCTCAAACAAAAAAAATATCAAAAGGGGTCAAAGAAAAATGGGAATTTTTACACTGTATTTCTAAGGCAAATCTGAATGAAATTTCACAAGACAAAAGGAATGACACTGCTCTACCTTGAGAGGATTCTCAGGGCTAAATACCAGAGGTCTGCTGTAAACAATAGACACATGAGAACTTCTGAAAGAAAGGCAACCTAAATATAATGATAGTTCCAGAGACACCCTTTCCCCCATATCAATGTAGAGGTCCCCCAGAAAAGTAACAACAACAAATGGCAGTCTTTTTGCACAGATTTAATTAGTAACTTGCATGGTCTTCAGGCAACAGTTCTATCAAGTAAGATGAAGAGAAGTTTCTTCCTGTTTGACCTACATTAATAGCTATATGGCTAATCTTTTCTAACTGGACATTACACCAAAAAACAACGTTCCTCCAAAACACAATAAGCTTTTTGTTGGGTTGTTTTCAGATGTGTTCCTTACTGAAATATTTACAGCCAATCTCTAAACCATCAAACAGTTTTATTGGCTGCATATTTGTGATGGTGCAATTGAAACACATAAGACTGAATTAGCAAGCCCTGACCACCTAAAGAAATGAATGTGACACCAAATTAGTTAGCTAGTGGTAGTAGGTGAGCTACTTGGAACTGTTTTCATTGTAAATGCAAGGAACTAATTTCATATCCATGTCCTCATGCAATGGCCACAGTAGCCACATCACATCAATGTTCACAAAATAAATGCTTTAGAAGCTAACAGTTATTAGATAGCCATCAGGGAAACAAGAGTCCCAAAAAGATGCAGGAATGATAGAGAGTAAACTAAGGAGGAGTTGTAGTTTACCATTTACTATTGTAAAAAAAGGCCAGTGATATATATACCCAAGGACACACACACACGTACGTAAAACAAGGGAGGTAATACTACACTATCAGTCTATAAAGGCCTGGAGCTTCATGTTTTTACTCAGTCCTGTGACAGGTTAAGTAGTGCAAACATGTAGTTGCAATCCTCTCTACATACTCCTGTTGTGGAATGATGTGAGCAATTCTGGTAATCAGATAATAAGAACAGTACAGGGAATCTACAGAAAATGCAGAGAACATCAACCCAAGTGGTGTGAAGACAGGATGATCTGACCTATGAAATTTGTTCCCTCAGCCTCTCCTATGAGTAAGGGCAAGTGGGGCGCACTCCTTGGAGGCACGATGAGGTAATGACAGAGGTGTTGAGCAGCGCAGAGCAGAGGTGCTTCTGGGTCAGTCACATCCTGCAGGCTGCTGCAGGCCTGCCCGGTGACACTGATAGGAAACTTCTTCCATCTCCTGACTGAAATTTTGCCCAGGCTCTGGGAAGGGGCTTTGCTCAAGTTTGAGTTAGGCAGACTGAAATAGAGGAGGAAACACCATCATTGCAGATATTCAAAGAGGTTAGGTAGAAAATTAGTGGGAATGAGATTATGAATAATTATGGAAAATTCATGACCCAAGCAGGCTTTTTTGTCCTATTTTGTTTGATTTGGTGCTCTTCTAGAACAATCAAAGTCAAGAGTTATTTTAAGTCATTGCAGAGGATTATGTAAAAGTTACACACACACACACTTACTATATATGTAACTTTTACTTATTTCTCTGCAATGACTTGTATATATACCTGCAGGTAAAGTTATAGACATAGTGTAAACCCTGCCTCCCCCCCCACCCGAAAAGTGGAGGTATGAAAACAGCTTGCCTCCCACAACACTGATTGATTGTTGATTGTATTCGTAAGTCTTTGATTTTTCCTGTTTAAGGGATCATCTCTATTGCTTTATAGCAGACAAGGCAGCAAACAGCTGCTGCAACTGATTAAATTCAAAGAAAAAAATGAGATCTAATCAATCACCAAGGCTGCTTATTGTAAGTATGCAGCAAAGCAATTGAGATATTTGCTATTCTAAAAAAGGCACAACACAAAATATACATTAAAATGGTATATTTTCAAAACCTGTATTTTCTGTGTAGATGAATTGCTTTAGATTGAACCAAACAATAAAGAAATAAAGAAGAATTAAATATTTATAAAAAAGCAAGACGTCTCTCTCAATCTAGCTTGAACTCCCTTACAGCCCTGCCTTCTCAGGTACAATATATGTTTAGTGGTGGTTTGTGACTTTCTTAAGTACGTCAGAACACACACATTGGGGCACCCAAATAAGTTGTCAGAATAGAGTTAAAGAGGATAGTATTTTTAAGGATTGATGAGTCAACCATTGGAGTCTTTTTATTGGGTTGTTGAGTAAAGGAGTGGCTTGCATTCAGTGGGCCAAAATTCTCATATCCTTCTTTGTATTAGGTAGTACCTTGCTGCTTGAAGAGTCTCACTAAAATCACTAAGACTACTCAAGCACTAAGAATTGGTCTACAACTAAACTTAGGTCAACCTAGCTGCATTGTTCAAGGGTGTGAAAAACTCACACCCCTGAGAGATGTAGTTAAGATGATCTAAACTCTGGTATGGACATTACTAGATCAACCAAAGAATTCTTCTGTTGATCTAGCTGCTACATCCTGAGAAGGTGAATTAACTACAGCAATGGAAAAAACCCTGTCACAAGTGTCTACACTGCAGTGCTGTAGCGGTGCCACTGTAGGTGTAGACAAGTTCTAAGGTACAACTAAGACCTGGTATACACTTAAACTTTAGTTTGACATAGTTACATTGGTCAGGGGAGTGAAAAGTCCACACCACTGAGTGCTGTAGCTTAGCTGACCTAAGACCCTGTGTAGATGCAGCTAGGTCAAAAGAAGAATGCATGTCTCAACCTAAGTTCCATCGTTACTTCTCCAGCAGAAAAGCCCCTCCATCAGTTAGGCTGTGTCTACAGTATGGAGTTATACCATCATAGCTATAGTGATGTATCTATGTTGGTATAGTCCCCATAGCATAGACATACCCTGAATGTATGAGAATCTAATCCAATATGAATGAACCAAGCAAGTCTACTGTGAAAAGTGATAGCTAGCTGGGAGGCTGTGAAAAGTAACAAACATTCAAATCTCAGTTTTCACAGCAGACTTACTAGTGCCTCATACCACCCTTACTTCTGCGCTGCTCCTGGCAGTAGGCGTTGCCTTAAGAGCTGGGCGGTGGAGAGCGGCAGCTAGCTGAGCCTCCAGCTCTGAAGGCAGCACCACTGCCAGCAGCAGCGCAGAACTGTAGAAGTAAGTGTGGCAATGCCAGACCATGCCACCCTTTTGATATTTGACTTTGTGCTGGGAAAGTTTGAGAATTCCTGCCTTAACGGGTGCTACTAATATCTGCTCATGTTACGTCACTTGTTACCTTCGAAACTCTTCAGAGATATTAACAACTTAATTCGCACAACACCCCTGTGAGATTAGGATACATTGAGGGTGAATGCCAACCATTGGCCCAGGACCTATGCACAGGTCCACATACCAAAACAAGACACCTCATAGAATACACACATTTTGGAGTAAAGAGTTTCCATACAGTAGTTATGACAGAGTGGCGTTTGAGCTCATAATATGCCAATGGGAAACTGAGGGTGAGGTAGAGAAGCTGCTGATCCACTGCAGATCCAGAAGCATACAAAGGGAGGGTGCAGAAGGGTGTCTGGCACTATTCTCTTTTCTTCTTTAAATAGCTTCTGTTCTGTATGATTCTTGAGGATATTTTGATGTCTTATTCAAGAGCAAAACCAGGATAACCCCTGAAAAACGTCCCTTATTATTGTAATTAAGTGTTCAAAACCCCACAAAAGTTTGAATATCTTACATTTTTTAAATTGCACATCACGATATTCAGAAACATGTCTTTCTTCTGTTGTATAAAATGCACCTTTCTCTGAAGCATCTGCTACTGGCCATTATTGAAGCAGGAAACTGGGCTAAATGGCCCCCTGCTGTGACATTGCATTTCCTGTGTTCCTATGTATCCATGAAGATTACACCCCTCAAACTGTATGTTATTCAGAGACTTATCCTGAGTGTGATGTTTTTTGTGGGGAAGGGGGGAATGACTACTTGGACTTCTGCTCCTAGGGAAATGCAATTAGCCATACTCATACTGCACTAGGCTATCCTGGTGTGAAGAATGCAGAAACTAATTACTGTATTGTAGGTCATCAAGTCCCCACTGAGAAATTACTACACAGTCACCTGTGGAAGCTGCTGCTGAGATTTTTTTAAAACTCCTATGTATATCACCAGAATTGCAATTCTGGCAGTTATCCAGCAGGCTAATATAGCATTTTATTGACAGCATTTAGAATACAACAGGTTCTAATACTGTTGTGTCATAATCTTGTTTACTTATCTATAATATAATGGAAGCATCACATGGACTTTTTTGTCAGAAACAATGTCTTTTCATAAATCTAGTTATAAGTTGTGTAGTGCCACAAAATATTTACCTGTTCCTTTGGATTCAGATTAAAACAGTATTATTGTCTCACATTAAATGGAGAGAACTGATTTGGAAGAAATCAGTCATAGACCACACTCATAATATGTAGGATTCAATTGAAGTAGACAGTTTTGGGCCTGTCTTCATCCAAACCCTATCTAAGCAATCTTTGTGTAGTAAATATATGCTTTCAGTGTTGTAGCCATGCTGGTCCCAGGATATTAGAGATACAAGGTGGATGGGGCAATATCATTTATTGGATCAACTTGTGTTGGTAAAAGAGACAACATGTAAGATTGAAAGCTTGTGTCTTTCACCAACAGAAGTTGGTCCAATAAAAGATATTACCTCATCCACTTTGCCTCTATAGTAAATACTAGCACTCAAATTATAAACAATGGAAACAAAATCTAATATAAAATTTGCTTTGGGGTTATGATCAGGAGCGCCGGCAGCCTTTTTGGTGCTCTAGGCGGCGGAAGGTCCCGCCCCCAAAATGGCGCCCCCGACAGAGGCGGCAGAAGGTCCTGCCCCCGAAATACCGACGACGACCATGGTGGCCAGATGTTCGGCCGCCGCCATCGCCACCCCCCAAATGTCAGTGTCCTAGGCGACCGCCTAGGTTGCCTAATGGGTTGCGCCGGCCCTGGTTATGATGAATATAAACAGTCATTATTGGTATTGGTAATATCTCCAATTAATTAGCTTTGTTTAAAAAAAATTCAGACAGAAAACCAAAAAGGGGATATTTCACCTGCAAACCAAGATTAAGTGTGTTTGCAGCATCCGGACCCAAAGGCTCAATCCAATGCCCAGGGACATCAATGGATTGGATTGGTCCCTCAACGACTTGTGCTATGAATAAGAGAGAGAGAGAGAGATTGCAATAGAGGCCGTTATCCTCTCTATTCTGATTGTACATTCAAATCCTGTATGTGTCTCATTACAGTTCTGTTAGGTAGCCTGAAGTATGACTGTGCTCCCTCCCACTCCTATAATGAGTGCAATATTCACCAGCATATAGAAGCTGTTGTTCAAAATATAAAAACAAGAATTGGATAGTTTATTAACTTGCATTACTTATTTGGCTTTTCATAGGTCTTTTACAAAATACAATTTACCAGCAGTGAGGGTTTTCAATGTTGTTTGCCTGACTGCAGCTTGATTCTCCTTGACTTTGTTAAGGAATGTAAAAAACAAAGAAGAAAATCTCCTTTCATTTCCATCATGCATTTGGAGTTATTTCTTCTGAGTATTCATTTCTAGGAATGCACAAAAATCTTCATAATGACAAGGTAAAAACATGACTGCAATGCATTTGAATTTCAAAGTTGCATACACTCTCCAGTCTTCCAGGTAAGTGAGTATGCCCATCTCAGAAACAAATAGCTTGTTAAATATGACTGTGTGGCTGCCTGATTACCAATAAGAAACATCCAATTAATGTGCAGGAGAATCAAAAGGCAATTTATCTTACTCATTGCTCCTCCTGATAGTCATTCATACTATTTAAGGGCCTGATCCAGCAAGGTGCTGAGCATCCTCAACTCTCAAATGAGCACTTGCAATTGCAGTTGTGACCTTACAGGACCCAGCCCTAATTAGTAGTATAAAATGTGAAATTCAGTGTTTCTTTAGCATTAGGGGAGGATTTAAAGAGACAAAGCAAATCACTTTGAAGTCCAGGCCAACATTAATTGAGATCTCTGTAGAAAAGCACAGAACATGATTGTCTCAGTTAAGAGTGGTGTGCCAGCTTTGTCTGCATAAAGAAAACCCTTAGTGTCACTTAATGCCATCGTTACATACTTAGTTGCATTAAAAACATTTGAGAAAAAAATCATGAAATGTTATAAAAATATATATTTCTCGGGAGACTAAACCCCTATGTACAGTATTTAGGCTTTTATTTTATTATGTATCTGAGACTGTAATGCTTCTTTATGAGTCAATCTAGCGAGTGTGGTAAATAGGCTTTATAGCTATTTTTAAAATACCTGCATCATGTATTTGAGGTATGTGAGTCAGGGGGCCATTTCGCCCTAATAAGTTAATATGTGTTTCAGCACTTAAAAAAATTATTATGGACTGAACATATTAAAATACTATAAGGTAAAAGGGGCACTGCCAAATACCTTAGACCAAATGCTGCGACATATTTTTATCATTTTTATGTATTTTAAAAAATTAAGGATTTGAAGTATTTTAAAAACAGAGTTCATATTTCTGAGACATTAGCCACTTAACATAATAGTTGTAACATGGGTGCTACTCAGTGATTGTGTGTGTACATGAGCATGGGGGAGAACATGTTTATATAAGATGGCTGGACCGACACAGTGAAATATAGCATGTGTAAGACGGGGGATCTTCTTGCATGAGTTCTTTCCCACCCCAGCTATCTTTGTCTCTCTCTGGCACTGACCTGAAGAGTTTGATTTTGATTTCTGCTCTTGCATAAAGACCTTTAGCATACATTGTTCTCTGGAATTTGCTGCTCCAGAATATCAGTATATTTTTATATACACATTTATATATTAATTCATCTATAGTATATAAGGAATGTAGAATTGGTTATTAATTATTTAATCCTTAGTGCTCTTTACTAAGGGACTGATGCAGAATAATTAAAACAAACCCTTTTCCAGTTCTAGTCTCTCTCTCAGCAGCTGTTGTAATTTATGGCAGCTTCTTCATAGCTGTCTATGGGCTACTCTGCAACCAAGATGAGCTCAGGGCACTCTAGCCGTTCCCTCCACCACCTGGAACAGATGAGCTGCAGCCATCTCCAATTCAGTTGACAATGTATCCTGTCCATCATTCCCTTTCCCACAGCATTTGAAAGCTTATTATGTCTACTTTAAAATGAAGTTTGATATGGAGCTGTCATAAAAACAGGGATAAACAATGACACCATCAATATGTTAAAATGATCACTTTGAAATATCTGAATTTGTTTCTGTTAGTTTAATGGCTCTATGTATTATTTCAAAACATAAAATGGGATTTCTTTGTGAGCTCAAAGTATCACAATAACAATCTAAAGGGTAAAACAATGTCTAATACATTTGTACAGGTATCAATGAAATGTAATAGTGCTGGTGAAATTTCTAGTCAATCACCATCATCTTGTTCACTATTATGATCTTTGTTGGGTGTCCATGGGTAACCAGAGTCTTCATTGCTGTAGCATGTACACAGTTCTGTGCAGGGATGATTGTTTGGACTACAGACAGTTGATTGTGCAGTGACTCTTACTGGTACAGACATGAATAAGATCTTGCAGAAACTCAGGTGCCATTTGACCCTTGAAAAATACAGGAAGTAGTTCCTCAACATTTTTCTGTCCATGTTTCAATGGTGATCCAATATCTAGTTTACTTATGTGTGAAGACATCCAAATCTTTGTTTGTCAAAATGCTCTTTTGACATGCTCTTCAAAACTGTCCTCACAGGCGGAAGTTTGGTCAGTGACTTGTCCTTTCTGATGCCTAGACTGAGGTGCAAACTATTCTGGTTTCTGAGAGTCTTCTTTTCTTTCTCGTTCTGGTCATACATCAATGCTAACCAACCTTCTTGCAGCTGAAATTTCAGCTTGTCCATCATTCTCTCACAATTTGGCAAGATCTCTTAAGTGGTAATCTCCCTTGGTTTTAACAACATTAAATACAGATCCCCCTCCTCCCAATATCTAAGGAAGACACAGTCTGTTGATATATGTACAGCAGGAACTATGTTGCAGAAGTCAGGAATGAGTGCATCACAAATTGCATCCGCAGATACAAAGTGACACTTGTCAGTTGTGCTGGTAATGATGCTTGTTTCAATCCACATTACCTGTGTGTTTCGTTTTTGGAAAGTAATAAACAGAAAGGACCATAACATCTATATCAAGTGACCTAATTACTATGTATTCTTTTACACACAGAAACCCAGAGGAATTTTACAACTGATTGCTTGTTGGTTCCACATTTAGAGACTTTTTCCATAGAGGCACAGGGTGTCCACCAATCACCTGCTATTTCTTGCATCTAACCTTAGATCCTGCCCAGCATAGTCTTTCTGAAGTTTTCACAGTTACTGCCATCATATCTGTCAAAATCTTTGATTACAGAATTAGCTTTGTCAAATTCTTTTAGGACCTGCATTAAGTACTCAGCAGCCAATTCATCAAATGTGTTGAATTTATCTCCAGACATCATTTGTATGGCATCTCTGATGTACACTGTGAATTCTTTCTTAGCTTATGGATTCTTTCAGTTTGAGCTTCCACCTGATGCCTTAATCCAGTTTTGTCTGTTCTTCTCATGGTTCCATCAGCATGGAAGAGGAACATAGTTACACCCAGTAGGACTTGTGCCTAAGAACAGTTGCCATTGAATCATCTTTGCATCTTTCTAAAGACTGGGATCCGTGGGAAACAATTTCTGGACTGGTAGCTGCTGTGATTGTCGCTTCCTTGCCAGACTTACATTTGGTCTTCTTGGTCATGTCAGCAAAATGTTTTGATGCCAGATTTCTTTACTGGGCTGAAGAAGCTACATGTCCCATCAGAATCAAGTACATATCTCACAAATCTCTCCATTTGTTCTTCACCAACATCTGCTATTTTCAGTAGTGACTCTTGCACATCTGATGATACATGCAGTCCAGTAGATACATCGATCAGCACCTCTGCATGTGATTCAGGGTCAAATGGGTTTGTCATAGGTTGCTGACATGGCTGGTAAGAGCTGTAACTTGCTCTTCATCCCACTTAGTGCAGGCAAGGACTTGTTCTTCGACTTTGTCATCATTACTTCTTGTTAGGCCACTTTTTTCTCTCATAACTTTGCATATTCATAATATGAAGCTATGTATTGTCATGTCTAGCACTAATACCTACCTTTGTGTTAGTGAATTAAAAAGCTAGTTTCTAGAATATTTCAAAGGCTAATAGTGCATGCACAAGCAACCACAAATTAAAACCTTCTACCCAAAGACTAGATGCTACATTGTATGTACAAAAGCTTAAAAATGGAGAAGCATTACAGTAGGAATTCTAGTACATATATATCTACCCACTATGCAGTACAAACTATGAGTATGCAATCTATTGCTACTGGTGCACAACCTTCAGTATGAGACTGATCTGGTCTGCAAGTTTCAATTGAAAAGATAGGTAACTATTATAATCACTTGATATACTTTGCCAATTCTTATATGCACCATGAAAACATTTCATGTTAGCATATTGCAAAATATTGCTAGTTGCCTTTTGCCACATACTAAGCAGCTTCTTTATTTCTGGGGGAAAAAAAAATCTTGCCCATGTAAATCCAATAAAAAAATGTTTTAATACATTGTCATTTGGTAGCTTTGACCAATAAACACCATCATCAAGAGGTTGAAATTAACTTCAACTGTAGTCTGTCATGTTGCAGTGTTCTTGGAATTGTGCAAAAAATGACATACACACTCATTTTGGATACCATTGTTTCACCCTCTTACAGCACCACTTGCCAGCTCCACATCTACCTCACCTAAGCGTACCTAAAATAAGCTTTCAAGTACTATACAATGTGGGTGTATGTAGTGTGGGTGCAAAAACTCCAAAAATATGATCCTTTTTAGAAAATTGCTGCACATTTACAATATACTTCATCCTGTCCCTGGAAACACCAGTACCCAGGGGACTGAGGAAGGTTGTATCCTGTGCTGGGGCAGCTCCCCCAGAAGCCCTGTTGGCCCCTTTATGGACCCCACACTCCATTAGAGCAGTGTGCTGGAGCTGGGACCAGAATTTGGCTCGGATGTTGGAAGTTCAGCTGGGAGAAGTCAGAGGCACACATGGCAGTGTGGAACTGGGTTCTCCAAATGCTCCATCTCCCAGGAGCTAGAAACAATCCATCTTTAGCACAGTGCTCTCCAGTGGTCTGGCTCAAACATCAGAAAACTGTCCAGTCTCCAGTGTGGCTAATCGCTGTCCCCACCTGGGTATTCTCAAAAGTCCTAAGGGTTAAATTGTTTTGTGTTATTTTCTGTATGAGAGCAACATACTCTGATGATACTAAGGGCTGTGTTCTGGCTTTGATTGCCAAAAGAACAGGAGTACTTGTGGCACCTTAGAGACTAACAAATGTATTTGAGCATAAGCTTTCGTGGGCTACATCCCACTTCTTCAGATGCATAGAATGGAACATATATTGAGGAGATATATATACACACACATACAGAGCGCATGAACAGGTGGGAGTTGTCTTACCAACTCTGAAAGGCCAATTAAGTAAGAGAAAAAAAAAACTTTTGAAGTGATAATCAAGATAGCCCAGTACAGACAGGTTGATAAGAAGTGCGAGAGTACTTACATGGGGAGATAAATTCAATGTTTGTAATGGCTCAGCCATTCCCAGTCTTAATTCAAACCTAAATTGATTGTGTCTAATTTGCATATCAATTCAAGTTCAGCAGTTTCTCATTGGAGTCTGTTTTTGAAGCTTTTCTGTTGTAAAATAGCCACCCGCAGGTCTGTCACTGAATGACCAGACAGGCTAAAGTGTTCTCCCACTGGTTTTTGAGTATTATGATTCCTGATGTCAGATTTGTGTCCATTAATTCTTTTGTGTAGAGACTCTGTCTCTATTTTAAAAATACCTTGCGTTTATCAAGTGGACTTGTACAAAAGTGGACTTGTACAAAAGTAAAGAGTACTGTGTTATATTACCATGTTGTTATGACTGTTAAAATAAAATACAGCATAGTTACCTATGGAAAAGAAGCAAACTGGAAACAAACTGAATTAAAGCCCACAAGGTGCTAAAAAGTTAAAAAAAAAAGAAAGGCACTTCAATAAGGAATTTATTTTTAAACCTTTCTTTCAATGTCACCGTGACTACTGAAATTGAAATGTTAGGCACTGAACAGTCTCTCAGTATGAATATTTGAGGAGGAATGGATATAGCAGTCGATTTCAAGAAAGCAGGATTACAAAGTGTGACCCATCATAATCCTGTAATTTTCCTGCTAGCTAACAAGCAGCAGTTAAAATTTTGCAAAATCGCAGTGCAGTGTTTCTGGGAATAAAATGAAGATGAGAGGATAAGAAAAAAATCTGGCAAAAAATTGTGGTTAGCTTTCATTTGCTTGTTGGATGTAAAATATAGATGGTTATTACAAATCAAATGCAAAATAATAATAATAAAAAAAATGCTACAGCCTCTGCTATATCAGCTTTCAAGCTCTGGTCATTAAAAAAGAATCCCATGATTTCTGGCTGTGTTGTTTTGATGCATGAGATCTCATCATCATAACAATGAGAGCTTTAGTCTCTGAAAAGATTACGGACGTTTCTTCATGGGTCAATTGCATTTTATTGCAAAGACATGAAATTAAAAGACTCTGATACACACATTATATGAGAGGATGTGGATATGTTACACTATATCCATGTTTCAAAAGATAGCCCACACTTTCCATGTACAGAACTGAAAGGACAATGTTTTTCTTTAGGAAAAAAGAAAGAAGAATGAAAAGCATTTAGGATGTTAAAATGGGTATATGACCTGAGAGGCTCTTTTGATGTTTGGGGTAGTAGTAATATTGGTCTACAGATATGGGCCACATAGCACTGATAGAATATTCTTTGATAACTAGTTAACTAAGATTCTTTCCTTCTCTCTTCTGCTTTTCTTAGTGGCCAGCAACAGTAAAATAGGGATAGCTGAGATTCAGTATATGATAACTATGAATTTCAGAGGTGGGGTAGCTGGATTTCAGGCTGGGTACATGCAGTTGATGCACAGGGTCCTGCAGCCCAAAGCTCTGTCTAAGAAGGGTGCATCAGGCCTGATGCCTGAAGGGGTGCACTCAGAGAGACTGGAATGGGGACAGAGGTGCAGTTAGTTCTGTAACCGTAACAGTCTCTATGACAGAAAATTAAGTATAGAGCAGTCACTGTAAAAGAGTGAAATTTCAGTCATGTCAGCAATTTCTAAAACTCCTACAGTAAGTTGTTTATATTTGATATGGAAATACTTTTGTTTACCATACCAAGAATAATTACAAATGTGCATTTACATTCATGGTTTTATGAAGTGTAAACTTTACCTTAGTCACCCTATTCAGATATGCTTCAGTCTATAGAGAATACCATCCAGCTCTGAAGAAAAAACGTCACTAAAGGTAGCAACTGAAACCCAAGGAGCTGAAGAAGTGAGGTTTTTTACCCATGAAAGCTTATGCCCAAATAAATCTGTTAGTCTTTAAGGTGCTACCAGACTCCTTGTTGTTTTTGTGGATACAGACTAACACGGCTACCCCCTGATACTTGACACCCTGCCTAGCTCTTTCAACGACTAACAATTAAACTTAGGAGAAAATAGATATCAGGTAACTGAATTGAATTGTGCAGAGCTCGGTAGTAATTTGTGACCCCACAGCTGTCTAAAGACAAAAGCTCTGTGGTGGTTTAGGTCCAAACCAATTAATGAAAATCTAAAGGAAATGCCGATTTATAATTCCAAGCAGGTCGCCCCCAGGTCTTTTGAGACAGTCCACACAGATTGTTTTAAGCCTTTTTATTTACTCCTGCATAACCACTTTTGCCAAGTTCTATAGCTCCTTGCTAGCATGAAGAACGCGTTAGCCACAGATGATTACAATAAGTATTTTTCCTAAGAAACATTTAGAACTCTGACTGAAATATAATAGACTTTCTAAAAACCCATCAGGATCCTTCAGCTCTTCCAATCTGCAAAGTGATGATAACTTTGGCTACTATGCTGTCACCTTATGTTGTCCAATTTAACTTGCTTCACAAACTGGCAAAGACCTTCCTATATTCAGTCTTCAGTGATGTACAGTTGTTACACGTTAGTTTTCTTGTTCAAAACAAACATTGTTGGATTCATCTCTATGTTCATCCAAAGTACATTTTCCATAAAAGAAAATATTTATCTTTATAAATAAGTGCTAGTTGCTTGGCCTTTGAAAGTTTTTTCCCCCAACCAGTTCACAAAATCATTCTTCTTATATTGATAAAATGCATCCAGACAATCACCTCTATTCTCTTGGGTTTGTTTAGATTATTTGACCTAGCAGGAGAGATTAACAATGCACAGAAATTAAAGAACTCTCCATTACACAAGAGTAAGAGGTTCAAAGGACTTTAAAGATCACTAAACTAATTGAGCCTGGCTTTCATTTATTTTCATGGACATTTGACATCTGGATTATATGAAGTGGCATTTAGTGGTTCACTACGAATAGAAAAGAGGTTATTACACTTGTGCATTATTCATTTATGACCACCTTGTCCAAATGCATTATCTAGTCTACTTAACATACTTTTTATCACTAAAAAAAGCACGTCAGAAAAACATTAAAACTTTAAATACTATAGTGATTCAGCATAATATCTTTCAAGGAAGCCAGTTATTGTTTGTTTCAGGGATGTGGCATAATTACAACTCCCATAAAAACCATAATATCATAATTAAAATGCCAAGCAGAAGGAATGCAAATCATAATCTTTCAGGAACAATTTAAATTGTTCTAATTCTCACTTTGCTAATCTGCAAACTCACATCTCACAAAAATTCTGCAAGAGTCTCTATCAGAAAATGATTTTCTCAGGAACCAAAGAAAAGATAGTCATTCCAGGAAAACTGTGGGTGAAATGAAACAAAGCTTGGCACTACAATTGTCTTTGCCTTTCAAAAGGCAGATTAAAGAAAAACAAAAGTCAAAATTAAAAGATTTTTCCATTCTCTCAAAAATCGCATGATCCAGTGGTAACCAGAACTAGAGCCTCAACTCAGTAGATACCTGTCTTTAAGGTATAATCACTTTATAAAAAGGATGAGTTCAGGATAATGATTTTGTACTTTTTATGTTTGTTTCTATCTAGTGACATTAAAGAAAGAGGTGCTTATTGACGAGTACACTCCTAACTAGATCATAAATTAGTGGAGACAGGAATCTTGTTTTATATTTATAAAGCAATATGCACTTATATAGTGTCATAAAAACAATAATATAAATGAAGTTTTATCCTATGCCCACTGCGACATGATAGTCCTGCAAATAAAGGCCTAGGACTGGGAACTAGGCAATTTGGATTGTGTTCCTGGTTCTTCTACAAAATCCCTGTGGTCTTGAGCAAGTCACAAAACCTTTCTAGATACCAGTTTTTCTAGGGATAACATAACATAATACTACAGACCTACCTTGTTGTGTGGCTAATTCACTAATGTTGGGAGATGCTCAGACACTACAGGACAAGCACGTTGGAAATGCCAACAAATTAAGATAGTATAGGTGGACTAGTTGCACCATCTATTAAGTGGCCTGACACACCCCATTATAAGACCATGTTTTCAGTTACTTATAACTTTGCCAAACTTTTAAACACCTGGGCTGAAATTTTCCATGCTGGGTGTCTGCCTCTTATTTTATTTAATTTATTTTAGATATAAAATAAAATTTCAGCTCAGATGGTTCAGTTGTTTCTGAGAACAAGAATAGGGGAAAATGCACTCTTTTCCCTATGTCAAAGAATTCTGGAGACCTTTTCCTTGAAAAGCTCTACTGTCCCCATGCTTTGCAATAGACACTTGAATTTTGGCAGGAGGGGGGGCCTTTATGCCCGTGATATGTCTATTGCTGTCCCAATGAAAATCCACCTAAATTTGACTAAGTTATAAGCCTTTGAAAATATCACAGTTCACACATGATGATATTAGAGAATTTGGTAGCTAAAAATCTAAGAAGATTGCGTCCTCACTGGGCACTGCACTTTCCCTGCAATTGCAGCTCTGTGCTGTGCTAAATCCACCTGGACTGAGATCAGGAAGATATTCTCTCCTGTGTGCTCAATGCCCTGTGTAGGACCCACACAAAATGGAGAAGGAAGTTTCCTGATATGAATGCAGATGCGACAAAAATTAAGGTATCAGAACAAGGAGCCTGGGGGGCAGATGCAAGGAGACACTGGGACTGACAGTGAGGGTGAGAGGGAAAGTGGGAGTGGGAAACAGGGGGGACTGGATGGCTGGGCAAGGAGACTGGCAATGGCCACCAGGGAGGCACTGGGAGCAAGTAGATGGTGGGAAGAGGCTGGATAAGAAGCCAGGGGAAGACTAGGACTGATTGGGCAAGGAGATTGTTACAAGAAGTCATGGGTGTGTGGGTGTGTGTGTGTGTATGGGGGGGGGGGGGGGGTTAACACTGAAATTGGCTAAGGAACCTCGGGAGGGAGACAAGGTCTGGAATCTGAGTGGGGACAGTCAGCTGAAGTCCTGTGAGGGGGAGAATAATCGATTGGGGAAGGAGCAGTGAACACCTGCAAAACTAACTAATTTTCCTCCTTCAAATCCTCCTTTGCTATGAAGCCTACAAAAAGCTCGACAATGATTTAGGCTGCTGGTGTGTTGAGACCACTGCCTATATCATGCTGACCAATACTGTCTCATTTCCTTGTACTCTGTTGTCTGTCTAAATCCATCAGTTGTCTCTTGTTCAGTATTTAGATTGTAAATGCCTTGGGTTAGGGACTCTCTGTTCTGTGTTTGTACAGCACCTAGAACATGGGGGTCCCGGTTTATGACTAGGGCTCATAGGTGCTATGGTAATATAGCCAACCAATGACAGCAGGATAGTAACTAAATAGACAGAGATGCATTACTTTAAAAAAAAACACACACAGCTATGTCCCATGTTCTTTGCATCAACATTTCCTAACTTTTAAGTGATTGATTATGCAACCATAATGTTCTTTTAGGGGTTTTGGGGTGTAATTATTTATGATCTGAAGCAATGAGAGACATTGATTACTGTGACATAGTAAGCCTACTTCCTTTATAGCACTCATGGCAGATCTCCAAGACCCATGATTTTTATTATGTTTTATCCTAAAAACTACCTTGTGACTGGCTAGTTGGGACTATTTGGTGATGTTAACCAAAGCTGTGTAAAGAAATTGGCACATGGCTCTATATAACTGTGACGTTGTGCAGTCTATATGGTTTTATAAAAATATGGTAATAAGTGAATATAATGTAACTGGAATATGCTTCACGCAAAAGGTCTCTTGTAAGGTATCATTACAAAGCTTATAATCTACTGAGTGTGATCATCCTATTTGTATAAATGTACCACTCTTGTATCTGGGACTAGAAATATGAAATATAACTCTGAGGGCCTATTGTAATTATGCAAAGTGAGGGCCATTAATGGTGGTTTGGAATTTTAATGGCTCCCATCAACCAAGACAATTGACTGGGGCTCTGTTTGCAAGCAAGCCTTCCTGTGAGTCAGGCTGGGAGGAATGAAGGCTTGGGGTCTTACATGTGATCATGTCACATGAACTGGAATCCATCTTTAACCTGGTGCTTTTCCGGGGGGGGGGGGTGGAAACCCAGAGAGAGACAAAGGATTCCCGTCTTATGCAAAAGATATATAAAGGGGTGGAACAGAACAAAGTGGGAGAGCCATCATGAAGAATCCCCTAGCTACCACCTGAGCTGGTACAAGAGCTGTACCAGGGGAAAGAATTGTGCCCAGGCCTGGAAGGTGTCCAGTCTGAGGAAAAAACTTACTGAAGCATCTCTGAGGGTGAGATTATCTGTATTCAGTTTGATTAGACATAGATTTGCGCATTTTGTTTTATTTTGCTTGGTGATTTACTTTGTTCTGTCTGTTACTACTTGGAACCACTTAAATCCTACTTTCTGTATTTAATAAAATCACTTTTTACTTATTAATGAACTCAGAGTATGTATTAATACCTGGGGGAGCAAACAACTGTGTATATCTCTCTATCAGTGTTATAGAGGGCGAACAATTTATGAGTTTACCCTGCATAAGCTTTATACAGGGTAAAACGGATTTATTTGGGTTTAGACCCCATTGGGAGTTGGGCATCTGGGTGCTAAAGACAAGCACACTTCTGTGAGCTGTTTTCAGGTAAACCTGCAGCTTTGGGGCAAGTAATTCAGATCCTGGGTCTTTGTTGGAGCAAACAGGAGTGTCTGGCTCAGCAAGACAGGGTGCTGGAGTCCTGAGCTGGCAGGGAAAACAGGAGCAGAGGCAGTCTTGGCACATCAGGTGGCAGCTCCCAGTGGGTTTCTGTGATCCAACCCGTCACGATAACATCATCAAAAAGACTAACATGGCTCTATGATTATTATGCTAACCAGCCAGGAAGGAAGTAAAACAAGTAAAAAGGTTTCTCTCTTTTTCCAGCCAAAGTCAGGAATCCCTCTCCTTTCCTTGTCTCTTAACTCCTGTCTCTTCTTTTTGATCCCTGGTCCTGCTCACTGCTTTATTAAACATAACATTTGTCAGAAACTGAATTAGGAAACCTAAACCATTTCCTGCACAGCTAGAAGCACTTTGTATTCCTCTAAAAACATTCTGGAGAGCCATGTCTGGCTTTGCAGAGGGGAGCAGTGATTTTCCTTTGAAGTCCTCTAGGCACCTAGCATATTCTAATACCCTCTCAAGCCACCAATTGTGTAGTCAAAACCCATGACAGAATCAAACCCAGAGTGTTTTGGAATTAAACAGGATACTAAACACCAAGAGTGGATCATCAGTACAAGTTCTCTGCCACATCAGGAGATCAGTAAGGCCTTGAATGTGGTGCTGACTGCACCACAACAAAAGCATTTTCCCTATTCCCAATAGTGATAGCCAGGCCAAAGATCAGATCTGGAGAGAGATTACAATGAGTTAAACTCATGGTTGACATGAAGGTCATGGGAACCTGGGTCATCATTAGAAATGTCATCTGCATAGACCATAAAGTCCCCCAGAATAATTAGCCATGGTGTTTATATTACTGGCATCTAACTAGCTCAGGTCATAAGCCTGTGGAGCAGCCAGGTGGCTTATACATGATCAGGATTCACATTCTGGTTTTATCCCAGGATTCACATACCAAATGCATGACCTCAAAGGAAGTCATTCTTGAAAGAGATCACCTTTTGCATCTGAGATCAAATGCAAAAAGGTAGGGCCAGTCACCCTCCGTAGGTGGGTTTTATGCTCATGATCTGAACTATCAATTAGCCAGCTGGAGTTAGTTGTATCCTCACAAATCACAGATGAGACATCGAATCCAGTCTTGGTTATACAAGCAAAAACTTAAGTCTAATCAGATCTAGCTAGCATTATTGTTGACTAGTTTTGCATTAATTATATTTACCAGTGACTAAAACCACCTCATGACCACCTGATAAAAGCTTGTTAATTTTAGAGATCATAAACTAAGTGAGCATTTTACAGCTCTCTACTGTACGTGTGCTAAATTATGTCATTCTGGAATCACACAACCTTACTCTCTACTTAGTTACTAAAGCAATGAATGATTATTTTATGAGAGATAAGGTCACAAAAAGGGTTGCCAGAATGTCAGAGAGTCACAGAATCACTCAAGGATTACCTAAAAAACAAAACAAAAACAAAAACAGTTTCTCTGGCAAATGCTCCCAATCACATATTAGAATTTGCAATACAATACAGTACAGCAAATGGAGCATCTGGTTGGATTAGCCTTTGACATCTATTCTGTAGAGTGTGGTCAGATGCTTTCCATTCATGGGCCACTACTTAAAAAGGCATCATGAAATAGATAATTGAATTGTTTTTAAAAAGTAGTATGATAAGGGGGTAAGAGAAAGAAACTGGATAGAATACTTTGAAGAAGATGAATAGCTATTTTTGTTTACTGCAGCAAAACTAAAGAGCAAATAATCAGCACTCAAGGCTTGTCTACATAGGGCAAAAGCCCCCAATAGCTGAAGTGCACTAGCTACTCTGCACTAATTCCCCATGTAGACACACCTACAGCCACTAAGGCCTGGTCTACACTAAAACGTTAGGTCAAAGAAAGCCACCTTAAGTCGACCTATTAATGTATGTGTCTACACTACCGGGTCCTTTATGCCAACCTGTAGCCTCTAATGTTGACATCTGTAATCCACCTCTGAGAGAGGCGTAGCACTTAATTCGATTTTCGTGGGTCGACTGTGAGGTAGTACAGACACAGAGTTGTGTAATTCAACTTAATTGGCCTCCAGGTGGTGTCCCACAATGCTCATCTGTGACTGCTCTGGGACATCATTCTCAACTCTGCTGCACTGCAGCCAGGTACACAGGAAACAGCCCCTCCACTGCTAATGTCCCAGGAATTTTTGATTTCCGATTTCCCGTTTGATCAGCATTGGGAGCATGACAGTTTAAGCACTGCTGATCATGGAGACTACATGCCCCAAACGCGTTCCAGCCTGGTCTGCACAGGAGGTGGTGAATCTCATCGCTATGTGGGGAGAACAGTCTGTGCAGGCACAGCTCCAATCCAGCAGAAGAAACGCTGACATCTATGCAACGATTGCTCGTGGAATAGGGGAGAAGGGCTACACGAGGGGGACACAGCAGTGCCGTGTGAAAATAAAAGAACTTCATCAAGCGTACCAGAAGGCAAGGGAGGTAAACAGTTCTGTTCTACAATGAGCTGCATGCGATTCTTGGGGATGACCCTACCAGCACCCCCACAAGCAATATGGACACCTCACAGCTGTATGACTCTAGGGACAATAAGAATGATGATATGGTGGATGAGGAAGAGAATGGGAGACAGGTGAGCGGTGGATCCATTCTCCCCAAGAGCCAGGACATATTTTTAACCCTGGAGCCCTGTGGGTTGCAGGACATCACGGTGGCCGACTGCGATGCCGGGGAAGGCAGCTCTGGTGAGTATACAGTTACAATCAAAGTCCAGTTAAACTTTAGCGGGCACACATGTTCGGTGGTATTGCATGATTACTGTGAAGAAAAAGTGAGGTGCTGTGGTTCTCTGCTTACAAGAGACTGCTCCACCTACGCAGAGGGTGGTCCCCAGAAAAGACTCTTTATGTGGACTGGGATAGTCCGGGAATCCTCCATGGCTAGTTTCCTAGAGATACTCTGCAATCCTTTGCAGAAGGCTTCTGGGCAGGGCAGTCTTATTTCTTCCACCATGGTAGGACAATTTCCCATGCAACTCCTGAATTAATTCTGCTGGCATCATTGCAGTACACTGCACAGCAGGATAAGGACCGGGTCTATACCCAGACACTTGCAGCATCTCCTTCCTTTCCACTTCTGTTACCCACAGGAAACTGATCACATAGGGTCGTCTAGGGGGCACAAGGGAAGTTCTCATTAAAAGTTCTCTTACAAGAAAAAAAAAAGGACACGTAGACCCACCTCACCCTCACACATTCCGGATTGCCAAACCACGCGGCCGCTAATGTGCCTTTACTGTGATTGGCATGGGTTGTCAAGTAATTTAAAGTGGCTGATAGAGAACTGGGAACCCATATGAAAGATTCCATAATTTGGGAAAGAAACGTTCCCCTTTGCCCCGTTCGTAAACAACTTCCCGTGATGCTATGGGGAATGGCCATTGTTCGACTAGCTATCTCTGCTCCCAACATTAGCCTGCCATAAACTTCATTAAAAGTGCAGTCACCCATGACCTGGGGGCTGGGGGGTACTCACCAGGGCTGAAGCAGCAAAACGGCACAGTGAACGGTTATGGATTCTGATTATGTTATCGCTTGCACCTAGTGTAATGAGGGTTTTTTATGGAAACATTTTATTCATGTACAATGGCTCCTTTATTTTTTCCCATGACTGACACCTGGAAATGTGTCCTTCGGTGTGTCATCAATACCTGAAAGCAGACTTTCGCTGATTAGAAGGAAGGGAGGACATGTTCACTAAGATAATGAAAGCCTACGGGACAGCTGACACAGAGCTGAGAGCATGGGAGATTTCACTATCTGAGAAGTTAGACATGGACATGGAGAGCAGGAAAGCTCCCAATAAGCAAGCGCGTGCAGCACAGGATGAGATGCTTTGGATTATGAGGGACCAAGCAGATATATTGAGGTGTCTGGTTGAACTGCAGGAACAGAAGCAGGAGTGTAGAGTCCCTCTGCAGACCCTGGTGCACAGCCAGCCAGCATTGCCTGGCGCAGAATCACCCTCGCACAAGCGTTCCCTGAGGTATGGGTGAAAAGTCCATTATCCCTTTCATTAACTCAGGGGAAGGGTACAAGGAACAGAAGGCGCCCATTCACAGACCTTTGATGGTCTGGAATGCGGTATTATGTTACACAGCTGAAAATGTTTCTCCTGTTCCAACTTTACAACCCCTTTTCCCCAAGGTTACCTTTTTTCTGTTCTCCCTCTTTACTTATGTTTGTTAAATAAAGTAAATGGATTCAAGAAATAAATGTTCTTTATTGAGTAAAAGCAGTGGGTTTGGGAAAGCACAGTGCAGACAAGCAGCTCACATTGCTGTGACTCATTATTGAAACGGCTTTTCAAAGCCTTGCGGATATGCAGCGCCCCTTGATGTGCTCTTCTTATTGTCCTGGTGTCTGGCTGCTCAAAAATGGCTGCCCTGTGATCAGTCTCACCTGCCCACCCCTGAGGAAAATTCCCCCCTTTTTTTCACAGATATTATGGAACACACAGCAGGCAGCTATAACCATGAGGTTGTTCTCTTTGCTAAGGGCCAACCTTGTTAGTAAACTTCTCCAGCACCTTTTGAAATGACCAAAGGCACATTCAACCACCATTCTGTACTTGCTGAGCCTATAGGTGAACTGTTTCTTACTGCTGTCCAGATGGCCAGTGTATGGCTTCATAAGCCATGGGAGCAAGGGGTAGACTGGGTCCCCCAGCATAACTATAGGTATCTCAATGTCGTCGCCAGGTTCATTTTGTGGTCTGGAAAGAGTCCTGGATTTCAGTTGTTTGAACAGACCTGAGTTCCGAAAGATGCATGCATCATGAACCTTTCCTGACCATCCTATGCTGATGTCAGTGAAACGCCCTGTGGTCCACCAGCGCTTGCAACACCATTGAAAAGTATCTGTTTCGATTTATGTACTCTTTGGTGAGGTGTTCTGGTGCCAAGATGGGGATAGGCATGCCATCTATTGCCCCACTGCAATTAGGAAACCCCATCATGGCAAAACCATCCACTATGTCCTGCACATTTCCCAGACTCGCTTCCCTTCATAGCAGAAGTCAATTAATGGCCCTGCACACTTGGAGCACAGTAGCTCCAAATTGATTCCCCACTGACTGGTAATTGTCTGGCGTTGCAAGCTTCCAAATAGCGATAGCCACTCGCTTCTCCACTGTCAGAGCAGCTCTCATTTTTGTGTTGCTGAACTTCAAGGCAGGGGAAAGCTCTGCACAAAATTCCTGGAAGGAATTCAAAAGTTCTGCAGCCACTGCTCATCATCCCATACCTGCAAAACGATGCGGTCCCACCAGTCAGTGCTTGTTTCACAGGACCAGAAACGGCACTGAACACAGTGCAGCTGCTCTGTGACTGCCAGCAGCAACTGTGAATTGTTTTTTTCAATGGCTTGCAGCAGGGGTGCTTGGAGGACATCACTATGTTCCATGCGGCAGACCCTACTTCGGCTCTGGAAATACTGCAGGAGAAGGCACGAGGTGTTTGAGTGCACAACTGAGCAGGGTCCATGCTTCTAGGGTTATGGCATACGTGCGGCGATTTTAAGGCGCTAAAACCACTGGGTTGTTTGCTGTTGAGCACAGTGCATCATGGGATGCCGACGCAATGTCCCCATTCTCCCCTGTGACAATGTTTTGGTCCCATGAGGCATTGCACAAACTTCCCAAAACACACTGCGGCAAGTTGACTTTGGGATAGCTACCACTGCTTTGTGCATCGATGCAGGCACTGCTAGTGAGGACGCACTCCATCGACACAATGAGCATGGTGTGGCCATGCACAATCAACTTAATTAATTCGGAGGCTCGAGGTCGAATTAGATAAAGTGGACTTAATTTTTAGGGTAGACAAGCCCTAAGAGTGCCTTAGTGTGCACTATCTTAATGCACTTCAGAAGTGTATTAAGCTAAACCATCAGAGGGCACTTTTAGTGCACAGTAAGAGTGTCCACAGGGGAAGTTAGTGAGGAGTAGCTAGTGTGCTGTAAATTTACATCCTAGCTTATTGTGCACTAACTTCCCCATGCAGGCAAGCCTTCAGTTAAGCCAACCACCTGCCACAGCTTTAACCTCAGATCACTGCACCGTGGAAATTAATATTACCCTTAATCCTTTAGAAACAGATGCCAGATATAAAGGAAAGATGCCAGCCCCAAATGAACAATTTGAAGGTAGTCTGCAAAAAACTTTAAAAACTATTTCTGAAGTAACATTTAAAATTCTTTCAGAGAAATGCTGGCTGTTTTCCTGCCCTCCCCCTTCATACATACATGCATTCCTGCAAATACACCACTATATTCTGCTCTGAGTTACACCAATGTAAATGCTCTACAGTCATTACAATTACTTCAGATTTTCTCCAGCATAAGTAGGAGCAGAATTAGGCTCACATTCCTGGAACAGGTGGAAAGTTAGGAGAGGCCAGTTAGTGAAATAGTTCTGCTAAAGATTACTAAATAATATTTATTGAAAAATTTACACTGTTATAACATGCGGGAAAAACACCACACAACAGCCACTCACACGGTCATATTCTCTTGTTATCATAATTTGATTTTGGGACACCACCACAAAAGTCAATGTGCAACCATATCACAAGCGTTGTCATACTTCCTGTAATTCTGATTTCAGGCACCTGATTATACCATCATTGAAAAGTGAATTCAGGGTCCAGAGTTTAAAATATTCTTCATTTTGTATAAGGCTAGCACTGTATTATCAATCTCTTCTGTGGAAAGAATGAAAAATGTAGCTGGAAGCCCTACCCACATCTGTATGATAGCCAAGAACTCAGCTCCAAACTGCAAACTCTCACGGATACTCACAAGTTCATATTAGCACTACTGCGTTCCTGCTGCTGCAGGAAACTGCTGAAATTCCAGAAAACCTCATAATTGCCTGCAAATTAGATGTCTTGCTTGGTCTTACAAATGAATTCATTTGCAGAGCAGACACTGGTTTAAATTGTATTCAGTGAACTTAATAAGCTTAAACTGGAATTCTTTTCATGTTGTGCTGAAAGTCAATTTGCATAATTCATTCACATATTCTCAGCAACAATTTGCACTTTAAATAATACTAACTAGTAAATTAATTACATCATTTTAGAATCAACTGAAATGTAAACATACAGTTTACAGAATAAAGTGAATATCTGAACAGCATGAGAAATAATATATGAATGCCAACTTTAATTAATAAATGTTTATCCTTTGTCTATACTTAGACTTTGGAACAAGTCAGACTTTTATGAACCAGAGTGTTAAGATGAGCAGCAAGTTACAACAGTACAGCAATGTTCTACACTGAAGATGATTCAGAGACTCAACAAAGCACAATCTCCAAAACACTATATTATATGAATACTAAATTGGAAGGATAACATTAATCTAAAGATTACTCTACAAATTATGTTCTGCTTCAGACTTCTTCCCTCACATTGGAGAATCACAGTGACCGGTGAAGCCAAATAACTACACAAAATGAAGTAGGCAGGCTGGAACCCCTATGGTGCAAGATTTGCTCAACCAAAACCAACAAATAGCTCATGGCCTACATAGAAACAACCATAAAGCTAAAAAGTATTCCTCTTGGACACAACTGCATCAGCCAAATGACAGAATGGTGGTGATAAAGCAGTGAATCAACCCAGAATATCTACACATTTTTCCTGATCCAAGTGTGACCTCACACAGTTACCCCCTCAAGCTTACTTCACTGACAAAAAAAAAATCACTAAAATTATAGTGTACCTACCTCTTTCTTTGCTAAACACAGACAACTGGGAACTTCTCCCAGGCCATTTGACTTGATGGAATTTTGATTTTCTCATCCTTCATGACACTCCAAGATAGCTGCATTCCACAGGAACACTGCAGCTGGAAAGACCTAGCTTAGATAAAGCCTATGTTTGACTGTGTTCATGCCCAAATGTACAACATCTTTTGAAAAAGTTTTTTATTGGTATAGTGCATGAGACATCACCACCTCCATATAACTACTGAACATTTAAATGAACACACTTCTAGTCATGGTGGAATGGAGAATGGAAAGAAATAATATAATTTGTGTTACAGATGTTAACATAGCTTTTTCATTTTTTACAGCACCAGGATAGAACATGAGCCTTAGAAATATGATGACTAAAGAGAAGTTTATGAATCCTCGTTATATTATTGACATATGTATAAATCTCAGACTGCCAGAGAAAATTTACTCACTATTATCTGCTGACTGGCCAAAATAAATGGAAACCTAAACCACATTGTTCCGGCTGGCTCCATCCTTTGACTAAGCCTCACTGTGTATCTCATTAAGTTACAGTATTATTTAAAAAATGGCACCATTCAGAAAGAATGATTGAAGAACTAATCCATTAAATGATGAGGGTTAGTCCCATTATATAGGGAAAGCATATTTTTAAAATGGTATTTGGCATTATGATGGTGTTTTGTGCTAAAACTGTAATGCCAGACCAAAAAAAAAGTATCTATCTGGAAACAAAGTGTTTGCCTTTCATGAACTGTGTGATGGAATTATCTGCTGTTAGATCAGCATATTAACATGAGGCAGTTAAGAACTGACTTGAAATCAAAAGATTGTGTGAAACCACCCTGAAAAATGCAAATACAGGTGAATGAGCTAATTAACTCCAATTCTCTATTCTGTGGTTTAAGTAGTACTTTTTTTTTTATTCTTTATGGGCCTGATCCAAAACTGATTGAAGTCAGTGGAAAGACTTCCCATTATTTCACCGGGTTTTGAACTGGCTATTTGCCTTTTGGTCTATTTACGATCATTAGAAGTATTATCAGCACTATCTTCTGTCATTTATAAAAGCTGATCTATGCCTACTCCATCATACATCTTAAATAGTATTTAAATGAGTACAATTGCCGTATCTACTGTAACTAAAGAAGTTAAATTAAAATTACTGGGATCAAACACAGAATGAGAGAATTTTTTTTGGCGTAGCTTTATAGCTGAAAAAAACAAACAAATGTGTCACTTAGGATAAGTCAGCTTCAGTGAAAAATGGAATTTTGATGAAATAATTGCATATGGGTTTGCTTAAAATAATTTTATTTTTGCTTTAGTGAAGAAGGCTTTAAAGCAGATTTCTTTATTATTAAACTTGTCTTTCTTTAAGAAGCTTAATTTGATCTTCCAACTACCTGCATTTGCTCAGCTGTTTTAGGTATTTTCTGTGTTGAATTTGTAGCTTTTTGCATAGAAGGCACATCCCATTTCCTCTTTATTATCTAGGTATATTTTTTTAAATTAAAGTAATAATGGCACATTAAGTTTTGTAATGATTCTTGCTAGTTCTCTTTCAAAATTAATGCAGTTAAATGCCAGTCTAAAAATCTGGTAATACAGCACAGAATATAATTGCTTCCTTATAACACCGTAATGCATAGAATCAAATAGAAAGAATTCCAATGGAAACAATGAATGGTAGCCATCTACTTTACCTTATATTACACTGACTGCTTCATATAATTTCATTTCAACATAAAATAGAGAATTCTATGGTCTACTCTGCTGCCATTTCTCTTGATATTTGAAATATATTTAATTATACAAGGTCACATCTGAATAGGTAAGGCTCTCTGGAGAGAATGAAATTGAACTTTTCCATATCAGATCACTTCTCTCTCCAGAAATGAATTCTTTATTACCCTAAAATTACATGATATTATCCTGAAATGACATGATATGTCTTATTTCTCGTCTAGCACATTCCTGGAATTAGGCTGGAGTATAAAAGAAAACTAATGGTTCTGAGAATTGGCTGCTCCAAAGGGTGCACTCTTTCATTACTTACTCTTAATAACTGGCACTCCACAGCAGGAAAAGCTGTAAGGAATAAGCCAGTTGCATTTAGAGATGGCAGTTATGGCCTTTTCTTTATGATGTAGCATAAAAAATTATGGCAAATTATAACAGCTGTTACGGATGTGTTAAACCTGCCAAAGTTCTGTTTGTGCTAAAAGGTTCCATTCCAAATTGTAAATTAAGAGAATTCTCCAATTGTTCACATACTGAAAGGCTTAGAAACACTGTTTGCAGAGAGATGTCACAATTAAAACAAATCATTATGGTGCAGAGAAATGGCACTAAAAAGCAATGCAGGCTTTTTTCCAAAATTTCCTTTAGACAGTAAACTTTTGTTCACTGCAACTGAGTAGATGAAGTAAAATTTAAAGCATCAAGGATTTATAGCTGTAAATATTAGGAATTTGATGCATTTTCATCAGGAAGCCCTCATTTTCTTGTCTAATTATGCAAAGCGAGTGCATGAATGTATGTCTGAATAAAATAAATGGCTATTCCCTTTTTTGCCATTGGAATTCATTGTTAGATAGTATTTATTATAATTCTATCAGGAAACAATTATATTGTTCTGTATTACCAGATTTTTAGAACCAGAGGGGTAGCCGTGTTAGTCTGGATCTGTAAAAAGCAACAAAGTAAACAGGTGCCACAGGACTCTTTGTCGCTTTTTACAGATTTTTAGATTGGTACTTAATTGTATTAAGTCTGAAAGAGAACTAGTAAGAATCAACAGAATATAATTTATTATTACTGCTTCAGTTTTCCAAACTTATCTGTTGGGTCTTCCAGATTATGTGGAGAGGGTTTTTTTTGTTTTGTTTTGTATTTGTTTTTTGTTTATTTGGGGGGGTTTTTTTGCATAGAAAGAAAAGAAGTTTCAAAACAAGAAATACCTAAAAAAGCTGCATATACACCCCCATCCCCAACAGGTGTATGCATGCATGTATATGCCTGCAGGCACATCTATAGTGGAATCCCATTATAAGATTAATTTTGGAACCCCAGCTATGGTCATATATCTAAATGGTTACTGCATCCATATCCATAAAACAACCTTCCAAATCAATACATAAGTAAAATCTCCACCTTGCAAAGACAACTCAAATTCTAATAGGCATTTTTATGCCCCGAAAGGTCAAATGGTTTATAACTCTCTGTTTGACACTCTCATCTTTTGTAAATTCGTTGAGTGAAATGTTGGCCCCATTGAAATCAATAGGAATTTTACTGTTGACTTCAGTAGGGCCAGGATTTCATCCCATCCCTGCAGATAGGTGGCACATTAGAAAATACTTTTGTATCTTCTGTTGTACCTCTGATAGTAGGAAAGAAAATTAAAGTATCATTTCCAATTCTAACCTCACCACGCAATGCCTCATGAAGTAATATGAAAGAAGACAAAAAACAGAACCAACAGGCAGTATCTATCTATATTTCCAATTCAATTCATCACTAAAACCAAGATGCTAACATTTACAAACCAATTTTTATAATTATAAATAAATGGAATCTGCAAGAATTAACTGGGGAGATTTTTAGGCATACTGGAGGAAGTGGGTCTTGAGGGGAGATTTGAAAAGGTAATGACATCACTGATCTATTTAGGAAAGACGTTCCATGTGTAAGAGGCAGCATGGAAGAAGGCACGGAGGCGTTTGTATGAGAAGCAGATAAGTGGGCAAATGGTGCTAGTACCATTTTGTAAGCATGAAGAGCTGCAAAAACTGTAAATACTAACTACAGAAGCATAGGTTCTGTCTATTTCGTATGTTTGAAGATCGTTTTTGCGTACACTACTGTGATTACCTTGCTAGCTGACACTACAGCTGGTCACAAAATCAAGATTTTTCTCCATGGAAAATTGAGAGTTTCCAAAAGTAGTTTTCATCCACAAGGAGCTAGGACAAGCAGAAATCTATAGCCAGCAGAGTTAAGAATACTTAGAAGGACTTTGTGAATATATTAGGAACAAAAAGAATTCTAACAAAGGTATTGGTCCAATATTAAATGGAAACAGTAGAATTGACAATAATAATGCCAAAAAGGCAGAAGTGTTCAATACATATTTCTGTTCTGTATTTGGGAAAAGCCAGGTGATGTAATCATATCATGGATGAAGATGAAATACTTTCTACTCCAACATTAACTCAGGAGGATATGAAACAGCAGCTACTAAAATTAGATATTTTAAAATCTGCAGGTCAGGATAACTTGTGTCTAAGAGTTTTAAGGAAGCAAACCCAAGAGCTCTCTGGATCATTAATGTTGATTTTCAATAAGTCTTGGAACACTGGAGAAGTTCCAGAGGACTGGACGAGAGCTAATGTTGTGCCAATATATTAAAAGGTTAAACGGGTGACCCAGGTAATTATAGGCCTGTCAGCCTGACATTGATCCCAGGCAAAATAATGGAGCAGATTATATGGAACTCAATTAATAAAGAATTAAAGGATGGTAATATAACTAATACCAGTCAATTTGGGTTTATGGAAAATAGATCTTATCAAACTAACTTGATAACTTTTTTGATGAGCTTACAAGTTTCACTGATAAAGGTAATAGTGTGGATATAATTTACTTAGACTTCTGTATGCCATTTCACTTGGTACCAAACATTTTGATCAAGAAACTAGAAAGATATAAAATAAACACAGCACACATTAAATGGTTTAAAGGCTGGCTAACTGATAGATCTCAAAATGTCATTGTAAGCAGAGAATCATCATTCAGCGGGTGTGTTTCTGGGGTCCTGCAGGGATCATTTGTTTGGCCTACAATACCTAACATTTTTATCAATGACCTGGAAGAGAATATAAAATCAGTACTGATAAAGTTTACAGATGACACAAAGTTTGGGGGACATGGTAGATAATAGAGAACAGATCACTGATACAGAGCAAGCAAGATTGTTTGGTAAGCTGGGCAAGAGTAAACCAGGTGTGTTTTAATATAGCCAAATACAAAGTCATATAACTAGGAACATACTTACAGGATTGGGGACCTTATTCTGGGAAGAATCTGAAAAAAGATTTGGGGGACCATGGTGGATAATCAGCTGAGCTTGTGCGCCTAGTGCGAAGCTGTGGCCAAAAGGCCAATGTGATCATTGGATGTATAAAAAGGGGAATCTTGAGTAGGAATAGGGATCTTATATTACCTCTGAAATTGCCACTGGTGCAACAGCTACTGGAACACTGTGTCTAGTTTTGGTGTCTACCCTTCAAGAAGGATATTTAACAACTGGAGAAGGTTCAGAGAAGAGCTACAAGAAGGATTGGATTGAAGGATGGTTAAAGAATTGGAAAACATGCCTTATAGACTGAGCTCCTTTAGTCTTTCATTATCAGCTTATCAAAGGGAAGGTTAAGGAGCGACTTAATCAGTGTCAATAAGCACCTTCATGGGGAATAAATATTTGATAATAGAGGGCTCCTCAACCTAACAGAGAAAGGTATAACAAGACCCAAAGGCTGGAAGTTGAAGCTAGGATGTCTATAATCATGGGAAGAGTTTTGAGAGACACTCTCAACTGCAGCGCCATAAGCAGAGCAGGGCAGTCCCAGGGGTGACTCTAAACCCCCACACCTGCTCTTCTCCCCCCAAATACCCACCAAAGGCCCTGCCCCCTGTCCAGGTCAGAGGCCAGAAACCTGAGTCAGGTAGCATGTGACGTCTGCTGCTCTGGCTAGTGCCATGGAGCAGGCAGCCTTGGTGTTCTCCCAGCTCCTCCTCCTGATGCTGGTGCCTAGGACTGTGGATACTTCTCAGCTCCCTATCTCCTTTGACTACTAGCACAGCTGGTAAGAGCCACCCAGATGGGGAGACCTGGTTCCAGAGCTGGCAGAATCCTTGGAGAGCAGTGACTGCAGTGGGAGACCATCCCGGCATTCAGCCCCTAGCTACTCCCTGCCTGCACCCTGATCAGTTTTCAAACTTTCTGAGCTGACTTCCCCCCCTCCACTCCCTTTGAGTTATAATTTTTGGTTGTGCCCCTCCCCCCCAACCCAGACAGGCTGGGTGGCCTGCTGAGGTGAATCATGAGTGGAGGTGGCACTCCCTCCCCAGACCCCACCATGAAGAGCTCGTCTGAGCCCCACTGGGCCCTGCCCCTCCCCCCTGCAATATAGAAGTCAAACTATGCCTATGTCTATAATGCAATCACAGGGTGTGTGGTTGCAGTTTGAGTAGACATACCTGAGCTAACTTTAATCTAGCTAGTTCAGGTTCTGTAGCAGTCAAGTGGTGGCATGCAAGCACCAGTGTGGACTGTACAAGAGCACCAAGAACCTAGGGTTACTACTCACGGTGCTCACACACATTAAATGTGCACTGCTGCAGCTTCACTGTTCCAGATCTTGAGTTAGCTCAGGTATGATTGAGCTGTAATTAAAATCCTGTTATTTGAAATAAAGTGCAATTGCTTTTTTTAAACAGTGAAGGTAATTAACAATTGGAACAACTTGATAAGGGTTGCGGTGGGTTTGCTATCATTGGAAATTTTAAAATCAAGATTAGATGTTTTTCCTAAAAGAATTGCTCTAACTCAAACAGGGATTAATTCAGTTAGTCCCATGGCCTGTGTTATGCAAGACATCAGATGAGATGATCACAATGATCCCTTTGGCATTATAATCCATGAATTTTGAAATAAAATTTCTCACTTTGTTTCAATTAGAAATGACATTTTCAAATGAAAATATGTTGAAAAAGCAGTTCAAATATGAAGAGTTTTTTCCTCCTAGATTTTCACATACAAACATTTTCCTCCTTCTTCTGCAGGAAGAGGGGGGGGGGATGGAATTAAAAGACAGAAGGAAAAAATTTCCAAATTCAAAAACTGAAAGGAGATCCCTCCATCCCCGCACCCTAAAACTGAAACAAAATTACATGTTCAATCAAAATGAAAAAAAAAATTGTATCTTGAAGTGTCAGTACAAAGTCATAGGGCTGGAAGGAACTTTGAGAAGTCATGTAGTCCTGTGCTTGAGCAGGACCAAGTAAACCTAGAACATCCATGACAGGTGTTTGTCTGAAATCACCTGTTCTTTAAGTCTCTAGTGACAGGCATTCCACAATCACCCTGGAAGCTTGTTCCAGTGGTTACCTATCCTTATAGTTAGCAAGTTCTTCCTAATATCTAACCTAAATTTCCCTTGCTGTAGATTAAGCCCATTACTTCTCCTACCATCAGTGGACATAAAGGACACTGATCTCTGTCCTCTTTGTAACAGCCCTTAAAATATTTGAAAACGTATCAGGTACCCCCTCAGTCATCTTTTCCAAAGAATAAAAATGCCCAGCATTTTTAAAAGCTTTCCTTGTAGGTCAGGTTTTCTAAACCTTTTATCATTTTTGTTGTTGTCCTCTGGACTCTCTCCAATTTGTCCATATCTTTCTTAAAGTGTGGGGCTCTGAACTGGACACAGGCCTAATCAGTGTTGAGTAGAACAGGACAGTTGCCTCCTTTTCTTACATACAACACTCCTGTCAATACCTCCCAGAATGATATCAGCCTTTTCAGCAACTGCATCACATTGCCGACTCATTCAATTGTGCTGCAGTAGATCTTGAGTTAATAGAGGGATAGCTTCCAAATCCACTTCAGCAGTCTACTGCCTAGGCAGCTATTCCCCATTTTGTAGTTGTGCATTTCATTTTTCCTTCCTAACTATAGTACTTTGCTCTTCTCGTTACTGAATTTCATCTTTTTGATTTCATCCCAATTCTCCAATTTGGCAAGGTCATTTTGAATTCTAATCCTGTTCTCCAAAGAGTTAGCAACCTCTCCTAGCTTGGTGTCATCTGCAAATTTTATAAGCACATCTCCCTTCCATTATCCAAGTCATTAATGAAAATATTGACTAGTACCTGAACCAGGACAGACCCCTGCAGAACCCCCCCTAGATACATCCTTCCAGTTTGACAGCAAACTATTGATCACTACTGATTGAATTTTTTTCATTTTGAATTTTCCAGTCAGAGAATCAGACTGGCTCAATGCAACTGACATCTTCCTACTGAAAAAGTCAATTTTAATGAAATCTCATTTTCTACAGGGAATATTTTTCATTCAAAAAATTTCAACCAGCTCCAGCTGAAACCTTTCCATCTTATTATTACACTAGAGACTATTCTACTTCCTTTGGATAATGAGGACCAAATTCTGCTCTCATTTACATTCATACAAAACCAAAATAAACCCATTAAAGAATGAGGCAAGGATTATTATTTGCCTTTTAGTAGCACCTAAAGACACTAATAATTAGGGCCTCATCATGCTAGAAGCTTTAGGCAGCAAGCTCTTGAGGCAAGGACGGTATATTCCTATATGTGTCTGTTGTGCCTTGGACATTTAAAGCATGACTGTAAACAAATAATAAAAATAATGCCTGAATCTGTATGAGTTTGTAAGCCAATGAGAGTGCCTGAGTAGTCAAAGCATTTGCAGTCTCCTAGTGCTGAGGAAATGCCGTACATTTTTTATATTAACAAATTTCTTGACAATACAAGGAATCATCTTATATATGTAGAAAGGGCATCAATTATACAAGATGAGAATACAGCAGAATTGAGCTAGTAAAAATTATGAGTTATAGTAAGTGTATGCTTTAAAAGTTAGATCAGTTATTTGCTTTTAATTAGTTCATCCCAATTTCTCCTCTCTTTAATTTTTAATTTCTCTGATAACACCTTCTGTGCTTTTGCTATACAGTAGATTTTCTTTATCCTTTATCTAACTTTGTGCCCCCTCAGGCAATTGAGTTCAATTTCAAATCTCAGTTAAGCCTAGTTCATGATATCTTTTGACATGTTATTTCATTTCAGCAGATCCAGAGCAAAGGCAAAAATGAACAAGTAAAGCCAACACAACTGCCACTGCTTCGCAGAAATAAAAAGGGAGAAGACTTTTGAGGAATAGCTTGCCAAGAGGGAGAGGGTGAAGGGTGAAATACATACCATTCTGAAAAGTGCAATGTATGTTCTAAGCTTTCCTGGAGCTTTGAAAGAGAAACTGCTTTGGTTTAGTCTAATCTACCTAATTACAAACAGGAACAAGGTTCAATTTCTTCTCTTTAATAAAGCAAGGGTAAAACTGGAATAATCCCAGAGATGTCTGTGGAGTGACTACAGATTCACACCTGTGAACAAGAGCAGAATTGGTCCTGAATCACTAAAATTTACAAAAGGGTTTCTTAAACTTAGTCCAGTGACCATTTTATGGGAAATTGTCATCATGACAGTCTGATGACATGGTTGGAGACACAAGAAATGTTGAACTACTCTTAAATTTAACCTCTTAATTTCCTTAAATAATATAATTTATCTTGCAAGACTTGCTCGTTTCCTGTTACATATTCAAATACTGATCACCCTTCCTGTGTCTCAAACTATATCAGTAGACTGGATTTCCTGTTGGAAAGTTATAGTAAAGTGATAACTCACTGAACTGGACTTGACCTTGCAGTCATGATGTTGGAAAAATTCCAATTAACATCAAAGGGAGTTAATACACACCAGTGCTTTAGGGCTCAGCTATATTCCCAGATGAGAGAAACCAGCACTATTAATAGGGAAAGACATTGAAACTAGTATTTCTAAAGCTGGTTTTAAAATTCATTTTTAACATATACATTGTGGGCCTCTATTCTGACATCAGTGGGACTCAGAGCAAGGGCCCATGTAGGAGTAGGCTCTAGAGTGTGATCCTTACCCAATAAAGTTACTGAAAGTTTTCAGTGGGAACAGTATTGAGCCCTTAATTAGTAAAGGCAAACTTCTGCTCCTAGTTCCACACAGCAGATCTCACCTCCAGACATTCTGCTCTTCCTTCTTGTGTGAATCTCCCATCGACATGATTAATAGTTCCACAAACACACAGAGAGTAGACTATCCAAGTTGAGAACAAACACTGCAGATGTGAGAGCAGAATGTAATGGGTTTACCAACCCCATACTGAGCACAAGTAGAAGGAAGAAGAGAGTGTGCTTTCACTTCACAACTTTAGTTAGTTCATCATAACTTTCCTGAGTGTAGACAAGCCATTAGATACCCTAGTGATGAACACAGTATAGGAACCAAGAAAAGTAGATTGCGGAGATAACACCAACTCTCTCAACCTTCCCTTCTTTTACTACATCACTGCTTCTTTCAAGGTTCTCCCTCTTTCTTATTTTTTAACTATGTCCCCAATTTGATATCAGAGTTAAATTAAATGTCTAGTTGGAGTTAATCTCTTAAAAATTAAAAAGGTAAGTAAAATGCAAGGAATTAAATGAAAGATTTTATCACAGAGAATGTGATCTGTGGGGTAAATATAATGTCGAAGGGATAGTGGATAAAAGAGTTATATATGCCACAATGCTCCAGGCATTGTAAAAAAAATTCTACACGGAATTTTTTTTTAGTCATCCTAGAATCATTTTTAGTCAGCAAAATATCAGAGTGCATTTTTAAATTGCTAACTATTTCTGCAGCCAGTTCGCTCTTGCTGATCTATGAGATAATCTCTCTTTGAAGAAGTTCTCAACATACTAAGAATATCTACACTATGGCTATTATATCAGCATATATACGGCACTGTAGCTATGCCAGCATAACCCATAATGTAGATGCAGCCTAGACTAATGGAAGGGATTTTTCTATCAACATAGAGATATCACACCCCACCCCTTCTGAGCAACAGTAACTAGCTCAATGGAAGCATTCTTCCATTGACCTAGTTGTGTCTACACGGGAGGTTAGACTGGCATAGATATGTCATTTAGGGTGTGGATTTTTCACACCCCTGACCGACGTAGCTATGTCAACCTAAATTGTAAGTGTAGACCAGGTCATTATGAACCAGACCCTAAAAACAACTGCTAGAACAATAACAACCATTTAGCCAAAAGTGTGTATTTCCCGCTGAGAGAAATCTCACAGCACCATGCTCAATTCAGCCATTAATGTACCACTTTTATACATGGGGAAGGTGAATGGCTGTTAGTCCATCACCACACCACAGCCCATACTTATTTCTGTTGTTTTCTCTCACAGCCAGAACTCTGATACTGTTCCAGTCTGTTCTCACAGCCCATCCTACTCGCTCCTCCTAGCTGGAACTCAGCCTTCTGGAACCAGCCCGTGTCGCTTCCTGCAGCTCCCATTGGCCGGGAACAGTGAACCGCGGACACTGGGAACTGTGGGTGGCCATGCCTGCAGATGGTAATGTAAACACTGTCTCATGGCCCACCAGTGGAGTACCCTGACGGGCCACATGCAGGCTGCAGGTTGCCCACCACTGCTCTGGATCCCCCAAACATCTTAGGTTCAAACTCCATCCGAGTTTTCCCACAGGAGCTTCCTGCTCCCTGGGCTCCTATCTGTCACAGCTTGCTTGGTCTTAGTCTTCCCTGCAAGAGCCCTTCACGCTCCCTGCAGTCTCTCTCCACTTTCCCGCTCTGGGCTTTTCCCTTCAGACTCAGGGCTGCTCAGGAGCTTTCTTGCTCCCTACCTGGCTCTTTCAACAACTGGGGCCTGTCAGCACTTAAACCTGTCTTCTTTTATCAACTGATTGGTCTAAGATGGTGCTTATCCTGTAATCAGGGGTGCCTTAGCTCCATGATCTCTAGTTCACAGTGCAAGCCACTCTGTTACACATGGGGATAGGGCTTGGAGACTTAGGGCCAGATACTGATACCCTTACATTGTGTAACACCTTATTTCATGTGTTAATAAAAATAAATAAATAAGTATATGCTTTACTCTGTTTATATCCATCTGTTGTCTCTTGTCTGATACAGTACTTACATTGGAAGTTCTTTGGGGCAGGGACTTGGTTTGTACAACACCTAGCACAATGGGATCTTCATCTGTGACTAGGTCTCCTAGGTGCTACAATAATACAAATAAATAAATAAATAAATAATAATAATAATTAAGGCTAAGATCTAGTCATGGGTATTTTTAGTAAAATCATGGACCGGTCATGGGAAATAAACGAAAATTCACGGCCCATGACCTGTCTATGACTTTTACTATAAACCCCCCTGATTAAATCTTAGCAGCTCCTGGGGCTCTGGGGTGCTGCTGCTCTGGATGGCCCCGGGACACCATTGCTCTGTGGGGCCCCAGGGATCAAGAGCTGGCCCCTGCTACAGCAGTAGGGGCTGACTGCCCCTCTCCCCCCACCCATTACTCCAAGGCCCCTGGGGATCGCTGCTGCTTCAGTGGCCCCTGGGGCTAGTGGCACTGGCCACTGCTTGGGTGACTCCGAGGCCAGCTGCTCGGGCAGCCCTGGGGTCAACCGCACCGGCAGCTGCAGAAGTCATAGAGGTTCCAGAAAGTCAGGAACCTGTGACTTCTGTGACAGACTCGCAGCCTTAATAATAATTAATAATTACTTCATTTGTAGAATAAGGTAGTATTCAATCTGAGTAAAGATATTAAAATCAGGCCATTATTGGGTTGGTAAGAGGTTGAGGTCTGCAGCAAGGTATCAAAATAACTCTGGGTACAAACGTCTATCTGTGATCTGCAGCAGGAGTGAACATTTGCTAATTGGAGCTAGAAGAACTACTGTCATGCTGTGACAAACTTTAAAAATGGTAATTCCTTCTTAATTTCTTTCTCTTTATAGAACAGTTACCAGGATATGTGTGTGCAAATAGTTGATTTTTCCTTTATCATCAGTCTGCTTTAACTGCCCAGTTCCCTCAGTGATGTTGCATTGTGATGTTTATGGCATCACAATTCAAACAGTGGAAGTGACTGAGCTGTCAAAATACCAGGCTACTGAAACAGTGAATGAGTCAGACAAAGGAACAGGTTGGTTTGAAAGATGACAATTTCTGTTCCTGCACATCTTGTAACAGTCATCATCAGCAATAAGAAAGCAACATGACAATTTAATGGAGGTTTAAATAAAATATTACATTTTGTAAAGTTTGCCAGAGCATGGTTGTGTTTTATTAAGAGAACAATGATATATAATTAGCTGATAAGTTGCAAGTACTTCCTTCTTCCCTAAGGGGGGAAAGGGTGGGGAGTCAAACCAACTTAAAATGTCTAAACAAGCCTTGAGAACATAAAGGTGTTGCACATCCTATGTCACAAGCACTATAAAATATTTTTAAAGTATCCAATACAAGTAAATCATTTTGCATTAAAGAGTTGTTTAACTCTCATTGTTTAAATTGGAACTGACACTGCTACACAGAAAGGAAAGAGTGAAAGTAAGAACTTTTCTTCATTCTAGTTATCTAGAAAAACCAAGAAAATAAAAACAAACCCCCAACCCCAAACAGATTTTAGTTAGATTATTACAAAGAGGGTCTTCTAGTAATCCTACAGAAAGCAGAAATAACTGACTAAAACAATGCTCAATATTGCATGGGATTCCATTTGGGGAAAGGAAGGGAGAGAAGAGATATTTTGAGATCCATAGTTAAAGACACTCTGGTTTGTTGAGCTTTTACAGACAGAAGTGGCCTGAAAATAATTCCTCAGACCACCAAGTTTAGAGAAATTCTTGGAAAAGTGATGTGTTTGTAATATGTATAGAGGTGTTGCATCTCCAGTATCTCTGACTCAGAAATACTAGGAGAGAGATTTTTAATATTTCATGAAACTTTAAAGAGAACAGCGTCCGGGGTTGAAGTGGCGGGGAAACGAAAATCAGAGTCTTGACCGCATGCTTAGAATCATAGGCTACGGGCATATAATAAGGATGTCACTGAAACAATGCACCTCTCAGGAGGTCTAGCATGTATAACAAATACCCTTTCCCTATCATCCTGCAGGATGGTATTAAAGCATGCGTTCACTCTGAAAAAACACCGGCAAAAACGATATTGTCGGGATCCATATATACTTTCCCCAATTGACTCCAATATCTAATTTGCTCAATTTACAAATGAAACATTTTCCATAATATTGCATATTCCATAATATTTCCAACATTGACCATAATATAATTAAATTTAACATCCCCATTGTGGGGAAAACACCACAGCAGCCCACCACAGTAGCATTTAATTTCAGAAAAGGGAACTACACACAAATGAGGAAGTTAATTAAACAGAAATTAAAAGGTACAGGGCCAAAAGTGAAATCCCTGCAAGCTGCATGGAGACTTTTTAAAGACATCATAATAGAGGTTCAACTTAAATGTATACCCCCAAATAAAAAAACATAGTAAGAGAACCAAAAAAGTGCCACTGTGGCTAAACAACAAAGTAAAAGAAGCAGTGAGAGGCAAAAAGTCATCTTTTAAAAAGTGGAAGTCAAATCTTATTGAGGAAAATAGAAAGGAGCATAAACTCTGGCAAATGAAGTGTAAAATTATAATTAGGAAGGCTAAAAAAGAATTTGAAGAACAGCTAACCAAAGACTTAAAAAGTAATAGCAAAAATTTTTTTAAGTAAGCCTGCTAAACAACCAGTGGGTCCACTGGACAATCAAGATGCTAAAGGAGCACTCAAGGATGATAAGACCATTGAGGAGAAACTAAATGAATTCTTTGCATCGGTCTCACAACTGAGGATATGAGAGTGATTCCCAAACCTGAGCCATTCTTTTTAGGTGACAAATCTGAGAAACTGTTCCAGATTCAGGTGTTTATAGAGGTGGTTTTGGAACAAACTGATAAATTAAACAGTAATAAGTCAACAGGACCAGATGGCATTTACCCAAAAGTTCAGAAGAAACGAAATGTGAAATGGCAGAACTACTAACTATGGTATGTAACCAATCATTTAAATCAGCTTCTGTATTAGATGACTGGCAGATAGCTAATGTGACACCAATTTTTTAAAATAGTTCCAGAGGTGATCCTGGCAACTACAGGCCAGTAAGCCTAACTTCAATACTAGGCAAACTGATTGAAACTATAGTAAAGAACAGAATTATCAGACACATAAACATGATTTGTTGGGGGAAGAGTCAACATGTTTTTTGTAAAGGGAAATCATGCCTCACCAATCTACTAGAATTTTTTGAGGGGGTCAACAAGCATGTGGACAAGGGTGATCCAGTGGATATAGTGTACTTAGATTTTCAGAAAGCCTTTGACATAGTCCCTCACCAAATGCTCTTAAGTAAAGTAAGATGTCATGGGATAAGAGGGAAGGCCCTCTCATGGAGCAGTAACTGCTTAAAAGATAGGAAACAAAGGGTAGGAATAAATGCTCAGTTTTCAGAATGGAGAGAGGTAAATAGTGGTGTACCCCAGCGGTCTGTACTGGGACCAGTACTATTCCCCATATTCATAAATGATCTGGAAAAAAGGGGTAAACAGTGAGGTGGCAACATTTGCAGACGATACAAAATTACTTGAGATAATTAAGTCCCAAGCAGACTGCGAAGAGTTACAAAGGGATCTCACAAACTGGGTGACTGGGCAACAAAATGGCAGATGAAATTCAATGTTGAGAAATGCAAAGTAATGCGCATTGGAAAACATAATCCCAACTATAGGGTTACCATATTTAAAAAATAAAAAAAAGAGGACACTCCACGGGGCCCTGGCCCCGCCCCTTTCCCCACCCCCGGCCCCGCCCCAACTCCGCCCATTCCCACCCAACTCCGCCCATTCCCCGCCCCTTCCCCAAAGTCCCCGCCCTAACTCCCCCTCCTCCCTCCCAGCCATGCAAAAAGGGCTGCCCAAGCGCTACCGGCTTCACGGTTTGCCGGGCAGCCCCCAGACCCTGCACCCCTGGCCGGCGCTTCCCCAGCGCAGCTGGAGCCCGGGAGGGGAAGTGCCCAGCTGGGGGCGCAGGCTCTGGAGGTCTGCTTAAGAGCCGAGCTGCCCGAGCGCTACCGGCTTCAGGCAGCCCCCTTGCCTCCGGACCCTGCGCCGCCGGAGCAGAGCAGCTGGAGCCTGGGAGGGGAAGTGCCCAGCCGGCGGCTGGGGTCTGGAAGTATGGGGGCTGCCCAAAGCCGGTAGCGCTCAGGCAGCTTGGCTCTTAAACAGAGCCGAAGAGTCAGGAGAGGAGCAGAGCAGCTGAGGGAGGGGAAGTGCCCGGCCGGTATTTTCCCGGACATGTTCAGCTTTTTGGCAATTCTCCCCGGACGGGGGTTTGATTACCAAAAAGCCGGACATGTCCGGGAAAAACCGGACGTATGGTAACCCTACCCAACTATACATATGAAATGATGGGGTCTAATTAGCTGTTACCACTGAAGAAATATCTTGGAGTCATTGTGGATAGTTCTCTGAAAACATCCATACATATACCCTACATATGTAAACACAAAACTTCTTCCATTTAGATTGGGTGCTATTTCATTTTCAGTTCAATCTCTAAAAGGCTTATTTCCTTCTGATGCTGTTCCAGTCACTCTCAGTGGGAAACAATAGAGTTTATATATTACTCATTCATTTAAAAACCCTGAGGCAGGACCCCTGTGGAGTTTCTTCAGTAATTGGTCTCCAGATGCTGGTGATGTATAGCGCTCTGAAAGTCCTTAAACATCATGAGAACACAATTCCATTGGCTTCAAAAGTTGCATGTGTTTAAAGAAACAGCAGATTGCTCATGCATGTTTTACAGTGCTCTTACAGTATCTAATTATTCAATATCTTATAAGTAGTGTGCTACAATTTACTAGTCTAACCAACAGTGTAACAGTTTGCAAACTAGGTACTTAGTCTATTATTGACTAAAGATATAGCATAACTGAGTACTCCATCCAGAAAAATCAGTATGTGTTAGAAATAAATGGTCAGGTGCCAGAATAAACATATTCTTAAATCTCATTTAATTCAGTGGGCTATTAGCATGTACCGAAGTGATCTGTTGAATCAGGGCTTTTAAGCAGGACAAAAATTCTTTTATTTAAGACTATAATGATTACATTCAATCTCCATTTTCACAAAATAATTTTGCAGAAGATAACTGAATTCTTTGTAGTATTTGTTTGATAAGATATTTACCAACATTTGTAGAGTTAACATTTTAAAATTTCCTTTTTATAAATTTTCCCTGAGTCTAACATATTTTTGTGTTCCTGTAGTTAAACCATCCCTGTCACCAAAACATCAAATTTCACACAGTCTCATAACATCTCAGACGTAGGCCAAATTTTATACTTAAACATGGAAAGAGTTATTCCATACCTTGAACTGAGATCTGCAAAGCAGAGCTGACAGCTCTCCAGAATCACCAGCCACTCAGCTCTCCAACAGAATGGCTCTACTTGCTGTACTAGCCATTCTGACCTACCTCACTCCCGAGTTCCCAGCTACAGCCCATACCCTCAGCGACCTCCCTGCCATGTGACACCCTTCAACAGCAAGAGTCCCAGTCTGACAGACCCATTAAACCCTGTAGGGCCGGAGCTGTCCTTTGGCAAACAACAGGATGTTCACTAGACTGCGAAGCTGTTGAAATAAAAGAGCTGCAATTCCAGAAAGCTTTAGCTGCAAGTCTCCCCTCTCTGCATTAGTCTGTCTCCTCAGTGCTCTCTCTTTGTAATGCAGGCCAGGAATGGTGCAGGGGAGTTGTAGACAAATTTGCCTGAAAAACACAGCTTACAAGTCACCGTGGTGGCAGCTTCTCTCTTTGGTAAGCCTGTTACCTGTTCTGACCAACCTCAGTAGGTCTTTTAGGCTCGGAGTACTAATATAGTCAATGGAGGCTTGGTTGGAGGGCTACTCACATGAGCAAAGTTTAATGGGTGTTTGTATTTGATGGCATTTACTTGATGGTATTTGGTGGCCTTTACTTGATAATAATCTTTCATCTTCACAATTTAAGCTTTATCTGTTTGTTCATGATAATTATTTTTTACATTCCAAAAAGTCTGCAGAAATTTCCTCCAAACCCTCAGCTCATCACAAATACTCTGCATTAACCTGGAATAAATGTTGCTGACATCTATTCCTAAATCAAAATTCACATAAGCAGCCTTAACGCTGATCATGTTTACATTACTGTTTCTCCTAATAATGTGAAATGATATGTGTTATTTATTCCGGGATAAGGCAGTGTTGTGTGTGGGAATACACCAGACATAACGGGATGGAGCTTTTAAGCATTACTGTAGTATAAATAATAATCTTCCACTGTTGTAAACTGGCATAGTTCCATTAAACTGAATGGAACTATGCTGACTTACAGAATCCAAGGATCTGTAACGCCTGCATTTTAAGGTTATACTTATTCCATGAATATATATAAAAAAAGATGTTTATAAATATTTATTTCCTTTCAGTTTCACTAATATTTTTTGATATATGATCAATGACAGGGCAGAATATTGAGTGGCTGGATCACTGCTCTGAACCAGTATTAGCAATTCCTATGTTCAAAAGGTCAATGAATGTGTTAATCATGTTGGCTGTCCTCTGATCTTGGGAAGAGATAGGGTATGGGGGGGAAAGAGTAAGGAATTCTGTAAAGTAGACATTGTACCAAAAAGACTTTCAAGACTTGGTGCATGTGCTGAGAAAATGGAAAATCCTTCCTCCTAGGACCCGGAATTTTGAGGACAATCTGTATTTGAGTGGACAATACTGCACAGGGAGGATGAGAGAGATACAAAAAAGTAGACTTGTTTTTGTTCACATGGGCAAGAGTGGATATCTTACTGAGGACAGAGACAAGGACATCTCCAAACAGTCCTGGGCTTTGAAAAAAAAAAAAAAAAAAGCCAAGGTTATGCATTTTAAAGACATGGCCATCCCAAGAACAAACACCAGTAGAAGCAAGCTATTACAAAAGAAACCAGGATATTAGCTCGTAGCCAAACATGTCATGCAATCTGTTGACCATTTGGGGTTTGAACTCAGGTTCAAGCTTAACACCCCTTCTGTCTAACACAAATTGTGCTAACCCAGGACTCAGACCCAGGGTCTGAGCCTGAGTCAAGTCAGAACCCAGGGTTCAAACCCTATTGCCTTGCAGTGTTAGATTTAGTCCCATTGTACTTGTGCTCTGGGTGTCCATCAAAAGTATCTCACAAGCCCATGGGCTGACTTCCTTTGTCCTCTAGACAGTCAAGTTTTTAACAGTCAAGTTTACCAAGACTGTACCACATACAAAAGTCTAGAATCACCACTTTTTGGGAGGGTATTAGTGAGTCGGGTGGTTGGACTTGGGCCCACATAATGCAATGTAGATGTAGACCCACAGGTTGGGATCCTGGGTTCAGTAATTCCTAACCAGGGCTTACAAATGAGTGTATATGCTCAAGCCCTAGGTTCACAAAGTCAGGATCTGCTATCTTGAGTTCTACCCTGGGCTTACATTGCAGTGTAGGCATACCTTAGAAGACACTTGAGCAGATTCCTGTAGATCAGTTTGGGAAGGCTGAATTTCAATCAGTCCTCTGGGTGAATAATATGCATATATATCCTGTAGCTATACGGATAGGCCCTAATTCAAACAAACATTCTCTTTACAGCACTTCACCAGGCACCAAAACCTTTATCATCTGGATTTGCTGTGTGAGTGACTGCCAGAAAAGGGAAGTGAATCTAGGGCTAGACTTCCCTTTCATTTACACTGATAAAAATCAGGTTTGAGAGGGGAATGTAGCCCTTAGTGCCTGTATCAGCAGAAACTACATCCCAGAAACATTACTATTTAAACTACATTTACACATCCGGGAGGTAAGAATTAAAAGATACAAGCAAGCAAGCAAGTCATCCCTTTGTAATACTAAATACTAATTGCCATTATTTCTTAGGCTGTAACTTTAAGTTAAAATTGCCACAAGAGGTGCTGTTTACCAACACTTCTAGGAGCAATATTGGTCAGAGTGTAAGCTGTGTATTTTTTTCAGTACAGAGACATTACTGTGACCATGTGTGAGACAGGGCATTTGTTATTACTGAGATGTTAGTACAGTATCACTATTTTTTAATTTACAAAGATATTAAAAGTTTTAATAAGATCCTCTAGAAAGACTGAGATAAGGACAAGGTCTTCATATTGTATTAGTGAACTCTGTCTACTTCTAGTGACTTTCATTTCCTTTATGAAAACTGGCTATCCACTTTTGCTACACTGTGCCAATAACATTAAGAAAAAAAAAAAACCCTGGTCGGTCTGCTTTACATTCATGAGAGTATCCCAACACAAAAACACACAAAAAGGAATCAGGAGGCTACCATTGGAGGAGAGATTATACATGACAGAGGAAATATGGATAGAATACATGGGCTGATTTTAATACAAAAATCAGGCCCTCAGACAGTAAAAGAAATACTGGAATGTCTTTTATGTCACCATAATAACACAAAGCTAAACTGATACTTCCTTTTTCACGTACCAAACTTAAAAAGCAACATTAAGGTTGACATCCAAGTCTGTAATTTACTCTATGTCTTCCAGTGACATGGAATGAATCAAAGGCTGTCCCTCTAGAGAAAATCTTAGAGGGCAGTGGTTCATTAGATGTTCCATACTGTGGATGTCTCCTCCACATTTGCATACCAGGCCATCACTCAGTTTCCATTCGTGTTGTAGGTAATTGCAATGATGCTGGGGGGTTCTGTTGCAATTTACTTTGACCCATATCTTGTGTGCCATGGTGAAGCCCAGTGGTTGATCTATAGGACCCATGATCTGGTCTTGATTCTTAACCCCACTGTTTTTCCATAACTTCCACCACTTGTTGACAGTCCCAAGGTTTTGAGGGTTTTGGCCGCTAACCAGAAGGGGTTCCTGGCCTTAAGGCAGCACCTTGGGAATGGGAGCAGGGTGTGGAGATCTTTGCGGATGGGGAAGTCTGGGTTTGTTATCATGCAGTTATGTTCTTGTATTATTGCTGGGACAGGTAGCCAACCTGTCCGTGTTGATTTTAATTCTCCGGTGACAGTTCTTATAGTAGCATTCAAATGCATGTCTACAAATTTTGAATAATTCGTATGAACCATAGAAAAATTGGTTTGCCAAATACCTATGAAAAAAGCCAACTACAATATTTTTATTAACCTCCTTAAAGTGGCTGCAAAAAGGAACATCTCCTGTGGCTACAGGAAACCCTGCTGCTCAGCAGACAGCGAGGCACTACTATAGAAGTACAGGACAACAGGTAATCCTGTTGCTGCAACCACTCTCCTGGAATCACTGAACTCTGTTAGATGAGAGCAATGGGCAAAAGCTATGCAGAACCTAGATTTTACCCACTCAAGCAGGAAAGCCTGGAGGCTTTTCCATAACCTCTGCAGAGCTAATCTTCCCCAAAACAGAGTGCTACATGTCACAGCTGACGCCACAATTGCTCAAATTCTCCTGAATTCCAAGGACCAAACAGAGCATCATCACAAAAGGAAAGTGAAAAACGAGCTTCATCGCTTTCTATCCAGCTGCCCAGCAACATCAAATTTATCACAACCATTCAGTAAAGAAGAAGTGAACAAGACCATAACACTCACCAGACTTTGCAAAGCTTCAGGCTCAGGTGGCATCTTCCCAAAATGTCTGATAAACCTAGATCAGCATGGCCACAACTGACTGACATGTTTCTTTACCAACGTGCATGCCCTTGGCCAAATGCCAAAAGTATCGCAGCAGTCAACAGTCACTGCCATCCTGAAACCAGGAAAAGCAGCCATTGAGCCAAAAAACTACTGGCTGATATCATTACTACACTTTATGGACTAGCTCTTGGAAAAGTTGCTATTCCAGACACTTAACTCTGTCTTTGAGGACTACATCCCTACAGAGCAATTCACGTTCATACCAGGATGAAGCACCTGTGATCAAGTAATTGTACTAACAGCCCACTTCGAAGCCCACTATCAATGAGAGTTCAAAACAGCAATGGTCTTTGTGGCTCTGTCCCAGTCATACAACACAGTTTGGCAGGATGGCCTGCTCTTGAAAGTGTTGAAAATAACACATTGCAGAACAACACTGAGCCTACTGTGCTCACCAACCACAAGCTGTGTGTGCATCTAAGGGAACAGCCCAGCAGACCTCACCTACTGAATGTAGGCTGGGCTTGACATGAGTAATTAAACATGGGGGAGGCCTCATTTCTTGGGAGACAGGCTTAAGGAGGTAAATGGATTAGCTGGAAACAGAATGTCTGTACTAGCTAAAATAAGGGGGAACACCTAGGGAACCATTTACAATGGACAAGATAACAATGGATGAGATAAGCCAGGAATATAAAATGAGGTAAAGAGTAAATTCTGCATGGATGGAGCATGGTGTACAGTGATGGGTTCCTACAAAGTGACCAAGCCAATCCCAAAACATGTAATACAATGTATAGTAAATACAATGTAATGTGTAAATGTATATAAAAGAAGAGGTTTGCTGTGTATAAGAGATGAGGTTTGGATGTGTTGCATGCCCTATACCCAACCCCCTATTCTTGAGCCTGATCAACTCAAGTGTAGTTGATTGTATGCCAATAAAGAAACCCCAGTGATGAGTTTGGAATAGAACTGAGTTCTCGGGGAAGCAAATGGAAATTGTCTCTGAGGCTACCCCAATATAGTAGTGCCATGACTCGGATCGGATCCATTAATCTGGAACAGGTAACGTATAGTTTATTATAATGTATAGTTTTATTGTCAAGGACTGTAATCCATCAGTTTAGCAATGGCATTGGAAGCTTTTAAATTTGGGGAGGTTACCGGGATACTGGAGGAGTAGGTTAAATCTAAGAGAGAGGTATTAGGGGGAGACTGGGGCCAAGTGGAAAAGAAACTCCAGTGAATAGTGTTGAATAAAAATGCAAAAAAGAAAAAGAAAAAACTTGTTATTGTTGTGACAAATCCTGGGAATAGAAACTCTGTGTAAAGAAATAAAAGATTTAATGATTATATTGGAAATCTTGAGGAAAAAAATTAGCTGGAAGAGCAAAAAAGAGATAAATACTGTTCATGCCAGGCAGTCTAACCTGGCATTTTTAACACAAAATAAAAGTTGTAAGAAAATTAGAAAGGTACTTTAAATACCTGTCTAAAAGAATATTTGGCAAAGCACAGCAGAGGACTGTTAAATGTCACTAAAATATTCAAAAATAGGATCCCTAGACAGGCATAAAAATTTTATTTTTTTATCCTATAGCAAAGAAAGACCAAATCAAGGCAGAAGTTTCACAAGGATTATTTCGGGTGACTAAAACGTTACAAATAAAATGTGCTACCTTAAGGAATGAATGCAAAAACATAAAAAGACAATCCAAGTTGTAGAGAAGGAAACATACTAACTAAAAATAATCCTGAAAGGTCAGGGGGAAAAAAAGACCAATGTTACCTATCTGCATAAATCCAAACTAAAAAGCAGCTGTCCTTCAAAGACTATATTTAGTGAGTACAGTGTTGCAGGAAAAGCATACTGAGATAAAAAAAATAGTGCAAAAACATCAAAAATAAGCTTAAAGTCACACACAAAAATTCAGATGAAAGAGGTATCACAAAAAAATAAGTGTATTTTACAGTTAAGAAAAGCTTTTGCACAAACTAACGCTACAAAGTTTTGAAGGAATTAAACTCTTAAAGTTGTAAAAATGTTAAAAAATAAGTCTTTAAAAAGGTAATAAATTAAAACGTTAAAAAATGTTTCATTTAATAATGAAACCCAGATATGCAAAGGGAAGCTCAGGTGGTAACAGCTACCATCACAACATGCTTATTTCCTTTAAAAGCTTTTACAGCTATTGTGTAAGAAATGGGCCTTTCCCAATAAATGTGTGTGTAAATAATCAGTTGTGCTAGCTGCTGCAGGCAGAGTAACAACCTAATTTAAATTATTATACTATAAATAGTTTAATCAAAATCACTTAAAAATAGAAATTTGTATATTGCTTAACTGCTTCCAGATGTACTAGTGGGAATGTAAACTGAGTATAGCTGTATAAAAAAAAAAAATTAAAGGCAATGCAAGGGGTGTTAATTAGCTCAAATAACAAATTACATATTTCATATGGGAAACTTACTGTTGGATACTTACCCAAACTTGCACTGAGCCATGTTTTGCCACAGTAAGTTTCCCATATAAAATATAGGAGTAGCAAATATTGAAGGAAAACTGGGAAATAATATTGCTACTGTTACAGCTTTAAGACTCCTGGAAGTGCACCTTAACTGAATTTTAAAATGACCTGTGAGTATTTCCACAAACAGGGACAGGAAACTTTAGGGAAATTAAACCACTCTCTTGGCATCCAGAACTTGTCTCAGAGCTATAAATACCAATCAGAGCCATATTATTATATTATGAATGAGTTTTTAAACCTATATAAAAGAAAGCAGCGCACAGCTCACACTTGTATGCCTTATTAATGTATGTAATTTCCACAACAGTGTACTGCTGACTCTCTAGAAATCAGTTAACTGTAAATAACTACTTTCAACAGAACTGCTCAATTTTCCTCCAAAGCACTTTTTGTTTGGAAGTTATAAATGACTGTCAGTCAACATTTTGCCAATATACTGCTTCATGGCTTGTACAATCAAATATTTTCACTTTCTTATGAACTCCTTAGATTCTATTAAAGTATTAATGATACCACCACTTTCCATGAGATGTGAAATCAATCACAACTCCAGTAGGTTATGCTCTCAATATTACTTAGTTATCTATTAAAATCATTAAGCAATAATCAACAGTACTACAGAGGTATAACTGCATATTCAATTAGCTTCTGCAATCAATACTTTCTCATTAAGCTTTTTTTGATTGTACTTCCTATCACCATAATTACTTATAGGGCTCATTTTCATCAAGTGAAAAGCAGATATGGAAAAACTAAAATATTAGCACACCCTAATTAAGGGTCAGATTATCACCAGCCCAAATCAACCATCCAGGACAGTGAGGTGCCAGAAGAAGTGGGTGAGGAGAAAGCACTTTCTTTGAGGCCACTGCTCCACCCACCCTGGCAAGTAAGTGCATGGAATAGGGTAGAGAGTGATGGAGAGAAGCCGGGGGGGGAGGAGGGAGGAAGGAGCCTTGACTGTAACCTCTGTCCTCGCACAGTGCACGACCTAGCAGATCTGGTTGGATGTAACTGGGACATGTGATGTATGTTGTAAAGGGCTGTAGCAAAGTACTCCCTTCCAGGGGCAGCCCAGGAGGAATTATGAGTCACAATTCCTTCCCAAATCTTCTTTTAGGTTAGTACAACTGTGTCTCTTCTTTATTCAGGGGTAGTAGCAATATCTCATATAGCCATATATTAAAATTATCTAATAAGTGTGGTTAGTGCTTATTTCAGACAATTTTTAGAAAAATTTATAGAAATATCTTCCCCCAGCTTATTTGAATTATTTCTGAGAAAGTTTCACCACATGCGAAACTCTCACCCCTTGCAAAAACAAGTATCAGAACAGGTGGAGATAAATACACCCCTTTTCCTGCCTGGGTTGCATATGTTTAGCTAACTAAGGTTAAGAACATAAGAACGTCCATCTAGCCCAATATCCTATGTTTCTACAGTGGCCAATGCCAGGTGTCCCAGAGAGAATGAACAGAACAGGTAACCATCAAGTGATCCATCCCCTGTTGCCCACTCCCAGCTTCTGGCAAACAGAGGTTAGGGACACCATCTCTGCCCATCCTAGCTAATATCCATTGATGGACCTATCCTCCATGAATTTATCTAGTTCTTTTTTGAATACTGTTATAATCTTGGCCTTCACAGCATCCTCTGGCAAAGAGTTCCACAGGTTGACTGTGCATTGTGTGAAGAAATACTTCCTTTTGTTTTAAACCTGCTGCCTATTAATGTCATTTGGTGACCCCTAGTTCTTGTGTTATGAGGAGGAGTAAATAACACTTCCTTATTTACTTTCTCCACACGTGTCATGATTTTATAGACCTTTATCATATCCCCAATTAGTCATCTCTTTTCCAAGCTGAAAAGTCCCAGCCTTACTAATCTCTCCTCATACGGAAGCCGTTCCATACTCCTGATCATTTTTGCTGCCCTTTTCTGTACATTTTCCAATTTCAGTCAATCTTTTTTGAGATGGGACCACCACATCTGCACTCAGTATTCAAGATGTGGGCATATCATGGATTTATATAGAGGCAATATGATATTTTCTGTCTTATTATCTATCCCTTTCTTAATGATTCCCAACGTTCTGTTAGCTTTTTTGACCACTGCTGCATATTGAGTGGATGTTTTCAGAGAACTATCCACGATGATTCCTAGATCTTTCTTGAGTGGTAACAGCTAACTTAGACCCCATCATTTTATATGTATAGTTGGGATTGTTTTCTCTAATGTGTATTACTTTGCATTTATCAACATTAAATTTCATCTGCCATTTTGTTGCCCAGTTACCCAGTTTTGTGAGATCCTTTTGTAGCTCTTCGCAGTCTGCTTTGGACTTAACTATCCTGAGTAGTTTTGTATCATCTGCAAATTTTGCCATCTCACAGTTTACCCCTTTTTCCAGGTAATTTATGAATATGTTGAACAATAGTGGTCCCAGTACAGACCCCTGGGGGACAAGGTTCCAGATGTACTGGGGAAACTTCATCTCACCATTTGCACTAGAACTTTGCTGCGTATACATGGTAGAAACCAACAGATATGAGAATTGTTAATATCTCTGAGAGAGGCCGGTATGCCACTAATAAAAATGTGGTCATTAAACTCTCCCTTAAGAAATTATCTTTAACATTAATATTTTTCATAACCACCACCCAGTCTCTAACCTTTCTTTTCAGAGAAAATGGTGTTTCAAGAGCTTCAGTTGTATCTAAATTCTATTGTTATTCTTGATCCCCATCTGTCTGATTTCAGACATGGCTGTTGTACCAAGCCAGTGATAGTATCTTATTGATCGGTTATTAGTGAAGAACACAACAGAGGTAAGGTATCTGTGCTGATTATAAGACTGGCCATACTGGGTCAGACCAAAGGTCCATCCAGCCCAGTATCCTGTCTACTGACAGTGACCAATGCCAGGTGCCCCAGAGGCAGTGAACCTAACAGGTAATGATCAAATGATCTCTCTCCTGCCATCAATTATGTTACACCTAAGAGCAGTTTTTGAATCCACTGACCATATGGTTTTGCTGATTCACTTGTGGGCCTAAGTAGGGATGGTGGGGAAGTCTTATAATATTGCAGGGGTGGCCAAACTGTGGCTCTTGAGCCACGCGATTGTTTTACAGTTAAAGTGCAGCTCGCGGAGCCCCTCCCCACATTCACCACCTGCCAGATGGGGGTGGAGGGGAAAGCTCAGGACCTCTGCCTTGCAGTGGGGTGGTGGGGTAGGGGCTTCTGCCCAGAGGGGAAGGGGGTCTCGGGGCTTCAGCCCCCTGGGGCATGTATGCCAGGGTTCAGCAGGAGCAGGGCTCTTGAACTTCTGAAGATTGCTGTATGCGGCTCGGAGGGTCAGTAAGTTTGGCCACCCCTGTACTATTCACTTTGTCTCTGAGAGGACTTAGGAGGGCAGTTATTTTCCTTAACAATAAGCTTCGACATAAGGAAACCCATGTGGTTCCATTATGTCAATCTTTTTTGTAGACGTAGAGTCACAAGAGAAGATTGCAAGATGAAGGGGCACCAATGTATGGCTTATACCCAACTGTGCAACTTCTCGTTGTCAAACTTGCCTACTGTGATATTTCTGCTATCCTAGTTCCTGACAGAGATGGAACATAGATAAGGCCTGGTCTACTCTAGAAAATTAAGTCATCTTAACTACATCACTCAGGGGTGAGGATTTTCCCCAGACCGGCGTAGATAAACTGAATTCTTCCGTCAACCTAGTTATTGCCTCTCGGGGTGGTGGATTACCTATGCTGATGGGAGAACCCCTCCCATCAGCGTAGGTAGTGTCTACACTGACATACTACAATGGTGCAGCTGTGCTACTGTAGTGTTTTAAATGTAGATCTATCCTAAGGATGCTGAAGCTCAATCCAGGTAAAACGAAATGGTGCTGGCCCATATGGAAAAATGTATGGGGATTATGCCTATTCTCACTAGTGTGTACAAGTTCACCATTTGTTGGCACAGTTTGAAGCCAAGTAGTCACACTCAATTCTTTAATGCTTCTAGATTCTCATCTAATAATGGTGACTCGAGTGATTTTGTTTTTGGAATTTTTGGTCATTTATAGTTTGCCAGGAAATTGAAGCAAATTGCTCTGAACCTTCACTATCATTTCTGCAAAAGAAATGTGAATTTTTCATGTTTAAATTGTAACTTCCCCAAATGGGAAGAGTCAAGATATGGGTGTTTTACCACCTATGAGAGGGATCTGAAGCAATTTAATGGAATATGTGACATTCAGATTTCCTCAGATGTGGCATATATAGTAGAAACTTAAATCCGTTAAGCCATTCACTGTTTTAGTCTTTTGCAGCCTCTGCACTGCAAGTGAACATGGCCATATTTTCTGTTATATGTTACCACTTTAAGGCTCTGAATAGCTCTTAGATGTTCCTAACAGCACTTTATGCTCCATATCCACAGAGTTATTAGATCCGCCAAATTGGATATAGGAGATGGGAGGCTGTACCTTCTGCATTTACATCTATGAAAGTGTTTGGTAATTCAGGTCATGATTTTAAATAAAAAATTGAAGTTATTCCTTTAATCTTTCCTCTGCTTGCGTTGGCGTGACACTCAGAAACTTTCTGCAGGGGGTCACAAAAATAACATTTATTTATTATTATGTGCCAGTACCCCATACAGATACTGGCACTTCACTAAAATATACAACTTACATGGACAGCACTAGAAGTGAATTGCCCTACAATATCTGGTATATTAGATAGCACGTAAGTTATTAAAACCTGAACTATAACTCACAAAAGTGAAGTTTGAAGAGATTATATTTATTTTCCTAGAGTAAGTCAGTGTAGTACTATGAATCACCAATTTCAAATTTACAATTTAAGAGAAATGAACAAGTGAAAAATCCTAGGAGGACTGGAAACATGAAACAATTATTGCTATAGGCAGCTTTACTGATTTCTGCTTTACAGACATTCTATCTCAAATTGCAGTGAATAAGGAGAATTTCCAAACGTATTGGCCAGAAAATGGATGTAAAGAGACAAAATATTGAACTATATGAAAAAATGTGATATATAACAGGGGTTCTCAACCTTTTTCTTTCTGAGCCCCCGCCCCCAACATGCTATAAAAACTCCATGGCCCACCTATGCCACAGTAACTGGTTTTCTGCATATAAAAGCCAGGGCCGGCATTAGGGACTAGCAAGTAGGACAATGGTCTGGTGCCCCATGCCACAGGGGCCCCCACAAAGCTACATAGCTCAGGCTTCAGCTTCGGCCGCAGGTAATGGGGCTCAGGGCTCCAGGCTTCAGCCCGATGCAGTGAGGCTTCGGCTTTGTGCCCTGGGCCCCAGTGAGTCTAATGCTGACCATGCTTGGAGGACCCCCTCAAACTTGCTCATGGCCCCACAGGGGGCCCCGAACCCCTGGTTGAGAACCACTGACATATGCTACATTTTTACATTAAGTGAGTTTAAACAGCATGGTGACTTTTGCATTAGAAGTTAATGGGGGTTAATATTAGCTAGGAGAGTGACACTAGTTCATATTTTCCACAAATGAGGAAACTTTCATTGGAAAACAACAACATGGGGTGAAGTTTAGAGTTCTCCTTATCTTTTTCAGTTATTTTGTGGGCTAAATGTTAACTTATTATGTGATTTTGATTTAATTTGGGTGTGATATTTTCATACATTTTATGCTTTATTTTCTTTACATAAGAGACTCCTGCAAGTAATTACTGTAACAGAAGAGTGAGTTACAGAAAATTCATTCATATGGCTTGATCACAGAAGCTAACTGAGTATATAGGTATGTAGAGTTTATATTTCTTTCTCTCACTCTAAGATGGAGAAAGTGTTAATCAAAGATACCAGAATGACTGAAATGGAAACAAAAGTCCTCACTACTTACAGGTTCTGTGTAGCCATAAGTAATGACAAACTTTTCCACACTGCACTTACAAAGTACATTACTCCTGATTTGTATGAACTTCCTTCAGCGATAAGAAAATAGTTTAGTACCCATGGACCATTCATTCCTTTAGTTCCCTGTTGAGAAGGCCAATCTGGGTGCAACCTGCAATTAGATGTAGTGGTGATGGTGGTATTTGGGATGTGGACTCTTTCCACTTGGATAGGAACTGAGACCACCAGCTTGTGCTGAATGACTTTTAGTAAAGGACTAAGAAATTGATGTTGATGAGAGAGTAGATTGAAGGAGTCAATCTCTTCATATCTTTTGTACAGTGATGATGTCAATATTTCACTAGTGGAAACCATGTGTCTTATAAGGGAATGAAAATATTTAATGATATAATCCCTCAAGGAGGTAGATATTGCCAAAATATTGGTCGATGGGCATTTAAATTCCAGGTAAATATAGATTTAAAATACATGAACAATTTATGAGCAGCTCTGTTTAGGAATAGGAATCAACATGATGGCTATGCCGGAGTTCACAAATAAGTTTTAACATTTTGGTTTAACTGTTTCCCTCTACACAATGGACCAGATTCTAAGATGGTGTAAACTGGCATAGCTCCATTTAAGTTAGTTGAAGCAGTGTGGTCAAGTGGATTAGGCACTGGACTGGGATCAGGAGGCCTAGAATTTATTCTCTTTGTGCTACTTACTTATTGCGTGACTTTGGATAAGTCACTTCACTTCTCTGCCCCTCTCCTTCCCTTCTCATAGTTTGTCTGTCTGGTCCATTTAGACAATTAGATCCCTGGGGCAGGGGCAGTCTCTTACTGTGTGTATGTAACAGTGTCTAGCACAATGGGGCCCCTATCTTGGTTGAGGGCATCTATGCGCTACCATAATACTAATAATTATGTACAAAAATACATTAAAAGAATGTAGAGCACAGGAGAGAGAGAGTCTCCCTGCTTTGCGTTCCTGGGGTTGGCCATCTGAAATGTCTCTTCCCAGCAAGTGCTAATCATCCACGGCATCCCTGGGCTGGAGCATGCTCAGTATAGATAGAATCTTGAGAGACTTTAGCTGCCTAATTATAGCAAGTGTCTACTGAGCATGTGTGAGCTGCAATTTTTACAGAGGCTTATAACATTGCCAAATTTGAGCACATTTTCAAAGGCACAACTCTAACACCAGCGCAATATCCCTGACAAATATCAAGCTTCTACTCCAAAGCATGGAGATGATAGATGAAACGGTGGTAAGATTTTTTTTTAAATGGACAAAGTAATGCATTTTTTCCCTAATCTGATTCTCAGAAAAGGTTGAGCCACTTTTGCTGAAGATTTCCATATATAATTCAGCATGAGACAGTTATCAAGTGTGGAAAATTTTAGCTCAAGCAATTAAAGTTTGACAAAGCTACAAGCACTGAAAATAGGGTCTTATAATGGAAAGTGTGAGGCAGCTTTAAATATAGGCACCACCTGTAACAACTACAGAAACTTCATGTGAATGTAGCAAAAGGAAATGAATGTTAAGTTTGCCTCCAATCTTGCCTACTATTTTTGTTTTGTTTGTTGTTTTTGTTTTTGATGTCTCAGGTTTGGCCTGACTCAAATGGCCCAGAAAGGAAACTGTTTCAAAGGCCCTAAAAAATTTGAACCCTGATCATAGAACTCTTAACTCCACAAAGTTCTTCCACTCTCTTGGAGTCAATCAAAGGCCACATAACTTGTTTTTGGCCTCTCCTTTATCGCAACTGTGCCCATCGAATTAGGAAAGAGACATAAGACCATGAGACTAAGCTGATCATTCAGAGAGTGGTAATAATCATAATCAATAACAAATACATGTGGTGAATATAGTTCACAAGCAATACATAGGCTAAAATGTACATGCAAGAAACACTGCAAAAAGTTTCAAATGATCAAATAAAAATAAAATAAAATAAAATAAAATAAAAGGAGTATGTCTGAAAAAAGATTTGTCTTATTTTGGGTGGTTGTTTTTTTTACTATGAACAACATGGCCAGCTCTGCTAACAACAATAAATTATTTAAATCAAAAGCAGTCCATGTCGTCTTTTTAAACTCAATGCACAGTAATGATCATTGTGTACATAATTTCACAAACTAACTACTGAAAATGCACTCATGGGAAATACAGTAGTAAAATAAATTCTGTGGGCCTATTAGGAGGGATTTGAAGCTTTTGAGAGCACTTCATTCCTATTGACAAAACCAGTTTTGAAAATAAGAATCTATATTATGTTTCATTCATATATTTCTCAAGGTTTGCAAAGATTGACTGAGGAAATAAAGTATAAGATAAGTAATTTATTAATCTAATATCCACACATTGGCACTTAAAAGCAATGTAAAGCTATTTAATGACAAAATATATATTCACAAACACTCATCCTGTCTAACATGTAAGCTCATTAGCCATCACTTGGTTGTTAAGAGTCAAGTGCTTATATTGGCAATGCTAATTTATTCTGTATTTTGAATTCCCATATGTTAAATAGGATAAAAAGTCTAGTACCACTATAAGTGGACAGAAAAAACATAAGGGTTGGATTGAATGATTTAAGTCTGAATTAATTTATGTCCAATTTTTAAGGCAATATGTCTATGATTCAGTAATCCATTGTTACCTTCTTATAAAAAGAAAAGAAAAATTAAAAAGACATATATGAAGTCTCAACATGGTACAATTAGTTAATATGCAATTTTGTTTTTCTAGTATTTGTCACTCGTCTTCCCCTCTATTGTGGTCTACTCCCACCTATTTCTATTGTGATCTCTATGGCATAAGGCCTATCTTTTAATTTGTTTGTTCAGTACACAACATAAAAGAGTCACAATCCTGACAGGGTCTAGTGTAATGCAAATAATAAATATTACAACAGCAGCAACCATTTGCCTAGGGAAGTTATGGAATCTCCATAATTAGAGATTTTTAAGATCAGGTTAGACAAACACCTGTCAGGAATGCTCTAGATCAGGGGTAGGCAACCTGCGGCACACGAGCTGATTTTCAGTGGCACTCACACTGCCAAGGTCCTGGCCACTGGTCCGGTGGCTGTGCATTTTAATCTAATTTTAAATTAAGCTTCTTAAGTATTTTAAAAACCTTCTTTACTTTACATACAACAACAGTTTAGTTATATATTACAGACTTATAGAAAGAGACCTTCTAAAAACATTAAAATGTATTGCTGGCAGGTGAAACCTTAAATTAGAATGAATAAATGAAGACTCGGCACACCACTTCTGAAAGGTTGCTGACCCCTGCTCTAGATAATATGGAGTCCTTCCATAAGTGCAAGAGACTGGCCTAGATAACCCCTTAAGGTTCCTTCCAGTCCTACAAATCTATGATTCCATGAATTTTAAATTGTAATGGTAATTAAAATGTTAAATAGAATGTTTAACTACATAAATGTAATTAAATTTTGTAATCCCTGTGTAATTGTAAACAGGGAATAGTTATTGAACGGCTGTGTTTCCAGTGGGGTCCCACAGGGATCATTTATTGGTCCTATACTATTTTTGTCAATGAGCTGGAAGAAAACATAAAACCATCACTGATAAAGTTAGCAGATGACATAAAAACTGGAGGAATGGTAAATAATGAAGAGGACAGGTCACTGATTCAGAGCAATCTGGATTTCTTGGTAAACTGGGTACAAGCAAACAATATGCATTTTAATATGGCTAAATGTAAATGTATATATGTAGGAACAAAGAAGGCAGGCTATATTTACAGGATGAGGGACTCTATCCTGGGAAGCTGTGACTCCGAAAAAGTTTTGGGGGTTGAGGTGGATAGTATTCGTACAGTAGATTTCTTTTTCTACAAATCAGTGGAAAACATCTTATTGAATCAGAGGTCAGAGAGAGAAAAACTATAAAAATCGACAATTTCCAGTTGTAGAAGCACTCATCTTTTATCACTGAACTTTAATTGAAAGATCTGGTTGGGTTGTGACCCTATAAGTAGATGGAATTTTTTCCCCTTCCCATTCCAGAGGATCAAAACAGAATCTAGAGTCAAACAGGAGATACTTGGTCAAATCCCAAAGTGATGACAATATGTAGTGAATGTATTACAGACATGCTTGATAAAGACATTCAGCCAGAGCACTACTCCTGTCCCACAGAGAAACCACCAGAGAATAAACATAGAACCATCCCTGTCATTCCCAAAGTATGGCAAATCTACCTGACCCCAACAAAATCTTTCCTTTTCTGGATGATGTTAAGTGAATCCAATTTCCCCATAAGAATTAATGTAAAGGGGGGGGATTAGGTGCCAGCGAATTTTTTTTCACCAGACAGAAGACTAAGGCAAATATTCCATCCTCTGACTTCACCACCTCAACCAAGCTTCACAATCATCATTGCTATGTACCAGTATTAAATTGTTGTTTAAAACTTATAGTGTGTGTGTGTGTGTGTGTATTTTATATATATATAAAAAACACACACACATACTGGTACATAGCAATGATGATTGTGAAGCTTGGTTGAGGTAGCCATCCTGCAGCAAAAAGACTTCAGGACCAGACTTCAAAGAGAAACTGCTGAGCTTCAGTTCATCTGCAAATTTGACACCATCAGCTCAGGATTAAACAAAGACTGTGAATGGCTAGCCAACTACAAAAGCAGTTTATCCTCCTTTGCTGTTCACACCTCAACTGCTAGAAGAGGGTCTCATCCTCCTTGATTGAACTAACCTCGTTATCTCTAGCCTGACTCACTCTTGCTTGCATATTTATACCTGCCTCTGGAAATTTCCACTATATGCATTCGACGAAGTGGGTATTCACCCACGAAAGCTTATGCTCCAATACGTCTGTTAGTCTATAAGGTGCCTCAGGACTCTTTGCTGCTTTTACAGATCCAGACTAACACGGCTACCTCCCCGATACTTGGTTGAGGTGGTGAAGTCAGAGGATGGAATATTTCCCATGGAATGCCTTAGTGCTGAATCATGAACTAGCACTCATCTGAGCCCTCAAGGGTTAACACATTGTTGTTAATGTAGCCTCACACTCTACAAGGCAGCACAAATGGAGGGAGGGGAGACAGCATGGCAGACAGAGACACACACCGCGTGTGTGTGTGTGTGTGTGTGTGTGTGTGTGTGAGAGAGAGAGAGAGATGCGCATTGCCCCTTTAAGTATGCTGACCTCACTCTAAGAACATTGCCTTTTTAAGTAGATCAGCAATTTGAGACAGCAGTTGTTGCTAGCAAGCTCTCTCCGTCCTGAGCCCTGTCGTGTCCCCCCTGCTCTATGGAGATGGGGTAAGCGGGGAGCAGGGGGAAGGGGGACACCCTGACATTAGTACCCCTCTATCCCCCCTCACCCCTACACAGCAAGCTCCCGGGAGCAGCTCCAAGGCAGAGGGCAGGAGCAGCACATGGCAGTGGAGGGGAGGGACAGCTGAACTGCTGGCAACTGGTAGCCTGCTGGGTGGCTGACTTACAGGGAACTTAGGGAAGTGGGGAGCTGATAGGCAGGGCTGCTGGTCCACCCTGTTTCCAAGCCCCCACCAGCCAGCTGCAATGGGCTGCTCTTTCTGCAAGTGGTGGACAAAGCGACGTTAGAAGGGAGCATTGCACAACTTTAAACGAGCATGTTCCCTAATTGATCAGCAACGTAACGATGAAACGACGTTAACTGGGACGACTTTAAGTGAGGAGTTACTGTATCTACTTTTTGACCACTACATATGTGGAAGGAACCAAAACTAGAATCAGAGGCAGATTTTCTTGAACACAAATACCTTATAGTTTGGAGGGAAATCAGGGTTAGTGGGATGAGCAGAGCGAATAAATCACTTGATGCCTTAAAAATGTTTCAGAGCTTCCTTCCTCAACACCTTCAGGCCTGACTTGCTGTAAACTGGTGGCTCATTTTATTTTCAAATATATCTTCATTGTAGCTTGGCCAAATCCCATATTTTCAGGACCTACAACATCACCTTCCACTCCCAACGGTTTGGCTGAAATTATTTTCTACTTGACCCTCAATAGTGTCCAATCAGGGTCTTACTCCCCCAAGTATTTGATGCACTAAATCGTAACTGATTGCTGACTAATTCTTGCAGACTTTACTCTCCAACCAGTGTCCCGTGGTGAAAAGATGTGCTGCTGCATTTTGGGATTCAGACCCTCTGTGGTTTAATCAAAAGTGACCTTGGATACATGGTAAAAAAGACTATCTTTAGGCACTTTCAAATATCTGTTGTTGCTAGAACTACTGCAGACTACACGAGTGTGCTGATGTTATCAGAAAGCCGACCTCCTGAGGTTCAAACACAAAGCAAAAAGGAGCAGGCAGGCTGGCACAGTTCAACAAACTGGTTTCTCCCCTGCCTTTGCGTGCATGTAATTCTCCCTCCCCATCCCAGATGTTTTTTGTGTCAATAGGAACTCTGTTAAATCATTGAATTCACCGAAGAAAACTCCTTGTAGGATACAAAGGAATTTTAAAGGGTTAGGATTATAGTGTGTCAAATTACTTTATTCAGATTAAATTTTTGACAGTGAAGTAAATAATTATCTATTGTCTCACTGTCAGACAGATATCCTGTAAAAGTTTCTGGGCACTCTCAGCCCCCAGGAGGTGAGTGTATGAGATGAAATACATGCACTGCAGGAGCTGAGTGTACTCAACACTTCTGAAAATCAGGCCAGCCATTTAGATGCCAAAATATGGACTTCTTAAATATCTAACTTTAGGCACTCACTTCTGAAAATGTTGACCTCCACCTAGATATTGTATAAACTAATACAGAATATAAGAAAGTTAAAACAATTTAGATGGAGTCATGCAACTGTAAATTACTTTAATCTGATATGTCCAGTATAACACGGTTATTAGGAACAATAATAGAAAGATATGCTGAACAGGATCAGAAAGAAACAGAAATAAAATGAATAAATAAGGCACAATGTAAGACAACTTAGAAGAAGGGAGATGTAACTGTTTTAAACCTTTCAACTTGCAGTATTATCCAGTTCCTTCCTTTCATGAAAGCACATTGTCTCAAAGACAAAGTGCTATCAGAAAGGATTAAGAAAATGAACAAAAAACAGCCCAATGCTTAGAGGAAAAACCAAAAATGATCAACAATGTAAAAAAGACAGGGCTATGCAAATCAGGAAAAGACAAAATATGTTTGAAGTACAATAAAAGACTTAAAAAATTCCAGGAAAAAAGACTTGCTAGAAACGCAAACACAACTGATAGTTTTTTCCCCCAAAGTTTCTAAAGGACTGGAATATACTAAGTAATGAAAAGGAAATGGTAATTTTATAGGAAATAAAGTCCAAAATAATCACATTACTTAAAATATAATTTCAAAACTGAATTTTAAAAATGCTTTACAGATATTGACTGCTTTTCTAATCTTCCTAAATCCTTTCCAGGTCAGTCAGGGATGGTTGATATGTACATTTTGGCAATGAAATATCAATGCAAATTTAGCTTCTGTCAGCTTACTTGCCAAGTGCCCCAAATTTGGCAGCGCTCTCCCTATTTTTAGCAGGAAGCTCTATTCTGTACCTGTAAATGAAATGTTCCAGTGCCGTATCCAAATCTGAATATTCATCTGTTGATGCTGCCACATTTCCTTAATAGGCAACAGCAGCTGCACATATGAGGTACTCTGTGGTTGCATGAGGGAATGTGCTCCCTCCACTCCTAAGGCATTTGGCAGCATATACACCAGCAGTTCCTGAACAATGACAGGAAATCCAGTAACAAATCCAGCCACTATTAGCTCTTTGCTAATCCCTCTTCTTCTGATACAGCTGTCATGAGCCTCCATCTTTGCTTCCTTACCATGCAATTCCTTCTCTGTCTCAACCAATCCTTTAATATAATACTTTATTGTTCATCTGTCTGCATTCATTAGCCCTCTTCTCTCCCCAAAAATCTGAAAGCCTCATAATGTGCTTGCAAGATAGATATTTTTGTCCCTATTTTACAGCTGGGAAAAGGAAGGCACATACTGTAATTTAAAATTATTTGTTCAAGGTCAACACAAGGAATGAACAGAAGATAAGAACTCAGGGATCGTGGCTCACAGGCCACTGCATAAACTGCGTACCATGCTTTTTTCTCCTTAGCATTCACCTGGAGTTCCTCTTGAATGTACCCTTAGATTCCTTTGTGCTGGCTGCTATACGGTTATCAAAGAAGGGCATCAGGAAGGTACTGAAACACCTAGTGCAAAAGATCCTGGAGCAGATTTAGGAGTATCTGAGAATGTGAGACAGGGAATTGAGTGGGTTGCTGATCTGGATGTGGATGGGAATTATTAAAAGATGAACAGCATTGAGGGAAAACAATGAGGAGTCCTTGTGGCACCTTAGAGAGTAACAAATTTATTTGGGCATAAGCTTTCATGGGCTAGAACCCACTTCATTGGATGCATGGAGTGGAAAATACAGTAGCAGGTATATATATACACAGAGGACATGAAAAGATGGGAGTTGCAGACTTGTGTTGCGAAAGAGAGAAAGGGCTAATGTGTTGGGTAGGAGAAAAAGAGGAAAATAACAGACATGGAATAAAGGAAAAGGCACATATGAACTGAGAAATAAGGAGGAATTCAATGACTTCAATATTTTCAGGGCATTGCATACAGGCTTTTCTAAATACATTTTCACCATCTGGATAAGTGGCCCCATTTCTGGATTCAGTTTTGGTAAGTATGAAATGGTGTCCAGCCAAAGTGGCTGTTAGGTAGTTGGAAGAAGATCTGGGTGAATATTGTGGGGAGGGGAATGTTTGTGAACATGTTCTGTAAATCTGACTCACAATTTGGATTTGATTTTCAGCAAACATTCACATGAGCAGTTTTTGTTTTCACAAATGTTTGGGGAAGAGTGACAAGAGCAAACTACATGTAAACTCTGCTATACACTTCTACTTTTATATCTTTTCTCTCCCTTAGTCAAGAAGGAACACATCCTAAAATCTGGGGCCCTTATACATAGTCAAGTATAATGTCCTTTCTTATGCAGTAGAGGAAAGGCATTAATGCCTGTCCCTCCACTCACAGCAGAACATAACCTTCTGGTGCATAGGGGAAAGAGGAGCAGGGTATGAGCTACTGTGGTGGCAGTGGGGGCAGAGTCAACAAAATTATGTAAAAGAGCAAAAGAGAATACAAGAGGCAGAAAAGGCAGCAAAAAAAAAAAAAAAAAAAAAAAACCAGCCAGAAAAATTAGTGTGTATGTGGGGGAATAGACAGAAAGATAAAGATACTATGGCAACTGTGTCAGGTGTGAGGGGGTTTGGCCAGGGAGGGGTGGTTGCACTAATCCATTAAGCCACCTCATGAAGGTACAACAACAGTAGTTTGGGAAGCGCTGATTAAAGAACTAGAAACAAGAAACACATGAAAAACAAAGACAAACAACTTTTCCTTTCTTCTTATAGTCTAGGTTAATTCATACTACAGCTACGAAGGACAGAGTCTGTGTTGTTAGATTTTACATAGTAGATGCCAATTCCTTCGTTTTCTCATGCCCTGCTGACAAACCCGGATTTATATGCTAGCCTTCTATAATTATTTTTGAGGACTGATGGAAAAGGGAGTGGGGTTAAAGTTGTGGTATGAAGTTTAATCGTGTCCAGACAAGTTAAGACATAACCCCTGTACTCCCCAAATCAGGAGATAAAACAATAATAAAACCATTGAGACCAAGTGGCCCATTACCAAAAATAACAGAGCACTCATCTCCTGGGTCATTGCTCTTGCAGACTAGGCAGGAATCCTCTGTAATTGGTTTATCTGCTTTGACACTAGAGTGTTTGTCTTAACAGGATGTCTTCTAAAACAAAGAAAATATTGGGCAATATGGTAATGGATTCCACTGAGAGAACAGTGTCTATTTACCTCAGAAAAAACATGCACACTCATTCTAAAGGGGAAGCCCGATAGAATAACAGCAGGACGGCTGTCAGCTGTGACCAGAAGGGTCACAGAAACCTCTTTTGCATATAGGATCCTGAATGTAAGGTGGTTCTTCATTTTCTGCAACTGAAACAGAGAATAGCCTACCCTGGGTAGCCTTTGGGGAAATGCAAGCCTTCAGTATGCTGAGATGTGTGATTGCTAAGTTAGTGGTTTGCTATTTTTCTCTATACTTTTAAATATCTAAATAAAACTTTCAAGAAAGAATTACTGACTTGCTCCATCCCAGTGAAAAGTGAGCAGCAAAAGCCCCCTCACCGTGTGTGACTCAGAGAGGTACAAGTGGTATAGAAAATGTGACTATGTTCACTTGCAGTGCAGAGGCTCCAAAAGACTAAAATAGTATACTGTTTACTAAAAAGTATACTGATTTTATCTTGCTCTTAGCAAAAGCAGATGTCAATGCTATCATTAGCATTTTGTGATATGATGACTTTGCCCTGAATATATTTGCATGCCAATATAATTGCTTCCTTTTTACTTCTACCTGGCTGGGTTCATTTGGGGCATTTCAAATGGTTCTTTTTTAGGTTTGGTAAAATTGGCATCTTCATTAACTTTTTCAAAAGGCATGCGCTTACTGTTGGAGTGGGTTCTAGCTAAACAATCCCCACGCATCTTACTTTGGAGAAGGTGTTGGATTCCCATGCTGTGTGGTCTCTCGGGCTGAGAATAACTACAGGCTTTTGGTCTCAGGTACATATTGAGGAGAAGACATGTGGCTAAGAACACTAAAAATTATAACTATGTACTTGTTGCACTGGTACTCAGAGTAATCTCCTTCCATCCTGAACGGGTCTGCTCACTGCTCTCTGTTATTTGTATTGTGGGGTTTTGGAGCCCCAAAGATGGACCAGGACTCATTGGGCTAGGCACTGTACAAATATAGGATAAGGAGGCCGTTGCCCTGTCCCAAGAAGTTTGCAATTTAAGTATAAGTCTAAACTATGCTTCTCCTGTTTCTAAAAAAGCTTTAAATATATTCCTTGAATTCATCCATCACTTTTGACACTCACAAAGTTACAGAAAAGATGTTTTCTTGCCCTGAATTTCTATCAGGATGCAAATAGTGTTTCTAGATCACCACATTTTCATGTGAACTTGATTTCTTTCAATATATCTTCTTCATGTTCTGTAAGTTTCTGGCATCCATCTCTATCAATCTTTATATATACTGAGGCAAAGAGAATGTATACAACATCATTTTAATAAGGACTACATTTTAAATCAATGACCAACATTTAGAATCATTTTGTCTCCTTTACATACAATCTTTTGTTTCCTTTATTGACCTTGTCTTCTTTATTGATTTGAACCATTTTTCTTTATCTTAACCTCTTGCACAACCAGGGAGGATAAATAATGAGAAAGGCTTCAAGCAGATAAAGAAAAAGAGGTCAATGAAGGAGACAAAAGGGCTTAAAAGGACTGTAAATGTACTTTATTAATTAAAAGACATAGCTCTTCCTCCATCTTTTTTTTAAAGGAACCAATGAGGAGCAACTCACACTTACGTACATTCCATCTTGTGGTGTGCATGATGCTGTCAGACCTCACAAGCTAAGAAAGAGCAAACCTGGATATATGTGGATGGGAGACCTACAAGGACCACCTGGAGTAGGTGCTGCAGGATGTGATGCTAATGATTTAGTATATTATTCTTTTCCCTTTGAGTCACTACATAACCAATGCCCCAGCACAGCATTTGAAGAGACAGGGTGCACAATGTCCATGGAAAGACCCCATGGATTTAATCGGATTTGGATCAATCCCATACTGCTTCCAGGGGTGCCATCATTTGATGTTGTACAAGACTAATGCCTTGCCGTCATGTGGTCACTGAAGATCCTTTGACATTTTCAAAGCATGGGGGTGAATTCCTGGCATCTTAGTAATTACATTCTGTCTACAAAAACAACAAGGAGTCCGGTGGCATGTTGTTTTTGTGGCTAAAGACTAACACAGCTACTCCTCTGATATTTGATTCCATCTACAGAAAGCCTCCCTGCAGTTTATTTGCATATGGTACTCTTTACTTCCTGTCTTAAACTATTGTAAAGTGCTGCTGTTAAAGAGCTATCAGCCAGTAGGTGTGACATGATCCCCATATATCATTAGACTACCAGATGTTCTGAGGAAGAACTATTTAATATTTGTCATGCTTGGATGACAAGCTCTATAGATCTGCAAAAGTGTGTTACTTGTATATTTTTTTCCAGTAGTGCAGAGACTGGATATCATCTGCAGAGATCTAAAATATGTTGCAATTAGTGAGAGTTTATTTCCCTTGTAAATTTGCATATTTACACCATCATTCTATTTTTTTGAATAAAAAGCTGCACTTATACCACATCAGCATTAAAAAGCATAGCTCTTCCTTATTGCATGGATGTTAGATACTTATTTCCCCCCCCCTTCTTAGGTATTTTCACATGCAGGGACTAAAGCATGTCTTTATTAGCTGTATTAACACTCATAGGCTGTAGTAAAATCTAACAGTGAAAGGGTCCCCTACCCTACCTTCAGTTACACAATATAATACCCCAAGAATTTATATCTGCTAATGTCTTAATTAATGCTAGTTTTCTTTCTTGTGGATATTGGAGTCATGTCAGTAAGAGAAGACAAAAAAACCCTGAATATAGGTGTGTGAGAATTCCCCCGCCCCAAACATTGGGCCAAAATCTAAGCTGGTGCAAATTGATGCAGCTCCATTGAAGTCAACAGAACCACATTAATTTACATCAAGTAAGGAGCAGGCCTTGTTGTTACAGAACATGGAGAATGCCATGCATTATTTTCCCATTATCCCTGTGTGCACACACTTGTCCAAGCCACAGGTAGGGCCAAGTTCTGCTCTGAGTTACGCCAGGCTAAATCCAGGGAAAAAATCCCCACTGTGGAGTTATTTCACTGTTATATCTGGAAGCAGAAACTATGCAGCATATTGCTATGTTATATCTGACTTTATTTCTTACAATTTAATCTATTAAATGTTGTAAATGATTTATTAATAAAGCAATGTTTCACACGGTGCCCCATCTGAAGACTGCCAGGACTCATAAGATTATGTAATTACACAATTAGAGGGGTTTTTTTTAAATGTAAACAATTAATGGTTCAGAATTGGCTATTGTAGCCTATCAAGTTTATATATATTGAGAGACTTGTTATAGTGAGAGACTTGGGTGAAACAGTAAAAGAGGGGAAAAAGCTTCTGAAACTGTGTATTCCCCCTTCCTTCTCCCCACCTACTCTCTCACACCTATTAAAAAACAAAAACAAAAAAAACCCCACAGATGCCTTAGTCCATATTTAGGCATCTACATAACTGGCCTGATTTTCAGAAGGGCTGAGGACCCATCAGCTCCCATTGACTTATTTATTAGAACAGCTGGATCACTGGTCCGATCCAGTGTGCCTTTAGAATTCAGAATTTTTACTAATGTAATTGCCTCCTTCATGAGGACTCCACCCACTGCCCTCTGGGTAAGGGTGCCATATTCTGTGTAGTGGTCTTCAAACTTTAAGCAGGAGACAAGGTGTTTAGGACTCTAGTGCAAACTCTCCAAGAGGATAAGTCTGGTACCGGATTTAGAAATGCAATGTGCTTCCACTTGGAAAGAAGTCTTCACATACTAAGTGTGAGGCTTGTTTCCCTTGAAAATATTATGGGAAACACAAAGTAAAGGAAAATGTTACTTCTGACTTGAGTCAGAAAAAGCAAATTTAGATGATGAAAACAAAGATGATGAGCAATCTACCTTGAGAAGCTCTATGTAGGGATTTAGAGACTGAAAATTTTAAGTAAGACTTGATAAGCAAATGAAATGAACTTAAACTACTAAGCCAATTGCTTCAAGCATTTACTCAAAATAACTCCCAACACACTATTATGGGTTATCTAAGATATTTAAAGAAAGCCCACAGTCGCCAAAAACCATTAAAACACTTAACAGTGCACAAACGTTGGTCAGCTAGTAGTAGTAATAAGGATGAGAAAGGGCAGGTCCTCATCTGGTATATAGTATCACCATGACTCCATTGATTTCAGAATCTCAGTGTGTGTAAATATAAGTCTCATACAAAAACTACATTGAAAGAATGTTAAGGTTGCAAAGTGAAGCACTCAAAAGTTTGGAAATAACTAAGTTTGTCTTCTGCCCAAGCCTTTCGTCCCCTCAGGGAGGGTGCGCTCTCTCCTGGGAAAGGGTTAGGCAATTGCAACTATAAGCATTGCTCCAAGCTCTGCCTATAAAATATATTTACATCTCCACCCACCCATCTCCCTTCTTCATGTTTACATTAGGCTACCTGGGCTAAATATACCCCTGCTATAGCACCATTGGATTTCAGCAGACTTACATTAAGAACAATATAGGTCCCTATAATACGTTTAATTGATTGCATTGGGGAAGCTGTCTGGAAGATCTCATAAGTCAGCAAGTTTCTCTGTCAACTTTATCAGGAGTAAGTCAGTTGGCTTGATGTTAAAAATGTGCTAATGGATTCCCAGAGGACAAACTCTGCTCCTCCTCACAGAAGAAAAACAAAGTTTGTGTGTGTGACTGATGTGCCAAAGGGCAGTCCGAGTCAGACCGATTGGCTATAGCAGCAGAACTATGCTTCTGGATTCAGCTAGTGGATAACATGTTATATCCATTGTCTCTAGGATGAGTGTATGTTCTGTGCAGACTTTAATTGGTGTCTGGGTAGCAGCTCAGAGGGGATGGACCAAAGATACTAGATCTTTTAGTTGGACTAGGTGCCTCTCTCATGGCAACATTGTTCAGTACATGCAATTTGGTGCATGGCAATGACCCAACATCTTTTGTTGATATTTAAGTTGTGCATAGTTTTGCAGTAGAAGGAAAGATAGAATAAAGAGGTTTAATTAGGTTTGATCCCTATTAACTGAAAACTAATTTGGGGCAAAACTGAAAATAGCAGTGGAGTTCAATTAGTTAATTTATTTGTTCAAGAATGAATAAGTTGTTTTTCCTTCTATTCAGAATTTCTGTTCCAGAAAAGTACATTGATTATCCTAGCAAGGAAAACAGGGAATTGGGAAATGAAACTCAGCTGTTGAGGAAGAGCAGGATACAAATGACAAAGGGGCAGTGAAAGAAGAGTAGAACATTTTCTCAGAGAGAGAGAGAGATTTAAATATGTCTTTGTTTCAACTTTTTAGAGTGTCTGGCTGAAAAAAAGAATATAAAAGATTTACTGATTTTTTATTTTATTTATTTATTTTTAAAAGAAGGCTCTTGCTGAGGGAAGTTCTGCCTTTAGCTGCAGGCATCCCTGAAGCTACACTGAGCAGCTGGGAGAGAACTGCAGGCTAGCACTTTGATCCCTCACTGGAAACTGCTGCTTAGTTGGACAGGCCTGGGGCAGATTCGGAAGTAGAATAGAACAGTCCCACAGACTGCTATCATACCCAGAGTGCATTCAACCTCCCTCTCTTTGGAGCTGCTGCTCCTACGGACAAAAACGGAGGAGAAAATAAAACATTGATGGAAAAGCACTGAAAATTACAAGCATTAAAACTGCCAAAATGGGAAGAGTTGCCTCTTCTGCTCTGCCCTCTAAAAAGTTCATTGGAGAGATAAGGAAGAGGGCATAGCCTAGGTAGCTAGAGGATTCCAACATTTTGGAGGTTCTGCTTAGATGTTATTTTTGGTTGCAGATTTGACACAGAAATTACCATATAAGGTAATAGCAGGGCTCTCTCTCAACAGAGAGCGTTCCACACAATTAAATGTTTTCTGCCATTCAAGCTGGAAAATGGCTACTAGTGCTACTGCCTACTACATTAATTTTATTGAGGAACTAGACAGTTGACAGGGGCTGACAGCCCATCTGTTATTCTTCTAGCAGTATCTCAGTGGAACAGCTGATCTATGGTGAGCTGCTCTTTCTTACCTCAGATGTGATGACTCTCTTAGGCCAAAATTTTGGTACTCGTGGATACTGTTCCAGGAAAACAGTATTTCTGCAACCACTGGGATCATTACTATGACTGAAAACATCTTGGATCTTGTTTTTATCATCATAATTATTTTGTTGAGACAAAGATTTTTTTTTTTAAAAAAGTGCTGAAAATAATTGTATACTTTAAGTTTGTTTGGTGAACATTTTGTCATTTCTGTAAGGGCAACAGCACACTCCTGGTCACTTGAAGTTTTTCCATTGACTTAAATGAGCTGTGGATCAGAGGGCATTTTAGAGGATGCTAAGGTTCAGGCTGTTGAATTTTCTTATATTCACTAGCAAAATATTTCAATCTTCAAGTTGTTTAATATGAGTGTCCCTCTTTACTATGGCAAGATGGAATATAATACCAACCAGGGAAGTGACAATCCTCAATTTGTCTTGCAAACTCAAATATTTATCTTAATCAATACAAATATCTGTTTAAAGTGTTAGAAGCTTGATTCGTTCAGGTCTAATGAAAGAAAAATGGTTCAGTTCCCCTATGGCTCTGATAGTACAAGCTGGTACATCAGTAGTAGTACGAGCTCCGTTGTAAGAGGACTAACCTGAATACAGCTTTCCTGATTAAGCAAATGGACAAAAAGACCAGAAGTTATATAGTCAATTCTACATGGTTTTTATCATTACTTTTGCCAGGAAGTTTGTACAGTATTAATACATTAAATCACAGACATGTAATATTTAGAATGCAGAATTGACATCCGTATTGATTAACTGATGATCAAGGGTTGCATGATTATTAGGTAGGAATGGTTTTCAAAGTCATCACAGTTCATTATTTAAATAGTAAAGGCCTAATCCTGCAAGATGCCCAGCCCTTTCTGAGTAGTGCTGAGCATCTATTATTCCCAATGACTTAAAATGAGTCAAAGTGCTCAGTAATGCTCAAGATCACATCCTTAGGGTCTGATCCTTCACCCATTGTAGTCAATTTCACTGTTGCCATTAACTTCAACATATGAAGGATCATATCAGAAGCAATGCCCTGGTCCTGCTAACTCTTGTGCATCTGTAATGCCTCTGCTTCAATGGGAGTCAGCAGTGCTAAATACCTCACAGAATTGGGTCCTACTTATGAACATTTTAGAGGTAACATACTTGCAAGTGCAGTCCACAGAGTACTTGAAAAAGCAGTCAGTGTCACTTGCTTTATAGGTCTCTCTTGGTCTAAAAGAGGAAAATATGCTTTCCAAGGAGAAAAGGACTACACTTTAATTGGATGACTAAATTTATTCAGAAGTTCTATGGAAGTCCCAGATTCTTCTCTGTGCCACAGAATTATTAGTCTTGAAGGACTCAAAGCATTCCTGAGTACTGCCCAAAAACCATCCGTAAAATGGTCTGTAATATGCAGAAAGAAATTACTGACATGAAAAACACTCAAAGAAAGAAGTACCCTTAAAGTATACACTCTTTTTTAAGTCCTTTTTTCTAAAAATTTAGTTCACAAATTTGTTTGATAAGATTCTCTCTTTTGGTATGTTAATGGGAGAGGTATTATTTTTACAGAGGAATACAGAGCTAAGACAAACGGACTTAGAACATTCTGCCAGCAATGAATAACAGAAACTCAGCTGCCCAGAGGTTGAGCAGCTAATTGTTTATCCTCTCTTATCTATTGTTATAATTTTTCTTGTTCAGATTACACATTTGAGCCTGAAAAAGGCAACATATGAGGTACACCAAAGTAGTAATTTAAGACTGCTCTTCAAACACCACACTGTTATTTGATGAGTTTACTGCACCTCTGATTGAGAGACAAAAAGCACTGACCAAAGTTCATGCAACTCTAGGATTTTCTCTTACTAAAACAAAGTGTTCATCACTAGTAAAGTACACTTTATATGTTGTATATCTTTAGACTCTCTCCCCCATACATCGGTAATGTAATACACACAATTCAATGAACTTTATACTGTATTTAGCCATCACATAAAAGCATTACACAACATTTTAATCACTGTCTACAAACACAGGTTAATTACATAGGCTACATTGCATATAGAATTAGCACTGGTGGCAAAAAGATCACCAGTGATGGACACAGAACATCCAGCCAGACTGTCTAATGGATCTAGCTAGAGATCAATCCATGATGTGCCTGATCTGCAAGGAAACTACATCCCTCTGGGATTTGCCTTGAAGATGAGGAGGAGGAGCAGGGCAGAGATGAAGGGAGATGATGTGACAGATGAAATATCCTGAACTGTGAAATAACCAAGTTTCAAAGGAATGTGAAGAAGGGGCCCCCCCTCTCACAGTCTATTCCAAGTTCCTATCCCTTGCTTTGGGGTGGAGAATCCTCTCACAACCTTCTGGGAGGCAACAATGACAATCACTCAAACACAGAGCTCTACTCCAAAACCTTTAGCAGCATGGAGAGAAGAACCACAGTGCCATTAAATGGAATAGTTAATGAGAATATAATGAAATAAGAACATAAGAACAGCCATACTGGGTCAGACCAAAGGTCAATCTAGCCCAGTATCCTGTCTTCCGAGAGTGGCCAATGCCAGGTGCCCCAGAGGGAATGAACAGAATAGGTAATCATCAAGTGATCCCATCCCCTGTCACACATTCCCAGCTTCTGGCAATAAATCCACAATGCTTAACATAAGAGCTCTTATTCCATCCAAATAACTCCAGTAACTCCAGGTTAGGGCTTCTTTGGTCGGGGGCCAATTAATGTATGTCACACAATGAGAGCTTGTGGAAGCCATTCACACCCAGGCTGCTCCCTAAATCCGTATCCTAATCCACAAGCTCAGCATCAGAGTCTGCTTCATCCCTGCAAATGCAAAACATGTCTCTGTGCAAGATCCTTTCTAGAGTGACATTCCCATCCTTCAGTGGGAGAGGAGCTGGCAGAAGGTAGTAATGGCAGCATTTCTGGTCAGTTCTGTAGCCAGCTAGGGCTTTGTGGGAAGGTTAGGAGGGACCTACTCTTTCTACTCCTGTCCATTCCATAACCATTCAGAGCTCTAATTACAGGGTTGCCTTTAACAACGTTGCTGAAATACGGAGTGGGCAGGAGTTTCACAATATTTTTTTCTTTCTTTGTGCAACAGCTCTATGATTCCCCACTCTTAAACCAAGGTGTTTAAATACACTTGATACTGTGTATACAAAACATTTAGATCTTCTCTCTTTGCCTCCCACCCCCAATGAATCTGTAGTGCTTTCTTTTTGTAGATAGCTATATAACACACAGACTAGACTATACCATGAATATTCATTTCAGGCAATGTAATGTTTATATTTCACAATTACAGAGTATTTTAGTTGCTGTCTTAGTACAGTCATTAGCAAAAATTATTCAAGCAACAGTCTGGAAACAGTAGAAAGAAAGAACTTCACCCCTGAAACCTCTCTCTTTTTTTTTTAAAGTAGAATATGATGGATAAGTGTTTTTAATTACACAACAAGCTTCTTGTCTAAGTAGAAATATATAACATTTTCATGTTCTGAATACTAATAGCGCTTCTATTTTAATTAATTTCAATAAATGATATACATAGAATAATAAAATCCTAGTGAACAGAGGGAAATGAACAAAATTAGGAGAAAAATTAAAACAATGATGGGCAAAATCCTTAACTCCTTAATAATTTCTTTGGCCCAGACCCAGCAAACCTCCTAAGCATGTGCTTCATTTCAAGCATGTGAGTAGTCCTACTGAAACCAGAGGGGCGAATGCTGAAGGGCTTTGCTAGATCAGGGCCTTAGTCCTCACACAGACAAACTCCTATTCAAGTTAATGGAAATTTTGCCTGAGTAAGAACAAAGTAAACACTGAATAAGCTTTTCAGGTTTTGGCCAAGTAGTTATTTGTGCGGGGGCAGGGGAAGATTTTCTTCACTCCTTTCTCAAATACCATATTTGTAAACCCAGATACATTGCTTGAACACACGTCTGGGAGACAGGAACTCCTGAGTTCTTATCCTAGCCCTGACACTGACTATCAATGGCTGCAGGGATGTACCATGTGCCCAATTGCTAACTGCATGCCAACGTGCACTTAATTTAGAAGATTTGTACCTGTTAACCTAGAGATAGGTATATATCGGTGTTAAATATGTACATGCATGTGCAAAACAGGTATTTATTTGCACATGGACAAATGTGAACTTTTCTGGGAACTAAAAGTTAGTTCAGCCACCTCTTCGCTCTAGTTTCAATATCTATAAAATACAGATAATACTTACATTAGTGTAGAGTGGTTGTAGCTAGTGCTTGTACCTTGCTTTGAAGATTAAAAGATTGGCTGGGCACAAGTACACTTTTTGCCTGGTGATGCCACCTACACACAAAGATGGTAGCAGTAGAGGTACCATAAGAGCCATCAGAGTGGCATGTATTAAGGAAGAATCTTTACAGGGACAGTGATAGTGACAATGAGTTTACAGCTGCTTTGTTCTGGTACAACCAGACAGCCCATGATTTTTAATATTAAGGAGGTGATAAAGTTATTATATTTAAAAATCAGAATTGCTATATAAAGTTATAAATTTAATTTCAAATTCTGTCTATAAACATTAAGAATTAATTTATCTAATATTTTAAAATGGAATTTAAATGTTAACATGCACCAGAAGAAAAACGGTCAGTACGACTAATGGAATCGGTCCTTAACTTTTAACGGACTTTAATGAATTCCTGTAACTCTGGCCATTAAATGATAAATTAAAGCTTGGACTTTACATGGTCAGTGTGCACTGATACACACAAAGCAGCATGTACTTTCCCTACTCTTAATCATGAAAAATCTATACAGTTACCTACAACATGACCTCAAACTCAAGAAGACACCATGCATAGAATCTTTATTCTTGTGACCCCTTCATAAGTCATAAAAGCTTACTCTGACTTAATAAAACTATCATTTCATTTATTAGCTGTAGCAGAATCTATTTATTATAATAAATTGTGTGTTCGCTCTGATATGTTTAAACCAGAAAAACTGACATCCAGTTTTTATACCTTATTCTTTTTATACTGTTCATCCTTAAAATAAGAATTTATGGAGATGTACATTCTACATTCTGAGGGTTTAATTTTGATTTTCCTAATGAAAAGATACTGTTGAGGTACTTTTAACAATGTATTTTAAAATTTGTTAGTCTCTAAGGTGCCACAAGTACTCCTGTTCTTTTTTAAAAAGTGTGTATACATATTTTCTCACACCGCTTTTTAAAAAAAAACTCTTCTTAGAAGCTTGAAATAGAAATCTGGTTTCTTTTTTCCTGGACCAATCCTGTGAAGTACTCTGCATCTTGCTGAACCAGGCCACAAATAATGAAATTATTTTCCTCCATCACGCATACACACTATGGTTTGTGTTTAGTTCTGGTAGTCTCTAATGAGTACTGAGTTGCTGGCTTTTTTTTTAAAATAAGTTTAAACAACAACAAATTACCAGTTTCATAACTATGGCTGAGCAGAATTGCTTAGCTTTAGAGTATCCATATAAAAGACCCATAAGAGCTTCTATACTGATAGCACTCCTGTTGAAAATGAGGACTGATCTCTGTTCAGCTCCCAGCCATGTATATTACTTTATGAAATTGAGGTTTATGCATTCTCAGAGCCTTTAAAAACTATTACATGTTAGCAGACAGCAGAATATTTGAGGCAAATGCAGTGCTCTTTGGCCTCTGCTTTGGTTTTAAATATACAACAAGCAGAGATCAACTTTCAAGGAGGGGATATAAAAGTCAATGTGAAGAAGTAGTAGAAATGTTGTCTGGAATGATTTAATCTGAACAAATAAGGACACTTCAGAACATGATTCTAGGAGTTAGTTCAGAATTAGGGCTGTTAAGCGATTAAAAAAATTAATTGCATGATTAATCGCGCTGTTAAACAATAATAGAATGCCATTAAATAAATATTTGTTGATGTTTTCCACATTTTCAAATATATTAATTTCAATTACAACACAGAATACAAAGTGTACAGTGCTCACTTTATTTTTTATTATAAATATTTGCACTGTAAGAAATAAAAAATAGTATTTTTCAATTCACCTCATAGAAGTACTGTAGTGCAATCTCTTTATCGTGAAAGTTTTGTAGCTGGCATGTAAATATCTTGCAATGCCAGCTACAAAACTGCCATACGAATGCCTGTTCTCACTTTCAGGTGACATTGTAAATAAGATGCGGGCAGCATTATCTCCCGTAAATGTAAACAAACTTGTTTCTCTTAGCAATTAGCTGCGCAAGAAGTTGGACTGAGTGGACTTGTAGGCTCTAAAGTTTTACATTGTTTTGTTTTTGAGTTCAGTTATGTAACCAAAAAAAAATAAAAATCTACATTTGTAAATTATGCTTTCACGATAAAAAGATTGCACTACAGTACTTGTATGAGGTGAATTGAAAAATACTATCTCATCATTTTTACAGTGCAAATATTTGTAATAAAAATAATATAAAGTGAACACTGTACACTTTGTATTTTGTGTTGTAACTGAAATCAATATATTTGAAAAACATCCAAAAGATTTATTTAATAGTATTCTATTATTGTTTAACAGCGGGATTAATCATGATTAATTTTTTTCATTGTGATTAATTTTTTTGAGTTAATCACGTAGTTAACCAATTATTTGACAGCCCTATTCAGAATCAAATCATACCAAGCAATATTTCTATTTGAGATGTGTGTAGGGAGGAAATTTTTAATAACTTTTTGCCACATATTTAATAAATCAGGTGGACTAAATATATGTGGAGAATATAAAGCCAGGATGATTATGGGAGAACGGTACATTACCTATATGTCAGTTGTGTGTGTGTGTGTGTGTGTGTGTGTGAGAGAGAGAGAGAGACGGAAGAAAGGACCATCTCTGTCATTAACTATTCTATAGTGAGGATTGCAGCTTCACTTTTTAATGGAAAAAAAATCAATATTTACAATATTTGCATTATAGTCATCAATAGCCTTTAAAAGAAATATTCCTCATGCTGTTTCTTCTCAGAGTTTTTCCTTTGTTGCAAATTAAAATCCACAATGGAACTGTACATCTAAATATATGAGTACCATACTTGGTGTCTATTTTTTCACGTGTGCTGCAGTAATATTTACATATCTGCCAATATCACTGTGTGAGTTCTCTCCTAACAGGGACACATCTGAAGAAAGTTCAATGTTTCCAGCATGGTGGCACTGTTCCTAGAAGAACTGTCTTTGGGACAAGTTTTCCAGGTATAGTGGTCACAAAAGTCTCTTATACTTCGGGACACATTATTGGGGCAGCAGTGTCCCCCATTTTAATTTAGAGAATCTCTCTGAAACCAGCAGAATCTTTTAAAATGAAAGAAACTTAGTGTGACCGATGCATGATGGAGAATGATGTTGTGAATATCAAAACACTCATCCTAACCACATATATCTCATTCAACATATTTGGAAGTTTTCAAACAGGAATCTAAAGCATCTTTAATTTTATATTTGGTTTACACATGCAGAATTTACTCAGCACTGAATGCCAGCTTGAAAGTACACTATATCAAAGAGGTTCCCGGTAGAGATAGTGCTCTGGAATACACATTCATAGATTCAAGGCCAAAAGGGACCATGGTGATAATCTCATCTGACCTCCTATATAACAGGCCATACAACTTCCCCCAAAACAATTCCTAGAGCATATCTTTTAGACAAAAGATCCAATCTTGATTTAAAAATTGCAAGTGATGGAGAATCCACCGTGTCCCCTCGTAAACTGTTCCAGTGGTTAGTTATTCTCTTTGTTAAACATTTACTCCTCATTTCTGGTCTGAATTTGTCTAGCTTCAACTTCCAGTCTTTGGCTTGTATTATACCTTTCTCTGCTATGTTGAAGAGCCATTATTAAATATTTGTTCCCCATGTACATACAGACTAATCATGTCACCCCTAACCTCTTTGTTAAGCCAAATTAATTTAACTCCTTGAGGCCTGGTCTACACTACGAGTTTAGGTCGACTTTAGCCGCGTTAAATCGACTTAAGCCTGGACACGTTTACACTACGAAGCCCTTTCTGTCGACTTAAAGGGCCCTTTAAACCGGTTTCCTAACACCACCTCGACAAGGGGATTAGCGATAAAATCGGCCTTAGGGGGTCGGAATTGGGTTAGTGTGGACGGAATTCGACATTACTGGCCTCCGGGAGCTATCCCACAGTGCTTCATTGTGACCGCTCTGGACAGCACTCTCATCTCAGATGCACTGGCCAGGTAGACAGGAAAAGCCCCGCGAACGTTTGAATTTCATTTCCTGTTTGCTCAGCGTGGAGAGCACAGGTGACCATGCAGAGCCCATCAGCACAGGTAACCATGATGGAGTCCCAGTCCCAGTCCCAGGATCGCAGAAGAGCTCCAGCCTGGACCGAACGGGAGGTACAGGATCTGATCGCCATCTGGGGAGATGAAGCAGTGCTCGCCGAACTCCGAAACAGTAAAAGAAACGGCAAAACATTAGAAAAGATCTCCAAGGCCATGAAGGACAGAGGCCATAACAGGGACGCGCGGCAGTGCCGCGTGAAAATTAAGGAGCTAAGGCAAGCCTACCACAAAGTCAGAGACGCAAACGGAAGGTCCAGGGCAGAGCCGCAAACATGCCGCTACTACGCGGAGCTGCATGCCATTCTAGGGCGTGCAGCCACCACTAGCCCAAGCGTGTTCTATGAGTCCCTCTCTGCAAACGGGGAAGCGGGTTCGGCGGACGAGGAAGATGAGGATGGAGAGAACATAGATAGCTCACAGCAGCAAGGAAGCGGAGAAACCAGTTACCCCAACAGCCAGGATATGTTTGTCACCCTGGACCTGGAACCAGTAACCCCCGAACTCACCCAAGACCCTGAGGGCACACAGGGGACCTCTGGTGAGTGTACCTTTGCAAAAATTACACATGGTTTAAAAACAAGCGTGTTTAATGATTAATGATTAATTTGCCCTGGCAATCGCGGCCAGTACAGCTACTGGAAAAGTCTGTTAACGTGTATGGGGATGGAGCGGAAATCCTCCAGGGACATCTCCAGAAAGCTCTCCTTCATGTACTCCCAAATCCTTTGCAAAAGGTTTCTGGGGAGGGCTGCCTTATCCTGTCCGCCATGGTAGGACACTTTACCACGCCAGGCCAGTAGCACGTAGTCTGGAATCATTGCATAACAAAGCATGGCAGCGTATGGTCCCGGTGTTTGCTGGCATGCAGACAACATCCATTCCTTATCTCTCTTTGTTATCCTCAGGAGAGTGATATCATTCACGGTCACCTGGTTAAAATGGGGCAATTTTATTAAGGGGACATTCAGAGGTGCCCCTTCCTGGTCTGCTGAACAGAAATATTCCCCGCTGTTAACCACGCGGTGGGGGGGAGGGGTGAAGTGACCATCCCAGAGAATTGGGTGTGAGGGGGAGGGGAGTTAGTTGGGTTTGTGCTGCATGTTAAACCTGAAATCGCAGCCCCTCCTTTTACATTGCAAACCCATTTTAAATGGCACGGGTGCTTGGTATGGGAAATGAGGGCAGAACTGTTTGAAACCATCCCCACATGTTAAGAAGGTTAAAAAAGCCCAAAGACTATATGTCTTACCATGGCTGCCTGCAAGCTGAAATCTGTGTCCTGGCACTGCGTGAGTGATCTCTCACACCAAACCAGGAGACTCTCAATATAAGAGGAATAATGCGACCTTGTAACGAAAGCACATGTGCTGTGTGATGTTGTGAACAGCAAAATCTAACGTGAAAGAGTCTACCCATTGTTCTCTAAAATGTATCTTTTTTAACAACCTCTCCCTTCTCCACCAGCTGCAAATCTTACTCCTTCGCAGAGGCTAGTGAATATTCGAAGAAGGAAGCGAAGGACGCGTGACGAAATGTTTACTGAACTTCAGACCGCCTCCCACGCTGACAGAGCACAGCTGAATGCGTGGAGGCAGTCAATGACTGATTTTAAAAAAGCCCAATATGAGCGAGAGGAGAGGTGGCGTGCTGAAGAGGAGAAGTTGCGTGCTGAAACGCGGGCTGAAGAGGAGAGGTGGCGTCAACTTGTAATCAGAAAGCAAGAGTCGATGCTCCGGCTGCTGGAGCATCAAAGTGATATGCTCCTGCATATGGTTGAGCTGCAGGAAAGGCAGCAGGAGCAGAGACCGCCGCTACAGCCCCTCTGTAACCAGCAGCCCTCCTCCCCAAGTCCCATTGCCTCCTCACCCAGACGCCCAAGAACACGGTGGGGGGGCCTTCGGCCACCCACTCACTCCACCCTAGATGATTTCCATAGCAATAAGTTTTAAAGTTTTAAATTGGAGTGTGTCCTTTTCCTTCCCTCCTCTCCCACCCATCCCGGGCTACCTTTCCAATTATCCCCCTAGTTGTGTGCTGAATTAATAAAGAATGCATGAATGTGACTTTATTGCCTCTGCAAGTGGTGCTCGAAGGGGGGAGGGTAGTAGGGGAGGGTGGGGTGGTTGGTTTGCAGGGAAGTAGAGTTAACAGGGTGGTGGGGGAGGGGCAGAGGGTTCATCAAGGAGCAACAAACAGAAGTTTCACTCCGTAGCCTGGCCAGTCACAAAACTGGTTTTCAACGCTTCTCTGATGCGCACCGCGCCCTGCTGTGCTCCTCTAACCGCCCTGGTGTCTGGCTGCGCGTAATCAGCGGCCAGGCGATTTGCCTCAACCTCCCACCCCGCCATAAATGTCTCCCCCTTACTTTCACATATATTGTGGAGCGCACAGCAAGCAGCAATAACAATGGGGAGATTCTTTTCGCTAAGGTCTGAGCGAGTCAGTAAGCTGCGCCAGCGCGCTTTTAAACGGCCAAATGCACATTCCACCACCATTCGGCACTTGCTCAGCCTGTAGTTGAACAGGTCCTGACTACTGTCCAGGCTGCCTGTGTATGGCTTCATGAGCCATGGCATTAAGGGGTAGGCTGGGTCCCCAAGGATCACGATAGGCATTTCAACATCCCCAATGGTTATTTTCTGGTCCGGGAAGAAAGTCCCTTCCTCCAGCTTTCGAAACAGAAGAGACTGCCTGAAGACGCGAGCATCATGTACCCTTCCCGGCCAGCCCACGTTGATGTCGGTGAAACGTCCCTTGTGATCCACCAGGGCTTGCAGCAGCATTGAAAAGTACCCCTTGCGGTTTATGTAGTCGGCGGCTTGGTGCGCCGGTGCCAAGATAGGGATATGGGTTCCGTCTATGGCCCCACCACAGTTTGGGAATCCCATTGCAGCAAAGCCATCCACTATGGTCTGCACGTTTCCCAGAGTCACTACCCTTGATATCACCAGGTCTCTCATTGCCCTGGCAACTTGGATCACAGCAGCCCCCACAGTAGATTTGCCCACTCCAAATTGATTCCCGACTGACCGGTAGCTGTCTGGCGTTGCAAGCTTCCACAGGGCTATCGCCACTCGCTTCTCCACTGTGAGGGCTGCTCTCATCCTGGTATTCTGGCCCTTCAGGGCAGGGGAAAGCAAGTCACAAAGTTCCATGAAAGTGCCCTTACGCATGCGAAAGTTTCGCAGCCACTGGGCATCGTCCCAGACCTGCAACACGATGCAGTCCCACCACTCTGTGCTTGTTTCCCGGGCCCAGAATCGGCGGTCCACGGCATGAACCTGCCCCAGTAACACCAAGATTTCCACATTGCTGGGGCCTGTGCCTTGTGAGAGGTCCATGTCAATTTCCTCATCACTATCGTCGCCGCGCTGCAATCGCCTCCTCCTCAGCTGGTCCTGGTTTGGCTTTGGCATGTCCAGGAGGCTCTGCATGTTTTCCAGGACAATGCGCGTGGTGTTCATAGTGCTCAGAATTGCCGCGGTGATCTGAGCGGGCTCCATGATCCCAGTGCTGGCTATGGCGTCTGGTCTGAAAAAAGGCGCGAAAGTAGTATCTGACGGACCAGGGGAAGAAGGGAGGGAGGGAGAGAGGGAGGGAGGGGCGAGTGACACCGCGTACAGGTACAGGGAATGAAAATCAAGAAAGGTGGCTTTGCATCAGGGAGAAACACAAACAACTGTCACACAGAATGCCCCCCCCCCCCAAAGATTGAACTCAAAAGCCTGGGTTTAGCAGGAGGGAGGGGGGAAGCAAATGAATGGAGAATAAATCTATTTTTTACATCTTAAGACGACGGCGCAGCATGACTGATAGCCCTTGGCATTTTCTGGGTGCTTGGCAGCAAATACTGGGCGCTTGGCAGTAAGCCTTCAGGTCTATTGCACCATCTGATACCCACTGCAGTACGACAACGATGGATACCAATCGTAATATGCTATCTACTGCCCAAAAGGCAAGGGGTTGCTGCTGTGTAGCAATCTAGCCCCACGTCTGCCAGCCCCATGTCTGCCAGCACCCAGATCGCCATCGGCCTCTTCTGGGTGCTTAGCAGACAATACTGGGCACTTGGCAGAAAATAGCATACTACGACTGATAACCATCATTGTCTGCCCGGGTGCCCATGATTGACAGCCGCTGCAGTACGACGACGACGGATACCAGTCGTAATAAACCATCTTCTACCAAAAGGCAAGGGGCTGGTGCAATGCAGCACCACGGCTGCCAGCCCCACAGCTGCCTGCACCCAGATCGCCAATGAAGGCTACCAGTCATGCTGCACCGTCTACCGCCAAAAGGCAGTAAGCTGCTGCTGCTGTTTAGCAATGCAGTCCCATGTTTGCCGGCACCCGGAAGAGATATGGTGACGGTGAGCTGAGCTGAGCGGGCTCAATGCTTGGCGTGGTATGTTGTCTGCACAGGTAACCCAGGTAAAAAGGCGCGAATCTATTGTCTGCCGTTGCTGTGACGGCGGGGGAGGGGCCTGACGCAATGTACCCAGAACCCCTCGCGGTACTGCTTTGCATCATCCGGGCATTGCGATCTCAACCCATAATTCCAATGGGCGCCGGAGGCTCCGGGAACTGTGGGATAGGTACCATAGTGCAATGCGCCGGAAGTCGACGCTAGCCTCGGTACTGTGGACGCGGTCCGCCGACTTCATGCACTTAGAGCATTTTAGGTGGGGACACACACAATCGGCTGCATACAACCGGTTTCTATAAAACCGGCTTCTATAAATCCGACCTAATTCTGTAGTGTAGACATAGCCTGAGTCTATCACTATGAGGTATGTTTTCTACTCCTTTAATCACTTTCATGTGTCTTCTCTGAACCCTCTCCATTTTATCAACATATTCTTGAACTATGGACACCAGAACTTGACTCAGTATTTCAGCAGCCATATCAGTAGTGCCAGAAATAAAATAACCTCTCTATTCCTACTTGAGATTCCCCTGTTTATGCATAAAATATCACATCAGCCCTTTTGGCCACAGTGTTGCCCTGGGAGCTCACGTTCATCTGAATATTCACCACGACACCCAAATCATTTCAGAGTCACTGCTTCCCAGGATACAGTCCCCCACCCTGTAAGCACGGCCCACATTCTTTGTTCCTAGCTGTATACATTTACTTTTAGCTGTATTAAAATACATATTGTTTGCTTGTGCCCAGCTTAACTAGTGATCCAGATCGCTCTATATCAGAGACCTGTCCTCTTCGCTATTTACCTTTCCCTCAATTTCTGTGTCACTTGCAAACTTTAGTGATGATTTTATGTTTTCTTCCAGGTCATTAGTAAAAATGTTGAATAGAGTAAGAACTGATCCCCATGGAACCTCACTAGAAACACACCCACTTGATGATGATTATCCATTTACAATTGCATTTTGAGACTTATCAGTTAGCAAATTTTAAATCTATGTAAAGTGTGCCATGTTAATTTTATATTGTTTTGGGTTTTTTTACTCAAAATGTAGTGTGGTGCCCAGTCAAATGTCTTACAGTGGTCTAAGTATCTGATATCAACACTATTACCTTTACCAATCAAACCTGTAATCTCATTAAAAAATGATATCGAACTAGTTTAACAGGATCTATTTTCCATAAACCCATTGACTGGCATTAATTATATTACCCTCTAATTCTTTATTGATTCACATATCAGCCACTCCATTATCTTGCCTGTGTTTGATGTCAGACTGGCAGGCCTATACTTACCCGGATCAGCCTGTTTTCCCTTTTTAGTGTCACTTCCCCTTTAAACCAGTTCTTAAAAAAAAAAAAAAAAAACAATTCAGCTTTCTTCCTCAATTGTGGCTTTTTGGGCATCTACTAAACAATTAAACAATTCCCAATTATCATTCAAATTTTTCAGATTAAATTCTTCCTTCCATCTGATTTGGCTTATAATTGTTTTCAGGTTTGTGAAGTTTGGACTTTATTCTGTTTGCACATTATAAATGTGACCAAGTCATGATTACTTATACCTAAGCTACCATTAATTTTTAGTTGTGAGATCAGTTCTTCTTTAAATGTCAAGACAAGTTCTAATGTAGAATTCCCTATTGTGGAATTCAACACTTTTTTGAGTTAGGAAATTGTCATCTATAATATTTAGAAATTCAAAGAATATTTTAGTACTGGCAACATGAGGTCTCCAACCTATATCACTCAAATTGAAGTCCCCCATGATCATGCAGATTCCCCCCCCTCCACTGCCCAAAACATTATAGATAGGTCATCGGTCATCCTGTTCCCTAGTGTGATTTGATGGTCTGTAGCAGATACTAACTAACAATCCATCTTGTGCTTTATCTGTTAGCTCACTGATCCATAGGCATTCAATATTTTCTTCCTAGTGATCAGTGACTCAAACTGGTAGTGCCATTCTGGACATAAAGTGCAATTACCTCATCCCTTTTGCCCCATCATTTGTTCCTAAACAGGTTATAAACACTGATTTTAACATTCTAATCATGTGAATCATCCCACCATGTTTGAGTGACACCAACTAGATTGAATTAATGCTCATAAATGAGAAATTCCAATTCCAATTCCTGTTTGTTGCCCAAGCTCCCAGCAGTGGAGTACTGGCAATTAAAAGTTTTATTTGCTTTGTGTTCTTTGGTTCCTTGATTAATTTTGTTCTGAACATCTTGATTTTGTGCTAAACGAGTGCATATATCTTCTTTTAACCTCCCCTTTTGCTATTAATTTAACATCCTCTTGAGTACTGTAGCCAGCCTGTCCAAAGGGGACTGGTTCCCCTTCTATGATGGAGACCCAAACTATACAGTCCCCTCTCCCCGAAGAAAGTAGACCAATGTTCCACAAAACCAAAACCCTCCATCCCACACCACTTACCTAGCCAGAGGTTTACTTCCAGAATCTTCAGCCTGCTATTTTTCTTTGCTCATGGGATAGGAAGGATCTCAGAAAACATCACTTGGACATTCTTCTTCAGCATGCTTCTGAGTTGTCAGGATCCCAACAAGGGCAATTGGGACCACCGGTCAGAGCAAGGGCAAACCTGAGCCTGGGAATAGTGCAGGACTTCATAGTCAGGTTCCAGGTCAGGGTCAATACCAAAAGTCAGAGTCTAAATAAGGAGGCAAAGTCCAAATCAAGCTGAGGTCAAAGCCAGGAGTTCAGAAGCAAGTAACAGGAATGGTTGTGACAGTTACAGGAGATCCACCCTGATGCCTGGATACTTCCTGGAATGCCTCTTGGATTTATATAAGGTGGGGAGCCAAGGAGGCGCCATGAAGATGCTGCCTGTGAGATCCCTTGAGGTGGGATTTCCCATGGTCTGTGTCCACAGTGGCTTGGGGACAGTGGAGAGCAAGCTGGCTACAGCTGCTGCTGCTGGGTGCCAACCTGGAGATGTCAGCTGCCTGCTTGTTCTGAAGGCCTGGATTTTGACCTGGAAGGCCTTACATGAGTTCCCTGAAGTAAGCTATTATCTGCAAGATATCCAGCAGTACATTGTCATTAGTACAGATATGAACCATCACTAATGTATCCCTGTCCATCAACTTCAGAAACTATCCAATCTCAGAGTGACATCTTGTGTCTTGGCTCTGGGAATGCAGCACATTATAATGTTTTCCATCTTTCCCTTTCAGAATGTTCTTTCAATTCTTTTGAAGAGTGAATCCCCAACAAGGATTGTCTGTCTTCCTTGGATTGTCACAGGACCATTTGTTGGCAAGCTTGATTTTCTTACAGGTTGGGCTGAGCTGCCATCTACAGGTGTGTTCTGTAGATCTTTCTTTTCCCTTTCACTGGCTGAATCTTGAGAGGTATCTTCCACAGTTTCCACACTGAGGACCTGATATTGATTTGAATCTTCTAGCTGTATAGAATTCCTCCTGGTCCTCTTCTCTCTTGTGGCTGCATGCTGCCCATCCTCATCTGTCTCCACCATGTAGAATGCTGCCATGACCTCTGGTGGTTATGAACTTCCAGGCCTCCTGTCTGACTTCCTCTCCCCATAACTCCCTGGTGGCCAGCTGCATTCTTCCACAAACCTGGGGTACTTCTGTTTCCTGAACCTGGCGGTCTAGAAACACCTCAGCTTCCCTGACTCTCAGTGGTGTCACAACTTTCCCCTCCAACCCAAGCTATTTCCTCCAGCACAGCTATTACCTTGCACTTCATGCACAAGAAGTCCCTTCTGGCTTCAGACAGGAGAGAAAAAATGGCACATTCATGGAAGGCCATCTTGAAATTGCATATACTCTCCCGCCCAACTCCCTTCAAAACTCTTATCTTAGCTGCCTCTCTCTGTGAGTTTTGAGTTCTCCTAGCAAGTGACATTTTATACCATATCCCCCTGCTTAGCTCAGCTCCACCCCTCACCATTGGGGAGCGAATAACTACTCAAAATTCAAATTAGCTGCCTGCGCATTTTTAAGTACAGTTTAAGATGTTGTTTTTGACTTATGAAGACCTACATGTCACGAGACCTGCCTCTTTTATTGTGCCATATTGCTATGATGGATGCACGTAAGTTGGTTCTAGGCCTTTACTTGCAATTTGCTGCTCCATTGGTCTGAAAAGGCCTGAATCTGTTGACATTTAGGGTGCGCTGAGTATTCATGACATTCTGGGCTGAAATTGCGGGAGGCTGAAGTGCGGGTAGGAGTACTGATTTTTATTTCTTTATCTGCATGTTTAGTTCTGTATAATTTGGGCAAAGGTATTTGTAAAGGGGTATACAACACCAGTACCACCTATTGGTCAGGCTGGGGACAGCAGGTTGTTTCCCTTCTTGGCGTCCCCCCTTTACAGTTATAATTCTATTTTGTGGGGGTCTGTCCCTTCTTTTGTGGCTCAGTCCCTCCCCTTGCCAAGTCACATGTTCCAGTTCACACCTGTTTGGATGTACCAAGAGAAAGTCTGATCATGGAGAAGTCTTTCAGTTCTCACAAAGGTTTTTGGGCGTTTACCTTAGTCCAGGGACTTTGGAGCCTGGGCCCTTGAATAGCCAGGATCTTCCCCAGCTGGATTCTCCACTGAGGTAAAGACTCCCATTGTTTTAGCTGCCTACCACTGGGCCTTGGATCAGAGTCTCGGCCCAACCTCTCCACCAGGCTCCGATCCAGGGCCCAATGGTAGGCATCTAAGCTCTGCACCTGGGGGTGCTAAGCAAATGCCTCCCTTGGTCACTTCATACTTATAACCCATCCCCCTGCCCCAGAGTAAATTAAAGAACTGCAAATAAAGTTTCTGACCTTCACAATCAGTCACCTGTCTCTCCTTTGCAGTCCTCCTTTATCATGTCAGTGTTGCCATGTGTCAGGCAATGAGAACTCCCGGGCAGTACATCCTCAGAGCAGAGGTCTGCTCCCTTCCACTGCCTGTCTCTCTCTGCACTGCTCTGCTCCTTTTAAACTCTGCCTCCAGCTTGTGCAGGCTTTGCAGGTGCGGCAGGACAAGGCTATCTTGGCCCAGAGCTACTCCTTAACCCCTTGACCTCTGGTGCGGGGTATATCCCATCACTGGGTTGAAGTTTAATTTTTGTGGATGAGCTCTTCTTATGAGGAGGAGGACTGCTATTTGCTGCTGCCGCTTTTGCCTTAGTTCAATTTTGTTATCTGATAGGGTACCTAAAGAGCCTGAGAAAGGTTTTATTGTTATTTTTATTTCTATTTCTATTTCAACATACCAAAATAAACGATGCAGGTACTAAATTGTGTCCTACTTGGTAGCAATTTAGAACACCATCAATGGCAATATTAGAATATGAAACAAAGAATAATTCACTTGTACATTACATTGTAGGTGTTAGTTTGCCATGGCAGCATTAGAGCTGACAAACAGTATTTTCCTCTGTTAGAATTTAGCCTTCTCAGCTATTCACAAGACTTGGATTTAGATCGTACATGGAATCAAGATTGATTGAACTGAAAAGCCGCAAACTGATTATCCAAAATCTTACAAAGGAAACGTAGGCACACTGATAAATTTGTCATTCTTAAGCACTTCCATTATTGTAAACAATAAAACCTGCTCTGATACGAGGCATTCACACTGATTCATCAAATGAATACATTGTCATGCACTGAGAAATGCATATATGGCTCTTTTTAGGTTTATGTTAACAACAGACTTGGCATGAAAAGTCATTTGGGACACAAGCTCTCAGCTGTAGTTATTCCCACAACTGGGGACTTTTATGCTGTTCACAAATAATTATTCTAATGTACCTCAGTTTGTTCCTCTTTTGAAAGAGATAAGAGCTTTAAAACAATGTTTTTGGAAATGCCTCAGATATTTCAATAAAAAGTGGCCCTTACACAAAGATCATATTACATTGCAAGTCTAGGCTCTTTGTGTATGCATGTGAGGGACTACATACACATATGTAAAAAAAAAAAAAAATGAACAGGAGTACTTGTGGCACCTTAGAGACTAACAAATTTATTTGAGCATAAGCTTTCGTGGGCTACTTATGCTCAAATAAATTTGTTAGTCTCTAAGGTGCCACAAGTACTCCTGGTTTGTCTTTTTTTTTTTTTTGCGGATACAGACTAACACGGCTGCTACTCTGATACACATATGTAGTAGGCACACTAGCGGCTCCCTCTATCACAGCCTCCCTGGATTCAGAAATGTACCTGATAAACAACAGGAATGGGAAGAAATAATTGGTAGGAAGATCCCCACAGTTCTAGCAATACAGCCAAGTGCTCAGCTGTTCAGCTAATGTTTCTGTTAACTCAAGCCTGCAGGGAACCTTCAATCCACACAAAAAAGGATAATCCTCATGCCAAACCTGAACTGCAAATTAAGAGTTTGGTGCCATTCTAATTCTGTTTGACACAAATCACTCTACAGTCTCTCAGAAGGAGGGGGAAAAAAAGGACCCATGTTTTATTTGCTGAGTTTTAGGGCAGGTCTACACAATGGGTTTAGGTCGACTTATTGCGATATCTACACCACGCTGGGTCGACGGGAGAAACTCTGCCGCTGACTTACCTTATGCTTCTCATTCTAGTGGAGTACCGGAGTCGACGGGAGAGCGATCTGCAATCAATTTAGCAGGTCTTCACTAGACCCACTAAATCGACCCCCGGTGAATTGATCGCCGCAGCATCTATCCACGATAAGTGTAGACATACTCTTAGTTACTAGAACTCTATCAATAGAAACATAGTGAACAAACAGTAAAATCTCTGTTTGATCATTTTTGTTTTAGTTTTCCTTTGCTGTCCACCCCAGGCAGGTAAACAATGTGAAAAGAACCATCTAATTGCAGAAACCAGAAAATATAGATCAAATGGGCCAGCGTGATCTCTCACAACAGTGTCTAACCAGAGTAACATCACTGAGTTAATTGAGTTACTCTAGATTAACAAAGATGTGAGATCAGACACTAATAGAAGTACTTGTTAAATATATTCAATATACAACCAGAGGAGGGCAAAGTGTTTGCAGTGTTACCTGACTGGCTAATTAATGACAGCACAAGTACCATAGCCATATTCAAGCAACTTTTCATTTGCATTCTCTAATAAGGTACAGTAGAATGCTCTGGGATAGATGCTACCAGCAATCATAGAATAAAAATTCATGGTATATTTTATAAGAATTTAATGTGAATACTGGCCACAAACTTCTTTAGAAAAAAAATGAAGATTTCCATTTTTCTAAAGAGATGAGCCTGATTCTTTAGACTGGGAATCAGGAGGACAGGGCTGTACTCTCAGCTCTGCGACGGACTTGCTGTGTGACCTTGGACAAATCATTTCATCTCGCTATGCCTCTGTTTCCACTCTCACCCTTTTTCTGTCTTGTCTCAATAGACTGTAAGCTCTTTGAAGTGGGGACTGTCTCTGACTGCGTCTTTCACTAGGTCTACACTGGGGGGGCGGGGAAGGGTCGACCTAAGATACGCAACTTCAGCTACGCGAATAGCGTAGCTGAAGTCAGCATATCTTAGGTCGATTTACCTGGCCGTGAGGACAGCGGCGAGTCGACTGCTACCGCTCCCCCCGTCAACTCCACTTCCACCTCTCACCGCGGTGGAGTTCCGGAGTCGACGGCAGAGCTATCGGGGATCGATTTTATCGCATCTACACTAGACGTGATAAATCGATCCCCGATAGATCGATCACTACCCACCGATCCGTCGGGTAGTGTAGATGTACCCTTTATACTGCTTAACACAATGTGGTCCTGGTTGGGACCTCTCATCACTATTCTAATAACTAGTAATAATAATTCAACTAGCTATATAATTTTAAAATAACACTATTTCTAGACAGTGATGGTGCTGTATAAATGGGGATCACAGGTGAGGTCCAATTTTTTTTGCTTGTGCACATATTTGCATGTGATGTCTTGCTTGCATGTACAAATACAGGTATTCCACGTGTAATTAAGAGCTTTGTAGATACCATTTTGGAGGCCTGTTTAAAATGTTGGCCCTGGAAGAGTCAAGAGTCTGACTTGAAGTTTTAAAAAAATAGAAGACTTCTGGGAGATTGGATTCCTAGATATGGTGATTTTTATATGGCACTTTTTCCATGTTAATTTACAATCAGAGTTCCAGAGGGAGCCACTCAATCTGCCTTCTAATGGATTGTTGTGCAGAAGACAAGCAGCATGCACCATGAATGGAGAGAGAGAATGAAGCCTTTCAATAATGTCAATTCACAGCAATAATGAAGACAAAGGGACATAAGGAAATCTCATTAATACAAAATTATACTTTGGTGACAAAATCTAGGAAAGGGGAAAAGCAAAATAAGACAAGATAAAAGTGAAATAATGCAGATTTTATATTTGTTCCCCAAGGGTGATTGGACGATAGAAACATCATATTATATCCAAAAGTTATACTCTCTCCAAAGCTGATGGAGGGTATCACATTGGAGATCTCATATTTACACATCCAGAGAGGAAACTTAGCACTTCTTGATTGTGCTCAGTCTCCAGCAGCCTTCTGGCTCTAAAAAGCAACCAGATCCTTTCTGAAAGTCATTATACAGTTGAATGAAATGGCACAGGATCAAACAAATGCTCACCCTTTGGATTTTCACCAGAAGGAAAGATTATTATATTATTTCCTCCACAGATGTTCCCTTGCTCCAGACCCAAGGAAACAGGAAGTGGAAAACTGTTGTATGCCAATAATTATTTTTGCTTTCCTTATCCAGCCATGCTAGAACCAGCAGACTATAATGCACTGGAAATTGTTCTCCATAATTAGATAGTGGTTGATTGAGAACTTGAATAACCACCACTCCCTGTTTAAGTAAGCTTTTACGATTAGTTATGTCAGTTTGACAACGAGGAGTCCAGTGGCAACTTAAAGACTAACAGATTTATTTGGGCATAAGCTTTTGTGGGTAAAAAACCCACTTCTTCACACCAGACTAACACGGCTCCCCTATGATACTTGATACTATGTCAGTTTGGAAACCTTAGAAAAGGGCTACAACTTTCACCCTCTACAAAATCTGCCTCCCTCTTCTCATGTGAACTCAATGCGATGTTATTTGTAGAATCTCTCCTTGCAACTTAGTGCAGTTGATATAATACAGTTCACACTTCACCTGCCTGCCTTTGCACCAGAGCAAAAATGAAAGAACAAGTAGGATGACTGCAGTAGACTTCCAAATAATGTATTATCTATTACTTTTCTTTTTTTCCCTTTAACTGCAGATTTGAGAGAGAATAAAAAATAAGCTCCTTAAAGAAAACACAACTCTCAAACTCAGGAGAAGCCTTAGGGAAGTTACAAGTCAAAATAGGAAAAAGAGTGGCAAAAAAAAAAAATCATTTAAAGTGGGTTATACTGGTCAAAAAAAAATCTTCAGAACAATACCCAGGAAATATTACCTTCCCTTGGAAACTGAATTTAACTTTTATTAAAACTAAACGGAGTAAATGTAATATCTGAAAATAGAAATCTTATTTGGAGGGATAATTACGTGAACTTTTAAGTTTGCCGACAGACTTTCAGCATTTATCTTTCTTAAGACAGTTGAGCTCTAAGAAACATTAACTAGTTAAGCCCCCAATCCTGCAATGTGATCTACACAGGTGGACTGATGAAGAACACCACTCAAGTTAATGGAGCTCCATGTCAATGCACCAGTCTATGTGCATGCAGAATCAGGGCCTTTTGTTAGTTTAGTGCAAGGGTTTTCAAACTTCATTGCACCACGACCCCCTTCTGACAACAAAAATTACTACATGACCCCAGGAGGGGGGACCAAAGCCTGAGCCTGCCCAAGCCCCACTGCCCGGGTGGGAGGGGGGCAAAGCCCAAGCCCCACCACCCTGAGTGTGGGGGGCCAAAGCACAAGGGCTCCAGGCAGGGGGCCTGTAACCTGAGCCCCACCACCCAGGGCTGAAGTCCTCAGGCTTCGATCCCAGGCAGTGGGGCTTGGGCTTTGGCAAATCTAACACCAGCCCTGGCGACCCCATTAAAATGGGGTTGTGACCCACTTTGGAGTCCCGACCCACAGTTTGAGAACCGCTGGCTTAGTGAAATACTTAAGGGTTACCTAGGACAGTGGTTCTCAATTAGCGATATGCATACTCATGGGACTATGCAGAGTTCTTTCAGGGGGTACATCAACTCATCTATATATTTGCCAAGTTTTACAACAGGCTATGTAAAAAGCACTAACAAAGTCAATACAAACTAAAATTTCACACTGACAAAATGAGAAAGTAAGACATTTTCCAGTAATAGCGTGCTATGATATTGTATTTTTATGTCTGATTTTGTAAGCAAGTAGTTTTTAAATGAGGTGAAACCTAGGGTACAGAAGACAAATCAGACTCCTGAAAGTGATACAGTAGTCTGGAAAGGGTGAGATTCATTGATCTAGGACACTTACCACTGCAGTGTAGGATAATACACAAACTAAAGTTTAGAACATGCAGTAAAGAATATGGCAGCCAAATAATAAACATACTTTGTGCATAATGGCACTGTAGGTAGGTAGGAGTAGAAACTAGAATCTGGCTCAAGAACCACAATTCACACCCATGTCTTATCATTAAAAGTGGTAGCTGCTGACAGTGACCTTGATTCTATATGCTTTGACACTGGTTAAGTGTCAACTCTGAAGGACGAGTGCATGGGAGACTTATGCTACCCAAAAATGAGTAAACATAAAAGGAATACTGAAGTCAAAACAGAAAACGCAAAGCCTTCTCTGAAGTACCTCCACTGGAAGAGTGCCATCTTTTAAATCACTAACCCCACTTTTCTGTAGCATTCTGGAACTAAAATAAATGCAGCTATGACAATTTACACTAGCTGAGGTCCTGCCCAATGGTGTTTATTGGAAATACGTTAGTGCAATGCTGATGTTAATCCAAAACTAAAGGATAGCACTTCTTATGGTATTCAGGAATTAAGACACCTGACTCACATCAATGTTACTGGGAAACAAGAAATTAAAGCATGCACATGGCATTGAAAATACACCTCTCTATGGGCCATTTTTTCTCATCTGAAGCCTGTCTATTCTTCCTTATTTAATACTAAACAGAGCCTCAATCATCAAGGTTCCTCCTCCCCAACAAGAAATAATTAAAACACTTTAATTTTTATTTTCTTGTTCTATACAAGCATGTTTATTATCATTAAGTGACAGTTCCTGAAACGTATTGCTGAGTCTAATATTGCCAGTCCTGTAGTGAAATCACTAAGTTAAATTGTTTATTGAAAACTAGCTTTTAAAAATTATCACATTATAATCTAAATATGAGTCAATGAATCCTATTTCAGTAATCCATTATGATTCTGCAAGGCCATCAAAATTCAATTAGATTTTACATCCATACACATTCAATAGATGTGTCAACCTAAAGTTCATAATTAGTAAGAGATGGAAATTGCCATCCTTTGTCTAGCCATAAAGATACTTATTGGATGCAGAGTCATCAAAAGCAGAAACCTATTGTTTAAAAGAGTCAATTATTTTGACTAATTCAAGTAGTCAGTGACTTCAAATTGAAAACCCAGAAGCCCTTTCATTACATTTCATTTAGGATTAGCAACATTTATGATTGGGATATTTTATAAATGATGGCTGTTCATTACTCATTGGTATAATTAGACTGTATATAATTGTTCAAGTCAGATTTGACTAGTGCTATTTTAGGAAAGCTAAAACCTGCAGAGTAAATCTGAAAATGTTCAGCTATGACCACAAAGAAGAATATTAAATGACATGATTTGGAGCTCTGCTACCTGTGATTTTTTCAGTTCATATTTTAAACTATAATAAAGGTATGGTACATAAAAGAAATAAACACATAGCAATTGAAATACACCTTAAGACAAAGAGGACCATATTCTCTGCTTGTGAACACTGGCATAGCTCTGCTGCAGTCACTGAAGAGATATACAATCCAGTGTCTCACAAGTATGAAAACTAACCTTATTCTATCGGGAACTTAATAGCGTGGAAGTGATATAAATAATCACATATGTTTGGAGATAGAACAGACTCTACTTGCAATGAGAACAGAGCCCGCACAAATCTTGTTTTGCTATTTCTCCTTGATTTACCTTCCAAACAAAAACAGAAAAAAAATGATCACTGTTGTATTCAGAAGTTCAGATTGGATTCATGAGAAAAATGTGGAATATGGCTTAGAACCATTGCTTAAAAAATAAATAACCATGACAAGGTGTGAAAAAAAAAATCAAATAAATTAATGTAGCAACTAACACTACAGTGGGATTATAAAAAATGTTATGAAAAATATCTAGATTTCCTGCATCTTATTTTCACCTGTTATGAAATTGTGTTTTAATTTAAAATGCAAAGTAACAAGTTAACATTATCTATGGCCTTCAGAAAAAGTGATAAACATAGGCTCTTGTGACAGATATTGCAATCTCATGAAATATCTTTGGGTACCATATTGTATTAAGTTATGTATCACTGTGGGCCAGGGATTGTATGCAATTCCAGTGGAGAGAGTTACCATGACTCCTCCAGGAACCAAAAATAATGGGAGAGATTAAGATGAACCACTCAAGATGTAAATGCCTCCAGAGAGGTACCATCCCCTGAGGAGGTTTGCATATACTGGTTCAGCAGGGTTTTCCAGAGACCAACAGACAAAGAAAGGCTTTTGGCATAAAAAGGCTGTGTTTAACCTGACTCAGACCCTTCTTTATGATTCAACAAATGGACAAGATTGTCTGTCCAGTGGGACTTTGGCCTACAAGGGCCCCATAAAACTGATAGGTGACTTTTTAGTGTGTGTTTACATCTGTGTGTTAATTTAAAGATGTCTTGTAATTCTTTTACTTTAAAAATAAATGTGCGCTTAGAAAGAGCAGTGTGGTAACTTGTAACTGCAGGATTGGAGCTCTCAGAGAAAGTAAAGCACAGGTGCCGTTTCTTATGCAGACTGTGTAAGGGACCAGGGTGTAGTTGGTCTGGCCCCGCTGTCATAGCTGGGCTGGATCCCATATGTCAAGGATGGTAATCAGTGAGCCAGGGTCAGAGGAATTGCTAGACTCAGGTTCAATAAGCAAGACTCAGGGCCAAAGTCACACCAGGGTTGGAGACTGGAGATCAAAGGTAGTACCAGGCTAGAGTCAGGAGACAAGAGTCAGTGTCAGAGTCATGCTGAGATCAGAGGCTGGAGATCAGGGGAGGAGGTGAGGTCTGGAGTCAGAGCAGGGCCAAAGTCTATGTAGTTGCCCCACATAACTTTCTGGGGGACCCTACAGAGTTAAATGGTGTGGTGAGCCAATCAGAGGGCCATGGAGTACTCTGTCACTCTGAGTCCCTTGGGTGGTACTGCCTCTGGGACCTGTTCTCTACAGTGCTCCTTGGCTGTGGCTCTGCATGGTCTCCTGATGGCACTGTGAGAACAACAGCCATCCCACGCACTGCAGACTTGGGTTGTAGTCATGGCATCCTTACTGACTGGCTTGCTGGGGACATCACAGTGTAAAGCAGGGGGCTATCCAGCCTTAAAACCCCTGCTCTGAAGGGAGTGGGACAAGAGTCCCTGCCCAGAAACCGGTAATGGCTAGAGACCTGACTGGGCACTCCTGGACTAAACCATGTTGGGGGAGGAGGGAATACAGGTGCAGTTACCCTGAAATTGTGACAACCCTGATTTTGAAAGGTACTTAGTGCAGGCACAGGCACCCATCTACATACTGCACCCTCCAGGATCAGCACCTACTACTTTCCTTCACATCTCATAACTAAACATAAATCACAAATACCATATGTGATTCACTATTAACAATGAAAACTTTAGATAATGAGGAAATAGATACTTTCTGTATATAATGGAATTTACTGGGGGGGCCTGGGAAGAAGGAAGTGCTTTTTAAAAAGTGGGATTCCAGTAGCATCATTCACATCATAGCAGGGATATAACATACTGTTAAGACTAAAAATTTTATCCTGGATGCTTATTATATGAATAGTCCTTACTGAATCCTGTGCCATACCATGAGTAATGACTCCTCACGCGAGTAAGGGTTTTCAGAATCAGACACTACCATTTTAAAATGGTACTCAGCCTAGCCCATAATTTTTGCAGGCACAATCTTTCCTGTCTTTAACTGTACCCACAATCAACTGCAGGCAAAAATGATAGGATTTAATCACAATCAGGTAAATACTATCATTTGTTCCCGCAATCAATTGCAGTTGCAAAATTAGAGGCACTCTTTCAAAATCAGACCATTTTAATGGTCTGTGATTGACATAACCAGGGCCCAGGTATGATTTATCATAAGGCTGCTTGGGAAATGTGAAAGATGTGCATTTTCTAGACTGTAATTTATTAATATTTTTCTTTTAAAAAATAGTTTTGGACTACCAAAACTGGGTTGGACAAATATATGAACACATTGGATATAACAAGGTAAAATCTTATTAGATATCTATAACTATTTACTTGTCGTTATTATAATTTTCTTATTCCTACAGATAACAGATGGCAATTGCTGACAATTCAGCACTCATAGCCAATCATGCTCATTATACAAACACTTTCAGCAAAAATCTTGGGACTTAGGTAAAACCAAATTAAATTTAAAAAGTGATTAGATGATAATAGCCATACAGAAATGGGTATATTAGTTTCTGCTACAAAAGTGCTAACTAAAGTCTCAAGCCATAAAATCCATATCTGGGCTCAGGTTTGTATTTCAACTCCCAGATCTCCAAAGATCAGGGTAGTTCATAAATGAAGCTTTGGTTCAGCCCAATTCTGGGAGAAACTTTAATTGTGAAATTTGGATATGAACTCAGTTCTGGATTTCAGACGCCCTCACAGTTCAGCCTTTGGTGCTAACTGGATCCTTTTTCACTTTATACCTGATAAAATGAAAGAATTGACTCCTTTTCCAAACGTCTTGTTGATTGCTGACTGCTAACTAGCTCAGCTCTAATGGTCTGGATTTCTGACTACACTGACAGAAAGGGATCAATCTAACACCTTTAGACTTTTGATGAGTTTTATCACATCGTTTTTGATGTGTGAGTAAACTGGAAAAATAAATGAAAAAGTTGTTAGGTGAACCACTCAAATGCTGCTCTGCTTGGGAACCCATTGACATTACTTGCTTTAGAGGGTCTGAAATATGTTCAATGGCTTGTTTTAACCAATAATCCCCATTCAGTTTACCAGTTTGCCCTCCATCATAACTCCTAAGGGAGAGCTCACAAGATGGTTTTAGTGGATCTTGACTAAAAAATATTTTTCCAAAATGTTTTTTCAGGTTTTATTTAGAAGTTCAAATTAAATTTGGAGATGGCAATTATAGTTTTCTCCTATTTACACACATGCACACTGTAAAGAACACAGGCCGTCTCTGGTGTGAGTGACTTTGTTTGACCAAATGAATAACAGAAGTGAGTATTGCTGAGAGATACTTAAAGATACTTTTTAATTGTAGGCAAAGTGTTACTAGCATAAAGGCTGTATACTTGTCCTAGCCACTACCCCACATCTTAATTATGACATTGGGAAAATAGCCTAACTCATTGTCATGAGAACATGTGGAAATGTGTGAATGCATATCCTTGAATAAGTCATGAATGTTTAAACAATCAAAACTTATCACATGACTACTTCTGCTGTTCTGTTTTCAAGAGACATCTATTTGCAGTTAGTAATGAATTGGGTTACAACATGTACAGCCTAGCCTGGAAACTTTGATGCAACTCCAAGACCAAAGTGTCAAGTCATTGGTCCCTGATGACCTACACCGACATGCTGGGACCCCTACCTGGACAAGAGTATGTCTGAGACGGAGCAGAGGAATTACTGATCTCTAAAACAGATGCCAATCATGTGGAGAAAAAGAGGGTGGGGCTCTCTTGCACCAACAAGATACCTGAAGCTGTATCCTGTTCTGTTCCCTAGACTGGCCACCTGGTGGAGAAGTGAAGAGCTCTGACACTGACTAAGTCGAGCCAGAGATGTAACCAAGAGAGAGGTAAAGCTCAAAATCTCAGTGCATACGAAAATGCAGATCATGTCTTATCAAAGATACTGGTCAATATCAATTTAAAGCCAAACTCGGACCAATCATGTGAGTTAGAGACATTAAAAAGAAGGTGGTCTGAAGAACCTTCTGTAGAGCAATTTGAGGATGCTCAAATCGCTCCAAAACCACTAGTGTGTTTGTGCATGTATGTATCTGTGTGTGTGTTACTAACTGTTCCCCAAAGTACACACTAAACCCGTAAGTCTGTTATTGAAACAGTGAGGGATCCCTGGGTTAAATCAGTGACATTTTAAAGCTTTTCTAAGGCTGGAGTTTAATAAATCATTTTGTGTTTTTGCCAGACTATCAGAGACCTATAGGCATTGTGTAACATGGGAAGGGAAATATATTAGACAAACCAAGCTTAATATAATCTTTGTGGTCAGCCAAGCTTAATGGGAGAGATGTAGCCAAAAGGAAGCTACCAGGAAAGCATTGTTCTTCCTTAAAATCAAGGTGAAGTAACTACTGCTGCTTTCAGCAAATTGAGTTAAATTAAATCTAACAATTAACGTTTTGATTGAGTTCCAGCTGCAATATCAAACTGACCATTGTAATGTATTTCTTGTAAATTAAGTCAGGAGACCTAAGTTCACCTTGCTAGTAAAATATTTCACTGAAACTTATGTTTATTTTATAATTGCCAGCCTAATCTTTTAATTTTATACAATACACACTGAACTGGTTCATTTTCTAAATATTCAACGCAGACAAAGTTACCTATATTGGAGAAAAGGTAAAAGCCTTTACAGTAATTCCTGAGCCCATTCTATATTTCAGTAATTTAAAATATAGCCCTATTATTCCAACAATGCACATAAACATATACATACATGTCTAAGAAACACAGTATCCGCTGAAGTTATTTTGGATGCTGATTTTCATTTATTTAGCTATCTAATACACCTCTCTCATGGTTTATTCTCCACTGTCTAAAAGCCAAATGTTCAGTATTGCCTGAAATGTAAAATGGTTGAAAAGCTTTTTACCTTTTCAATTTTGATAAATTGACTTTTTACTGATTTTGAATCCAATGGCTCTTCAGCAATTGAAGCCATCAAATCCTAAATGATGTATGTTTAAGTAATGCACCATGAAGCTTTGGCCTGAAGTAGTTCTCTAAAATTCTTCAACAGGATCCTGGCAAGTCTTGATAAGACACTAAATAGGCATTGCTAGGTAAAAGCCTTGCTCATTAAACCCTAATGCTGTGGATTTTGAAGTGGAATCTCTTTTTTTTTTTAAATGACCAATACGGCTTTTGGAATAATTAGACTTTGTTGTACATTTTCCCTTACAAGGAAATAATACACAATGTTTTAAAAGTGTGTGTAAAGCTAAACACTGCATTGTCAAAAGAGCTTCTCTGTGCCATGGCTGCAGGTAGAACTCCTGAACATTTTTCTAATGGGCATCTGGCTCAAGAGTGAAGGTTTTTCAAAGTAGCTGAAAGTCTTACTTCCTAATAGGCTGCTCTCTCTTCACGGCTGCCCTAATATCTTCATTAGACTCAGTGCATAGATTAAGTCTGAAAAGTTTAAAACTATAACCTGCCATCTGGGGGGCAATTTAAAGATTTGTGTGCATAGAATCCAATGGGGATGACAGCATAAAATGCCTCTTATTACAATGTCACAGTACTGCCAATGCCAAATATTTGAAAATCATGAGCTAGGCCTTAAAAACTCATGTATTAAACTTGATGAGATTTTTATAAATATCAGAAATTTGAAAGTCTTTTCCTTGGCATCCTGGTTTCTGAACTTTTTGGGTATATTCATGTTATGTTTACACATTATTCTCTGCAACCATCAGGGCTAGAAGCTTACTTTTTTAAAATGAAAGCTGAGTTTCTCATGAATAACTTGACTCCAGGAGCTGCGGCGTTAAGAAAAAATACCCAACATCTACATACTCAGTATTTTTTAAACACTGAGGTCATGAATATAATTCTTTTCTCAGGGAGTGGGGGGATGGTATAGGGTATGATAAGGTGAACTTAGTAATGGCTTGAATCAAACAGTTGCAATGAAACAGTGTTGTGAATTAAGAGTCTATTGCTGTCTCCTAATATATGTATAAGTCACTCATGTGCATGGAAATTAAATGTGTGCCTAGAGAAAACAGAACCCACTAAGACTTTAAAAAGGCATTGCTAGATCCCTCTTTTTTTGCTAAAAAGCACAGGGGAAAAAACAGTTTAGCAACTGAATATTGGAGGAAGAGAGGAGAGAACACAACAATGTTATTGTTTAAATTTGCTTTCTTTTCCATCAAGAAATACCTAGAAGTAGTATTTTTCTATTTTGGAATTATCAGGATCATCAAACTTATCAATGTTTTGAACTACCACTTGCATGAAATTTTCTCTATTGAAGGATACATTTGCTCATGAAGAATATGAAGAAATCCATATCCTGCAATTTCTGAGATAAGTATGAAATCTCACAACCTCACTGTTCACTTTCCTTTCCAGATCATTAATAAATACATTAAACAACATGGGACTTACTTATTACTGAACCTTGAGGCACCTCAATGTTAACCTTTTGCCACGATGAAAATCAACATAAAATCCCATCTATTTTCTGCCTCCTAGCCAGTTTTTGATCTAAGAGAGTAAGTTCCCCCTCACCCTATGAAAACTTAACTTCTTTAGTAGCTTCTTGTGCTAGACTTTGTAAAGGCCTTTCAGAACTCTAAATAAATTATGCGAACTGGTTTTCCTTTATCCTCGTTCAGTAACTGATCCTGCATACCCATATGCTTTAAGTATATGATTGCGAGTAGCCTTATTGATTTCAGTAGATAAGTTAAGCATGATTGTACCAGCATAGGTATCTAGTTTTTTTATTGGCTCTCAATAATCATAATAAGAATATTAGTGTTCTAATCACTTCCTTTTTAACTTCAAGTTTTTATTCAGATTGAAATCAGAGCCTATGTTTTTAGCATCGAAACAAAACAACACCACCACCAAAACTTTCAAATATATATTATGTTTATGCAAAAACTTCAGAATTCCAGAAAGGTTAAAAAATACCACTCTCTCTTTCTCTCAAAAATAAACAAACATATATGTTGCTCTGTGTAACAACATGAGTGAAACAAGCCATTTGTTCCTTACAGACTTTTTTTTCACTATATATAAAAACAATACAATTTTTGTATAAGCTATTCACATACACTAAGTGAACCTTAACTACCAACAGCGAACTTTGCACTTTTGCCTACTAATCCCCACTTTTGATACCAGGTGCTGCAGTAATGCGTGTGGTTTCATTAATGAAGATAGTTACCTAATTCTATATTTGATGTTGAAAGTTAAGCTGCATTAGTAGTAAGTGTGAAAAACTTATCTAAAACAGGCAAGATATTTCAAGGGAAATAATATATACCAAATGAGAAAAACCTAGTTAATCAACTTTTTGGAATAAGAGGCAATGTACCTTAAATTGAACTGTACAAGAAATGATAGTTATGCTCGAAGACAGAGGTTCTCAATCTGTTGTCTGCGGACCACCAGTGGTCCACGAGCTCCATTCAGATGGTCTGCGGATAGTTCCCTGTAAGGTGCATGCCTGAGCAGCCACACACAAGAGAATGAAGGGCCACCCACCTAGTGGAGCTGCAAAGGTGTGGCTCCAGTAAGGTGCCTGGACCTGGAGAAGATGCACATGTAAGGTGAGGTGGTGGGTTTGGGGGGGAATAGGAGGTAGATGATAGGGGCAGTGGGGGCAGAAGAGGGGGTGGGAGGAATTTGGGATGTGGAGGGCTGTAGTGGCCAGAGAAAGAGGTGACTTTCCCCAGTTCCAGGGCTGGGGCTGCCGGGGAGAGACAGCCCTCCTTCCCAGCGTCAGCTCTGTGGCTGCTGTGGCAGGGGAGAGACCCCCCTCCTTCCCAGCCCCAGCTCAGGGGCTGCTTTGGTGTGGGAGAGAGGGCACATCCATCACATTAGAAAGGTAAGAATACAAAAAAAAAAAAAGAAAAGTTTGAGAACCACCGCTCTAAGAAACATAACTCGTGGAAAAATATCTGAAGGGCTATACAAACATTAACACTTTTAAATTTAACAGATGCTCATGAAGGTAGCTCAAGATGTTTCAGATAATTTTTAAAAGGACAATGTCAAGCTGACAGAGCCAATATTTAGCCTACTCTAAATATAACATCATTAAAAACTTTGCTTGGGCCCGAAAAATCTATCATCCCTTCTAAGAGCTGCAATGATTACAGATTTACTGTATTAGATAAGGCCATTTTTCCAACCTGTCCTGTTACTTGCTTTCCTCACTGTCCAAAGCAATCTGATTCTAGAGAGGAAGATTAAAAATACACAATGCGTCTATTCAACTGTGCAATGCTTTACATGGGAGAACAAATCTCTCTGGACCTTTGCAGTAATCAGTTTATATCCTGAAGTGGGATTTTTAATTTACCCTTTCGATTACCTTGGTTTGCATAGCTTTGAACATTATTAATGCCAAATACTATGGCTAATTTTATGACTATGACTTCTTGTGGTACTGATGCCAACTACACTGCTGTTGGGCTTATCACTAATAAGTTTAATGACTAGATTGTTTGCAATGTATTAATCAGAGCAAAGAAATACACAACACTTCACTCAACCCTGCCTGCTCTCTAAGAGAAAATTTACATTTGAATAACTTATACTTCCACACAATTGGAGAAATAAGAAAGAAAAATGACTGATACTGGGGTAATTTCAGGCTAACCAGCAGCTGGCTAGAATATTGCCAGCGAAGGTCCAGTTCTGGGCAGTGATGAGCACCTCACTACCTCCCATTAACTTTGCTGGAACTGTGTGCACTAAATGCTTTGTAGGGTTGGGTCTTTAGTAAGTATCTAATTCTGTGCACACACAAACCTCTTTTTCACACTCTTGGGGTTTTTAGCCTGTGGGCCAACAGCTCCATACAGATGAATAATTTGTACATAAGGCCTTAATCAAGCAAAATGCATAAAGTTAAAGCATGGGCATAGTCCCATTTAAGTCAAGGGGAAGTGACAACAGCCTGCAATGCCTATAAGTCATGCCTACAATCATACAAAATCCACAGGCTTACAAAATTAATTCTGACAAGCCAAAATTCTATTAAAATTGGGGATGGGAAAACCCACTGGTGCTTTGGTCTTTGCAAAACCTATGATTTCTGAAACTTTTTAAAAAAATGTGTTTTGAATTTTACAAAATAATTCCTACCTTTAATTTAAACCCTTGGTTTTGGAGGAAAAATTTATTTAAAAACAAACAGAAAATCATGTTTTCCTTTAAAAAGAATGAAATAACTTAAGGACAGGAAATGTTTTGTAAAACTCTAAAGGCTCAGCAAAACCCAAAACTATATATTCTAAACATTTAACTGAATTAATTAGAAACTTGTTCTATGCAAATAATAGAGCTTCATGCTTGAAATGAACTCTTTCTTAGGTTTCTTTTGTGGACCTACCAGAGAATAAAATAAGCTTACAAAAATGTACAGGATTCTTATTTTGCCAGAAACAATGTAAACTCAAAACCTCAAAAAATTCAATTTATCATAATCGAGAATCCACCTAAATGAAAACTGCCTAGCAATTAATTGTGATTACACAATCCTTTTATAGAGGAGAATATTTGTATGTACAAATACTGAAAAAGAACAACTGTATTTTAAAAATGATGCTATACACAATTATTGCTTTCCAGAGCACTTTTCAATTCATGAGTGACATTTGAATAGAAATATCAAAAAGCAGATAGGTCTCCCTCAAGTTAGTTAGATGCTATGGTTTGCTGAATGGAGAAGGCAATGGAAGACATTTGTACAACTTGCTAGCTATCCATTTGAATTAAGCAACTAAGAATGGACTGCTGCACATGAAAATTATTTCATTCATGTCTGAGGACAGTAGCACATAAGACAGACAAGAAAGCACTGATCTCCCCTAGCTTTTCAGGATTTAAATGTCAAGCATAGTAATTTGTTCTCCATTACCATTTGCAAAGAGTTTTTGAATAAATTTATTTATTAAATACTTCATCAGTTAATGTTTATCTGCTTATTTGCTTAAATATATTTATGTTGAGAAATTCCATATCAAAGATATCTATTCTAAACTATTCTTCACAGCAGATCCCAACATTCTGACTGTCCTTTCTATATTTTTGTTGGCTTGCAAAACACAGAAAATATGGTGACGCTGGGCTGCAATTATTATAGCTATGTCTACACTACAGGGCCTACGCAAGCATAGCCTTCAATGTAGATGCAGTTCAGCTGTGCCACAGAAGGAGTTCTGCTGGTGCATGAACACCACTTCCCTGAATGACATTAGCTACATTGACAGAAGCACACTTCTGTCAGCATAGTTGTGTCCACACTGGGGGGTTTTGTTGGCACGATGGATTATGTCTCTGTGTACATTTTTTTTTTATTTCACAGCCCTGACTGAAAAAAGCTCTGTCAGTATAAATTTTTAAGTATAGACCAAGCCTATGAAATACTGGTGAGAAGTGAGCTGGAGAAACATAATATCTGCTTGCAGTGGATGACCAAATGATTTTGTTTTTAATTTTGAGAAACGGAATGGCAAATAGACATCCACCTTCTGATGCTAAAAACTAAAGCCTCTAGCAAGCATTAAAGCATACGCTTTCACTGAATTATGGTAAAAATAATATTCCTAAATTACATGCACAAAATATTTAATTCCATATGAAAAGCAGGTAATTGCATGTTAATTTGAAATTTCCATTCATGCAAGTGCATCTTTCATGCATAACAGCATGTGTTTTCATGCTAAACTGAGGGATGCAATTATGAAAAAACAGTCCCCAAATGTGTATGTCTTCAGAGTTCATGTACATAGTGGCACTGTCAAGCTGTGCAGCAAATTTAAGAACTCCAGCCAGAGTAGTAAATGTTCTACTAAACAAATTGTTCTGTATCTTCTGAGATATTTGTCTGCTGCTGTGTATGTATCCGGGGAAACAATTAAAAAAGAAAAAGAAAAAACTGACAAATGTTGTCAGAAGAATACTCATGGAACAGATATTATGATAAGTGCAAAGCCCTTATCAACACATCTGTTATTTGAAGATTCCACTCACCGACAACTTCAAAGATGATCATTGGGGTTTTTTTGGTTATAAAAAGCAGCTTTTGTTTCTTCTATTTGAATCAAACATACTTTAAAGTATTTCAGAGAAAATTTAAAAGCAGAAACCCATTGCCAAAATATTGTAAACAGCAGCCACCACCAGGTATCACCACAGTCTTCTAAGGTCTTTGAGTGGGAGCCAACAGTCAGCCTTGGGAAGACAAGCTGTGTTGTTAGTTTTCATTACACAAGGTTCTCTGTAGAGGCAGTGCTTGCTGGACAGTTTGATCTGTGCTTTGGTCTCTGATTAGAGTCAGTTCCTTGCTTTGTGGGAATCAGAACTGGAAGGGACCTCGAGAGGTCATCTAGTCCAGTCCCCTGCACTCATGGCAGGATTAAGTATTATCTGACCAGGCCTGACAGGTGTTTATGTAACCTGCTCTTAAAAATCTCCAATGATGGAAATTCCACAACTTCCCTAGGCAATTTATTCCAGTGCTTAAACACCCTGACAGGAAGTTTTTCCTAATGTTCAGCCTAAACTGCCCTTGCTGCATTTTAAGCCCATTGCTTCTTGTCCTATCCTCAGATAAAGAGAAATATGTTTCTCCCTCCTCCTTGTAGCAACCTTTTATGGACTTGAAAACTTATATACCCTCTCAATCTTCTCTTCTCCAAACTAAACAAACCCAATGTTTTTCAACGTTCCCTCATAGGTCATGTTTTCTAGACCTTTAATCATTTTTGTTGCTCTTCTTTGGACTTCCTCCAAGTTGTCCACATCTTTCCTGAAATGTGGTGCCCAGAATAGGACACAATACTCCAGCTGAGGCCTTATCGGCGTGGAGTAGATTGGAAGAATTACTTCTCGTGTCTTGCTTACAACACTCCTGCTAATACATCCCAAAATGCTGTTTGCTTTTTTAGCAACAGTTACACTGTTGACATATATTTAGCTGTAACCTATTTCCCTTTCTGCAGTACTCCTTCCTAGGCAATCATTTCCCATTTTCTTTGTGTGCGCAACTGATTGTTCCTTCCTAAGTGGTGTACTTTGTATTAGTCCTTATTGTATTTTATCCTATGGGGCACTGGTGTTAGGATGAGACTCCTGAATGAAGGGATTGCCCTACGAGCTCTTGGACCATCTTCATTTCAGGGCTGGTTTTGTGTGTGAATAAAACAAGTTACATGTAGAATATACCTAGACTCTGCATCACTGATTTTTCCTCAGCTGGGAAGCCAACCTTCCAGATACCCACCACCCTTTGACAGAGGTAATGCTGATGTTGAAATAGAACACTGGTGTCAGAAGGAGCAACAGAAGCAAAACATAGTATAAAGTATTTCAGACAATTTAGAAGCAGAATTCCATTGGCAAAACATTATAAACATTCAGCTGACCAGTTTTTAAAACATGAAATGATGTAAAACTTTCTAATCAAGTAAGTTAAAATACTATGGAAATTTGCAGGCACACTTTTAAGGCATAAGTGCATTCCTAATCATTAATGTAATTTTTAGTACCTTTTCAAATCATTACAGTATTGGTCATAGGTGTGGTAAAAGGGTTTACACATTTTTTTCTTTAAAAAAAATCACCAGTTGTGCAGTACTTAAGCATACAATCCTCCCCACCCTCAAATGGATTGGTAGGTTCTATAACACTGTTGGGTAAAACTGCGCTGTTGTGCCATGAAGGAACATATGTAGACTATAATAGCTTACAACTGAAGGTTTCTATGTAGAATATAACAGCTTACAACTGAAGGATTGAGGATGCTATTAGTTTTTGCAAGATGTACTGTACTTTATGTTCTTAGGAAGGAAACTGACTTTTTTTTTTAAAATGACATATATAAAGAGTCTTGTTGCTGATGACTTACCGTCAAGCTTGTAATCTATGATGATCCATCTGATGGGAATGTTCATAAAATGTAGCTTCCCTTCATAAGGGAAATCTCTCTCATGATATTCAAAATCTCTTTCAAACTAAAGTCAAAATTACATACTGAGTTGTTTAAGAGAAAAGGGCATTACTTAAGTAATAATTCATAATGCAAAGTATAGCAGGATTGTTAGTGTCGTTATATATTAAAAAGTTGCTGATGCCTCATGGAAAAATTTGGAAAAAATCATCATAGTTAGGAAAACAAGTTATACCTAGACTATACCCAGACTCTGCATGATGTGTCATATTTTGTGAATTTCTTCATTGACCTTTATTACTTTTGGTAAGGAATTATGTATCCTAATTGGGGCCTCTGAATATGGGATTTTTGCATGAAAACAAAATCTGATTTTTATAAACAGTTGAACTCTTATGAACTGTTTCTGCTCCTGTTTTTTATTCCACACATGAAGTAAAATGCTTTTCATGTTGTCATTTCCATAGCAACTACTTGTAAAGTCAAAGAAGATTATGATTTCAGGTGGGGAATAAAGAGAAGATAAACTCTTACCAGTACAGATCTCCTGCATCTGATTTTACCCTTGGAAGCTTTAATCTACCTAGCACAGGTAACAATAGTAGTCACAGTGGCACTCAAACTAGCTGCCAGGGACCCTGGATCCACACTCAGGTTGCTAGCCCATGCTGAAGCCCCTGCTACCATATCTTCATTACTATTGTTGCACAATGTTTTAGATTGCTAGCTATTTCAAAGAAAGCATGGTTATGCCAAGGGGCGGCTCTATGTTTTTTGCCGCCCCAAGCACGGCAGTCAGGCGGCCTTCGGCGGCATGCCTGCGGGCGGTCAGCAGTCACGTGGATTCGGCGGCGTTTCTGTGGGTGATCTGCCAGTCCCGCACCTTCAGCGTACCTGCCGCCGAATTGCCGCCAAAACCGCGGGACCGGTGGACCTCCCGCAGGCACGCTGCCAAAGGCCGCCCTCCCAGTGACCAGGAGGCCGCCCCCTGCGGCTTGCCGCCCCAGGCATGCGCTTGCTGTGCTGGTGCTTGGAGCCACCCCTGGTTATGTCCAATAGTGCTAAAAATCACACCTTCACTTTGTAGTAAAGACGTACCCTTGAGCTGGAGGTATAATTTCCGGCTTGGTTAGATGTTTATGCGCTAGCTTGATAGTTAAAAACAGAACTGCAGTCTTGGATGGGTTAACTGCCCTAAATTTAATGGTTTTTATCTTTATCTAATTTGTTTGTTATTCTTTCATTCCAACATCAATGCATCACCTGCACCTAAAATGTAATTACTAAACATTTAGCTTCCTGGCATTACCAGCACATTGTCATATACTGACGAGCTAATCCCTCCTCCAAACAGTCAAAATGTATAATGCAAGCATATCTTAGACAAACGTTAAACAAAGTAAAGGCAGACCAATTGGTGCAGACAGAAGTCAGATGATCAGGCAGGTTGGCTAGCACCAATCAGTTTTGTCGCTGCATTTTTTGTTGAACATGACCTTGCCTTTTACTTTTTCCTTGAAACTGAGATCGCATCCCTATCTTAGCATATAGTCTTGTCAGAATACAAAGTGCAGATGATCTGTATCTCAATCAAATTTGCATGTCATGAATACATGTATGGAAATGTTCCAAATCTGAGGACTGATGTCATTTTTATGTTTTTAATAACCATAATTCAATTTTATTGGATTATTCATTTGGAAGGAAACTAATTAACTATAAATGTAGTGTGTCTTTGAAAAAAAAAATGTGTTTTATAGGTTGGGAAGGATATGAGGATATGATCCAGAGCTCTAAGTCATTATGGGGTAGTGAAGAATTTAATGAAAGTGAAGAGACATGGCAGCAATGATAAATTAAATTCTGCTTTTATTCTGACCACACACATTGGAGAGACCCTAAGGGGACTACCCAACAGTCTCTTGTAAGACTTTAACGCTGTTTTGGAAGGACAGGCATAGTATGTCCAGGTTAAATCTTTACTCCTTCTTGGAGGACTTAGAGTGAAGAATGAGGACTCCATCAAATAGCATATGTTGTAAACTGTGGACTAATATTTAGAGACTAAGTATGCTGGTACTAGAAAGTACCTGTTGCATGCATGCATATATGATTACAATGATTATCATCATTTCAGTTTCTCTAGTATTAGAGGCCACACATGGGGATCAGGGCCCTGTTCTGCTAGGAACTACGTGGGGCAACAGCCCATTTTGAAAGATGATGGTGCAAGCACCAAAGAAATTCAGTTACTATGTATCATGCTGCAGCATCACGAGTGGTTAAAAAATCAAATTCTTTAGCAAGAGTTCTTGCCACAGATAATGCTGGCGTAAAGTGCAGGACAGATGAAGTTGGTGCATTATTAGTGCTTAAGGCTTGCTGCATTTTTCTCTTTGCTTTCCTTTCTCTCAGCCACTGGCTCCCTGGACAGCCCTCCACTGTGGCCACATCTTCCCAGCTTGAAGTGTCAATGTTGGACATTTTTAGCTAGGAACTATAGATGTATATAATTAAAATGATCGGCAAACTGTAGATAAACATATAACTGGAGTAAGGGGGGCAGGAGGATGAGGAAACCAGTAAAACAATCCCGTTTAGCTAAATAATAGTGTCAAAACAATAAACTGAATAAGGTCCTAATTCAGCAAAGCACTTAAGCATATGCTTATATTCCATGCCTACAGTACTTTGCTGGATCAGGTCCTAAATTGATATTGGTAAAAATTACTTTTAATCTCTCTCTATATATTCTATTTGATGTTCAGGGAAATATGATATTTAATTTCAATTTATGGGAGAGATGAAATTATTTGTCAAGCGAATCTGAAAAAGATGCACTGCTTAAAAAAAAAAAAAAAAAAAAAAGAGTACAGGATCTCATCATTATAGACCTGGAAACACATTTTCGCAAGTGCACATCTCCTACTGTGGTTATTCATCAAGTGACATTTAGTTGCGTTCATGTTGCTTCCAAAGTCCTTGTCTTATACATTCAGGGACTTGGATTTATTGTTTCTATGTCCAGGCTAACAGGCAATATTGTGGGTGAAATAACAATGACTAAACATTATTCTACATGTAAGGAGATGTGATGTTGATACAACTAGACACGGTTGACAACAAGTCAATGATGGGAGGATGTGCAACTGCTGAAGAAAATTCTAATTTTAACATTAAAGTTTCAAATGTTCCACTAAAATCATTGTAGGATCACTATCTGAGAAAAAAAAGTGGAGCTGGAATAACTCATAACCACAAGGGTGTGCAGGCTTGTGTTTTAGTGGCTATGTTCTTGATTAGAAATGTCCAAATTCTCTCAAAGGATTCAAAAGGAGATGCTTGAGAGTTCATGAAGGGCCAGCAAAACCTTTTTGGAGAGGAAATAATTTTTGTCCCATGTGCTTCTTAAACCCAGGATCATAACATATCCATGAGGCATGGATAAAGAGAACAGTGAGAGAGGCTGAAAGGGAAAGAATTTTGCTAACTTTTTGACTGAGTGTAGCTGAAATGTCAACACAAAGTGTTTAGCAACCTTACAAAAATGGTTGGCTTGTTTATTTATGAAATGTGAACAGCAAATAAAAAATATGTTTAATTTTAGTCCACACCAGAAGGAACTGATGTTGCTTCTACCTTGTCTCAATTTATCCTTAACCTTAATCTTGGCGATCAAATTATATGCACACTGAACTAGTAATAATATATGAATTATTTTATAGAAAGGCTCCACACTCCCTGCCAACCAACTCTCCTGCTACATATGCACTTACTGTGTATTTTGAAATGTCTGTTTGTGTTGTAGCCTATTTTCTTTTCTTTTAAAAGCTTAGATGAATGAAGATCATTCTGCTAGCAAAGTATAATTTATCAATATTTTTCTGGACTAGAAGTCACAGATGATTAACACTAACTTTCCATTTCAGGGGACCTGGACTGAAATATAGATAAGGCCACAAATGGAAATAAAGCTGGAGGACAGCTGTTGCTTATCCCTAGTGGCTTTGTAGCCCATATAACCATTTCGCACAATCATGCCCAGGAGATACCTAGGGATAGAATAGTGAAGGGTTTATGCCCAAGGGGCACTGACAGAGCAGAGAAGAGAAATGTATGCTACATTATGTTGTAGATGTAAAGCCTTTAAATATGGAGTGATGTGTGTTTTCACTGTACTCAAGCCCTCACCCAACCAATCATAATGTAAAAGGGGAAACTCAAAGGTATCAGCAAGTGGCTCAGAAGAAAAAAAAATTAGCATCAGGAGGCAATAGGGATTCAGAAAGAGTGGGCAAGTGGCAATTACGTGAGAAACAGCATTTGCTTGTCGCATCTTTGGCTCTAGAGTCAGTCTGGCTCCCTTTTCATTAGCATTAAGATTTAATGGGTGTCACATTGTATGATTGAACATGACCATTTATATAATTGATATTGCCACTGTTATACAATTGCAACAACTCTTGTACAAAATATGTCACATAAGGTATCAATGGAAAAGTTATGAATTGCTAAGTATGATTACCCTGTTTATATGCATGTATCATTTTTGTATCAGAAGTTATAAATATTGGCCATTGTGACAAAGTTCCTCCTCTATTTTGGTGGGTCCTGCGCTTATTGGCGGATTTTCTTGCCTCAGAGATTCACCATGTGGGTTGGGGAACAGCCCAGAGACCTTCCCCTCTGGAAGAACCCACAGTCCAGGTCAATTGGGAGGTTTGGGGGGAACCCGGGCCCGCCCTCTACTCCGGGTTCCAGCCCAGGGCCTTGTGGACTGCAGCTATCTATAGTGCCTCCTGTAACAGCTGCATGACAGCTACAACTCCCTGGGCTACTTCCCCATGGCCTCCTCCAAACACCTTCCTTATTCTCACGACAGGACCTTCCTCCTGGTGTCTGATAACGCTTGTGCTCCTCAGTCCTCCAGCAGCACACCCTCTCACTCTCGGCTCCTTGTGCCTCTTGCTCCCAGCTCTCCACACTCTCGCACTACAAACTGAAGTGAGCTCCTTTTAAAACCCAGGTGCCCTGATTAGTCTGCCTTAATTGATTCTAGCAGCTTCTTCTTAATTGGCTCCAGGTATCCTAATTAGCCTGCCTGCCTTAACTGGTTCTAGCAGGTTCCTGATTACTCTAGTGCAGCCCCTTCTCTGGTCACTCAGGGAACAGAAAACTACTCATCCAGTGACCAGTATATTTGCCCTCTACCAGACTCCTGTATCCCACTGGTCTGGGTCTGTCACACCATATACAGGCATCATATATATGTGCAGTATTCCTGGGTGACACCTACTAGGTAAAATGTACATTGAGGCCAGACAGCTGTACTGATGACCCATCAAAGACACTTAGCTCTCACAATGAGCCATAGAAGAAACCCATTTCGCCCAGATAGCACTTCCTGTGGGAGTCTCAGCAAAAGTATGGGCAATGGCTACCCCCTGTGAGTGATCAAGCCATGTAAGGATATGTGATATGCTCATGTGACCCTGGACTCCATCTTGAGCCAGTAAACTTTCTACAAACTGGGATATGAGCTTTGTTTTGAGACAGTAAATTTCCAGGGGCATGGCAGAGGACATAAAGGACCCCTGAGATATCTCCATTTTGCCTTTTTCCAGCCCTGATTCTCTGGACTGTGGATTTACAACTAAAAGGAGCATTTTGAACTATGGACTGAGGAACTTCCAATCTCTTGGAAGTTACCAGTCATACTTTACAAGACAGCAATCTATTCCATCACTGCTAAAAACCTGATATAAGGACTTTGCAATTATTTCTACGCATTTGATCTATTAACCATTATTAACTCTCTTCTTTTCTTTGATTATTAAACCTTTAGTTTCTAGTTACTAAAGGATTGGCTTGTGACGGGTTAGATCACAGAAACCCCCTTGGGAGCTGCCACCCAATGTACCAAGACTACTCCTGCTTCTGTTTTCCCTGCTAGCTCAGGACTCCAACACCCTGTCTTGCTGAATTAGACACTCCAGTCCCCTTCAGCACAGACCCAGGGTCTGAATCACTTGTCCCAAAGCTGCAAGTTTACCTAAAAACAGCTCACAGGAGTGTGCTTGTCTTTAGCACTCAGATGCCCAACTCCCAATGGGGTCTAAACCCAGATAAATCCGTTTTACCCTGCATAAAGCTTATGCAGAGCAAACTCAAATTGTTCGCCCTCTATAACACTGATAGAGAGATATGCACAGTTGTTTGCTCCCCCAGGTATTAATACATACTCTGAGTAAATTACTAAATAAAAAGTGATTTTATTAAATACAGACAGTAGGATTTAAGTGGTTCCAAGTAGTAACAGACAGAACAAAGTAAGTCACAAGCAAAATAAAATAAAATGCGCAAATCTATGCCTAATCAAATTAAATACAGATAATCTCACCCTCAGAGATGCTTCAGTAAGTTTTTCTCAGACTGGACACCTTCCAGGCCTGGGCACAATTCTTTCCCCTGGTACAGCTCTTGTTCCAGCTTAGGTGTTATCTAGGGGATTCTCCATGATGGCCCCTCTCCCTCTCTTCTGTTCCACCCCTTTATATATCTTTTGCATAAGGCGGGAACCCTTTGTCCCTCTGGGTTTCCACCCCCCCTCACTGGAAAAGCACCAGGTTAAAGATGGATTCCAGTTCAGGTGACATGATCACATGTCACTGCAAGACTTCATTACTCACTTGCCAGCACACACATATACAGGGAGACTCACAGGTAAACAGCCATCTGCAGACAATGGGAGTCATCAAGATTCCAAACCATCATTAATGGCCCACACTTTACATAATTACAATAGGCCCTCAGAGTTACATTTTATATTTCTAGTTTTAGATACAAGAGTGGTACATTTATACAAATCAGATGATCATACTCAGTAGATTATGCACTTTGTAATGATACCTTACAAGAGACCTTTTGCATGAAGCATATCCCAGTTGCATTATATTCACTTATTGTCAAATTTTTATAAAACTATCCCAGTTACATTATATTGACTTATCATCATGTTTTTATAAAACCATATAGACTGCACAACGTCACATGGCTTCTGCATGATTATTGGGTAAAATCTGGGGTATATATTGACCTGGCTAAGTGGCTGATCTCTTGGGATTAGAAGACCCTATAGTTGATTAAATTGGTTTTCAGTAACCACACATCATATAGTCCGGTATCTGGGTGGTGAGACAAGGGCTAGAATTCCTAAGGAGACTGCATTTTTGACTTCCTGTTTACCAGTGTGGTAAGACAGAAGTTTACTTTTGTTACTTACTTGTTAGTTGTATAATATAATGAGAAAACCACCAGTTTGGGGTGAGTCTGCCCTATTTCTCAGCAGTTTGTCCTGAATTTGGCTTTCTCATCTGTGACCCACTGAAGCATGGTGACAATGGGTGAGGGAAAAATATCTTGATTATCCACAGCAATTAAAGGTAGAATCTCCAAAATCAGTTTAACTGTCCAGTTTAACATGTGTTGCCACAGCAGCTCACATGAAAAACAAGAATTATATCCTTTATTCTTTGCTGCTTGTGCCTGACATGAGTGAATCAATACTGTCCTTGCATTATTTTTGAGAATGCATTTTGTTATATAGGCCAAGAATAGACAACCTACTGAAAGAAAATTCAACAGAGAATCAATAGAGAGTATATGAAATTAATTACTGATGAATGATTGGTTATAGTTAGAGCTGGGTGAAATTTTTTCAGTCAAAACTTATTTTTATTCATTTCAACCCCTCCCCGCCCCAAATGTAGATTCAGTGAATTTGTTTCAACAGGTTTTAAATGAAACATTTCAATTTCTCATTTCAAAATGCCTGTTTCAAAATTTCCTTTCATCTTATTAAAAACAATAAAAATATGGTCAAAATAAAAACAAAACATTTCAGTTTTGTTGAAACATGTGTTTTTCAAACTGAAAGAAAATTTTCTCAACATTTTGATTCACTGAAAATTTCAAAAAAAAAAAAAAAAAAAAAATCATTTTGACCCCAAATATTTTTTTTGGAATTTCCAGTAAACTGAAAAGTACATTATTTTTGCAGCTCTCATATATACCATCAGCACCTTATATATACACACAGTATTCCCATATTGCATCTGTAAAAAAATTAAAGATTAACAAATATGGAATTAGGATGAATAAAAAAATAATAAAAAGAAGTGTAGCAATAACTCCTGTGGAATAGCACATTTAAAATTATGAATGAAGGGCACCACACATGGGGAGTAATTGGGCTGAATCAAAAATACTACATTTAATTAAAGTTCATTATTAATACTATGAATTATATTATGGTAGTACCTAGAGGTCCAGAGTAAGAGAGAGTAGAGTCCCTGACCCAAATAGTTTACATCCCTAACAGATAAAATGGACTAAGGATGAGACAAATACAAAGATTATTATCCCCATACTTTACAAATGAGAAAAAGATTCAGAAAGATTAAGCCACTTGCCAAAAGTCGTACAGGAATTCTATGGAAGAGTCTGGAACTGAACCAAGGTTTCTTGAATCCTAGTCCAGTGCCATAACCACATATCCTCTCTATATTGTTCACCATTCCTCATAAATTAATCTGCTAAAAAAAAAAAAAAGTCCCCAACAGACCTAGTTTTAACCCTTTGTCCTTTCCCATGTCAGACTCGATACTCCATTTATTGTATGCTATCCACAGTACTTCCTTGAGCCAAAATGCCAATAAATCTATGTTATGCACAACATAAAAAATCATAGCCCAGGGCAAATAAGACAACCATTTTGTATGTGTCACTAAAGGTAACACCTGATCTCCAGTTGCATACCAATGTGGAAATTTAATTATAGATTCCTTCTGATATTTATATTTAGCTCAAACTGTGCACTTGCAGTTTATGACATCAGCATTACTACCTAAATTATAGTCTTGTATTCAAATCAGAGATCACATATCACACTTGATAATAAGGGCAGATCTTACAGTGTTTGTACAAATCTCTTCACACTACAAAGAGACAACCTATATTCAGTTCAGCGGTGTTATCAGGGCATAAATATTCAGGAATGTTGAATCAGTTCATATGTCTTCATACTTTAAATATGCAGATATACATTTCATTAGTCAGTAAACTGAACCACGTCAGAACAAAATACATTTCACTTCCATTTTTCCTCTTGAAACATCTTTTTTTAATCAAGTTTTTGCATTTAAGTTAGAGTTATTTGCACAAGCTGAATTTGAATTTACTGCTTCTACCCATCTTTGCTTTTTTCTGAATATTCTCATTCAGTTTAGAACACAGAAATTATATAAGTGACTCCTTTCTTTGCTTTATAATAAAGTGCCAAACACACAAATGTTCTGGGGAGTACTACTGCCATAACAAGTTTATTTGAATTTCTATGGACTTTGTTGTGTGCATGTGAACAGAAAGAATCAAAGTGTCACATCATTCCTACAAAATGACCTCTTTACAACAGAGAAGAAAATAAAATGAAAAGGAGCAAATAAAGTTCTCAACAGGCATGAATAACCATGCTAATCTTACACACAGATCAACTGGAATGCTTCAGTGTAATTTCACTTAAGATTTATTCTGGAGCCAAAACAAGGATGGATTTTAATTAAGATCCCTGATATGAGATGGTTATGAAATAATTTCCTCTGGAGAGTTCTCCAGACAAGAGATGTCTCACTGAGATTTGAAGGCTGTTTATCAAGCACATTTTTCTGTAAATCTATTGCATGCCAATAACTATAATTTCCACAGGTCATCCAGTCACAACAGGCTTCTTGTCAATTCAGATGACACTTTGTAAGAAAAAAAAAATCTCTTTTGAGATACCTAATATTTCCAAAGGCACCTTAGGAGATAAAAGACAGCATGCATTTCTAAACTTTCTATTTTCATCAATATACTAGAGCAATATAACTGAAAATTAATGCATACAAGAATGACAAGACTTTTTTTATAAATATTAAATGAAACTTACAGATTTCATTACTTCAGAAATCTATGATAACTGAATCCAATTCAGAAAATTTCAGACCAACTAGAACTTTGTGGATCAGAAATTTCTCACAGGGAGTGATGTTTCTGAGCTTTGCACTCCATTATTAATGGTCTATTTTAGACTAAGAAAAAATAACAGGTAGGGAAAAACTGGTGGACATAAATGTTTTGTTGCAGTTTAGTCAACTCTTTGTACTATACTAGCTATGCGTGTTTGAGTACCACTACACTCCACTGAACAGAATGTCAGACTCTTCAAGTGTCACCATGTAGTGACTGGCCTACAGAGAATGTATGGACCTAATACTACTAACAACTGATATTCCTTGACCTCAAAAGGCCTCTTTTTGGGGGGCTGGAGTTGCTGGGTTTTATCTCCACTTCTGCATATTAGTAGTTTCAGTGGTGTTCATGGTAATTTGTGGGTATAGCTTTTTTACAACCTCCCTCCAGCCAATCAGATAGTAGCCAAACAGCAGAGGCATTAGCAAGTGATAAGGAAAAGAGATTAGGTGGGGATAATGCCAGAGAAAATATACCGGAATCACAAAAGCACAAGAAAAGTTGTGTTACTAGGTGCCAGATCATAACCCATGTTCCATTGCATTGTTCTGTAACTACAGAGGTCTACACAGAGCTGAATTGGGTGGGACAGTCCCAAAATGCAGAATGACTCTGGGACAGTATTTGTCCTGGAGTTCCTGTGGTGCTCCTCTGCGCCTGCCTGGGGCTCAGGGGTGGGGCCAGCCTCTTCCAGGTGAGCAGGGTGAAGTGGGCCTTAGCCCCTCTTGCCACAAGGCCCTCCTCCAGCTCTTCCTCTTTCCTCTGAGCCCCCATCCCCTGGGCAGGACAGAAGCCAGAGTCAGGCAGTAGTAAGAGCCACTCAGGCAGCCCGGGCCACTGTGTGGAGCCCAACCCTAGCCCCTCCACCTGCCCTAGGCAGTGTGCCCCAGGGGACAGGGACATGGGTGCTCCTAGGCACCCTGGCCTAGCATGGCCAGGGGGCAGAGCCTTGGGGAAGAGGAGCAGCAGAGACAGGGCTCCTGCATGTGTCCCACTTTTGCCATCTAAATAGGTGGTCACCTTAACACAGCCTGAGGGGGGGAAATTCTGTGTTCCATGACTGCCTACCTTTTCCCATCTCTCCAGAGTCAGACATATACTTGCAGGGCGATCTGAGAGCTGGAGGACAAGTTGGGCCATATATCTAAACAACTGTTTGCTGAGTTGTAGAGGGACAGCAGGTTATCAGTGCCACATGTTGTGGATTTTCCATCAATTAAAATCTTTAAATGAAATTGGATGTATTTCTAAATGATATGCTCTAGCTCAGCCAGAAGTTATGGGCTAGATGCAGGGATTGCTTGGTGAAGGCCTATGGTTTGTGCAATCCAAGAGGTCAAATGAGGTCCCTTCTAGCCTTATAATCTTTGAATCACCCCCACTAAAACCAGTAAAAGATTATATGTTGTTTTCTTCAACTATAGAAGACCCTTTCCAACCCCTCTCTCCTCCAGGAGTATAATTCAGTGCCTATGCAGAGAGAGTGGGAGCAGGAATGGTTGAGAGATGCTTAGAGAGCAGTGCACTTGCATGGGATCTCTGCTTGCTCAGGCTTCTTTAAGAGTCCAGACTATGAGTTCATACTTCTGGGAGCTTAGTTTATCCACAACAGGAGGAGGAAAGCGTGAGTTGACTCTCACCGAATTCCAGTGATCATAGACCAGGGGTCGGCAATCTTTCAGAAGTGGTGTGCCGAGTCTTCATTTAGTCACTCTAATTTAAGGTTTCGCGTGCCAGTCATACATTTGAACATTTTTAGAAGGTCTCTTTCTATAAGTCTATAATATATAACTAAACTATTGTTGTATGTAAAGTAAATAAGGTTTTTAAAATGTTTAAGAAGCTTCATTTAAAATTAAATTAAAACTGCAGAGCCCCCCGGACCAGTGGCCAGGACCCGGGCAGTGTGAGTGCCACTGAAAATCAGCTTGAGTGCCGCCTTCGGCACACGTGCCATAGGTTGCCTACCCGTCATAGACATTTTAAATCTGATGCTTAAACATTTCAGTCATCTCCCCTCTCCTGATAAACCAGTCTAGTACTAAGATTATTGTATTTATAAATAAAGAAAAAGTTTAGAATATATTATTCTGTCAGTTGGGGCTCTGAGCAATTTTTCTGCCTTTCTATTGTTGCACTACTTGTCTCCCTTCAATTCATGTGGCTTGCTTCCAGTGAAATGCTCCCTATTTCTATTTTCTTTGGCTTCAGACCTTGCACACAGTTAAATCTTGCACAGTACTTATACTAGAATCAGTGCCATAAATGTTCCAAATAAACGAAAAGCCATGGTCCCTGCCTTAAAAATCCCACAATCTAATACATGGTGGACATAATATAGTTGAATAATTTCGTGCATGAAGGTTCTGTAGAAGAAATGCATGTTAAGGAAAGATCTACTGGTGGAAAGGGAGAGAGACCAGTTGGTGGACGTGAAAGAGGAGGCTGTTCTAAGTATAAGGTTCGGGGTGGTGGGAAGAGGGCAAAAAATGGGAAAGGGAGATTAAAGGGACATAGTGACAACATGCAGTAAGAGGCTAATATTTATTATTGTATTGCAGTAGCTCCTAAAGTCCCTGGCTCCTTTGTGCTACGTGATATACACATGTAACTAAAACATGGTACATGCCCTGGAGAATTTATAATTAAGAATAAGATGGGACACAACAGATGAATTAAAAAAAGGCAAAACAGAAACATAAGATACCAGGGAGAGGATTATAATCAGCATGATAGGCAGGAGTCACAATGCACCAAGGATTGCTGAGCATTTAGTAGGCAACCAAGAGAAGTGAGTTTTAAAGGAGGACAAAGTGGTGGATTTGTGGATTTTTATAGCAAAATCCTTTATTAAGCCATTTTCATTAGCAAAAAAGACAAAATATTTGTCCTGGGCCAGGTGTGTAGCATTGCTCAAAAATCTGTTATATTTTCCTCTCTGTGACTGGGTGCTGGGCAAGGAGTGCTTAATCAGCCCCCCGCCACACCCGTTCCAATGAAGAGGAGTAGATCGGAGCTCGCTGAATAGGCCTGTGCCTGCCTGGCAACTAGCAACAGCTACCAGCCTAATTAGCCAGGAGCTATAAAAGGGCTGGGGGGCAGGGTAAAAGGAGAGGCCAGAGGCTGAGAGGGACTGGTGGCTCTGGTTTTCTGCTTGTGAAGCCTGGCTCCAAAATCCTGTATATAGATAGTAAGGTGATGGTGGGAAATAGATCCAGTAACTCTTCACTTAACATTGTAGTTATGTTACTGAAAAATGCGACTTTAAGCAAAACAATGTTAAGCGAATCCAATTTCCCCATAAGAATTAATGTAAATGGGGGGGACGGGTTAGTTTCAAATAAAGGACATATCAGATATTAAACTGATAAGAACGGATACTACACTTGACCAGAGCTCAGAGAGCCGAGAAGCGATCCAGGGAAATTTTTTTTTGCTAGACAAAAGGCATTATACACATTTAAAACAAGCAATTTAATACAGGTATTAAACAGGCTGGCAGCCCCCCCCTCAGCTCCCCTACGTGCCCCCCAGAGCGCCTCCCGCGAGGCTGCATGCCACGTCCTTGCTCCTCCCCCCATCCTCCTGAATGCCGCACGACAGCTGATTGCCACGGGCAGGAGGTGGGGGGAGCAGGGGGAAAGTGCTGATCCGTGGGGTCCACCGGTGGGCGGCAGGCGCTGGGATGGGGTGTAGGGGAGCTGATAGGAGGGCTGTCAGCCATGGACAAAGCAGGTGGCCAAACGACATTATAGGAGAGCATGTTCTGTAATGGAGAAGGGACATAACAATGAAACAACGTTAAGCGAGAGGTTGTTAAGTGGGGACTTACTGTATAAATAAAATACACTGGTGATTGCATCAATCTGAGGCATCCCTGACTGGTTTGTGAGGGCAGTAGGGGCCCAGCTGCGCCTCGCTATACTCTTCAAGGTGATTTTTACAATATATCTTGCTTCGTGGCCAGGCACTGGTGTCTCCTTTACTTTCACTATTCAAATATTCCTTCTTGGTACATAAATATAAAAAGTATCATGATAGACACATTTGTCAGCACTGTCAAAACAGATGACCTTTCTGTAGCAGAGATGGCATTTGCAGCAATATGCAGGATTCCTCTCTAAAAACGTTGATTTGGCACCTATTAGAAATGGGCCCCATGCCATCTTCACAGAGAAGTGCAAGTGTACACCACCAAATTATGATGTTACATACCAGTTGTGAGTCAAGAACAGGATTCTTAAGTGAGAACATGCACATGCTGTCAAATTTCTATTTATACATTTCTGGTTAAAGCAATCTGCCATTGCTAATTCTGCTCGGAGCCAAATTAACCTTCCAAGTGTGAAAAATTAATTCTGTAGAGACACAAAGGAATATTTTACCTTATTTCAGTTACAAATAATGATGTATGGAGAAGGAACAAGAATTATATTATCCTTAGCAGTGCTGTAAAGAGTCCCTTTGTCCTCAAAGTGAGCTGCAAATAAATGTTATTTGTAAAATGGGGAAAATGAGGCAGATAGTAAGTGACTTTTCAAAACCACTGAGGGAATACACTTTGAGGATAGGAGCTAGAAATGAGGAGTTTTTAACTCCCACTTCTGTGCTCATACTATACAAACTATCTTTCTCTCATTCTATATCGTGGATGGTTGTGGTTGCTAAAATTAGAGATGCCAGGTTCCATTGCAACACCTTGTGGCATGCATGTGTATGTATGGTTGCAGAAAAAATGGAATTAAGATTAATTGATTTTTACCTTAGAAGTAATAGGCCAGATTATCAGAGTTTAGTCACACCATTAGGTGTTGGAAATGCTCCTGCAATTACACACCCAATGTGCATGCACAGTTATTGTGATTGTGCATGCACACTTACTCACAGTAAGTGAATTAACTAAAAGACAATAAGAAGAGGTTCATAAACACATTAGGAACAAGAGAAAGATGAAGGAAAGTGTGGGTCATCTACATAATGGGGAAAGAGAGCTAATAATGGATGGTATCAAGAGAGCTGAGGTGTTTAATGCTTATTTTGTGTCAGTCTTCACTAAAAGGCAAATTGTGACCAGATACTTAACAAGTAATACCAACAGCAAGGCTGCAGGAACATAAGCCAAAATAGGGAAAGAATGGGTTATAGAATATTTAGATGGGTTAGACGTTTTCAAATAAGCCAGGCCTGATGAAACGCACCACAGGGATATGTCTATACAGCAACTAGACACCCATAGCTAGCCCATGCCATCCGACTCATGCCAGGCTCGTGGGGCTGTTTCATTGCTGTGTACGTCTGGGCTTGGGTTAGAGCCCTGGATCTAGGACACTGTGAGGTGGGAGGGTCTCAGAGCCTGGCAGCCTACACAGCAATGAAACAGCCCTGCAGCTCAACCCCGAGTCAGCTGGCATTGGCCAGCCGTGGGTTTTTCTTTGCTGTGTCAACATAGTCTAGGGTGCTGCTTAAGAAACAAGCTGAAACAATCTCAGAACTGTTAGTGGTTATCTTTGATAACTCACGGAGGAAATCCCAGAGGACTGGAGAAGGGCAAATATATAGCTATCTTTACAGAGGGGAATAAAGATGACCCAGGGAATTCTAGATTAGTCAGCCTTACTTAGATATCTGGAAAGATACAGGAACAAATGATTAAACAATTAATTTGTAAGCATCTAGAAGATCATAAGTAATAGCTAGCATTGATTTGTCAAGAAGAAATCATGCCAAGCCAACCTAATTTCCTCCTTTGATAGGATTACTGGCCTAGCAAATGGGGAAGCTGTAGACGTGATGCATCTTGATTTTAGTAAGGCTTTTGACACAGTCCCATATGACATTCTCATAGGGAAATATAGTCTAGATAAAGCTACAAAAGTGGGTGCAAAACTGTACTCAAAGAGTAGTTATCAATGGTTCGCTATCAAACTGAGAAGACAGATTTAGTGGGGTTCAGCACGGATCTGTCCTGAGTCCACTACTAGTCAATATTTGCCAATAATGACTTGGATAATGGAATGCAGAGTGTGCTTATAAAATTTATAGATGACGCTAAATTGGAAGGGTTTGCTAGCACTTGAGGACAGGATTAGGATTCAAAATAACCTTGACAAATTAGAAATAAAATTGATTGATTACACAGAAACAAGGTGTGTTTTAGATCCCTGATTGGGTGAGCATGACTCCTACAATTCTCACATTTATAATTTGAAAAATTAACTTTTGTAAATATTTGAAATTTTCTTAAAGTTCACTATCTCTATGAATATGCTTGCCAGTTAACTTTTTTGCTAGAAAATTCAGAGAGCAAACACAAAGAGGTGCATGAACATAATCCTCACAAAATTGGAATAAATATTAATTTTTATAGTATTTGTCCAGCTCATTTGTAGAGCTGGGTTAGTACTAAACTGAGCTATGGAAAGGCTGTAAAGCTAAAGTCAGAAGCTTTAAGAGTTTAGGCATAATCCTCTCTTTACTACCTGAAACTCATCATACTCTTTATCATCATCATCAAAGTATGGTACCTTAATCCAAATCCTTAATCCATTTTGCCATTTAAACTGAAGAAAGCAGATAACTGTAGTCACAATAGTTTCTATTAAATATTTTAGCACAGATTTGCCATAAATTATGTAGTCTACATTTGTCTACTTACAAAAATATGAGAACTTGGTATGAGATGACTATTCTGCTTAAGGTATTAAGAAGAGAAAGATACACTAGATACTAACACAAAGTTCAATTCCTATTTTTTTCAGAAGCATAACATGGCACACGCAGACAGCTTCACACTTAGCTCCAGTGCAAGGTATCCTTAGGTTTCCTCGCACATGCGCTCCTTCTACTCCTCTAGCAGCAGATGATCTTCTCTGGATAGTAGGACTGAGTAGTCTTTCCATTGGGTCTCACTGCTATAGTTCTCTTCAATTTTAATTTTGTTCCTAGGTACTTACACACAATGATCTCTGTGACAAGTAATATGTGCCAGTAATGTGGAGTACTCCAAGAAGTAGGAAGTTCAGGCACAAAAGCTGTCACCCAGCTGTTGCACCAAAGAGGAAGAATGGGTCACCTCACTCCCTTACTCTCAAGAGAATCTACAAACCAAGAAGGACACAATAAGGTGGCTGCCTGACTCCCCTTGAATATCTGATTATGAAAAAACAGATTGTCAAAAATAGAAGCAACAGCTAACACAAGGTGACGGTGGGAGTTAGAGTCAGAATGGAAGAGGAAGAGAGCCACAGTAGTCCTAGAGGAATTAATATAAGCAAGAAGGGCCAATTAGCCAGAAGCTGCACATGGAGGGAAGCTAGGCATCTATGAGACTTAATTAGGGATGAAGATCACCTGGGTAGAAACAGGCAGGGCTTCTATAAAGCCAGGGAGCTGGCAACAGAGCTCTAGGGCTGCAATGAGAAAGTCTGCAGTCATATTCTCTGATACAAGGGTGGAGAGTAGGAGCCTGTAATAGGAGTGTAGGAAGCAATCCAAGGAAGGAACAGTAAAGGCTGAGAGAACAGACCATAACTGTTGATTCGAGGACCCCTGGATTGGAACCTGGTGTAGAGGGTGGGCCAGGGTTTCCTACAAGCCACTTTGGGAGTGGCACAGTCAACATGGCAACTGTGTGGAGAGACACTGGTGGGAACCCTGAATGGGAGAATGATTGTGACTTGGCTGGAGGACTAAGCCATGAAGAAGAGGCGCTGCAGCTTCTGACCAGTGAGTGGGGGGCCACAGAGCAAGTGACTGAGGCAACAGACTGAATGACTGCTGGACAGGGCATGGACAGTGGCGAGCTAATTCCCCATATGAGCCAAGACGAGGGGCCATCAGAGCTGTGTAAAGAGTGGTGCCCTGTCACAGGCCTGCTTATCTCAAATGTTGTACAGGTTCAGAAAAGCTTCAGATGAGGATACTTTTTTATACTTATCTGAATTGAACCTCCCAAGCTTCTGGACTTTGTCTATTACTAATATAATTGTTTACAATTTGCAATCATTTTATGGCCAAAATTTAAAGTGTCCATTAATTTTGTGTTTGACATCGGTTTTTGAAGTCCATTTTGAGATATGGGGGGATGATTTTCAGAAGTGCTGAGCAAAACCATTCTAACTGAAATCAATGGAGCCACTGAAAATCAGGCCCTAGATTTCTAAAGTTGGGCACCTGAATCTGAGAGACCCAAAATTACTGGACACTTACAAACAATTAGGTCCATACCCCTACTTCATAAATCACTAGCAGAGCACTTAAAGCATTATCTGTGATTTACTCCTTTTAGTGGTCAGTGTCCATGGCTTCTTTCCAAGCTTTATGCTTCATTTCCCATTGAAACTGCATTTGAGAGTAAGCAATCTCAAACGGCTTTTGCAATTGAAAACAAAAGTTCTAAAACTTAAATAGTGCTCAGGAGAATTCACTGCTCAGTAGAATTAACACAAGATGGTAACCAGGATATCAGTTCCCACATATAAAAACACAGGGCACAACTCTTAAAGCAACAATAATGTAATTATATTTTTATATTGCAGTAGTTATGGTATAATGGCAATGACCTCTATAATTAAAGTTGACATGCAAATTCCATCGTAATTTTTCCTTTTTCTATCTCTTGTGTTTGGGGGGGAAAACTTTTTGGGAATTTTCCCCCCCCAGCAATCTCAACCCAGAAATGATTATTTTTTTAAGTTTCAACCAAATTCAGTCACTTGAGTTGTGAATGTGTAAAAAATTTCCAAATTGGAAATGTGTACATATCACTCAGTGTAACAGCTGACATCTTGTTCAATATAACTTGTTTCTAGGTATAAATCAGATGAAAGGTACAAGCCAAATTCATAGGATTTGTCAGACCACTTATTATTATGTGTAAGTGCATCCATTCAGGCATCTTTTGGGAAGGCAACTTTAACAGGGAGAAAGGGCATTAGTACTAAAGTGATATTTAGAAAGGTGCCATACTGTGCATTTTACAGTTTTCAAAAATCTCATCAGTTATGTAGTCTGTTGCACAAACAGATGTGTTAGTCAAGTAACTGACCTGTTCCTCTCGCTCTTCCCCTTGGGTTTGTGGCTTCTGGCAATGGGACCAATGCAATGGGTTTCAATATGAAGATGCTCAGAGTTTAAAATGACTTGTCTAATGGGCAAGGAAGTCTATTGGGAGTGAATCAGAAGAGCAGGGTTCTCTTATCCTACTTCTGAGACTGACTTCTGTGACCTTGGCTATGTCATTTACCCTTTCTGTGCCTCTGTCTTCCCAGCTATGAAAAGGGAATAAAAGCACCCTCTTATCTATATCATAGGAGGATTGTGAGGGTTAGCTATATACTATTTAAACTGATATTTGAAAACATAAATCACTATCTTAATAGTATTAATAATTTCCTCCTACAGCACCAGAGTTTACTCAGTCCATTGTTTACAGAGACAAATACAGCCATATATAGTTTATTATAAAGACTTTTCAGACAAGTTCCTAAAAACTTAAGCTCTGACTACACCGAGCCGAAGATAAAGAGCCTGTGCTGCATATTGTAAAAATGTGTGTTTGCCCCAATGTTATTGTTCAAAATTTCCCCTCTCCCCATTAAACTGCAGTTTCTTAGGTGCCAGTTAGCAGCTGCCCTCTACCACAGAGGCAGTTGTAGTCCAGTAGTTCTATATATGTAATCATCATGAACCACTTCATGAGAAGTGCTGTGTAAGTGTAATATTCTATTACCAAATACTCTGCTTAATTGGAACATGCTCAATTGGGACAGTCACTTTACTAAGATATCCCCCAGGAAACTGATTTAGCTAATGATACTGAATGGCAATAACCATTGCTTAAACAGGACACTATTAGTACAAATTCAACATAATGGGGATGAATTTAGATAGTGTTAAGTGGTGTTTAACCAACTGATAAATTGGTATGAATGTGTAATCTCTTGTCTTTTAATACACAAGTTGCCAAATAAATTTTAAGGGATATATATTCCTGCAGAGAAGGTGTTAATCAAAGACAACTGGATTCATAAGGCTTTAACCAAGTATCTAGAAAAGAAAGGGAAAAAAACAACAACTAAGGAAGCTTCCAGATGACTTTCTCTGTTGCCAAAAACAACAGACAAGACATCCAGTAAAGACTACTGCATGTATGGCAACATGAAGAGAGAGAGATACCAGTCGCTGACATCTCTCCTCTCCTCAAATGTTTTATGCCTATTTAAAAAAACAAAACAAACCAAAACACTTGACATACGAACTGGAGATTTTAGACCACACGGGAAACTTTTAAGGGGAATGATAAATCTACTTTATATTTTATAAGGAAAACCTTAGCTGTATGTCTCATGGTTTAGCATTTTTATATATATTTACCACATGTAATAATTCTCTGCTAGCAAAGATGGGAGCTTTGTCTCTCTTTGTTCCTCCAGTGCCTTATATGAAGCTACTCATCCACACAGCTCAAAAAAATGAGCCCTCTAGAATAGATACTGGAAACTGAATATAATTAAAATGGTGAGGCACTAAAATATGAAATGACAGTAATGCTCATAAAAGAAATGCCACATTTACACATATTAAACATTAATATAAAAATTCTATGGCATTGTTGTCATAGAACCTGTCAAGCGCATGAATAATCCTGCATTCTCGTGTATCCGTTTATCATCTTCAGCCTTCTGAGTCGCCATGACTTTAGAATAAATGGTGCTTTCTATATGGGCCAAAGCATTTATCACTTGTGTAGTGTCATTCCACATAGTTTTACAGCTGCAAACAGAACTATAGGTATTGATTTTGTAAAGTTCACACTAGATGTAATCATAAGCATGGAAATTAAAAGACTGATAAAATCTAAGCAGTGTAAAGTAATAAATAAAAATATAGTACAACTGTAGCCTATAGAAACCGGATGAAATAATGAGTAGATGACCTTGAACTGTACTGTCATATTAACTTCTGTAGGCTGAGGAAGTTTATATGGTCCTCTCCAATGAGGACCTCTCACAGAGAGCCAAATCAGAGTGATTAATTACAATCTAGGTTTTTGTCATGTCAACAAATGAGAGTAATAAATACACATGGCAAGAGGAGGGAGGTGGAGAATCTGGGGAAAGGGGTGAGACAGGATAAAGGTTCCAAATAAGAAAGTCATGCACTTAGTTCAGGCATGTGTACATCTTGATGGTTCTTTTTTCCCTAAGGGATGGGTGTTTTCTTGTTTAATTCAATTCTTGTAGGGAACACACTTACTTTAAGGAGGGATATGAATGAGAGGGTGGTAGCTTGGTGAAGAGATAGTAAAGACATGCATTGTTTAAAAGAGGGCACAGGGGCAAGAATAGGACAAGGAAATGAATGTGAGATGGAGGTTGGTATCACTGGAAGAGTGGGGGATGGTGAGGAGACTCGGATGAAGATGTAGACCAGCGCTACAAGGCTGGACTACACATGTAAGATAAGAATAGAAAGCTATGAGCCCTTCCAGCTGAGAAACGTTCCTTCAACCAACCTATACTTTTTCTGATTGCTCTGATACCTGGTACAGGGCCAACGGAAGCCTGCTGAAAATCCTCGATTCTATTTCCACTGACTTCAATAGGATTAAGATAGGGCCCTTTGGTGACAAATGCTCTGTCATAGGGCAGACGTATCACATCAAGATGGTTAAAATAGATTGGCTACAAAATTCTGCCAGCATTTTTTTGGGTGGGAAGGAAGGGAGAGGACTCTGTCTTCTGTTGAGGAAGGCACATGACATTTAATTTGATTGCATCAATTGTAAGACACTTGTAAGACAATAAATCAGCTATCATGAAATTCCAGAACGTTTTCTTTCTGCTCCTCTGATGTATATTCTAGTGTGGAAAAACTACTTCGCTTAAAAAAGTGTTTTTCACCTCCATGGCCATAGTCTTGGGAAGTGACAAATGGAACATTTTAAATGAGTGAAACAGATAGAAATATGAAAACAGTCTTGTTTGATTTCATAAAGATGTAAAAGTAGAAATAAGGGCTCCCCTCTATAGTGCTACAGCCAGAGGTGAAAGTAAGCCAGTACAGCGTACCGGTAAGAAAGTGGCTGCCGGTATGGGCCGATACACAGCCGATGTTAAAGGGCTGCCACGGCAGTGCTTTAAGGACCCTACCAGAAGGGCCGCCGACCGGGGGGGAAAAGGGGCAGCTGTCCTGGGTCCCGGCCACCAGCCTCTCTGCAGTCGCCGGCCCCGGAGTCCCGGGGCTCAACAGCTTCTCCCAGCTGTGGTCCCAGCTAGGGGCGGTGAGGGGCGCAGACAGGAGCAATGGGAGGCATGCAGCTCAGCACCACCACCCTAAAAATTGTTCCAGCAACACTGGCCTGCCCCTTCCACCCAAGGTCCCGCCCCTTCTGGGGGCCCGGAGCACCCCCCCACACACACCTTGCCCAGGGGCCCGGGAGCCCTGCATACCGGTAAGAGATTTAAGTTACTTTCACCCCTGATTACAGCAGATGTGGGCACATTACTTCCAAGAGGAAGATCTAAGCAATAACTCTAACAATGCTCCAGGTTTTAGGTTACAACATGGTGCTAAAGATGAGAACAATATACAGTATCTTTTCTATTTTAAAATACTCCTCTTGTAAACTATTTTTCATAGTGTGTGTGTGTGTGTGTGTGTGTGTATATATATAAAGGGTCTCGATCTAAAAGGTGCAGAGTTGAATGGGAGATGTACTTATGACTTCTTGGGACCAGGCCTGTGACCCATAAGAAATATATATTTGAAATGCAGCTATACAAAACCAAAAGCACCCTAGAATGGAGGTATTTATGGAATTGGGGCACAAATTCAGAAGACAGTCTAAAAACACAGAATCAGGAATTAGAACACTGATCTGATTTAGCACAGCAAAATGTGTCTTTCTGGAACGCTGGAGTCAAATCTCAGAAATCTCTCAAAAAAGTCTGAGTTGTATGACTATGCCCATTTCTGCAGATCTGATAAGTATGTGCATGGGGATCTGTATTTTGGGTCCTTACCCAAATCAAACCATAATACCAAGGTTTACCTATTGCTAAGTGGGTTTATAAGGTAAATAAGACGACACTGCAGGTTCACAAGGAAGAAATTGTATTTAGTGCTACTATGCCAGGTTAGAAAGCATATCAGGCAATTTCATAGGAAGTCAGGCCCAATGCACCATTTAACTGATGACAAGATATCAAAGCCTTTGTGTAAGCTAGTATACGGTCTACTGTGGATGCCAGGCTTAAAAAAATAATCAGTCAATTGCATACATCTATTCAGAAATAAAGTATTCTGATAGTTTGAAGCTACCTCTAAGAAGGCACACTTCATAGAACTCAAATAAATTATTTTAAAACACTGATTAATGAAGACTTTGGAATAGCCAGAAAACAGAACCCAGACATGCATCAGCCCAATGACTGGTTCAGATCACCAACCCATCCAGTTAATCAAGGCAATTAACAAAATTCAGATTAAGTGCTAGAGCTATTGCACCAGCACACTACCATTTCCAACTTAATTGGAAGAAAGAAAATATCCACATCCAAGCTAGAATCTCTCAGCTAGTATAGGGCTGACACAAACATGAGAATGGCAGCAGTCAGCTGTTGGTCTTGTGACTCCCCATTTGACATGTGACATCACAGCAATGGAAAAAAATATTTTAGAGGGCAGAGCATTTGGAAGCTGACATACCAGACTTCAGTTGTCACCAATGGCATGGCACCTGAAACAGCTTCTAGTCAAATTTCATTTCCAGAGCACACCTGGCATAAAGTAGCAGACATGAAAGGCTGACAAGAAGGCTTTTCAAATAATTTCTAAAAATGCCATTTAGTTCTTTCAAAAAAAAAAGTGGCAAAACTAAATCAGACACCATTTTCTTAGTAATTACATGGGGAAGCATGTAATCACCATAGCCTCCTGAAATGGAGAGAATGGTAGGCTTGCACTGGGCAGTGTTCCACTGTTGCTTTTGTTAATGTACTAATGAGCCATTTTCACACTAGAGCCAACCTGGCATCAACAGTTACAATAAATTTACTGCAAGAACACTGCTGTTTGTAATTAGCTCTTCATTACACAATCAGGCTGATGTAGAGAAACTGTCTTATGATTTGCTCAGCAAATGAAGCAATATAATTACACCTCACTTGAAATCAACAAATTAGACTGCTGTTTGCAATTGACTATATTATGTATTATTAGCACTCCAGCAATTGCAGGCCTGTTTCAGCCTTTAGCACTTAAATAAAGTAAGCCTAATTAAAGTACAGAATATTTTTGAATTTGCAATATCAGCTGCATATTAGTCACTATTTTTGCAATTAAAGAAGGAGCCAAGATTTATGTGTCGCATATTCTTCACAAGTTTAAGTCTTGGTCATGCCAATATCTAATGATACATGTAGGAATCACACAGATTAACATTTTATTACATATTATGTATGAGAAAAGGGAAAATGTTTACTTTTAGACAATTTATTGTCTAGCCAGACACAGAGGACTTCAATAAATTCAGATTAAGAGGAAAAGGCATCTGTGAACTATCTGTTCAATTTCATTTTTCCTGACAGTAAGATGCTTTACTAATCTTTAACCATTGTGACATTTCCCAGGTATTTTCCTTTTGTTTTGGATTTCTGGCTTTGTGCCAGGATTTCTGCCTTAAAGTAAGGTCAATGAGGAGACAAATGAGCTATTTGAAAGTTACAAAGGTGTTTTGAACAAAAAACAAAAATAGTGAACAGCAATGGTCCAAGAAAGAATTAATCCACACACATGAGCACTCACCTTCTTCTCATGGCACAATTACTGGGAAATTGGAGAGATGCTGTTATATGATACACCTCTACCCCGATATAACACGACCCGATATAACACAAATTTGGATATAACGCACTAAAGCAGTGCTCTTCGGGGGAGGGGGGGGGGCTGCGCACTCCGGCGGATCAAAGCAAGTTTGATATAACGCGGTTTCACCTATAACACGGTAAGATTTTTTGGCTCCCGAGGACAGCGTTATATCAGGGTAGAGGTGTATTAGTAAGTTGAATGCCACAGAAAATATTTTACTGAAGGGGTGACTTTTTTTTTTTAAGATTGTGCATGGAAAATTATGAGAGACTTAAAATGAACATGGGGGGGGGGGGGAGAGAGAGAGAGAGAGAAAATACAATGATGGGAACCTGGTTACAAAGATCTTCATATAAAAAATCATGGTTGAAAAGGCAAAAAAATATAAACATCCATATAATGCTGCTGGAAAGTTCACTCACTCTCATCTTGCTTCATATACTCTTCATTCTTTTTAATTCAACACAGAAGAGAAAATTGAATTTTAACAAATTAATCTGGAAGGAAAAGCCTTGAAGCATAAAACAAAAGGCTAACTTTCTTCTGAAGTAAAAAGATTAGATAAAACATAAGGATATGAAATTATACAATGAATGATGTGAGGAAACAATAGGTGTTCACAGATTAAATGATTCCCCTATATTTGGCAGATCATTACCAGAGTCTACCCAGCAGATAAAATCAGGTGTCAGGACCCCAACAAGGGCAGTAAGGGCCAAGTGTCAAAGCAGAGGCAAACTTGAGGCTAGGAGTAGCCGAGCAGTTTGTAGTCAGTTCCAGGCCAGGGTCGATACTGAGGGTCAGAGTCCAAGTCAGGAGGCAATGTCCAAAAACAAGCAGTGCTCAAGCTAGGAGTTCAAAAGCATAGAATAGAATAGTTGTGGCAGCCGCAGAAGATACACGCTATTGCCTGGGTACTTCCTGAAAGCAGTGCTTAATTTGTGCTGGGGCTCAAGCAATTTTTTTACTTTCAGAACTGACACAGCAAGCCCTTGGGTTTATATAGTGCACAGAGCCAATCAGGAGCCCTGGGGGCTGCTGCCTTCAAACCCTTGAGATAGCACTTGCCATGGTCTGTGTCCACAGCAGGTCATGTGAAGTGCAGCATGCATTGGTTATAGCTGCAACTTCATGGTAGCCTGGAGATGTTAACTGTCTGGTAGCTCTACAGGCCTCGATTCTAAAACCATGGGGCTTTACATCAGGTATAATTCGGCATATTTCAAGAATTATGTTGGCTAACAATAAAATGGCAACCACACAGTAACAAATCTGACATTTGCTCATTAGGCAGCAATAATTTTTTTATGAAAAGTATAAAACCATAATCTGCTGTTCCATTCAGTTTAGGCAGGAGCTGTATTTCTCTTCCAGGATCTGGCCAGTAGATTCTGTACATCAAGGATGAGATGTTTACAAATTCATCTCAGCTCATTGTCAGGACCTGACACAATATACCCCACAAAATGAAAGGAGATTAAGATAAATAGCCCAATAATTTGCAAGATCATGTTTTTAATCAAGCCTAGCATGTGTAATAAAAGAACTCTTCCAACATACAATTTCACCACAGCTCTTCCAGCAGACATACAAGAAGAAGGTATCCATTTAAAGTTGTTTCTTCAAGGTAGCAATATAGATGATATAAGTTAGTTTTAGTTTCCTTAATGATATAGGAGACACAAAAATTATGAAGGTACTTCCACATCACAGTGCAGTAGCTGGATGTATTTCTGACTGTATATAATGTCAGACTGTATATAATAAACTATATATAATGTCCTGAGTGCATTGTATATTTAAAGATGATGACTTGCATGTATGTTTTCATAGAATCATAGAATATCAGGGTTGGAAGAGACCTCAGGAGGTCATCTAGTCCAACCCCCTGCTCAAAGCAGGACCAATTCCCAACTAAATCATCCCAGCCAGGGCTTTGTCAAGCCGGGCCTTAAAAACCTCCAAGGAAGGAGATTCCACCACCTCCCTAGGTAAAGCATTCCAGTGCTTCACCACCCTCCTAGTGAAATAGTGTTTCTTAATATCCAACCTAGACCTCCCCCACTGCAACTTGAGACCATTGCTCCTTGTTCTGTCATCTGCCACCACTGAGAACAGCCGAGCTCCATCCTCTTTGGAACCCCCCTCAGGTAGTTGAAAGCAGCTATCAAATCCCCCCTCATTCTTCTCTTCTGGAGACTAAACAATCCCAGTTCCCTCAGCCTCTCCTCATAAGTCATGTGCTCCAGACCCCTAATCATTTTTGTTGCCCTCCGCTGGACTCTTTCCAAAATTTCCACATCCTTCTTGTAGTGTGGGGCCCAAAACTGGACACAGTACTCCAGATGAGGCCTCACCAATGTCGCATAAAGGGGAACGATCACGTCCCTCGATCTGCTGGCAATGCCCCTACTTATACAGCCCAAAATGCCATTAGCCTTCTTGGCAACAAGAGCACACTGTTGACTCATATCCAGCTTCTCGTCCACTGTGACCCCTAGGTCCTTTTCTGCAGAACTGCTACCTAGCCATTCGGTCCCTAGTCTGTAGCAGTGCATAGGATTCTTCCGTCCTAAGTGCAGGACTCTGCACTTGTCCTTGTTGAACCTCATCAGGTTTCTTTTGGCCCAATCCTCCAATTTGTCTAGGTCCCTCTGTATCGGATCCCTACCCTCCAGCGTATCTACCACGCCTCCCAGTTTAGTGTCATCTGCAAACTTGCTGAGAGTGCAGTCCACACCATCCTCCAGATCATTAATAAAGATATTAAACAAAACCGGCCCCAGGACCGACCCTTGGGGCACTCCGCTTGAAACCGGCTGCCAACTATACATGGAGCCATTGATCACTACCCGTTGAGCCCGACGATCTAGCCAGCTTTCTATCCACCTTACAATCCATTCATCCAGCCCATACTTCTTTAACTTGGCGGCAAGAATACTATGGGAGACCGTATCAAAAGCTTTGCTAAAGTCAAGGAATAACACATCCACTGCTTTCCCCTCATCCACAGACCCAGTTATCTCCTCATAGAAGGCAATTAGGTTAGTCAGGCACGACTTCCCCTTGGTGAATCCATGCTGACTGTTCCTGATCACTTTCCTCTCCTCTAAGTGTTTCATAATTGATTCCTTGAGGACCTGCTCCATGATTTTTCCAGGGATCGTAAAATCTTAAAGAAATCTAGTACTTTGCTGCTGATTGTGAATATAATTAATGGCAAAATATCAAAGTTGAAGACAGACACATTTCTTCTCAGGTCCTATAAGGACCTAAGCTGACCTTCCATGAAAAGTTGGGACAGAATTGTAATATTCTTAGTGCTAAAAGACTGACCAATCTTTAGCACAGTTATTGTCCTTACTGCTAGTGAGATCTTTGAGAAAATATTGTGTTATTTGCTAACGGAAATTGTCAATCTCTCTCTTGAGGCTGATAGGTTACAGCTTGTTTAAAGGAAGTATATATTCGGCCTCTGCTCAGTGATTGCAAATGATGCTGACAATCTATCCAGTTATTGACCAGCACCGAATCTTCCATTTTTGGTTAAGATTAGAGAAAAGATGGCAAAACAATTCCCAATGTGGCTAGAAGTGTCCAATTACCTTGATCCTTGCAATCTAGATTCCAACACAAAGAGACTCCTTTTGTCGCATTGGTTAATGACTTTTTGGCAATGGATAAAGAGCCGGTGCCCATGCTGATATTAGATCTATCAATTACCTTCATGCTGTTGATGCACTTGTGGTCTCTGGAAGGAGAGGCTGTTCTTCAGTGACTTTGTTTCTTTTAAAAGGGAGATTCCACAGGGCACTAATAGGCAATTGTTTTCAGGCCCAAGGATTTGTTTTATCACTCCCTTATGAGATGTATATAAGAAGTTGTTACAAAAAGTCAGAGGAGATATGCATCAGAAAGGTCTGAGACTATCATGGTGGGTTGGGAGTGGCAAGCAGAGAGCTTGTGGAGGTTATAGTATCCCCCAGACTTCTGGAAGATGCATGTCCATGATTTGTAACCAATATGAATAACCTAAGGGTCTGGTTAGATATCCAGCTGCTTCTGAATGACTACAGAGATGCATTGACCAAGACTACTTTTTGCTATGCACAAATCTGGTTGGCTACTTTCTTCTTGGGTATGGACCTTGCTCTTGTGATTCACGTCTATCACCTTTAGATTGGATAACTGTAATAAGGTGAGCATGCACATTGAGGCTAATACAAAACAAAGGATCTCACTTTTTAAGTGGGGTTTCTCACCATGAGTAGGTGACAGTGTCCTGAGATCCACCACTGGCTGCCTGTTGGCTTCTGAGGAGAGCTTAAGGTGTTGCTTTTAACATGTAAAGCCCCAAATGACTGGGACATTCCTACAAGAGATACACTCTCTCTTTTCCTGTCATACTGCTGTGATTGTGATCAGACCTGCTCAGGCTAAAATCCTCTGTATCAGGGATGAGGCTGCAAAATGTTCTCCGCAAGTGCCCCTTGAATTTGGAACATGTTCCACAACTTGGCCCAAAGTATACAGAATCTATTGAGTTTTGCAGCAGGCCTGGAAGGTCATCTATCTGAAGGGGAATTTGGGATAGGAGAGGCTGGTGATGATAGCTCTTTAGTATGAAAACGTGATGGGTGGGAGCTTTGATGGTTAATAATTGTGCTTACAGGTGACTTATGTGGTGGGTGGATGGGAGAGAACTGTGCTGATGTTTTAGTTGTGCAGTTATTTTGGTATTGTACTTTTAGTTAATTTTAAAGGTCACCCAGACCCCTAGGTAGGAATTTATGTTGTGTTTTACATTTATTTATACTATTTATATTCACTGCTTTTCTAACATTATTATTGCCATGATAAATCCCACCTAATTACTATGAACTAAATATGTCATTACTTCCCTCAGACAGGAAGTCAATGTTTTAGTAAATATGTTAAAATCTGTATTCTGAAGAGGAATATTGCAGAGAAGGACATGGAGGTATCACTGTAGCCATGTCAGTCCCAGAATATTGGAGAGACAAGGTGGGTGAAGTAATATTCTTTATTGGACCAAGCTTATCTCTTCACTCTTCAATAAAATATATTACCTCACCAACCTTGTCTCTATTATCCTTCTGACAATTTGTTTTCTTTAAAACATAATAGTAAGGTAAGAGTGGTTTCATACAAGGATTCAGACTTTTTATGGATCATTAATGGTTCATTTAAGAGTGGGCCAATATAGGTGCTATAGTATAAGCCTGATCTGTACAGCATTCTGGAAGAAACCCATCAGGAACTCTATGAAGAGATTCAATTAGATTGATTATTTCCTAGGGTAAAGTATCAGAATTTAGAATGTTCAGAAGTGATTTTTGGTAATCAAATCCCACCTAGCATATTGTAGATCTGTCCATTAGACTGATCATAGATGTAAAGTGTTATGGAAAGAATTCAGATTTATGTTTTTATTAACTGATATTGAAGTAGAAGAAGCTTCTGTGACTTCAGTGGAGGTGATTCAATTGTTACTTTAAAAAAAACCAACCAACCAACCAAACAAAAAAAAAAACAGTCATGCTGAAACTTATCTTTGTTATCCCCCCCCCCCACACACACACAATAAAATCTTTCTAAAAAACCTCTCATGTGTGTCTCTAAGGCATCAGTTTCACCACAAAGATTAATACATTTTCTATCCAGGTATATGGATTTTTTTTTAGGTAAACTTTACGTACTTTCTAAAGAATGCAGTTTGCTGTAGAACTGTGCTAGCTTTTCATTTTTTTAGAATGTGACATTTTTAGACATTGACATTTCTCTCCTATTGCTATTTTTGAGGCTTGCTAATAAAGAGACACACTAACTTCCTGTGTATCATGTGACACAAAATCTTCAAAAGTTGAATTTTGCTCTTGTATGGCTGTTCTGTCATGCAATTTTTTTCCCCAATGGCAGGTGAAAAAAATATATTACAAGTCATGGATTACCTAACCAAAACAAACAAAACAAAACAGTAAACATACAGCCATGATCACAAAGGGAGATTTTGTTCCCACAGCGTGCTTAATCCAAAGATCTGGACAAAATTAAGCCTATTCTCAAAAAGAAAAGTGGTTTGCCTTAAGGGAGAAAGAATAGTTCTTTGTGTTGATGGGCAGCTCGTCCCCATACATATGAAAGATACATGTCAGTAATACAATCTTTGTGTAATTTAGAGTTTGGTGAGAGAGGTAGTGGGAAAGCCAATCATAGAACACAATTAAGGTGATCTGAAAAGGTTCTGATAAAGTTCCTGTCTAGTGCATATAAACAAAATGTAGTAATTATAGCCACACTACATCTGGTCAAAAAGTTTCCAATTCAAAATGTTCAGATGAAAAATGGGCAAAATTTTTCACAAAAAAAGGTTTCCCATTTCTCAACAGCTCAAATCTAGACCAGACACGATGACCCAATCTCCTAGTATCTTCAGTGATGGTTTTCGTATGTTTAAAAGGAATATAACATTCAACAACTCTAGCCATTCTTCCAGTTTCTGTAGGATGAGTAGGAACCCCTGCTAATCTATGTGCTCTGTAATTGTTCACAATCACCTGGAGAATAGTGAGTTTCTTGTAAATCAAAGAAATCTGGTTTAAATGTATTTAAGCAAGAGAATCATTTTCTTCTTAATTAGATGGTTTGGCTCATTCACATTTACAGAGACAAACTCATCTATGAGAGTTAAGCACATCACTGCCATTTATATGTTTAAAAAAATCTCCCGCTACCCCATCCATTTTGAAGTTACATTAGTTAAATGTGTGTGATTGTGACAAAATGGTCGATGTTGGTATGGTGGGTCCCATACTTTTCTTGGCGAAGGGCGTGGGGCTAGGACACCACCCCACGCCCTTGCTACTCTTGGGGCGCCGAGGACCCTGCTAGTGACCCAGGAAGGTGGTAGAGGAGGGAAGCAGGGAAGGGGTGTGCTCTTCACTCTGAGCCCCAGCCCCTCTCACCCCGGTGAGTTTCTTACCCTCTTCCCCCTTGGGTAGCGTTACCCTCAATCCTTGACGCTGGGGGAGGGAGTCTCCTTGCTCTGCTGGGGCAGGGTCTCCCTTCCTCCAGTTCTCTGGTCTTTCAATTCTCAGCAACACACCTCCAAACTCCAGTCCTCTCTCCTTCCTCACTCCACCCTGTCTGCCTGAAGCAGGGTTTTTTGTATTAGTTTCCTGACAAGGCCTTAATTGGCTACAGATGTTCCAATTAACCTATGGTAACATTCCCTAGTCTACAGTGAACCACATCTTAATTAGTTTAGGGCTTACGCCCGCCCACTTCCCAGCACCCAATAAGACTACTCTCCTACTGCTCCCTGACCCTGCTATATTACAGATGTTAGTGTCACATTCTGGGGTCCAGTCCAGATCAGTGAGGGGCTGTGCTACTGCCTGCCCTGCAACCATGGGTGCCTCACAATACTTTGCTGTTGTAGCTCACAAACAGGCTACCAGTATGCAGGTCACACCTTGAGTGTATAGCTGCAGCCATGGTCCAACATTTCTGACCCAGCAGCCTCTTTGCAACTCCAGAGTTATTAGTGAGTTATTAGTTTTCAAACAATACCTCAACAAGGCATATTTTATACAAAGATTATTACAATAGTGTGGAGGGTGAGCATATAGGGGTGCTTTCAGTCACAGTTATGACCAGATGGCATTCTGTACCTAGCAGACAAAGGCTTAACAATACCAAAGTCTGGAAATTTAAGACAGAAAAATTCAAACTGGAAATAAGATGCTTTTTAAAAAAAAAAACAAAAAACACAGCACTATTGGAACAAGATTACAGGGGGATGCAGTAAATGTTCCATCACTTTAAATCAAGATTGGAAGTCTTTACAAGAGACATGCTCTGCTTCAAGCACAAAGTACATGATGCAGAAATTACTATTTGGAATTCTATAGCCTGTGCTATGCAAGAAGTCAGAACTGGTGGTCAAACAGTTGTTTTGTTTTGTTTTTTAAATGAAAAGGGTATTAGAAAACCTTACGGCATATCTATACTTACGGCTAAATCGGCGCTGCTGTGATTGATGCAGCGGTGTCGATTTAGTGGGTCTGGTGAAGAGCCAGTTGACTCCTGTACTCCAGCTCCCCGGGATGAGTAAAGTAAGTCGACGGGAGAGCATCTCCCGTCAACACAGCGTGGTGTAGACTTTACATCAACTTTAGTTATGTTACTTACGTAACTGAAATAGCATAACTTAGGTCGATTTACAGCTGTAGTGTATATATATTTTCTCTTATATTCAGAGAAAATAAGCAAGGACCTGTTCAAACAATCCCTGTCAAAGTCAAGTAATATTTAATAGCAAAACAATATTTAGTAAAACATACTTGTGGGATTTTCAAAAATGCTCAAAGGATTGAAGTCACTCTCATTGAGGAAAAGAGAGGCCAACACTGAGTGCTTTTAGAAATCAAACCCACCACATTCAAGTAGGACAATGATCAAAATAGGAGGGGGGTAATCACCATCAAGATTTCCATGCTCAAATCCAAGTACATTAAATTCCACTTCCCTTGAAATTTTGAAATTTCAGGCATTTCAGTTTCTTGCTCTTACCTGGAATCTCAGGAATACTGGGAACAAGAAGTCTCTGTATGTTTGGGTCTTGCACCCTGCTGAGCTTTACTTATTTTCAAATTATTGGCTATTTTAAGTTTTGGTACAAATTTTCAAAGGCTTAGACAAAAGAAATGGCTTCATCAACTTGTGTGGCTCTCCTTCCTTTTCATCCAAGAGACAGGCTGTGCCTGTCCTTATGTTTTTTCATCTCATTTTCTGCCCTTGCTTCCCTATCTTCAGTGACAACGGTTCTTGTTCTGCTCTTTTAATTCTTATGCAGCTTGACATTTCTATTGGAGACAGAAACTTTAATATTTTCCCCCCTTTGATAATGATGATACCTTTGGACTTTTTTTAACATCCCTGAACATTTCAGCAGAAGAAGTACAGTAGCATTCCCCTTCAATACTTAGGGTAGGTCTACACTACAGCCCGGATCGACACTCTGAGATTGATCCACTGCTGGTCGATTTAGCGGGTCTAGTAAAGACCCACCAAATCAACTGCAGATCGCTTTCCAGTTGACCCCTGTTCTCTACACGGGATGAGAAGAGTAAGGTAACCCCTACGGTAACTCGACCTAAGGTCATCAACTCCAGCTACGTTATTCATGTAGCTGGAGTTGTGTAGCGTAGGTCGACTTACTGCGGTAGTGTAGACATAGCCCTAGAAAAAAGCTACAGTTGCCACATTCTCCACAGAGTCAATGGAGCTCCTGCTAAAGTATGTCAAAATTCCCAAATGGTTTACTAGTGTAAAAATCCTTGACTGATCTTTTAGGAATTTGTTATGCAATCCTTCTACTTTTCATTTCAATTGTTTGTGCCTCAATAAATAAATTAAAAAGAAGCAGGCTAAACTGGGATTTGAAACTGTACCTGAGAAGAGCAGTAGTATAAATGCATCTACTCACTCCAAAATCCAGGCCAGGACATGCACCCCTTTTTATAAATAGATACAGTTTGCTATTGGTTATTCTGAGATTTTAAAATGTAGCCACACTGTAGAAAGTGGAAAACTAAATGTAAGTTGAAGCTTCTAATGCCCTGGGTTAAGAGAACAACAATATTGGTTCAGTTCTGTTACCCTTACTCTCGATGAACAGTATCTTAATCTGAAGGTAGTCACATTGAAGGTAGTCAACATGGAAAGAGTTGCAGAACAGGGCAGATACTATGTTTTCTTACCTCAGGCAACTTCAATCTTCTACTTTATGCTTTCATCCATGTTTCCACTTTCCACAGTGTGTTTTCAACAACTATTCAAACAACATTATATTCAATGTGCCAACTCACAATTGTTTTGAATTAATGCAGGCACACATGGAAGGAACACACTTGCAGCACAGGACCTCATAGTATGTAACTCATACAATATTTGTTCATATTTAATGAGGAAGTAGAAATTATGGAGCAGAAACCATCTTACAGATTCTATTATCTTCTGATGCGCACAGGTAATTAACATTATTGGGAGTTAAACACACATTGGGAGAAAGAGAGACTTGTGCATGTTTATTTAGTTTAAAGTATATGTACAATGCTTTGGAAACATGGAATATTCAAAGACTACTGAATCTACTTTAAAAGTGTTATATGTATCTTTATGAAGTAGCTAACTGTAGGAACTAAAATCACTTTAGGGTAATTAATGCAAATCCCTAATGCAGGTAACAAGTCTGTTACTGTGACAATCTGGTCATCCAAGTACATAAATTGCCTTTTAAAAAAATGTTATCTTTGTAATGATTTGTTCAGAATAAGTAATACTTCGCTTTATGAAAGCTGGTGGTCACTAGTTAACTCTGTCATTGCCCGAGAGAATAGGACTGCCGGTGCTGAACTAAGATCAGACCTCCTGAGATAATCGCAATGGTTGCAGGAGCCTGCCACCTAATTCCCACCTCTTGGGGGGAGAATTGCAGAGCTCCACCCCAAGAAAGGAGTTAGGCTTGAGACCTAAGTGAGGTACCTTCAAGGATGTGACAAAGTAGTCAGAAGTGCATAGAGGCCACAGAAGGTTCAGTTACCTTGGGAACTTGACTAGAACCTAAATTTTGGAAACCAATAGGACTACTTATAGATTCTAGGACTGGAAGGGACCTCGAGAGGTCATCGAGTCCAGTCCCCTGCCCGCATGGCAGGACCAAATACTGTCTAGACCATCCCTGATAGACATTTATCTAACCTAGTCTTAAATATCTCCAGAGATGGAGATTCCACAACCTCCCTAGGCAATTTATTCCAGTGTTTAACCACCCTGACAGTTAGGAACTTTTTCCTAATGTCCAACCTAGACCTCCCTTGCTGCAGTTTAAGCCCATTGCTTCTTGTTCTATCCTCAGAGGCTAAGGTGAACAAGTTTTCTCCCTCCTCCTTATGACACCCTTTTAGATACCTGAAAACTGCTATCATGTCCCCTCTCAGTCTTCTCTTTTCCAAACTAAACAAACCCAATTCTTTCAGCCTTCCTTCACAGGTCATGTTCTCAAGACCTTTAATCATTCTTGTTGCTCTTCTCTGGACCCTTTCCAATTTCTCCACATCTTTCTTGAAATGCGGTGCCCAGAACTGGACACAATATTCCAGCTGAGGCCTAACCAGAGCAGAGTAGAGCGGAAGAATGACTTCTCGTGTCTTGCTCACAACACACCTGTTAATACATCCCAGAATCACGTTTGCTTTTTTTGCAACAGCATCACACTGTTGACTCATATTTAGCTTGTGGTCCACTATAACCCCTAGATCCCTTTCTGCCGTACTCCTTCCTAGACAGTCTCTTCCCATTCTGTATGTGTGAAACTGATTTTTTCTTCCTAAGTGGAGCACTTTGCATTTGTCTTTGTTAAACTTCATCCTGTTTAACTCAGACCATTTCTCCAATTTGTCCAGATCATTTTGAATTATGACCCTGTCCTCCAAAGCAGTTGCAATCCCTCCCAGTTTGGTATCATCCGCAAACTTAATAATCGTACTTTCTATACCAATATCTAAGTCGTTAATGAAGATATTGAACAGAGCCAGTCCCAAAACAGACCCCTGCGGAACCCCACTCGTTATGCCTTTCCAGCAGGATTGGGAACCATTAATAACAACTCTCTGAGTACAGTTATCCAGCCAGTTATGCACCCACCTTATAGTAGCCCCATCTAAATTGTATTTGCCTAGTTTGTCGATAAGAATATCATGCGAGACCGTATCAAATGCCTTACTAAAGTCTAGGTATACCACATCCACAGCTTCTCCCTTATCCACAAGACTCGTTATCCTATCGAAGAAAGCTATCAGATTGGTTTGACATGATTTGTTCTTTACAAATCCATGCTGGCTGTTCCCTATCACCTTACCACCTTCCAAGTGTTTGCAGATGATTTCCTTAATTACTTGCTCCATTATCTTCCCTGGCACAGAAGTTAAACTAACTGGTCTGTAGTTTCCTGGGTTGTTTTTATTTCCCTTTTTATAGATGGGCACTATATTTGCCCTTTTCCAGTCTTCTGGAATCTCTCCCGTCTCCCATGATTTTCCAAAGATAATAGCTAGAGGCTCAGATACCTCCTCTATTAGCTCCTTGAGTATTCTAGGATGCATTTCATCAGGCCCTTGCAGAATAGGTTACTGGTCAACATAAGGGAGGTTGAATCAGGGCGTAGGTATTTCTAATACAGGTTACTGGTCACTTTCCTCAGTAAGCAGAACTCAGAAGAAGATGATGAAATCAAGAGGTTTTGAACTGAGAATTTAAAGGCATGGTTGCAATTGTAATGATCATTGTTTTGCAAGATTTTTTGCCTTATAGGAAGAATAGCTCTATTTGTGACTTGCCACCTGTTCCATAAAAACAAAAAAATAATTTCTCAGTGTACATCTGTGCATTTTAGAGCCAAGGATTCAAAGGTATATTCTGTTTGTTGAGTCACATGTTCTTGAGGGCTAAATCAGTATCCACATCCTAAAAAGAGCCTACAACTTGTACCTGGGAAAGCTTGGAGAGCAAAGGAGTCTGAGGGTTGAGAAACACCTCTGAGAGAAACACCATCTGTACTTTCATTTTGTCTGTGTATTTTGGAATTGTAAGGAAAATGAGTTATTTTTTTGAGAGAACAAGAATCAGAGAAGTATCGAGAGTCCAACTCAAATAAATTGGAAGACAAGGAAGGAAACAAAGGAAATCTACAAGGGACAAGATAATGCCATACAATGTTTGGGAATATACTGCCCTAAAAATTACATTTCTGTAAGATTTTATATTTGGGAATAGTGGATGGGACTTGGTGAGCATTCTCTTGGGGCATATTAATTTGCAGTTTTTCATATTCAGTTTAAATTGTTTCAGAGAGTCCTAATGCTAATAATCACTAAAGTTACCAACAACATATTTGGGTGGGCAGGGAAATGAAAAATAAATAAATAAATAAATAAATAAAATCAAACACCACCCCTTCCCCTGCACACACATTTTCTGGATGGTTTCATAGCTGTCTGGCACCTGAACAGTATTTAAGATACCAGCTGCTAATTTCGTGTTATATGTGTGTGTATGTGCGTGCATGCATGCACCCACAGAGGAGGTGCATTCTTTTGCTTCAGTTTCATTATGTGTGGAGATGGAGGTGTAAAAGGTGGAGGGAAGCACACATAATTGGTCCTGAGAGAGGGCTATGCTTTCCCTTTCCAACTCTCTCCTTTGTGTGGTAAACAAGAAAACAAAAAGGGGCCACGGTTTGTTCTGCTCAGGTGTGATAGCTCCTTTGTCTGTAAGTGGTTTGTTTTTGTTTTGTGGGTTTGTTTGTGTTGTTTGCCTTCTCCTTTTCTGATGTGCCATAGACCACTCACAAATAAGACCAACAGTCAACCACTCACTCTTTTCTATACACTAAAAACAAACAAAAAAAGCTAAACTGTCTCTTTCTTACTTCATTTACAGAAAATTGTTCAAGGCAGATGAAAATGCTTTGTAAAATTTCACAAATTTGCCGCCACTTTTCTTTAGGTTTCACATTTCATGTCATAAGTAAAATAATGCATATGAAATCCAGCTTTGTGTCACCCTCTCTATTTGAGAAATACCATGCAGGAGAGCTAGGTGGCAGAATGGCTTAATACTAGATTTTCTCCTCGAAAGATTTAGCTTTAATCTGGCTCCAAAAGTGAAATGAATTTGGCGGCCTTATTCATTTATCCACATGTCAAAACCATCACCGTGTGTGACAATTCAATACGATTGACAACCTCTGCTCTGGAGAGGCCAAGAACTGTAATTGCAGGGGTTCTGCACTATACAACTGAGAAGCATTAACTGAAATGCAGTAAAATTTGCAAAGCACTTTCTGGTTCTAACCACTGCTTTCTTGAGCAATACAATTTCTCTCACCCAGACAGACATAGCCACATACCCTAATTAACAGGACATTAAAAAGATGATAATGACAGAGGGTCAATAATGCACATTAGCACAGAAAGAAGATTATCAAGTGCTTAAGACAGCTATTATCTAGGACTTTAGAAAGCCTTTTAGGAGACTTTTTGGTGATTTGCATTGTTCTCCATAGATAAAGTATGGAGAAGTTTTCTAGCATAGTCTATTCTAAAGATGCTGGGAGCACATGGCACATAAAGATAGGAAAGTCACCCCAATCTGGAAAGCAGAAAAGCAAGCATCCCATTACTCATGGCTGGGGAAACTATCGCCCTTGCGTTAAGTGGCCTGAAGATAAAAAAAATTATTGTAATCCATTAGAAAGCAATCCTAGTATAAAACAAACAATTCCAGCACTGCGAACGCCCAATTTTAAAAAATCATGTCAGACCTCCTGCCCCCAAAATCACGAGATTGACTTAAAATCATAAGATTTAAACAAAATTACATATTTTGGGTTCTTTTAATTTGCCTTCTGTGTTTTGAGGCTGGTCCTATTTTAAAGCTCTCTCTACAAACACAAGGACTAGAAATTTACTTATTTTAAACAAAAGCCACAACTCTCAATCATTTGTCTCCAGAAGCAGGGGCTTTAAGTAAAACACCAAATATCATGAGACTGCACTAATTCAGGAGTCTAATATTCCATTAATACTCAGATGAGCAGTCTCACTGGGTAACAGACGTAAACCTCAATTTTAACGGGACTGAGGAATGGCTGGAAAATCAGGCCTCAATTTAATAAATTATTGTGAAAAACAAGAATCAGGATTCAGAGTAGCAGCCGTGTTAGTCTGTATCCGCAAAAATAACAGGAGTACTTGTGGCACCTTAGAGACTAACAAATTTATTAGAGCATAAGCTTTCGTGGGCTACAACCCACTATGGGTACCCGCGTGGCCCCACAGTATGCCAACATTTTTATGGCTGACTTAGAACAACGCTTCCTTAGCTCTCGTCCCCTAACGCCCCTACTCTACTTGCGCTACATTGATGACATCTTCATCATCTGGACCCATGGAAAAGAAGCCCTTGAGGAATTCCACCATGATTTCAATAATTTCCATCCCACCATCAACCTCAGCCTAGATCAATCCACACAAGCGGTCCATTTCCTGGACACTACTGTGCTAATAAGCAATGGTCACATAAATACCACCCTGTACCGGAAACCTACTGACCGCTACACTTACCTACATGCCTCCAGCTTCCATCCAGGACACACCACACGATCCATTGTCTACAGCCAAGCTCTAAGATATAACCGCATTTGCTCCAATCCCTCAGATAGAGACAAGCACCTACAAGATCTCTATCAAGCATTCTTAAAACTACAATACCCACCTGCTGAAGTGAAAAAACAGATTGACAGAGCCAGACGAGTACCCAGAAGTCACCTCCTACAAGACAGGGCCAACAAAGAAAATAACAGAACACCACTAGCTGTCACCTTCAGCCCCCAACTAAAACCTCTCCAGCGCATCATCAGAGATCTACAACCTATCCTGAAAGATGATCCTTTACTCTCACAGATCTTGGGAGACAGACCTGTCCTCGCTTACAGACAACCCCCCAACCTAAAGCAAATACTCACCAGCAACCACACATCACTGAACAAAAACACTGACCCAGGAACCTATCCTTGTAACAAAGCCCAATGCCAACTCTGTCCACATATCTATTCAAGTGACACCATCATAGGGCCTAATCACATCAGCCATACCATCAGGGGCTCGTTCACCTGCACATCTACCAATGTGATATATGCCATCATGTGCCAGCAATGCCCCTCTGCCATGTACATTGGCCAAACCGGACAGTCTCTACGCAAAAGAATTAATGGACACAAATCTGACATCAGGAATCATAATACTCAAAAACCAGTGGGAGAACACTTTAACCTGTCTGGCCATTCTATGACAGACCTGCGGGTGGCTATCTTAAAACAGAAAAACTTCAAAAACAGAATCCAACGAGAGACTGCTGAGCTGGAATTGATATGCAAACTAGACACAATCAACTCAGGGTTAAATAGGGATTGGGAATGGCTGAGCCATTACAAACATTGAATCTATCTCCCCTTGTAAGTATTCTCACACTTGCTTCTTATCAAACTGTCTGTACTGGGCTATCTTGATTATCACTTCAAAAGTTTTTTTTCTCTTACTTAATTGGCCTCTCAGAGTTGGTAAGACAACTCCCACCTGTTCATGCTCTCTGTATGTGTGTATATATATCTCCTCAATATATGTTTCACTTTATATGCATCCGAAGAAGTGGGTTGTAGCCCACGAAAGCTTATGCTCTAATACATTTGTTAGTCTCTAAGGTGCCACAAGTACTCCTGTTATTTTTAAGAATCAGCATGTGGCTCCCCATGGAAGTTTTTGGAGAGTGTTGGGGACAACTTCCTGGTGCAAGTGTGAGAGGAACCAACAAAGGGCCATGCTCTTCTTGACCTCCTGCTCACAAACAGGAAAGAATTGGTAGGGGAAATAGAAGTGGGTGGCAACCTGGGCAGCAGTCACCATGAGATGGTTGAGTTCAGGATCCTGACAAAAGGAAGAAAGGAGAGTACCAAAATATGGACCCTGAACTTCAGAAAAGCAGACTTAGGCCTGGTCTACACTACGAGTTTAGGTCGACTTTAGCAGCGTTAAATCGAATTAAGCCTGGACACGTTCACACGATGAAGCCCTTTCTTTCGACTTAAAGGGCCCTTTAAACCGGTTTCTTTACTCCACCTCTGACGAGGGGATTAGCGATAAAATCGGCCTTAGTGGGTCGGAATTGGGGTAGTGTGGACGGAATTCGACGTTACTGGCCTCCGGGAACTATCCCACAGTGCTTCATTGTGACCGCTCTGGACAGCACTCTCAACTCAGATGCACTGACCAGGTAGACAGGAAAAGCCCTGCGAACGTTTGAATTTCATTTCCTGTTTGCTCAGCGTGGAGCGCACAGGTGACCACGCAGAGCTCATCAGCACAGGTAACCGTGATGGAGTCCCAGGATCGCAAAAGAGCTCCAGCATGGACCGAACGGGAGGTACGGGATCTGCTCGCCATATGGGGAGATGAATCAGTGCTAGCTGAACTCCGTAGCAGTAAACGAAATGGCAAAATATTAGAAAAGGTCTCCAAGGCCATGAAGGACAGAGGCCATAACAGGGACGCACAGCAGTGCCGCGTGAAAATTAAGGAGCTAAGGCAAGCCTACCACAAAGCCAGAGAGGCAAACGGAAGGTCCGGGGCAGAGCCGCAAACATGCCGCTTCTATGCGAAGCTGCATGCCATGTTAGGGGGTGCAGCCACCACTACCCCAACCGTGTGCTATGACTTCTTCACTGGAGAAACACACAGGGAAGCGGGTTCGGGGTACGAGGAAGATGAGGATGAAGATAATGTAGATAGCTCACAGCAGCAAGGAAGCGGAGAAACCGGTTTCCCCAACAGCCAGGATATGTTTATCACCCTGGACTTGGAACCAGTAACCCCCAAACTCACCCAAGGCGTGCTCCCAGACCCTGAGGGCACACAGGCGACCTCTGGTGAGTGTACCTTTGTAAATATTACACATGGTTTAAAAGCAAGCGTGTTTAATGATTAATGATTAATTTGCCCTGGCAATCGCGGCCAGTACAGCTACTGGAAAAGTCTGTTAACGTGTATGGGGATGGAGCGGAAATCCTCCAGGGACATCTCCAGAAAGCTCTCCTTCATGTACTCCCAAAGCCTTTGCAAAAGGTTTCTGGGGAGGGCTGCCTTATCCCGTCTGCCATGGTAGGACACTTTACCACGCCAGGCCAGTAGCACGTAGTCTGGAATCATTGCATAACAAAGCATGGCAGCATATGGTCCTGGTGTTTGCTGGCATGCAGACAACATCCATTCCTTATCGCTCTTTGTTATCCTCAGGAGAGTGATATCATTCACCGTCACCTAGTTGAAATGGGGCGATTTTATTAAGGGGACATTCAGAGATGCCCCTTCCTGCTCTGCTGAACAGAAATGTTCCCCGCTGTTAACCACGCGGTGGGGGGAGGGGTGAAGTGATCATCCCCGATAATTGGGTGTGTGGGGGGAGGGGGGTTAGTTGGGTTTGTGCTGCATGTTAACCCAGAAACCGCAGCCCCTCCTTTTACATTGCAAACCCATTTTAAATGGCCAACCCAACGGGTGCTTGGTATGGGAAATGAGGGCGCTACTGTTTGAAACCATTCCCACATGTTAAGAAGGTTAAAAAAGTCAAAAGACTGTGGCTTACCACGGCTGCCTGCAAGCCGAAATCTGTTGCCTGGCACTGTGTGAGTGATCTCTCACACCAAACCGGCAGGCCCTCAATATAAGAGGAAAAATGCGACCTTGTAACGAAAGCACATGTGCTGTGTAATGTGAACAGCAAAATTTAACGTGAAAGAGTGTACCCATTGTTCTCTAGAATGTGTCTTTTTTAACCATCTCTCCCTTCTCCTCCACCAGCTGCAAATGTTTCTCCTTCACAGAGGCTAGTGAAGATTAGAAGGAGAAAACGGCGGACTCGGGATGATATGTTCACGGAGCTCCAGATATCCTTCCACGCTGAAAGAGCACAGCAGAATGCGTGGAGGCAGTCAATGTCAGACTACAGAAAATCACAGTATGAACGAGAGGAGAGGTGGCGGGCTGAATCGTGGGATGAACAGAGCAAGTGGCGGGCTGAAGATGATAGGTGGCGTCAGCTTGCAGACAGAAGGCAAGAGTCTATGCTCCGGCTGCTGGAGCATCAAACTGATATGCTCCAGCGTATGGTTGAGCTGCAGGAAAGGCAGCAGCAGCAGAGACCGCCGCTACAGCCCCTGTGTAACCAACAGCCCTCCTCCCCAAGTTCCATAGCCTCCTCACCCAGACGCCCAAGAACACGGTGGGGGGGCCTCCGGCCACCCAGTCACTCCACCCCAGATGATTGCCCGAGCATCAGAAGGCTGGCCTTCAATAAGAGTTAAAGTTTTAAACTTCAGTGTGTCCTTTTCCTTCCCTCCTCCCCCACCCATCCCGGGCTACCTTGGCAATTATCCCCCTAGCTGTGTGATGAATTAATAAAGAATGCATGAATGTGAAGTAACAATGACTTTATTGCCTCGGCAAGTGGTGCTCGAAGGGGGGAGGGGAGGGTGGGTTGGTTGGTTTACAGGGAAGTAGAGTGAACCGAGTGGTGGGGGCTCATCAAGGAGAAACAAACAGAAGTTTCACACCGTAGCCTGGCCAGTCACAAAACTCGTTTTCAAAGCTTCTCTGATGCGCACCGCGCCATGCTGTGCTCTTCTAACCGCCTTGGTGTCTGGCTGCGCGTAATCAGCGGCCAGGCGATTTGCCTTAACCCCACCATAAATGTCTCCCCCTTACTCTCACAGATATTGTGGAGCGCACAGCAATAACAATGGGGATATTCTTTTCGCTGAGGTCTGAGCGAGTCAGTAAGGTGCGCCAGCGCGCTTTTAAATGTCCAAATGCACATTCCACCACCATTCGGCACTTGCTCAGCCTGTAGTTGAACAGGTCCTGACTACTGTCCAGGCTGCCTGTGTACGGCTTCATGAGCCATGGCATTAAGGGGTAGGCTGGGTCCCCAAGGATCACGATAGGCATTTCAACATCCCCAACGGTTATTTTCTGGTCCGGGAAGAAAGTCCCTTTCTCCAGCTTTCGAAACAGACCAGAGTGCCTGAAGACGCGAGCATCATGTACCTTTTCCGGCCATCCTACGTTGATGTTGGTGAAACGTCCCTTGTGAGCCACCAGGGCTTGCAGCAGCATTGAAAAGTACCCCTTGCGGTTTATGTACTCGGTGGCTTGGTGCTCCAGTGCCAAGATAGGGATATGGGTTCCGTCTATCGCCCCACCACAGTTTGGGAATTTCATTGCAGCAAAGCCATCCACTATGGCCTGCACGTTTCCCAGAGTCACTACCCTTGATATCACCAGGTCTTTGATTGCCCTGGCAACTTGGATCACAGCAGCCCCCACAGTAGATTTGCCCACTCCAAATTGATTCCCGACTGACCAGTAGCTGTCTGGCGTTGCAAGCTTCCACAGGGCTATCGCCACTCGCTTCTCAACTGTGAGGGCTGCTCTCATCCTGGTATTCTGACGCTTCAGGGCAGGGGAAAGCAAGTCACAAAGTTCCATGAAAGTGCACTTATGCATGCGAAAGTTTCGCAGCCACTGGGAATCATCCCACACCTGCAGCACGATGCGGTCCCACCAGTCTGTGCTTGTTTCCTGGGCCCAGAATCGGCGTTCCACGGCATGAACCTGCCCCAGTAACACCATGATTTCCAATTGCTGGGGCCTGTGCCTTGTGAGAGGTCTATGTTCATGTCAATTTCCTCATCACTCTCGTCGCCGCGCTGCAATCGCCTCCTCGGCTGGTCCTGGTTTTGCTTTGGCATGTCCTGGCTCTGCATATACTCCAGGACAATGCGCGTGGTGTTCATAGTGCTCATAATTGCCGCGGTGATCTGAGCGGGCTCCATGATCCCAGTGCTATGGCATCTGGTCTGAAAAAAGGCGCGAAACTAGTATCTGATGGATGGAGGGAGGGGCGAGTGACGACATGGCGTACAGGGAATTAAAATCAACAAAGGTGGCTGTGCATCAGGGAGAAACACAAACAACTGTCACACAGAATGGCCCCCCCCAAAAGATTGAACTCAAAACCCTGGGTTTAGCAGGCCGTTGATTTCACGGAGAGAAGGGGAAGCAAATGAATACAGAACAAATCTATTTTTTACATCTTAAGCTGGCAGACGACAGTGCAGCATGACTGATAGCCCTCGGCATCTTCTGGGTGCTTGGCAGAAAATACTGGGTGCTTGGCAAAAAATAGCATACTACGACTGATAGCCATCATCATCAAGACAGTTGGATAGGACTGAGCATGTCTGCCCAGGTGCCCATGATTGACAGCCACTGCAGTACGATGACGACGGATACCAGTCGTAATATACCATCTTCTACCAAAAGGCAAGGGGCTGCTGCTGTGTGTAATGCAGCCCCACGTCTGCCAGCCCCACGTCTGCCAGCACCCAGATCACCGATGAAGGCTACCAGTCATACTGCACCGTCTACTGCCAAAAGGCAATTAGCTGCTGCTGTGTAGCAATGCAGTACCATGTCTGCCGGCACCCAGAGGACATATGGTGACGGTGAGCTGAGCTGAGCTGAGCGGGCTCCATGCTTGGCGTGGTATGTTGTCTGCACAGGTAACCCAGGTAAAAAGGCGCGAATCGATTGTCTGCCGTTGCTCTGATGGAGGGGGAGGTGCCTGACGACATGTACCCAGAACTCCCCGCGACACTGTTTTGCATCATTCAGGCATTGGGATCTCAACCCAGAATTCCAATGGGCGGCGGAGACTGCGGGAACTGTGAGATAGCTACCCACAATGCAACGTTCCGGAAGTCGACGCTAGCCTCGGTACTGTGGACGCAGTCCGCCGACTTAATGCACTTAGAGCATTTTATGTGGGGACACACACAATCGGCTGTATACAACCGATTTCTATAAAACCGGCTTCTATAAATTCGACCTAATTTCGTAGTGTAGAAATACCCTTAGACTACCTTAGGGAACTGATGGGCAGGATCCCCTGGGAGGCTAATATGACGGTGAAAGGAGTCCAGGAGAGCTGGCTGTATTTTAAAGAAGTCTTATTGAGGACGCAGGAACAAACTATCCTGATGTGCAGAAAAAATAGCAAATATAGCGGGCGACCAGCTTGGCTTAACAGAGAAATCTTCAGTGAGTTTAAACACAAAAAGGAAGCTTACAAGAAGTGGAAACTTGGACAGACGACAAGGGAGGAGTACAAATATATTGCTCGAGCATGCAGGGGTGTAATCAGGAAGCCCAAAGCACAATTGGAGTTGCAGCTAGCAAGGGATGTGAAGGGTAACAAGAAGGGTTTCTACAGGTATGTTAGCAAGAAGGAGGTCAGGGAAAGTGTGGGACAGTTACTGAATGGGGGAGGCAACCTAGTGACAAATGATGTAGAAAAAACTGAAGTACGTAATGCTTTTTTTTTTGCCTCGGTCTTCACAGACAAGGTCAGCTCCCAGACAGCTGCACTGTGCAGCATAGTATGGGGAGGAGGTGAGCAGCCCTCAGTGATGAAAGAATAGGTTAAAAACTATTTAGAAAAACTGGACATGCACAAGTCAATGGGGCCAGATCTAATGCATCTGAGGGTGCTGAGGGAGTTGGCTGATGTGATTGCAGAGCCATTGGCCATTATCTTTGAAAACTCGTGGCAATCGGGGGAGGTCCCGGATGATTGGAAAAAGGCAAATATAGTGTCCATCTTTAAAAAAGGACAGAAGGAGAATCTGGGGAACTACAGACCGGTCAGCCTCATCTCAGTCCCTGGAAAAATCATGGAGCAGGTCCTCAAGAAATCCATTTTGAAGCACTTGGAGGAAAGGAAGGTGATCAGGAACAGTCAACATGGATTCACCAAGGGCAAGTCATGCCTGACCAACCTGATTGCCTTCTATGATGAGATAATTGGCTCTGTGGATGAGGGGAAAGCAGTTGACGTCATATGTCTTGACTTTAGCAAAGCTTTTGATACAGTCTCCCACAGTATTCTTTCCAGCAAGTTAAAAAACTATGGATTGGATGAATGGACTATAAGGTGGATTGAAAGCTGGCTAGATTGTCAGGCTCAACAGGTAGTGATCAATGGCTCAATGTCTAGTTGGCAGCCAGTATCAAGCGGCGTGCCCCAGGGGTCTGTCCTGGGCCAGTTTTGTTCAACATTTTCATTAATGATCTGGATGATGGGATGGACTGCACCCTCAGCAAGTTAACGGATGACACCAAGCTGGAGGAAGAGGTAGATATGCTGGTCCAGAGTGACCTAGACAAATTGGAGGATTGGGCTAAAAGTAATCTGATGAGGTTCAACAAGGACAAGTGCAGAGTCCTGCACTTAGGATGGAAGAATCCCACACACTGCTATAGGCTGGGGACCAACTGGCTAAGTGGCAGTTCTACAGAAAAGGACCTGGGGATTACAGTGGACAAGAAGCTGGACACAAGTCAACAGTGTGCCCTTGTTGCCAAGAAGGCTAACAGCATATTGGGCTGCATTAGTAGGAGAATTGCCAGCAGACTGAGGGAAGTGATTATTTCCCTCTATGCGACACTGATGAGGCCACATCTGGAATACTGCATCCAGTTTTGGGCCCCCCACTACAGAAAGGATGTGGACAAATTGGAGAGAATCCAGCAGAGGGCAACAATAATGATTAGGGGCTGGGGCACATGACTTTTGAAGAGAGTCTGGGGGAACTGGGCTTATTAGTCTGCAGAAGAGAAGAGTGAGGGGGGTCTGATAGCTGCCTTCAACTACCTGAAGGAAGGTTCCAAAGAGGATGGAACTAGGCTAGGAGTGGGCAAACTTTTTGGCCCGAGGGCCACATCTGGGTATGGAAATGTTGTGGCGGGCCATGAATGCTCATTAAATTGTGGGTTGGGGTGTGGGAGGGCTCTGTCTGGGGTGCAGGCTTTGGGGTAGGGCTGGGGATGAGGGGTTGGGGGTGCAGAAGGGTACTCTGGGCTGGGATCAAGGGGTTTGGAGGGCAGGAGGGGGGGTCGGGGAGCAGGCTCCGAGTGGAACTTACTTCAAGCAGCTCCCAGAAACAGCGGCATGTCCCCCCTCCAGCTCCTATGCGGAGGTGCGGCCAGGAGGCTCTGCGCGCTGCCCTGTCCACAAGTGCTGCCCCTTCACCTCCCATTGGTTGCGCTTCCCAGCCAATGGGAGCTGCGGGGCAGCACTTGGGGCGGGGGCAGCAGGCAGAGCCGCCTGGCTTCCCCTACACCTAAGAGCCAGAGGGCGGACTGCTGCTCCTTCCGGGAGCTATGCAGAGTGGGGCAAGACCCCGACCCCACGCCCCAGCTGGAGCATCAGAGCGGGGCAAGCTCCAGACCCCACTTCTCAACGTGAGTTTGAGGGCCGGATGTGGATCCCAGGCCATAGTTTGCCCACTTCTGAGCTCGGCTGTTCTCAGTGGTGGCAGATGACAGAACAAGGAGCAATGGTCTCAAGTTGCAGTGGGGGGAGGTCTAGGTTGGATATTAGGAAAAGCTATTTCACTAGGAGGGTGGTGAAGCACTGGAATGGGTTACCTAGGGAGGTGGTGGAATCTCCATCTTTAGAGGTTTTTAAGGCCCGGCTTGACAAAGCCCTGGCTGGGATGATTTAGTTGGGGTTGGTTCTGCTTTGGGCAGCGGGTTGGGCAGATGACCTCCTGAGGTTTCTTTCAACCCTAATCTTCTAAGATTCTATGGACATTGGAATGGACTTTGGCTTACTTCACTGACTTATAGTAGTCTTTCAAATGGCTACTTTTAAGGACAAGTATGAAGTTAATGGTATGGGAGTGACTATGCAATTACTTGCAATAATAATTACCTTAATATGGGAGTATATGGTAGTAACTATTTTTAATACTTGTATTAAGCTACTCGACAGGCCTAGAGTTAACCAGGTGTTTCAAGAAGCACAAGAAGGCAGAGTATGAACTAGATGTGCTCATAAAAAGTGCTGTGCTTTTCTCCTGATTAGCATGACTCAGTCTGGAGCATGTTTAAACATCCCATCTCCAATTAGTTTTACCTTTAAAAGAACACAATCAACTAAAAGGTCTTATTTCAAACAAACCAAGTTCCTCTATTACTATTATTTCTTGTATTATAGTAGTTCTTAGAGGCCCCAGCTGAGATCAGGACCCCCAACATGCTAGACAGTGTATGAGCACATACTGCAAAACAGTCCCTGCATCAGAGAGCATGCCATCTATATAGAGGTCACACAGTTAGTCAGTGAGAGACCTTGGAATAGAGCCCAGGTCTCCTACCTCCCAGCCCAGTGCCCTGTCATCCATAGGTGTTTGGGGTGCTGCTGCACCTCCTGGCTTGAAGTGGTTTCCATTATATACGGGCTTTACAGTTTGGTTTAATGGCTCTCAGCACCCCCACTATACAAATTGTTCCAGCACCCTGCTGTCATCTGGACCATGCTGTTTCCCACTCTCCTTACCTATAGAATAGTAGTAAAATCACAGATTATTAAAACTTACAGAATATTTAAAATCTAATTTATTAATCAGGCCCCCCCCCGCCAACTCCTGTCATTTCAATTTGCACAGTTAAGTCAATTTCACTTTTGTTTATAACCAGTTTCACTTTATTTGTTTATCTCAGTGCTGTAATATTTGGGTTGCAAACACTGCAGGAAATGTGTATTGTTTAAAACCAACTGGTTGGGTTAGTATTTAAAATCATGGAACAGTTTTTATTGGTCTTAAATTTTGTAAAAGCTTGTTTCTACCACATCTACATGTTAGGCCAAATGTGAGCGGACAGTATCCTTGTAAAGAACTATGCCAGCCCTTAGAGTGAAAGGATTAAAAAGGCCAAAAAACTAGTACAAACTGGGCATCAAAAATAATTTATAGATCTGCCACATTAGGCAGCAGTAACCTAATTGGCAACAGTCTTCAAAGACATTTAGATGTAGCAAATACAAGACAAGGAAAGAAAGACGGTATTGATTAGAGGTAAGATGGCACTGTTACCAGGATTACTGCAATATAAAAGCCTACTATGATAGAACAGGTAGATAGGATAATAGGACAAGCCTTTATAAAATATACTGTAAACTCTTTAATGTTAACATTCCCAAACACTGTAGTCCCACAAAAGTCTGAGTAGTAGAGTACCATAGTGGTAGAAAAATAGCAATATTTCTCTCTTGTATAGAGCTTTCATCTATAGAACTCTGAATACCATTAGCTATTCTGGGATGGAGGCACTAGCTCTCTTGTGCTTTGACCAGAAATTCCATACTGGGTCCTTTCCTGATAAAATTTGCATCAAAACTGGTATATACCTGCAAAAGGTTTCAGTTTTGACAAATCGGTATTTCCCAGTGAGAAACCATTTAATAAATTCATGACCAGCTCTAGTCAAACCCTTCAGTGTTTAATTTTTACAATCTATAAAGTGATAATAACAGGACATATTCACTTTTGGGGAGCACAGAGATTCTGGGATGAAAGAGCTCACTGGTGGCAAAGCCTAGTAGTTAGAACACTTTACTCACCTTGCCTCCAATGTCTCTCACTGGCCATTCACACTTGTGGCAGTCTGCCTTTTGGTGTGTATTGACTCAACCCTCCAGCAGGCCACTAATTAGTTTAATCTCTCTCCTGGGTAACAGAGTCCCAAGACGATATTGGATCCCATACCCTCACCATTGGTGGGGAGGACTTTCAGTCTGTCTATTGAGCCCGGCAGGTGTCCAGTCCCAGCTAGAGTTTTCAAGTCTTTACCCTCCCCTTGCTTCCCCAAGGGGGAGCCTGGAAGTGAGGGTTTTCATGCTTTTTGTAACAAGGGTAATTGGTAAGGAGCCCACTCCACCACGCTCTAGCCCAGGGCCTTGTAAAGAGGCAACAATGGAGTGCCTTAAGGCTGCCTATTTGGGCCACTTCCCACCATCCACTTTCCTACCAAAGTCTTACAGTTTGACACAAAACAGCGAAGAAAAAAGAGTAACTGAACCTTTGGCCCCTCGGGGCTCAGCAGGCAGGCTCATTTTCCCAGGGAAAGGCTTCTGCAGCACCTTTCTTCAGGAGATCTGTCTCTGCCCTGTCAGGCCCCTTCTGACTTGTTTGGCTCCCTTTTTAAGCTCCACCTCCAGCTGGAGCATGCCCTTCAGTTGCGGTCACCTGAGCCCAGAGTTGCTCTCCTTAACCCCTTCGTTTCCAGTGTAGGGTTTATACACCCAATCACAGTGGCAAAAGGAACATATTTTGGTCTCAGTTCCTTTCCTGACCGCACAGTACCATAATGCCAGATGAGCAAGAATCAAGGTTCAGCTCTTGAGGCATGTGGATAATGATATTTCTAGCACCATGTTCCAAGATGTGTGAGCCAATCTAAAAGAGAAATTCAGATTTACATGTAATCTAAAGAGCAGGTATACTCCAGATGTACAATGCATATTTTATAATATATTTCTTTCAACTTGTCTCCAGTGTTTTAATAGCAATAATTTCTATTTAAAAAAAAAATATATATATATATATTATACATATTTTAAAAGCTATCTTTTATATACATTAAAATATAATGTATTGCTTTTAAAACAAGTGTTTTAAATGTTAAAATAGATGTCTGAAGTAACCACAATCTTCTTGACTGAAATTTAAGTAATTGTCAAGAATGTTATAATTCCTTTTTGTCCCTCTTTTTGTCCCTTTTCTTTTTTCAGTCATGTCTTATGGTCAGCTTAAATCACATCTGCCAGGCTGTTGAGAGAGCTGTAAAAGCACCAATTAGAAGTACTGAAACTACCCAAATAATTTATTGACACCAAGGGATCAATTTGTGTCAGCTAGTGAAAAATGTTGTAGTCCACCGCCTCAAGACAGCCCTGGACCAAGTCATCTTTCAAAGTCAAGAAAGAAAAAGGAGGATATGGTGATGGGTGATGGGTTGGGAAAGAAAGAGGGAAAGAGTTTAGCAGGGACTCAGGGCCGTGCAGAATTGTGCACAACAATACTTGGAAATGGGATGCATAAACACACAGCAATCTATCTGCTTTCTCTTCTCTAACAAAACAAAACCTAGGAGTTACAAAAACTTTGTTTATATTAGAAACCGCTCATTGCTCAGAAGAAAAATAGAATATGATGTTTGTGTAATGCTAAATGAAGTATGAAAAAGTCAATTCTAGAAAACTCAAGGTAAGGGATAGCAGTATCAATCTAGTCCAAGGGTCGGCAACCTTTCAGAAGTGGTGTGCCGAGTCTTCATTTATTCACTCTAATTTAATGTTTCGTGTGCCAGTAATACATTTTAACGTTTTTAGAAGGTCTCTTTCTCTAAGTGTATAATATATAACTAAACTACTGTTGTATGTAAAGTAAATAAGGCTTAAAAATGTTTAAGAAGCTTCATTTAAAATTAAATTAAAATGCAGAGCCCCCCGGACTGGTGGCCAGGACCCAGGCAATGTGAGTGCCACTTAAAATCAGCTCGCGTGCCACCTTCGGCACGCGTGCCATAGGTTGCCTACCCCGATCTAGTCTATTTGACTGTGCAGTATTAAATGACTTAATCTGCTGTAGAAAATTTAGGTAACTTTTGCAAAATCCTTCCATTCAACCCTGTGTCAAGCAAAATTATGTGTGGGTGTGGGTCTGGGTGTGGGTGGGTGAGGGGAAATAGAAAAGGGAAGGAGTCCTCTCCTTTGGCAGAGGCTACATAGCAGCTGCATCTCCTTTGCATCTTTGCTCCGCAGGGAACAGAGATAGCAGATCTGAGTGGCCAGGTCCCCACTGCTCTTCCCTATAGCTCTGCTGTGATCCTGCACACAGAAAGTCGCGAAGAACTGGGCTCCAGAGAATGCCACAGGTGTGTATTTTGTGGAGGATTTCTGTAGCCCAAACATGTTCAAACACCTTGAGTGCAATGGAAGGCATGAAGTTAAAACTACTGAGAAGCTGTATCCTTATAACTGCCACTATATCAGGCAATGTATTACTCAGCTCTAGAAACTTTGCACTTAACGTTTCAAAATAATGCATTTTGCATGTCTAACATTTATTTAGCCTTCATATTTTCAACAAATTAACTATGTGTTTTATTAGTTGTACAAATAGGTTAATCTCTTACTGGCAGTCACTGTTTCTAATTGTTCCATGTAATAGTTAAAAAATAAACAAACAGTCTATTGCCAGTACTGAAATGTTCTTATCCTGAATCAGTGTAAATTTGGGCTTACAGCTCAAGAGGAACACTTGGTTAGATCGTTTTAGCATTCAGGAAGTAATTTGTTCCTAATAATTGATGCATGTAATGAACTAAGCAATTCTTGCATGTACTTGCAATAGTTGTTTGTTTGCTGTCATTAAAACCAAAATAAAACTCTGGACATAAGATATACATTTTAGATTATTGTATGCCAAGTTACCTCAAGCCACATGACAAAACAGGCCTGAAAACTACACCCAATCCAAAAACTGCCTTATAGATTTAATCAAAAGCCTATTTTTCTCTTTGCATGTTTCACTTAATTGCAAGTTGTCTGGGAACATATGTACCTGCTGGTATGTGAAATTACCTCTAGGAAGTTTTGTAAATTTTGCCTTGTGCTCACTTTAGGTTAGCTGTGGATTACATTGGTGTAATGTACTAGCATAATATGACAGATGCTTTCTTAATTCAGTGTTTATCATGCATCTAACATTTTAACATTCAAGTCTCTAGATTACCAGATAGAAACGAATATGCACAATTTGAATAGTAAGCTGTCTGAAGGTCATGTGAGAATCAAATTTTCAAAAAAATTGAGAAGCCCTTATTTTAATCTGCAAGTAGTCATTTGCAACGGCAAATTGGTTAACTGCAAGCATATCAAACTACTCATTTAGTGCTTTCAAATGGTTTGAATTTTTGCCTTGCATATCAAAATCAAGACATTTACCCAGTGTATGGTATATTAACAGTAAATGAAAGTTCTTGGGGGGGGGGGGGGGGAGGGAAACGACAATGTAAATGGGAGTGTGTATTCACCACACCCTTAAAAAAATGGACCAAATTCTCTGCTGGCATAATCTGGCACAGCTCCATTGACTTTGATGGAGTTAAATCAATTTAAATCAGCAGAGAATTCAGTTCAGTAACTCACAGTTTTAATATCCTATTTTCACTCAATATTTCCTAATATTTAGGTCCCTGATCCTGCAAATACATCTGCATATGAGTAACTATGCACTTGAGTAATCCCACTGAAATAAATTCAATAGGACTACTCATGTGCATGCAAAAAAAACCAAACAAAAAAAATGCATGCATGCAATCTGGAACTTAATTTACATGAGAATTATTTCAGTTCTGAGACCAGGGCTAAAATTTTCAGAAGCATCTAAGTGAGTTAAGCTCCTAAAATCCAATTTTCAGAAGTGACTTAGGCACTTTTGAAAATGGGACTTAGGCCTTTTCTACACACAAAAGTTGTGCCCCTTTAACCATAGCAATATCAAGAGGTAAGATCTTCCTAATATGGACACAATTCTACCGATGTTAAAGTGCTTATACTGGCATATCTCATTCTCATACAGAAGAGGGATATGTATACCAGTATAAGGCAACTTTATATGGGTACAATTGCGTCCGTGCTGTTGGTTGTACCAGTATAACTGTATCAGTATAAATATCATATCCCCAACTGAAAGAGTTATACGGGTACAAAATCTATGTGTAGAGCATGTCTTAATCTCCTAAATCACTTAGGCCTGGTCTACACTACGGGATTAATTCGGATTTAGCAGCGTTAATCCGAATTAACCCTTCACCCGTCCACACTACAGAGCCAGTTAATTCGAATTAAAGGGCCCTTTAAATCGATTTCTGTACTCCACCTCGACGAACGGAGTAGAGCCTAAATCGATTTTGTTAATTCGAATTAAGGTTAGTGTGGCCGCACACCACCGAATTACTGTGTTTAAGTTAATGGGGTAGTGTGGCCGCACACCACCGAATTAATGTGGTTAAAAACCGAATTAAGGTGCTTAGTGTGGCCGCGCACAATCGAATTTATACAACCTGTTTCCCAAATTCGAATTATCTAAATTCGGATTAATCCTGTAGTGTAGACATACCCTTAGGCATTTTGAAAATTGTACCCCAGGAAGGAAAATGGCTACAACAGGACTTAACTACAGAACTCAACTGAATTTAACAGAAACAAATCCAATAGCGGCCAGTAAAACAAAAAGTAGCAGCAGTAACTGAGAATTATAGAGTCATTCTAGTAATAGTCATATTCCCATGATGGGCTGGGGGGATGCGTTGATAGGTATAACATACTTTAATAGGAAATGAAGAAAAAACGTTTTCCCTCACATTGTTCAAATCAATATAAACGTTGCTTATTATTCACTGTTTACACAGGGCCACTAGGGTACAGGCACTTTACACACATCTTGTTTTCATTGTCTTCCACAGCCAGTACACTTTTTAAATTTTATTTTACACTGTTCAAATGCGGAGTCATTAACATGTGCTTTGAGACACCACAAACAGAATATTTTCAATTGCTGTGCTGTAATCTGCTGGTAGGGCAAGAGATCTGATTAGAAAGCCATGGGAACACTTCAAAAGTTTAAAATGTAAAACAAGCATAAACCTATGTTAATCCTGGGGCTCACCTGAGAGCCTTTCCACAAAGTATCTTCAGCTGTTCTACTCCTATTATGTTAACAATAAGATGCTCTCCTGAGTCTTTACAATATCACTTGTAGAACAACAACAACAGTATCTCTTCAGTATAAAGTTCCTCAAATGCATAATCTTATCTGCCAGGTTACTATTCCAGTGGGCTAGAGATATTTTCAGGCAAATCAATGAATCAGATATTCTTCTGTGAATGAGACAGTTTATTATAATAAACAGGAGTTTTAGGGAGCTAATTTCATTCTGCTCCATTAGGTAAGATATTGTTGGTCTCCCAGTTGGAATAGCTAATAAAACACACCTGTGAAACATGTTTAGTGCACAATCTCAAAATACCATAAAATATCATAGCAAGGAAAGACAGACCTCATGCAGCTTGCAATCCATAATGTTAAAGAAATTAAAGACAGGGCTTGTATTAAAGCTTAAATCTGCAGTGTGATCCAAGTCTCACCCACCAGGAGAATCTCCAGTTCAAGAGAGAGCTCCCTAAAGCCATGAAACTCAGCTGCAGTAACAATGTAGAGTGCCTAATGAGAAATTCTGAAGTGTTTGCCAAAAGCTCAGTGCATTTCATCTTTCTCTACCTTTTATTTTTTTTTTCTTTTAAGCTTTCTGTAGCACACAGGATAGCTACCCATATGCAACTTGCCTGCACTAAGATTGTTGCTAAAAAGCGCTACAAATCATAACAGTTGTACTGCTCATGCAGGAAGTACAATTTTTTAAAGCATCCACCACAGCCCATCTCAAAAAGTAAGGTACACTGCTCCTAAACCAGGGTGGATAAAAATCAATGAAAAAAATGGATTTTTTTTATTTAAAATCAGATTTTTTTGATAAAATGCTTTTTGAGGGGAAAAAAACCTATCTAAAGATAGTTTTAATTAAGATACATTATAGCTCAAAGATATCTCATGGAATAGAGATTATAAATTCTAATTCTATAGTATGAGACAATATATTCATGTAATGTGTAAGAAAAGTTTTGTAAATGAGTTCCAATAATTCATGGATTAGGGACCCAATCTTATGGGGTTCCACAGGCTTCTGTATAGATTATTTAGGTTAAACTTTCGATCTACCCAATGGTAGAAGATGCCATTAGACATGCTTAGTTTTGCAGTTCTCAAACTGTGGATTTGTGTCTCCAGAGGTAACATACTTGTTAACAACAAAAATGTTTTAAAATAAATAAATAATATATAGAGGTGAGAAATAACAGACCTCAACTCTATTGTCCCTCTGCAAATTTGTGTACACAAAGTCAATCCCATACCCCTCTTTAAAAGTGCAAAGTTTCAAGAAATTCAATGAATAGAAGATTGTTGGGGTGGAATAGATCTGGACAAGGAGAAGAAGTCTGGAGATAAATGTGAGAAGCAAGGGACATATGCTTGTTTTGTTAAAAATATTATATGTTTGCTGTTGAAGAAAAAAATCTAGAATACTTAACATTGTTGTTTTAGTTAAATAAAACCATTTAAATGTCTGTCTGGTGATGTTCTCCTCCTAATACAGTATGGCAAGAAAATCCTCCAAATATTAATGATTAACCTGTTGAATTGCAGATAGTTCATCTCCCAATGACTTCATAAATATCTGCTTCAATTACCTTTGGTAAATGAAATAACCAATCATTTTCTGATATAGCTGTAAAACTAATTTGAAAAGTTTTCAAAATAAATCACTGTTTAAAAATGTATAGTGTGTACCTTCTAAAAATGAAACCTATATCTATCTCTGAGTTGTGAAGAATATGTATTAAGGTTATAACAACCAACAAGAATGCACTTTTATGTAGAAAACCATGATTAAATCGAGTCTTCCTGATTTAAATCAAATCCACCCTGTCCTAAACTTCAGTGAAGATAGGCTCTCTTGTTTGAGCTTCCTGAGGGTGTAGGAGAGGGCTCCCTCCTTCAGATCACAAAAACTGTGCGTGATTTCATGTTCCAGTGATGTCTAGGCAAATAGTTCCACATAGGGTCCAATGCTGTCCCCTTTTTTGAGCATGCTGAGTAACACCTTATTCATGTGGAACCACTGTTCCACATGTTCCATTCCATCGTTGTAAATGGCAATACCTATGGACTAAAGTACTACGCAACATTTATCATAGCACAGCACCTAGGAACCCTAGTCATGGACCAGGGCCCTACTGTGCTAGGCACTGTACAAACACAGAAGAAAAAGATAGCCCTCTCCCCAAACTGCTTATAATATAAGGTAAGAGACAACAGATGAATACAGACAGACTGACAAGGAGTACAAAAACCAACAACAAAAAACCAAATCAAACAAACTAATGAGTCAGCATGGTAGGATGGTTGTAGCATCCCAGTAGCTTTTTGTAGGCTTCAGGGCAGAGGAGAATTTTAAGGAGAGATCTGAAGGAAGATAAGGAGTAAGATGTTCACAAAGAGCTTCTCCCAAATTAGGGGGCAGCATACAAGAAAGCACAAAGGTGTTTGTTTGAAAATCTAACAAATGGGCAATGGAGGCTGACATCATGGGCTGATCAGAAATGGGAGTTGACCTTTCCATATAAAATGAAAGATAACAGGTAGGGTGGGGATAGGTCTGGAATGACCTTGAAAGTGAAGACAAGTAGCTTATGTTTGATAGGGTAGAGAAAAGGGAGCCAGCGGACAGATGCAAACATGAATGTATGAATAGGGAGGGAAAGTGAATATTTTTTTCACTTTAAAAGGGAAGTAAATTATAGTGATAGAAGATTAAGGTTGCCTTTGCCTAGCAGTCAAAAGTCAGGAAATGTACAACTTTAATTCTGCCTCTCCATTAGGAAAACTTTGTATATCCATTACAATACATGTTACTTAGTTCACATATGAATCATAAGTCTAACATATAAAACATGTTACATGGTATTCACAGACATTATATATAGTTTTGTTGCAAGTTAGTGACACACTAATTCTGAGTAACATCAAATCTGCTGTCATTTTGATTGACTTGACAGTACACCTCTACCCCAATATAATGCTGTCCTCGGGAGCCAAAAAATCTTACCGCGTTATAGATGAAACTACGTTATATCGAACTTGCTTTGATCCGCCGGAGTGCGCAGCCCCGTCCCCCTGGAGCACTGCTTTATCGCGTTATATTCGAATTCGTGTTATATCAGGTCGCGTTATATTGGGGTAGAGGTGTATATTCAAGTGACAAGCAGTAACATGGATCCATATCCAGTTGGAAAAAAATTGTTCCTGTTGCAATAAATGAATTCTCTATGCTACAAAATGAATATAAAGATGGTTTACTCCTTGTTGTTTCATACAATAAATCTCTCAATTATGCTCTACCCTAAGGTTGTTTGGGTTTCATTATCATCACTTCTATAGATTTTTGGCTCTGTTTATAAAGGAAACTGTCTAGATGAATACTGTATTATCTTGGTTAATTCTTCTATCTTACTCTACCTCATGCATAATCAATCTACTTTAAGCCTTCCCTTGTAAAACAACTTATGTACTAAGAAACAAGATGCCTTCTGGGAGGAAGATTACATCACCTACTTTTTACCTTATCACATCAATCACTCTATTTCAATTCTCCTTGACAACTACTAGTTCCCTGAAGCCATGCAGAAAAACAGCAAAAAATGTCTTTTTATAGTCACAATGCTTCCTCATCAGAGAAACAGAAATGAGCTGTTTTGCCTCTCTTTGATGTACCATGGCTTAATCTAAGTCTTTTAATTAGCACCTGTACTCTCCAACTCTTACACAGCAGAAAAAAATCAGATTTGCAGGTCATTATTATTAGTTAAGCTAATTCATTTTCATCTACATATTTAAACACTTACAATATTCATAAAAGTTGACTGTATTTGGGCAACTCTGCATGGCCGTCTACAGATAAGTCACTTTCCAGAGAAACAGTGAAATAGCTGTTAAAGACTGTTACCAGGAGCTGACCTTAGTCTTGAAGCAGCACAGTTCTGTTTAAAACAAAACAAAGTGCTTTCCTCAACAGTTTTCAGCAATGGCACCCACACTCAAGTTCTGAGGAAGCAAGTTCAAAGCCCATGGATGCATCAGTGTAATCCTTCATGCAGTGCATTTCTGTAACTAAATTAAAGGCAGTAAAATGGAATAGTGTAGGAGAGCCACAGCCATTTGTCCTTTCAAAAACAGGATGATGATGTTTAGCTTCTTTCACATTTTTTACAACACCAAACCAATAAATGAATAAACCAATTTCCAGAGAAAAAGAACTGTAGTACAGCCAAGTTAAGTTTGAAGGCACATATCGGTCTATTACCAAGAATGTTAGAGTTAAAAAATCCAAAAGACAACAATTAAATAAAGAGGAAATATTAGAAACCCAGGAAATTAAGAGCACTTCTGCAACAAGCTACATGCACACAACAATCAGAACCTTAATTCTGCCCCACCCAAGTGGGCACCCTCCTTTTCATATTGAGTCAGTAAGTACTGCATAATGTTCTTTTCCCCACAGTATGGTTAAAATATTTGTTCAGTTGGATGTCTTGAAGTAGTTACTGAGAGCAATGGTACAACTGTCAGCTTGGTTTATGGACAAACTAACTCTTGTTTATGATCTTCTGACGTAGAGGGTTATTTGAAATTATTTTCTGTTGGTAAATATTCAATTTATTAGATTTAATATTTATATTATGCTAAAGTCTAGAGATTCCAATCAGGTTTGGAATCCTATTATACCATGAGCTGTACAAACAAGGGTCACTCTCCCAGAAGCTTTATACTTCAGTTTGCAGAATTCAATTTTCTAAATTTGACACAAAGTCTAAGTTTATTTTTAAGCATTTAAATTTTCACAGTTTCATAATTTCCCCCATAATTTCCTGCAACAATTATTTAATGATAGTAACAATTGATTTTCAAAAAGTTAAAGCTTTATAACTTAAAATACATATTTTCAACATGACTTGTCAAAATATACAAAGTAAATATCCTTAAATCAAGCTGAGTTCTCAAGCAGCATTTTTCATAATTTACCTATCTGTAAATTTCAATGATCTATCTAATCTATCTATCTATCTATCTATCTATATATATATATATATATATATAATTTCCATTGAAGATCATTGAAATTTACAGATAGGTATATATAGTTTCAATGATCTTTGTATATTTTGTATATATATAGTTGGTCTGTGTGTATGTGTATTGTAAAATTGACATTTAATGACAATACTAATAAAATTCATACTTCCAAGCTTATTTATACTCCACACACCAATCACAAGAAGCCGGTGCACCTCCACACTGCAGGGACATGCTGAGCTGCTCAACGCGTAGCAAAGGGAAATCATAGCCACATCGTATAGTTACATAATGGCAGCTAGAAAATCTGCATCTACTGTCCTACTATATGGACACTGGCAGCAAGCAGCACTGTGCTGTGGAAACACGTAAGCAAAACGTTCATAGAAGATCAACATATTTCCTGACATCCAGTTGTCAGACAGATACCTATCCCAATATTCTCAAGTGACAAATACACAAAAAAAGCCTCACGTTTTTCTACTAAAGAAACATTTTGCTATTCACAAAAGATGAAATACAGCCATGTGCAGAAGGCCAGCACAACGAATAGAATGGCAGTTAAAAAAAAGGTAAGAAAGTTATTTCATATAGGCTGGTACAAGTACAGTAATATGAAAACCAGTAACTTATCATGCAAATCATTGTGAGCAAGAATATATGCAATAAGCTTGTGTTCTATACGTTAATATTCTCTCATCACAAAAACAATGCACAGTTGATGTTATAAAGCACAGAGGCTCTATTCGGTGGGCCTCCTTAACAGGCTATTACAGTAAAAATCATCATCATAAAGGAAAAGAATAGTGATATTAAACTCTTTTCTCCCAATTCCAGTTATTTTCAGAGTTCATAATAGAGTATACTGATTCTTTTTTGTAGTGCTATTTAAGCATGATCAAATCGCATTTTTTCCCATAAGCAGGTTACTAAAACTCAATCCAGTGTGTGCAAAATTAATTAGATGTCCTACATGAGTTGCAAGCCATTTCATCATAGATTTTTCCGTCAACATAATTGTTTTATTACCAGGACAAGCACATTCCTTCTAATGGGCTTTGCATGAATTCTAAAAGTATTCAAACAGAGAAAGCAAAACCCATTACAGCAGACTGGAATGCAAGTTATTATCTGTGTTAAGTGAGGAAATGAAAGTGTGAAACCACAGTGGACTAAAACAGTTCATTATTTGACTGACTATTTACATACTGCATATTGTTTTGTTTATAAAGTATATATTCCCCACCTGAAAGGGTTTTAAATTGTGAGATACAACCTCTTCACAGATGTTCTGGTTTTAGGTAACAAATAAAACGCAAATTTTGACTTTGTTGGATTCCATTTTATAAAACACTATTTTGTGACCATCTATGGTTAAATCACTTTTTTTTTACATGATAATGATAATTACCCCTTCTTAATATAGCTTGCATAGCAAAAAGCTTGACAATTACATGAAAATAAGTCGTCCACTATAGGAAGGAGGCAAGGTACAACAAAATAAGAGAGAACAGTAGTCTAAGAATAGTATAGGTGGTGGCGGGAGAAGGAGAAATCAGTCCACTTTTCCTGCAGCAGGAGTTCAGATCCTAACCTCAACTAGGCTGACAGGGACTAGGAATTAAACTGCTTGCCCCCAAAAGCTTACAATCTACAGCTGGCAATTTGATTGGCACTGATAGGTTTGAGAAGGAACAGTATCCAGCCTTACTTCCATGGATCGCCCAAGGAAGAAGCTCAAGAAGAAAATAGGGAATGAAATATCAACAATCTTGGGAACATTCCATCCATTCAAATAATATATATTTTAAATAGCACTCTCAACAACCTACGCATCACAGATAACCACTGATGGCCATTTACAATAATGATGCAACTGCCAATGCAAAAAACAAGATGAAAAGGGTTATGGAAAAAATGAGTGCATCAATTACAGTTTTCAACTGCATACGAATAAGTCAATTGTTTTAAACATTCAAACATGGTTTCTTTGTTTGCATACACTATCTTTGCTTTCTTTATTGCTGTAGGCATGAAATAATTTTTTTTTAAAGGAACAACAGTCAATAAAAGGACTAAAATCAGTTCTGAATTATTCTGTAAAGATTAAAGGATACGAATTTTCATTACGTGATTACTTCACTTCCTTGCTCTCTTTCAATCCTTGTCTCTCTCACACTCACTGATTTGAATGGAACATACTGCACAGATTGTAATTAAATATATTAAAAAGTTTTAATTTTTTTTAAAGTTTCATTTAAATAGATCAAAAGTATTAACTGAAGTATGCTATAAAACACCAATTCTTTCAGAATTGGATTAAATTTTTCAAAAAAAGAAAATCATTAAAAATGACCACATCAAAAATAAAATTTGTGAACAATTGTTCACACTGTCAAATATTTTACAAAATACTAGTCTTTATTTTTTAATTTTTTTAAATCAAAATTATAATAGAAATGGTTATAGACAGATTGTTTATTCAAACAAGGCTTATTAAAGCAGAAAAAAACTTCTATATGATATACACAAATGGAAAGTTACATTTCTGTACTGAGCTCTCACCCTGTGATTAGCATAGAATCAAGTTTTTTTAGTCTGCTGTGAGTATTGCACTATGGATTTTTGGAACTGGAAAGGAAATTTTCCCTTATTGCCAGATTGGCGGGGCCAGGGAGGGGTTTTTCTTCTTTCCTACAGCAGTTTGGAGACCTGGTGGGGTAGATTGGGAAATGAGATGTTATTGTCTAGAAACAGTATGGCCAATAAATGACCATTCACTCCATGGCCCTATCCCTCTCTAAACCCTTGAAAATTTGCCATAGAAGAGGAGGTTTGTTTGTGGCCACAGTCAGTGGTTTCCATGATAGCCTGGATTCTAAGGGACCTATTAGCTTCAATGGACACACAGGTGTTTCTGGAAGATCAAGAGAGTGGTGGACACTGGGAGGACCAGTCAATGCCTGCATCTCTACCAGCAGCTTCATGGGGTGGTGGTCCCAGGAGCAAACAGTGCTGTCACTCTCTCTAAATTAACTTTTTGTGGCCACACCAGAATCTTCTGTCAGCTGTGGTGAAAAAGGCCAGTCACCGTCCCTCAATGAGATGAGTAGCTGGGAACTCCACAAGTTTCAATTTAAGGATTCATTAGTCCCTTGAATGTTTTTTGTTGTTTTTTTACACACACACACACACACACACACACACACACACACACACACACACA
>NW_020664417.1:35407285-35413272 GCF_002925995.2 Terrapene triunguis | reverse complement strand
ACACACACACACACACACACACACACACACACACACACACACACACACAAGATAATTTGGTCCCAGGTAAATAATGCACATTTTGGCCCAGAGTTAACATTACAGGTTGTCTGTTTACTCTTTTCAAAGCTAAAAAATGACATGGAAAAGTGCACAGGAATATAATTAAGTATAATTAAATAATACTTCAAAAATCCTGACTATTAAATCATTGATGTTTTGAAAATGGATATAACCACAGGCTACAAGTAACCAACATCACCTTAAAGAGTGTAAATATTGGAAGCAGGTGTTGTGGACGTAACTAGCAATTCATATGGTGTCATGTCTGATCTGACCTTGCAATAAAAAAAGCCCTAGTGATCACTGATGTTGAAAGGTGGAAGTTTTCTACACTATGTAGAATACACTCAGTTTGCATTTGTTGACAGAAAGCATGAGGCAGGCTTTTATTTCTGTTGGGTGGCTACGCATTTTCAGGTTACCTGTGCCTCCTTGCCAAGTGACATAATGCTGGCTCGATTTCTCCCCCTAACAAGGTTTTAAATGACATATCCACAGGTTTTCATTAAGGGTGAAATATATTTTTGGAGATAGACACATTCTGTTCTGCATCACCTCAGTTTCAGATCACAATCCTTTTCTTTAAACTTAAGTTCTTGAATACTGAATTTGGCACTTTTCTTTTTTTGTAGTTGCTGTTGAATGAAGGTCACCCTTTACTATCAGACAGAATAGTACAGCGTAAGTGCACAGACTGTATCCTCAGGAAAATTCAGAAAAAACATTTTATGCGGGACAAAATATTCAGCCCCAATATGCAGTAGCCAGAATACCAGCAGGAATATGCCACTATTTAAGGGCAAAGGGTTTTTTTTCCTCCCAACTACAAGGTGTTTTGTCTCCAAAGGCCCGCAGCGTGCACTAGCCACAATCTGGCCCACTTCTATTCCTCCATGCTTGCTCTCCCTTCTCCATAGACTTTCCACTATGTCTGGAGCTGCACACAGGTTTGGAAACCTGATTTAACCCAGTCCTATTAAAATAAGTCATGTACAATTTCTAGCAGCGAGTTACTCTTTTTTTTTTTTTTGCACAAATCAGCAACATTTTAAAAACCAGACAAACTATGTCTGACAGATTGCTAAAGCATGCACATATTTATAAACTTCCTAAATTGCCCATCTGCAGCAGGAAGATACTTGGGCATAGTTTGAAGAAAAAAAAAAGTTGACCAAAATAATTTCTTAAAATCCTGAGAGCCATAAAATATTTCTCTCCCCCTGAATCCTAACAAAATGATAATATTGGATAATATATGGGATGACTTGTAAATAGGACAACTTCATACATCGTTAGTGTCTCCTATAGTACATCTAAGCAGCACATAGCAGTAAATAAACATGCACAAGTAATTTTTTGGTCTTTGTCTGCACAAATACAATCTATCTGCATAAACACATATAGATGCCAAAGAAAAGAGATGCTGATGGCAACATGACCTTCATTTATGCAAAGAAAGAAATATGGTGGAACTGTCTATTAGTCAGGGAAGAGTCATCAAAAACAAATGCTGTCCAATTATCTATTGCATTGCTCTCCACAGGCATACAACAAGATTAAATGAATGTAGATGAATTACAGCTTTTTTCATACTAAGATATAAAAAATATGCTGTTTTTTTTTTTTTGGGACAGGATCAGTACATAACAAAGCCCTAATGGAATCAGAAATTGTCTTCAGAAAGCAAGGTCATTTTAGCTTTTTAAGCTCTTAAAATGTCTCAGATTGTCAGGGTTACCAAATTAATTTGACAGAACAAACCTTTTGTCCCTGTTAAATGTAAAATCTTGGAGGCATGCATTTACTACACTCATTACCACTCCCCTCCCCTTTAGATTTTGCAGTAGGTTAGTGATGAAACATAGAAGTTTAAGAAACAGCCTGCAAAAGGCTTGAACAATAAATTGAGAGAGACATTTCTGAAAGTTTATGCACTTTGCAGAAAATTCAATCTTCTTATATGTACACGCATTGCCAAATGAAGTGAACAAGAGCTTTTATTTGAAGACTTATCAGATCTCCCGTAATTTTTCTTTTCTTAAAGCTAAATATGCCCACAGTAATATTTTTTAAACCTTTTATAAATTTTTTGTTGCTCTCCTTTGAACTCTCTCCAGTTTGTCTACATCTTTCCTGTATATTTTACAAATGTAGAACAAGGTGCATTCTAAACATCATCATTTGCTTCTTTGCATATTGGTGCTTTCCCTCACATCCTATCCTTTCCAAATCTATACTGCTTCTAGTTTGGTCTATTGGAGAGAAAGGATGATCCTGTGGCAAGGGCTAGTGGAACTCTGGAAACCTGTGGTCAGGTCTCTGCTCTGCCACAGAGTCCCTGTGTGACCATGGGAAAGTCACTTAGTCTTTCTATGCCCCAGTACCCTACTTCTCAGGGATGTTGTTAGGATAAATACATTATAAACTGTGAGGTACTCAGATATTACAGTAATAGTAGGTATATGCAAATTTGAGGTAGATTGTAGTCTTTCTGGGGCAGGAATCTTTTCACCTTTCTGTAAAGTGCCTATCACTTTCTTTGTTGGTGCTGAGTAAATACACATAAAAATAACACCATGCTATTTAATATTAATGGCAATGTATACCCAGGACTAGAATAGCAGGATTATCACAGTTTACAAAGAATGTATGTTCACAGATGGGTCTACAAAGTGTACTAAGAACAAATTTTAACCTAAGCGATTATTTACTCAAGACATTTAGCATTAGTTGCTATACTTAGTTTATTATTCAATTTAAAAATTTTCATTCATGCCATCAGAGAACAGAAACAATACCATGTGACCTAGGTGACCAGTCATACACCTCAGTTACCAGCCAGCAAATAGCCAGAGTGAACAGATCCAGGAAGAAGGATGAAAATTGTTCATCCAAACTGTTTGCCAAATACTTACGAAAAATTAATACATTTGCAGAAATTGGTATCCATTCACAATGATAGTCAACAGAAAAATCTGATAATCAGTTGAATAATTTATTCACAGTATATAAATTGTACCAGTTCTATGAACGGTGTCACCCATTTTTAAGTAACTAATTTACCCAGAAATGCAGAATAATTCATTCTGAGTTATACAGTGCTGTTGTCTGTTCTATTACTAAATTCACTGTGATATTTGTGGGGAGTGGAGTGTTTGTTCTGTCTGTTTTTCAAGGCCTATATCTCAGGTTTCAGTTGGTGCGGTGTGCGCGGGGGAGGGAAAGAAGAAGCAGACGAAGAGAGATGCTCAGTAACTTCAAACACTATAATTGATGATGCCCAGATCAACATGTTAGTACCCAAGAAGAAAAATCAAATCAGAAACTTAATCTGAAAATTGCAAGACAGGGAATACATCTGGAAGCTGCCAAAAGCCCGTTTATAAGTAAAAATGAACAGATAGGGTATTGCCCCACATGACCAGGGACAAGTTTCTTATGCATAACATGCCAGTTCTGGTGATGAATCGAGACTGATATAGCCCAAGGCTTATTGGATTGGTCACCACTCTGCTCACAGTAATTGCAGGTGTTAACAGATTTTTTAGTCTCTGATAGCTCCCATCGAAAGCTTCTGTGATTTCCAAGATCAGATATTCACAGCCTCAGCTAAAGCCGACTAAAATGTCACCTTTTTATTGTATTTTACTGCTTGAAGACAAATTTAACATAAATCCTAAATGAAAATATACAAAAATATGAAGAGAGCTTTGTTATAAATACCCTAGGTTTTCTAGCTTTTGGATTATGTATGACTTATTCATATTTCAGCAATGATGAAAGCTGAAGACGGTAACCATGAGTTAATTGTTCAAGCCCATGGGTTGTTTGATGTTTCAGTGTACTGTCATCATCATTTTCTTTGGAGTGTAAAGCAAACAGCTGATGCTGAAGAGAGAGAAACTAATGTAGAAATTAATGTTCACCCAGGGTTAGCAATTTTCTCTGCTGTTTATGAAATCCAAGTCTAAATATTTCACATGGAGAATTGGGGGATAATTTCCTCTTTAGTTAATCTTATTTTAACTCCATAACACCTATACAAGAGCATTTCAGGATCCATAACTGGGGGGAAAAAAAGATAGAAAGAAGTAAGGTGAATATAGTTTACTACATGAGAAAAGAGTTAAATATACTTTCACAGTACCTTTAGGGGAGATTTCATAACCACGAATTTGATTTACATTACAAAATAGTCATACAGGCTTTGTTCAGAATCCTCACTTAAGTCTTTAGCAGATATCTCAAAAGTCAGAATGAGATCATGTGCAACTAATGTATGCATTTTTGGAAGCGGACACAAAGAAGCCCCAGTAGGCAGCATGTTAACAACACCTTGTTCACACTCTCCTTAAAATCCTTATGTTCAAACTGGGGAGAAATGCAGCCTGAAGTCACCAGCAGAAATGTACCCTTCACACATTTCAGAGGGTTGGGCAACGGAACTTCTCTAGAGACTATCAGATTCAAAGATCATGGAAACAAAACCTCCATAATTGTGATTCTACAAATTCTTGAAGTATTATAATCTCTGTTATTTGCAACTTCTTATGCATGGGACTGTGCAAGGAATAAGGATGGGTCTTTTCATAGCACAGATGAGTTGGGCTTGAGATACCTAATATAAAGGCTACTTTTGCTTTTTCTTCCCCTTTAAAATTCCATCTCCCATGCCAGCCACACTCACAACCAGTTCAAAGCAGCTGGACTATGTGATTTCAATTATTTGAAATTGCTTCTTTCCCCCCTCCCAACATGACAATATTCTTCTCCTGTAGGGAATGAAATCCATTTTGAGACTGGCTGCAGATGTTCTCAAGATGACCATCAGTCTCATGAGTGCAACTACTGTCGTCGGGAAAACTCTCCTGTTCCCCACAGGTACACTAAGTCATTCTGCCAAGCAGTAATGCCTTGGTAATGAAACGGATATGAGTGGGTTCACTTACTTGCTGAAGGCAAAAGTCTGTAAGCTTCATTTCAGGGGGGAAAAAAACCCCAACAACAGAAGAATGTAATATTAAATAATCAAAATGGTGGGGGGGAGGAGGGGAGGGGAGAAGAGAGAGAAGAGTAATGGGGAACCTTGGAATGGAAATCAAAAGCATTTTGTTCCTACTGCTGCTTACAAGTCCTTTTATGACACACTTATGCAATGAAGCATTAGCAGAAATAACCTACGGTATTTAGACTAGAGATGGGCCTAAGAGCAAAATTAGATTTGTAATCTAATTGAAATCAGAATATCCCCAGATGTGGGGGCTTGGCCCGAGAGATAATCCCAAACTTTGGGGTGATTTGGACCCCATGTCCTGGGTCGGGCTATCAAACCTCTAGGAATTAGTTCACAGCATTTCCTGTTATTTTCCTCTTTTATTCTCTTCTCATGAATTTGTGTCAGGAAGACTACATCATTTTGGCTTAAAAGAACTCTGTATGACCTTCTTCTAGAGTCAGTCAATATTATCCCTTGGATGGGTCTAGAGGTCTCTGCTGCAAAAGTGAAATCAAGTGCTTCCATCCACAGGGATATAGTGCCTCATTCCTGTAAGGCAGAATCTCCTGCCATTCTAAGGTGCCAAACATGGATCTTCCAAGTAGTAATATTGCTACTACTAGATCAATGGGCTAAACAGCTTGAAGGCCCACCTGCCACTAAGGAATTCATATAAGAAAGTATTTTTCAACACACCATACAAAATGTGTAGTAATATTACATTGTTTCAGATTATATAAAATAGTACTTTAACATTTTGAAATCCTTTGCAGGACCGGGGCAGGGACTGTTATTCAGTGTATATCTGTGGTATATGTAGTTGTATGCTTAGCATAATGGGGCCCTGTCAAGGCTGAATCCCCACTTTGAACCTTAGGGTACAAATGTAGGGGCCTGCATAAAAACTTCTAAGCTTATCTACCAGCTT
>NW_020664417.1:35328574-35407275 GCF_002925995.2 Terrapene triunguis | reverse complement strand
AAAAGGATTTGGAGTCTCTGTACACAGAGAGCTGTTACCCTTCCCTTTATAGTTATGACAGGCCCATACCAGACTAAAACCTCAAGATGCTTTCCCATACAAAGAAGACAAACACATGGCTAAAGCACAATAGAAATTTGCATTCAAATACTGTCTTGCGCATCAAATCCAAATGATTTGGCTCTGGTAGCTGGAGTAAGTAGCAGCATTGTGTTTATTGAGAGATTTGTCAATTTGATTTGGGGAGCTTGATTTGTGGAGCTTGCAGGGGACTATTCCGTTCAATCCTACAGAACCTACAGAGCCTGAGAGTCTAAAGTTGGCACTCCTATTATGGCAATCTCTCCATCTATGTAGCTTCACTGGTATCCTCCCTTCCCAAATATTATTAGTAAGGTCCCTCTATGGCCTATTAATAGCAACTACAGAGGCAACAGAGATGAACTAAAACTGTTCCAAGTTGCATTAACTCCTGCCTAGATTTTAGGGCAGAAACACAATACGTCTGCAGGGAACAGACCCACTAAGTGGCATGTCCCCTCCACTGTTCACCTCTTTCCTACTCTGCTCACTGCATACCTTAGCGCCATTTGCTCTCCTTGCCAGAGGTTTCCAGAGGGTTAAGGAGCAAAGGCATTCAATGCCAGAGAGGCAGCACCCCCCCCCCCACTTATACATGGGCAGGAGGAGAATAGCACTAGCCTTTTTTTAAAGCAATAGGTTCAGAGTCATCTTCTTTGGAAATCAATATGAAATTTCTCCCCCTCATGTACTTCAGGATCTGGCCCAATGTTTGTACTGGTTGCAAACTCTTGTTCTAATTGACATTACAGTGCTCTCCATGGCACTGGCCTGGTCCACACTACCCCCCCACTTCGGACTAAGGTACGCAAATTCAGCTACGTTAATAACGTAGCTGAATTCGAAGTACCTTAGTCCGAACTTACCGCGGGTCCAGATGCTGCAGGCAGGCTCCCCCGTCGATGCCGCGTACTCCTCTCACCGAGCTGGAGTACCGGCGTCGACGGTGAGCACTTCCGGGATCGATCCGGGATCGATTTATCGCGTCTAGACAAGACGCGATAAATCGATCCCAGAACATCGATTGCCTGCCGTCGGACCCGGAGGTAAGTGTAGACGTACCCACTGTCTCAACTTGGCTAGACTCATGGAGAAGAAATAAGTGCCATGTGTGAAAAGGAGTTATTGCTTAAATGTCAGCTCTAGCTACAGCTCACTATATACAGTTTGTCCCTCACTAAGAAGGAGACAACCATTTCAATCATTTCAGAAATTAAATGAAATAAAGGGCCAAAAGATTAAGATGAAGTGCCAGCTTTTATCCAGGAATTCTTAATCCTTCCTTTGTTGCCCTTGGCTAGCAGTTCATTTGGAGCGAGTTACAAGATGCTGTCGGGATTTTGGCCTCTCTGCTGGGCAAATATAGCTTTATTAAAGCACTTACCAAAGAAAACAAAAACAAACCCCTCCAAATTATTTTTGGGCAAATGAAACAAAGATGCAAAAGAGGTGGGACAAAAGTAATAGTTGAAGACAGAAGTAGTGAAACTAGGACTCAGAGAGAGGGACCAGTGCTGTGAATCTGTTACTTTTAATATGCCTCACGTATTCCACATATTGCTTAGTTCACCCTTACTTATTCTCTGACCCTTTCCTTTTTTAAAGAGAAGTTATGTATTTTGACATAGGAGAACACCTATTGTGAAAAGCTAACATCCACAATATCAGAAAACCTTCTTCTACTGCAAAGTTTTCCTGTGGCAAGATAGATAAACATGCAACGTAACCTTAATTCAGTCACTAAAAATTATGCTTGCCCAACATCTGAAGCCACGCATTTACAAACTGGTGTCACAAGTGACATCCTACTCAAAAAGCTTCTGCAAGTAAAATAAATGGGATTTAATCTGCCGTAAAACAGATTGAATTTATTATTCTTGAGAAAAGCATACAGTTCTGACGTTGAATTACAACTCCTTTGCTTTTAAAACAGGCAGTCCTCAACCTTGCCAAATCCTATTTGCAATCTTGCATGAAGCAATAAAGTCAGATATGTGCTATATGGCCAAACTAGCTGCAGCTGGATATTATTATCTGAACATTGATGGTGCTCTGGGTTCTCTACAGACACTGAGGAAGATACGTTCCCTGTCCAAGGAAAGTTAGAATCTAAACAAAATAGCCAACAACTAAATAAGCCAGGCAGGAAACCCCTGGCAAACTGGGCATGGAGCTACATGAATGAATAATGCGTGAAGTATTCCCCAAGGGGAATACAATTAAGAGCCAGTGAGATGCTAAACCTCACCTTCTATTACATACCAATTTTTATCACTGGTGAGCACTGCATATAGCAGCGGTGGGCAACCTGCCGCCCGTCAGGGTAATCCACTGGTGGGCTGTGAGACAGTTTGTTTGCATTGACCATCTGCAGGCACAGGCTCCCGCAGCTCCCAGTGGCTGCAGTTCGCCATTCCCAGCCAATGGGAGCTGCAGGAAGTGGTGTGGACGGTCAATGTAAACAAAATGTCTTGAGGCCTGCCAGCGGATTACTCTGACAGGCTGCACGCAGCCCACCAGTGATCTAGACTGTTTTTAAATGTTCTGGATGTATAACTTGAAGAGGCTTACATGCACTATATGCAAAAAGAGGGCTTGCTGTAATATATTACTATTAGCTCCCAAGTCAATGTCTTTTCAGACAAATCATGTCATGGAAGTAACACGTGTCTCTTTTATAGAACTTGTTAAATGACAATACACCTCTACCCTGATATAACACGGATTCGGATATAACGCGGTAAAGCAGTGCTCCGGTGGGGCGGGGCTGCGCACTCCGGCAGATCAAAGCAAGTTCGATATAACGCGGTTTCACCTATAACGCGGTAAGATTTTTTGGCTCCTGAGGACAGCGTTATATCAAGGTAGAGGTGTATATTCTTTTTCATGTTTTAGATTTGTATTTTGAATTTCTCTCCCCCTCCCCTTCACCCCTTTACTTACGTTCTTTAAGCCTCAGGCTCATTTCTCTTTGACCTTGACAACACACTAGTGTTTTGCATTCTTGTTTATGATCACATAAAACACTATGGATCACTTAAAGTTTTACATCCCTTTTTTACCCCATTGTTGTTAAGACCAGGGCCGGCTCTGGCTTTTTGGCCACCCCAAGCAAAAAAAAAAAAAACCTGCGGTGCGGCCGGCACGCGGGCGGAGCGGGCGGGAGAGAGGAAGAGAGAGAGAAGGGGGCGGCCAGGGCTACAGCAGGGGCACTGCCACGCGGCCCCTCCCGCTGTGCCGCCTCCTGCTGTGAGGGCTCCGCTCCGGTCGGCGGGGAGGGAAGGAAGAGGACTGCCCTGCAGGGCGCTCTGGTTCTCCGCGCCACCGCCCCCTACAGGGCGGCCAGAGCGGAACAACAACAACAAAAAAAGCGGCCGTGCCGCCCTAGAATTGGGCAGAATGCCGCCTCGAACAATCTGCCGCCCCAAGCACCAGCTTGCTCAGCTGGTGCCTGGAGCCGGCCCTGGTTAAGACAACCAGAAAAAAGAACTATTTCTATTAAATACATCAATAAATTTTTCTTTGATTTCTTCAGATGTGATAGGAAACATATGAAAAAAAAGGCTTTTTAAGATACTGTGCCTTCTGAGATATACCAAAATGTAGATTTCTACCTCAGGATTGTGAGAGCTTCTTTCATTCACACAGTCATCAAACACTGAATTTCTTCATAAATAAATATTGCACGGACATATTTTATAACATTTGTTTAGCTTCCTTTTTTTATACCAGCTCTCTAGTTTCGGGTTATATCAAGATTTAAAAGATGTAGTTCTTCTAGTTTTAGAATACCTAAATGTCATAATTTATTGCTAATGTTATGCATGAACAAGCCAAAGGTTTTGGTATTGACAGCTAAAGCTGAAGGAATAAATGGGAATAAAATTAAGGCACACAAATAACTTTTCATAAATAATCTAGCCAAATGCTCAGTGGTATGCTATGCACTAAAACATTTTTGTTGTCTGTCATCTAAGACTCTTTATATGCACTTCAGTGTTAACATTAGGTAAAAATATAAAATAGGAAAAGAACTGACATTCCTTCATCTATTTTTACAATCCTTTGAAGTTGTTAAGTGTTCTCCACCTTTCTAAATAATTGTATTTCCAACTAATTCGTTGGTCTCTTAGTTATCTCTCCTCAATAGTGTTCTGAAGAAGAGTTTGATTAATAAAGGACCTCAGAGGGAATGCTAGACACCTATCATCAGTTTTAAAATAATTTGGAAGGGATAAGTACAGTTTAAATGAATCCTGAACCATATAAAAACTTTAATGGCAGAGTGCACTAATTCACACTTTTCAGTTGAATACCATGGCAAAAATGTAACATTATTTAAACGATATAACTGGCTTCAGAACAATAGGAACTAGAATAAATCAGGCACCTACAATATGGTACTTATTAGGAAAAAGGACAATGACACTAATGGATACACATTCATCACTAGCACATGTGAAAACATCTCCAGCACAGAGGTGATAGAGTACAACAATTTACTCTCTATTCCCATGGATTTCAATAACAGTTACACTGAGATTAATTAGCCAGAGGCTGTTTTAGATATGCCTTCTTTGCTTCCTCTCCTAGTCTTTCAAAAAGAGATCCCGTACAGGATGTAGAACGGATTTTACTAATTACAGATATTTCACGAAGGTATTTCACGAATCACTGTGATTGGATCATTCCATGAACTGAAAAGTCATCTTGCAACAGAAGTACAAATCAAACTAATCTATCTGTACTACACAAGCTTGGAGGAATATTATGGAGCTGGAGAGCCCCCACAGCAATTCAAGTTTCTATGAAATGTTTAGATACTATTGAATCTGCATTTTCCACTGCAATTTTTTTACACTATTTTAGTGTTAAGCATCTGGGGGGAGGGATAGCTCAGTGGTTTGAGCATTGGCCTGCTAAACGCAGGGTTGTGAGCTCAATCCTTGAGGGGGCCATTTAGGGATTTGGGGCAAAAATCTGTCTGGGGATTGGACTAAATGACCTCCTGAGGTCCCTTCCAACCCTGATATTCTATGATATTTGAGGTAGGAACAGTGTTTTGCAAAGTAATTTCTTTAAACTAGTATTCATTTTTCAGTGGGACACAGTCTTGTACTGTCTCTTTCAGAAGCCTTATCTTCATCCCTGTATTAACAACAAATGTCTTGGTCTAAAAGGTTAAGACTTTCTCAAAGCTGAATGCAATTTTGAACTATGTGACTCCCACAGAGTTTGGTTAAAACTATGCACAATGTTTGAAAATGTACTCCAAAGGTGGAAATGTGGTGACATTTATTCATACAAAATATTTTCACCCTGCTAAGAGAGGTCTTGCTTAGCAGACAGAGGGCGCTCACTAGAAACAAACCAACACACTGAGAACTGCTAAAAGAGAGAAAAGATTCTTTGATTAATTGTAACATTCTCTCTAATAACCGGGAGGTAGATTTAAACCTTCTAGACCAATAATATTTAATATTATAAAAGCTACTTTTATTGTCAGTAAAACCTTCATAAAACACCACTACTATACCACCATATTCTGAATGCATATATGGTCACGAGTGCTTATGAGAGAACAGGGTCTCAGTAACAGTGTTCTCTTGAAGTAAAATTATTCTTTTTAAAACTTCTAGTATGTTTTCAGATGACCAATAAGACTTCTCCTTACAGATGTCTCTACAGCTTGTTTACTACTGGAAAATCACTTGCCTGTCGAAAAATTGCAACACTACCTTACGATTCTTGTCCCAGAAAACTCTGGTCATAGTATAGAATCTATGAAGCAGGGAGCAGCCAGCATTACACTTGCTTACTTCATGATTACAGTTAAACTACATTATATGTAGAAGGACAGTTCATCAAAATTCATATGGCAATAGAGATGACAGTGATGAGAAGCCAAGATAGATTCATGTGTCACACACACACACACCCCCTTCAGATATCATTGTCAAATAAAAATCTTGCTGAGAAATGCTCTGTCACAGCAATGGTACACAAACATTTTTCTCAGACACCTAAAGGCTTCCTGCCATAATAGTTGTAGGTCAGAAATTTGCTCTGATAAATTCCATACTGAGACAAAAGCTAATTATCTAGAAAACTACCCAAGAATGCAATTTCCCCTTTACACAACATATCAATCCACTTGGAGATGAGCAACAGCTTTGGTGGATTGCAGTTCAGAGAAAGGTTCACCTTCATCAAGTACCCACTGATAGTTTTAAAATTCAAAGTTGTTTACAAGATTTAAGGTCAGAAAAATAAAGTACATTTGAAAAGAAATAATTATTTGATTTTTTAATCAATACCTCAAACTGCCATTGTTGGATTTTACCAAGAAGAAAGGGGACTTATTGACATTGAATTCAAGAACTAATGATGGAGGATGACTAACACTTGCAGCAACTCAGAGGCTAAGGCTTCAAAACAAAAACAAAACAAAAAAAGATTTTTTAGTTTTACTGTATCCAGATTTCTAGAAATTTCAACTAACTCATGTTCTGAAGCAATGTTCCCTTTCTAGTCAACAGGCTATAATATGAAAAAATTATAATATTGTCATTCTTCGGTATGGCCATTTTGTACAGTTAAATGGAGCTGCCTCATGCAATAAAACACAAGTTAAGAAATCTGTCAAGTCACATCTAAAAGGTGAAAGTTAATAGGTTTTTACTGGGGAGAATAAAGCCTACAGAAAAAAATATGTTTTCAACATTACTAATTTGCAGCATTTCAGAAAGATGCACCAATTCAAACATTTTATTAGTGGAAAAGCATGAGAGAGATTTTACCTTTTTCTTCTTCTTAATATAAAATATATTTCACCCTTCATCCATAGTAACACACAAGCTAACCACAAAAACCTAACTAAACAAGCAGTGCTCAATGAATGAGCAAACTATAACAACTAAACTGATCTTTTCTGGGTACAACTGGTCAAACAGGTTTTGTTTCTTTATATTTTCCTCTCGTTTAATTTCTACATAGTCACAATCTTAAACCACTGGATCTTACCTCTGTCACTGAAGTCATCCACAAGAATGATTTCAGCTATAAGGATGTCTGGAGTCCGGTTGACAATGCTGTATATGGTTCGCAAGAGTGAAGTCCATCCTTCGTTATGAAATGGGATAATTATGCTAGTATTTGGCAACTTTTCCAAGTATACCTTGTGCTTACAGCTGAGAAGGGGGGGAAAAAAAGGAGGAGTATAAGAACACAGAAGAGTAGAATGGATTCAGTATATACAACTCAACTGTTTGCTCTGTTCAGCCATCACATTTTGTGGTGTGAAATGACTCAGTATATCCAAACAGTGTCTTTAACTCTATAATCAATCACATCATTAATTAAATTATGTATTTAATTAAATAGCATTAACTACCGACACAGTACCTGCCATGAAACTAATATTCAATAACTACTGGGTCCTTTTTTATTCAAGTACTCAATAGCAAGGATTTTACAAATATAACACCTTAAATTAGAAAAAATGAAGGTACAATAGTGTAATGCTGATGTAAACCCAGAAGTAGATTATGTGGCTTCAGTGGGAATTCTTCCTGAGTAACTAGTAGAGGATGTGCATTCTAAATACTATTTCTCTTTATAAGGATATATTTACTCAAAATATTTTTGAAATATCATATTAAAAGAAGAATTTGAATGATCCTTTTATTATCCAAAGCAAAGAAGAATTGTAAAATTAGTTCTTTACTCAAAAAGGCAAAACTGGTAGACAACGAAAAGTTATTTTACTAGATAGTATATATTCAAACAAAGACTTATGCAAGTACAACTCCAGCTCTACTTCTAAATATTCAATACAATGGATGCCATTAAATGAAAAGTGTTAAAAAAAACGTGTCTCTGGATATCAACACTAATCTTTTGCTAACTGCAAAGGCAAAAGTATTTCAGAACTGTTAATCAACAACTGCATTTATATAATGCCATCCAGTAAAATACATACTTAAAAGCTTATCATTTTGCAACAATGTCTAAAAGCCCCTTAATTCTGAGATAAACTTTCAAACCACATAATGTCTGGAGTGGATAGTTACACTACATTTAGTGGGCTATAGAGCCTTTTATCTAGAGGTCAGTGTTTCAAATTCAGCTCCAGTCAACAGTGATGCAAAGTCATTATGATCCAATATCTTTTTAGTAATCCATGGGAAAGAGTTGGTGACCTCAGCCCAGCCCCTAATGGATGTTCAGATCATAATTGGCATGCCTTCTTATCCATTGCAGCAAAGAAGCCAAAGATTGAATAAGTATGGTGCCTGATTCATCCTCTCACACAGAACTCTTCGGTTAATACCCTCTGGTCCCGGTGAATTATTACTGTTTAATTTAATCAATTTGTTCCAAGAACATCCTCTATTGACACCTCAATCTGGGGCAGTTCCTCAGATTTGTCACGTAAAAAGAATGGCTCAGATATGAGAATCTCCCTCACATTCTTTGTAGTGAAGAGAGAGGCAGAGAAGCTAAATATATTATTTGCAACAGCCTTATTTTCCTTGAGTGCTCCGTTAGCACCTCAATTGTCCAGTGGCCCCACGGATTGTTTGGCAGGCTTCCTGCTTCTGACGTAGTTCACAAAAATTTTGCTGTAGGTTTTTGACTTCTGTTTGTTGCTCTTCAAATTCTTTTTGGCCTGCCTAATTACACTTTTATACGTGACTTACCAGAGTTTATGTGCCTTTCTATTTTCCTCAGTCGGATTTGACTTCCAATTTTTGAAAGATGTCTTTTTGTCTCTAATGGCTTCTTTTACTCTGCTGTTTAGCTATGGAGGTATTGTTTTGGTACTCTTACTTTTTTAAAAAAATTGGCACACACAATTAGTTTGAGCTTCTATTATGGTATTTTTTTTAAAGTTGCCATGCAGCTTGCAAGCATGTCACTCTTGTGACTGTTCCTTTTGATTTCTGTTTAGCCTTATCCTTACATCAGTAGTAATTGCAGAAGAGAGTCTATTAGTGTTCTTTGAACAATATAATGAAACTTGGTTTGGGCCTTATATTTTCCAGAAAACATTATTTAAAAACCCCAACAGTCTTGGGAACAGATTCGAGACAACTTTCATTATCACATTCTCCTCACAAGTATCAGTGACATTGAGAAGCACTCTTAACTGTTAGCTCAGGTACAGCCAGCTCTTAATTTTTTCATTGCCATATAAACAAACAAGTACTCTTTCTTCTGCAACCCCCCCATAACTTCACTGGAGGAGAAAGAAATTGGGATGGAGTGGCAGTAGTTGCTATAGCTACAGATACTATTGTGAAGAACACAAATAATAAATACAAGTATCAATGCCATTGAGAAGCTTAATCCTCAGAACAGGTGGTGTGATAAATGACGCAGGGGTAGCTCCCTTTTATGGATACCCAGCCAGCCAGTTAGCTGTAAAATCCCTCTTGGTGTCTGTTCTATGCTTGCTTTACCTACAAAGGGTTAACAAGTCCACAGGTAAAAGAAAAGGAATAGGCACCTGACCAAAAGAGCCAATGGGAAGGCTAGAACTTTTTAAAATTGGGAAAGAAGCTTTCCCTTTGTTTCTGTTGTGTCTCTCTGGAAAAGAGGGGAACAGAGGGCAGCAGGAATGCTGTGTAAAGCTTTAAGCCAGGTATGAGAAATCATCAGATCATAACTAGAATTACTTATTTGAAACCCCCCAAATAAGTAAGTAAATTAGGAATCAGAGGGGTAGCCATGTTAGTCTGGATCTGTAAAAAGCGACAAAGAGTCCTGTGCCACAGGACTCTTTGTTGCTTTTTAAATTAGGAATGTTTAGATAGACGCGATCAGGTTTATTTCTTATTTTGGCATGTGGATCTCCTCTGTGCTAACCCCAGATGCTTTTGTTTGTTTGTAACCTTAAAGCTGAACCCCGCCAAGAAAGCTATTTTGGGTGCTTAATTTTTGGAATCGCTCTTTTAAAATCTAGCAAAAGACTAAATTCTAGATGTATTTTTTTTCCTTTTTGCGTTTAATAAAATTTACCTTTTTTAAGAACAGGATTGGAGTTTTGGTGCCCTAGAGGTTTGTGCATGTTGTTTGACTAGCTGGGGGCAACAGCTGATTTCCTTTGTTTTCTTTCTCAGCTCTTCCCCAGAGGGGAGTGTGTGTGAAAGGGCTTGAGAGTACCCCACAGGGAGGAATTCCCAAGTGCTCCTTCCTGGGTCCAAGGGGGGGGGTTTGCATTTAGATGGTGGCAGCGTTTACCAAGCCAAGGTCAGAGAAAAGCTGTAACCTTGAGAGTTTAATACAAGACTGGAGTGGCAAGTATAAATTTTTTAAATCCTTGTGGGTCCCACCTTCTGTACTCGAAGTGCCAGAGTGGGGATTCAGCCTTGACAGGTGGCCTATCACTGGCATTAGTTTTTGTTCATGAAAACAAGAGGTTATGGTAACTAATCATGATATAAAGAAAATATACTTAAAGCTTTACATTCAGAGAGTTCTTAGAAAAATGTGTGTTATCTTCTAATCTGAAAGAGAAAATCTGAAGTTTCATATGTTTAGTGTCCATCATTAAAAGTTTCCAGCCCCTAATAGTTTGCTTTTCTTCATGTCTATGTAATCTAGTTATTTTTAAAAGGCTAAATTACCTGTAATTCTACTTATCTGAAGATATCAGGGTAGATCGTCAGCTGGTAAGAATTGTCATAGCTCCACGGGCTTCTGTGGACCTATGAAAATTTACATCCTGATGCAAGAGGCTTAATCCTGGGTCTCATGCCTCCAGCATAAATCATATAGGAAGCTCTCCTACCTCTTAAGATTTTTGATCCTCAGACATCTGTAGGTTGCTTCAGGGGTCTGCCCTGTTGATTATGTTTCAGCTTCAGGATGAAAGAACCTCCTAATCTTTAATTACATATAAAAATACAGGGCCAGAGTTTATTTGAAATGGATACAAGAGCATCAAATCACTCCTGAACAAGGACTAGATGCAGGACAAATGAGTGCTCCTTCGATGACTCCACTACTCCACTATCATTTCATCATTCAAGCCCCACACTCTGCAGAGAGAAGGGTGAATGAATGAGTGAGAATCCTGGGAGTTGTTGTCCAGAGGGAAGCAGAGTTACATATCTAGAACAGGCTCTTTTACTGTATGGGTCTAACCAGTATCTTGGTGGGACTTGGAACTTTCACTTAGTTATAAGTGATACTATAGTTAAGGTTGCCCAATACTTCCCATTTTAAGACCTGGCTTACAACTGCTTATAATTTTGCTAATCTTTAACAGTTTGAGCTGAAATTTTCCATGCTAGGTGTCTGCCTCCAACTGATATTACTCCCGAGGGCATTCTGTGCCAAAAAATTAAAAATGCTATGCCAAATAGTTAAAAATTCTGCAAACAATATTTTAAAATTCTGCACATTTTATTTGTCAAAATAACACTACATAATCATGCCAGCTTCAATTATTTTGGTAATTTATTTCAAAACACCTGTCAGCAAGTATGTCTGTAACAATACAGACACACACACAAATTCCCCCGGACTACAGCGTTAAAGAACCCAGTTCCTGTTTCTCTGCCCTCTCCCCCCCCACCCCCGAAGATCCCAGCTGGGGTGGGGGCAGTCACCCACAAACCCTCCCCCCCAAGCCACCTTCAGGAGCCCCCAGCCAATGCACCCAAACCTCCTCCTTCCCAGAGCTCAGCCACGCCCCCCCAGCCCAGATACCCGCATCCCATCTCCCCCCAATCCTAGCTGCGCCCCCCCCCCTTTCCCAGACACCCGTCCTTCTCCACCCCCAGAGCCCAGGGATCCAGAGGGAGAAACTGCCTGATGCTCAGTCCCCAGGCTTGCACAGAGTTCCCTGCGTGCTGCCCTCTCCTTCCCTCACGGCATGCTGGGAACTCCAGCTGCCAGGAACCATCTAGCTCACTCTCCCTCCTTCCAGCAGTGTCTTCTATGTGCAAACTGGGCTCTGCTGGGTCCAGCAGACCCTAGTGGTGGCTAGCAGCACTGCAGCTCATTTCTGTGGGGGGAAAGGAAATTCTGAGCGCACATTAATTTCAGCAAAATTCCACATTGCGCAGTGGTGCAGAATTCCCCCAGGAGTATGATATATATCTATATATAAAGTAGCATCTAAAGTGATTCAACTATTTCTGAGAATTGGATAAGGGAAAATATTAAACTGTTTGGAAATTTTCTGACAGAAAATTTTTCCATTGGAAGATGCCAATTAATCCAAAACTAAATGTTATGTGAAAACAATGTAAATTTCAATTAAATGTCATTTAGAAAAAACAGGACATTTCAATTTTCCATTTTGCAATGACTTTTCATTTCAATTTTTTATTTTATAGATATAAAATAAGTCAGAATAGGAACATTTTGATTTTATTGAACAAGATATCAAAATGTTTCACTCAACCTGAAACCATTTTTTGGGGAGAGAGAGGAATTTTGTTTTGTGAGAAATTTTGAATTTTTTTGGTTTTGTTCTGTTTTGGAGTAGGAAAAAAAATGAAATCATGGAATTTCTCACAAAAATCCAGTTCCGGGCCAGCTATATTTAAGTTTTACCCAGGTTAAAAAATTATTACAACTTCTTTGTTGGGCAGCTCTAATGCCTCCATACTTTGGAGCAGGGCCTTGACATTTGTCAGAGGGGTCTTCTTGCTATCTGGAATGTACCTTTTGCCATCTCTGTGAAAATTCACCCAAATTTGGCCAAGTTATGAGTTTCTGGAAAAAAAATCACAGTTCATATGTGCTCAATACAGACTTTTTACAGTTTGTCAGCTACAGTATCTGAAGACTCTGACTGACCTAAGATGGACTTTCCCTGAAACTGCTGCATCTGGCAACTAGGATCTATCTAGGTACAGGGTCAGAAGGGTATATAACCAGTAAATCACAGAGCATACACGCACAATGTCTTTGTGTATTAATATATTTAATTATCCTAGTATTTCATTCAATGCACCCACATATGAATAGTCTCTAGAGCACAGGAAGGCGGGACCTGAGCTCATTTTATTTCATAAAAAATATTTGGGAAGTACTGCTGCCCAGATTGTCCCTTTAGAGGAGTCTCACTGACGGATGGTAAATGTAATTCAAGGGATGTATAAAAGAGATAAAGAAGAACCCTGCCTTAAGCACTATAAGTAAGATCAGGGTTAAACCACAAAGAAATGGGAGAATATGAGCTCCGCTTCCTTGGAAATATGTTTTGTAAGACTGAGGAACCAAAACAAGGTTCCTCCCTATGATCTGAATGTAAGCAGAAGAGATTTACTAAGTATGAGTGAAGACATGCAGCTGCTTTTGCCTAAAATCCAGATTGAAAATTTCATAAGTTAGACAGTAGAAACTGCTCTGCCTCAGATAATATAAGCCTTGACATGACCTAACTGTCAGCCAGCCAGGTCATAGCAGTGAAAAATGCAGTTAGACAGCCCTTTAGGTATGGCTTTAACGAGAGTATTTCTCAATGAATTAGCATCAAAGAGACAAAAGTTGAATGGACTTTCTCAGGCCTTTACTTCTGCTTCAAGTAGAACCTCAAGGAGCTTTTAAAGCTCAGAGTGTGGTGAGGGGTCTCCTTGGGATGGGCATGGAAAGAACACGGAGCTCTATTTTACAAAAGAACGTCAGACAAGATTGAAGCACCAACTTATCCATTCAAAGGTTATGTCATCAGCCTGTAATTAATTAAGTGCCTCCTAAACCCATAAGAGCTTTTGTAAGTTTAGTGTCTTTCTCTTGTGAAATCTGTGCTATATTTTGATCCAGGTTCCCTTTGGACTTAGTGCAAATATAAGAACAGCCATACTGGGTCAGCCCAGTATCCTGTCTTCCAATAGTGGCCAATGCCAGATGCCCCAGAGGGAATGAACAGAACAGGTAATCATCAAGTGATCCATCCCATGTGGCCCATTCCCAGCTTCTGGCAAACAGAGGATACTGACACCATCCCTGCCATCTTGGCTAATAGCCACTGATTGACTTATCCTCCATGAATTTATATAGTTCTTTTTTGAACCCTGTTATAGTCTTGGCCTTCACAACATTCCCTGGCAAAGAGTTCCACAACTCCATAACCGCAATGGTTGACTGTACGTTGTGTGAAGAAATACTTCCTTCTGTTTGTTTTAAACCTGCTGCCTCTTAATTTCATTTGGTGACCCCTAGTTCATGTGTTATGAAAAAGAGTAAACATTTCCTTATTTACTTTTTCCACACCAGTCATGATTTCATAGATTTCAATCATCTCTTTTCCAAACTAAGTCCCAGTCTTATTAATCTTTCTCATATGGAAGCTGTTCCAGACCCCTGATCATTTATGTTGCCATTTTCTGCACCTTTTCCAGTTCCAATACATCTCTTTTAAGAAGGGTGACCACATATGCACACAGTATTCAAGATGTGGGCGTACCATGGATTTATATAGAGGCAATATAATATTTTCTGTCTTATCTATCCCTTTCTTAATGATTCCCAACATTCTGTTAGCTTTTTTGACAGGTGCTGCACATTGAGTGGATGTTTTCAGACAACTATCCACAATGACTCCAAGATCTCTTTCTTGAGTGGTAACAGCTAATTTAGACCCCATCGTTTCCTATGTATATTTGGGATTATTTTTTCCATTGTGCATTTACTTTGCGTTTATCAACATTGAATTTCATCTACCATTTTTTTTTTGCCCAGTCACCCAGTTTTGTGAGATCCCTTTGTAACTCTTCACTTTGGACTTAACTATCTTGTGTAGTTTTGTATCATCAGCAAATTTTTCCACCTCACTGTTTACCCCTTTTTCTAGATAATTTATGAATATGCTGAATAGTACTGGTCTCAGTAAAGACCCTTGGGGGACACCACTATTTACCTCTCTCCATTCTGAAAACTGACTATTTATTCCTACCCTTTGTTTCCTAGGAGGAGGGATAGCTCAGTGGTTTGAGCATTGGCCTAATAAACCCAAGGTTGTGAGTTCAATCCTTGAGGGGGCCACTTAGGGATCTCAGGCAAAATCAGTACTTGGTCCTGCTAGTGAAGGCAGGGGACTGGACTCAATGACCTTTCAAGGTCCCTTCCAGTTCTAGGAGATAGGCATATCTTTTAACCAGCTACTGATCCATGAGAAGACTTTCTCTCTTATCCCATGATTTACTGAACAGCTTTTGGTGAGGGACCATGTCAAAGGCTTTCTGAAAATCTAAGTACACTGTATCCATTGGATCACCCTTGTCCACATGCTTGTTGACCCTCTCAAATAATTCTAGTAGATTGGAGAGGCATGATTTACCTTTACAAAAAACATGTTGACTCTTCCCCAACAAATCATGTTCATCTATGTGTCTGATAATTCTGTTCTTCACTATAGTTTCAACTAATTTGCCTGATACTGATGTTATGCTTACTGGCCTGTAATTGCCAGGATCATTTCTGGAGACTTTTTAAAAAAATGGCATCACATTAGCTATCCTCCAGTCATCTGATACAGAAGCTGATTTAAACGATATATATACCACCGTTGTTAGTTCAGCAATTTCACATTTGAGTTCCTTCACAACTCTTGAGTGAATATCATCTGGTCCTGGTGACATATTACTGTTTAGTTTATCAATTTGTTCCCAAACTTCCTCTAATGACACCTCAATCTGGGACAGTTCCTCAGATTTGTCACCTAAAAAGAATGGCTCAGATTAGGGAATCTTCCTCACATGCTCAGCCGGGAAGACCAATGCAAATAATTTATTTAGTTCCCCTGTAATGGCTTCTCATCCTTGAGAAGTCTCCAGAACTTTAGCATCTCAGTTGTCCAATGGGCCCCCGGTTGTTTAGCAGGCTTCCTGCTTCTGATGTACTTAAAAAGTATAGAGACAAGCTGCTAAGTGTTCCTCTGAATGTTATTGGGAATCTCTCTGTCCCCTATGTTTTATATGGCTGCCCACCACTATAGTAGTTAAGCAAATTCCATGTAAAATAGATTGAACTCCCTAAAGAACTAAATGGAGTCTCTAGCTCTTCTCCCTTTTCTAGTTATGGAACGATATAAAACTATCCCGAGTATTTATTTTTAAAGGGTTGTGGGAGAGGAGGCGATGTTTGATGTTGCAAATGTCATTCTGTTTATGATGGAAAAGCTGAGCCACCAATCCTTTCTCTTTTTTTTAAAAAAAAACCCAACAACAGCTGCGAGGAGCGGCACCAGGAGCCGCAAACAGGGCTGCTAACAGGGGAGTTTAAGTGGGAGTTTACAGGGGGAGGTGGAAGGGGAGGCAGGGGGGTGTGCCTTGTGTCCCCAGGAGCAGCAGGCAGAGACCGTAGCAGCCATGAACCAAGCAGCAGGGGACACAATGCAGATGATTGCATGTTGCAGCTGTGGTATGTACATGGTTCTCGCTGGGGAGCCTGAACAAAGGTATGTTTGCATGAAGTGCCGCCTAATAGACCTGCTAGAGGAAAAGATTAGAGGGCTCCAGATGCAGGTAGATACTATGGTAGAGTTTAGAAGGGGATTCGAGCAGCTAATGGAGCAGAAGCTGGGTGTGGCAGAAGGGGAATGCTCTGGGGTGCAGGAGGAAGCACAGGCTATGGTCTGTGAGGGGGGAAGGTCAGGGGCAGAGCAAGATCAGTGGAAGCATGTGACTGTGAGGAGCAGGCCAAGGAAAAGGAGGGCTAGTGAGGGGGGAATAGAACTCAGGAACAGGTTTGAGTGTTTGGATAACGAGGAGGGGAGGCAGCAGGTGGTAACTGATGGTGGGAGGCAGAGGAAGAAGAGAAGAGCGGCTAGTCCGATAGAGAGAGGGCAGGAGTTGATGGAGACAGCACCAATACCGGGCCCCAGTAGGATAGAGGATGGCACTAGGGGGACTATAAGGGAAAATAGAGAGACACAAGAGGTACAACTACAGGGAACAGGGGATAGATTTGTACAGAGTACTGTCACCAGGCAAAGGCAGGTTTATGTGATTGGAGACTCCTTGCTGAGGAGGTTGGACAGGCCTGTGACCAGAGCAGACCCTGAAAACAGAAGGGTGTGCTGTCTGCCGGGCGCTAAGATAAGGGATGTGGACCTGCGGTTGAAAAGGATCCTAAAAGGAGCAGGTAAGAACCCTTTGATCATCCTTCACGTAGGAACGAACGACACGGCTAGGTTCTCGCTAGAGAGAATTAAGGGAGATTATGCCAGGCTGGGGAAGACGCTTAAGGAAGTGGAGGCTCAGATTATCTTCAGTGGGATTCTGCCTGTTCCTAGAGAAGGACAGCAAAGGGCTGACAGAATTGTGAGGATAAATAGCTGGCTAAGGGAGTGGTGCTATAAGGAGGGCTTTGGGATGTATGGCCACTGGGAGGCTTTCGGGGACAGACAGCTGTTCTCGCGGGATGGACTTCACCTGAGTAGGGAGGGAAATAGACTTCTGGGAGGGAGGCTGGCTCATCTCATCAAAAGGGCTTTAAACTAGGAACTTGGGGGAGACGGTTGGGAGATGTTCAGTTAATCTCCACGCCAGAGTCCAACACTGAAAAGGAGAGGGAGGAGATAAGCACAGACATAGCTAGGGGTAGGGAATTGGACATAAGAAAGAGGGGGCAAATGGACAGCATGGGGTCCGTTCCAAATTGCATGACTAATGGGAGAAAGGATAGACAGCATACGGTAAGATGTTTATACACCAATGCGAGAAGCCTAGGTAACAAAATGGAGGAATTGGAGCTCCTGGTTCAAGAAATGAAACCTGATATCGTAGGAATAACCGAAACGTGGTGGAACGGTAGTCATGACTGGAGTACAGGTATGGAAGGGTATGTGCTGTTTAGGAATGACCGGAAAAAAGGTAAAGGTGGGGGAGTGGCGTTATATGTCAATAATGAGCTAAAATGTAAAGAAATAATAAGTGATGGAATGGATAAGACGGAGTCTGTATGGGCAATAATTACACTGCATAAAAGAACTACTAGAGCCTCCCCCGAGATAGTGCTTGGGGTGTGCTATAGACCGCCGGGATCTAGCCTGGAGGCAGACAGAGAACTACTTAATGTTTTTAGGGAAGTAAAAACTGATAAGAACTGTGTCATCATGGGGGACTTTAACTTCCCAGATATAGATTGGGTAACAAATGCTAGTAACAATAATAGGGCTCAGATGTTCTTAGACGTGCTAGCAGATGAATTCCTTCATCAAGTAGTAACTGAACCGACGAGGGGGGATGCCATTTTAGATTTAGTGCTGGTGAGTAGTGAGGACCTCGTTGAAGAAATGGTTGTAGGGGACAACCTTGGCTCGAGTGACCATGAGCTAATTCGGTTTAAACTAAATGGAAGGATTAACAGAAATGATACTGTAACTAAGGTGTACAATTTCAAAAAGGCCAACTTTAATAAATTAAGGCAACTACTTAGGGAAGTGGATTGGGCTAACATACTTAGGGATCTAAAGGCAGATGAAGCCTGGGATTATTTCAAGCAGAAGTTGCATGAGATGTCTGAGGCCTGTATCCCGAGAAAGGGAAAACGATTAGTGGGCAGGAGATTTAGACCTAGCTGGATGAGCGGGAGTCTCAAAGGGGCGATTAAGAAAAAACATAAAGCGTACAGAGAATGGAAGAAGGGAGGGATCAGCAAGGAAACCTACCTTAGTGAGTTTAGAGCATGTAGGGATGCGGTGAGAAAGGCCAAAAGCCGTGTAGAGTTGGACCTTGCGAGGGGAATTAAATCCAACAGTAAGAGGTTTTATAGCCATATAAATAGGAAGAAAACAAAGAAAGAGGAAGTGGGACCACTGAAGAATGTGGATGGAGTGGAAATTAAGAATAATCTAGGCATGGCACAATATCTAAATGAATATTTTGCTTCGGTCTTTAATAAGGCTAATGAAGGGTTTAGGAATAGAGGGAGTAGGACAGAGGGGAATAGAGGAGGGGGGATAGACATTACAGTATCAGAAGTGGAGGCCAAACTTGACCAGCTAAACGGGACTAAATCGGGCGGACCGGATGATCTTCATCCTAGAATATTGAAGGAACTGGCGCGAGAAATTGCGAGCCCCTTGGCGACAATTTTTAATGAATCTGTAAACTCGGGGGTGGTACCGTTGGACTGGAGAATAGCTAATGTGGTTCCTATTTTCAAGAAGGGGAAAAAAAGTGACCCGGGTAACTACAGGCCTGTTAGTTTAACTTCTGTAGTATGTAAGGTCTTGGAAAAATTTTTGAAGGAGAAAGTAGTTAAGGACCTTGAGGTGAATGGCAATTGGGACAAATTACAACATGGGTTTACGAAAGGCAGGTCGTGCCAAACCAACCTGATCTCCTTCTTTGAGAAAGTAACAGACCTTCTAGATAAAGGAAATGCGGTGGATCTAATATACCTCGATTTTAGTAAAGCGTTTGATACGGTTCCGCATGAGGAATTATTGGTTAAATTGGATAAGATGGGGATCGATAGGAAAATCCAGAGGTGGATAAGGAACTGGTTAAAGGGGAGACTGCAGCGGGTAGTACTGAAAGGTGAACTGTCAGATTGGAGGGAGGTCACCAGTGGGGTTCCTCAAGGTTCGGTTCTGGGTCCGATTTTATTTAATCTATTCGTTACTGACCTCGGAACCGAATGTAGGAGTGGGCTGATAAAGTTTGCAGATGACACAAAGTTGGGAGGCATTGCCAACTCAGAGAAGGATCGGGATATTCTGCAGGGAGACTTGGATGACCTTGTAAATTGGAGTATTAGTAATAGGATGAGATTTAATAGTGAGAAGTGTAAGGTGATGCATTTAGGGATGACTAATAAGAATTTCAGTTATAAGCTAGGGACACATAGGTTAGAAGTGACTGAGGAGGAGAAGGACCTCGGAGTCCTGGTTGATCGCAGGATGACTATGAGTCGGCAATGCGACGTGGCTGTGAAAAAAGCTAATGCGATCTTGGGATGCATAAGGCGAGGTATTTCTAGTAGGGACAGGGAGGTGCTGCTTCCGTTATACAAGGCGCTGGTGAGACCTCACTTGGAGTACTGTGTGCAGTTCTGGTCTCCTATGTTTAAAAGGGATGAACTGAAACTGGAACGGGTACAGAGAAGGGCAACTAGGATGATCCGAGGAATGGAAAACCTTTCCTATGAAAGGAGACTAGAGGAGCTTGATTTGTTTAGCCTAACCAAAAGAAGGCTGAGGGGGGATATGATTGCTCTCTTTAAATATATCAAAGGGATAAATACCAGGGAGGGAGAGGAATTATTTCAGCTCAGTGCTAATGTGGACACGAGAACGAATGGATATAAACTGGCCGTGGGGAAATTTAGGCTTGAAATTAGACGAAGGTTTCTAACCGTCAGAGGGGTGAAATTTTGGAACAGCCTTCCGAGGGAAACGGTGGGGGCGAAAGACCTCTCTGGCTTCAAGATTAGGCTAGATAAGTTTATGGAGGGAATGGTTTGATGGGATTACGGGATTCTAATCAATTAGGCAATAACGGCCATCGCTGGTAAAATGAGGGTCTGGCTAGAGAATCTTGCCTGTATGCTCGGGGTTCTGCTGATCGCCATATTTGGGGTCGGGAAGGAATTTTCCTCCAGGGTAGATTGGCAGTGGCCCTGGAGGTTTTTCGCCTTCCTCCGCAGCATAGGGCAGGGGTCGCAAGCTGGAAAATCCTCTGCGACTTGAAGTCTTTAGATCACGATCTGGAGACTTCAACAGCAGAGTTAAGGGAAAGTGGGGGGGTCAGCTTTTGTGGCCTGCATCATGCGGGGGGTCAGACTAGATGACCATATTGGTCCCTTCTGACCTTAAAGTCTATGAGTCTATGAGTCTATGAGGCCGATCAGGATTGTAGAATAATATTTTATCTTCTACAACTTACTTCAGGACTGTGTTGGGTATTTGTTCTTTCTCAAGGAGGATTAAATAATGTGAGGAACACTCATACAGAAGTTTAGGATGATTACATCTGAGTGGTTCTCATCTTGTCCATTTGTTTTAGTTGTCTGAGCAGAAGGCAAAGAACTACTTTTCTCTATTTCTGGATGGCATACTCAGCAACTTGGACAAAATATTCTGCATTATTGTTTGCTCACCCCAGATTGAAATCCAGTAAAAATACATGACATTACTGATTACAAGTCAAAATAAAAATCAATAAAATTTAGGTTAGGACTCAGAACTTCTAGGAATGAGAATTTTAAATGGGTTTGTTTTCTTACATCATCTCTTGACACAAGTGTCAATGTTTATTTTATTGAGAGGACTACTATGAATATCAAATATTACTTTAGGTTATAACATTGATTTACAAACATTTTCAGTTCAGTTTGTGTTTTTCTTTAAATGTCATTCAATAGAATCCATTTAGAAGTCAATAGTTGCTGACTTACCACACAGCTGCTATAGTTATCTTGTGTTCTAAATAGAGTGGAAACTGTTGCTTTTAAACTGCTTTAAATGGTTACCAGTGAATATGCAAGGTTTTTCAAGTTGTTTTAGCAATAAGAAATTGATCTGAGTAACTACTTTTTTCCTCACTCATTTGTTCCTAAGACATGGTAACAAAGCTGCCAATTTAACACCAATCAGTTTGTATTAGTGACCCCTTAATATTACTTTAATCCTCCAGTAGAAAACGTTTTAACTTAGATACAAACCATTTAATAAACACATTTTATAAAATGGTTACTTAAAGATTCCAAGGCATGGAGAAAATATTTTTTATCGTCTGGGGAAAAAAAACCAAAACAGATTGAACAGATTTTTTTAAATGAAAAATGATCTTTTTTCCAGAATGTAAGCATCAAATATATTGCACTTTAAAGAAAAAAACACAATGCATCCACATTTATGTAGCACAGCAAGAGGACTGAATGTAAGTGACTTTTCATTTGTACTGATCTATAAAAGCATCTTATAAATTGATTTTCTGTTCTAGTAGCAGAAAGTATTTCAATTTGCAAACAAAGGAAAGTGAACATGGAGCACTCATTGAACTAGGCTCCAAGTTTTGTTGATTGTGCGCATACAGTTATATTTCCTGGATAAGCATAATTGCATTTCTCTCATTGCATTTCTAAAAGCAAGCTTTTAGTTTAGCAGTTATCTAAGACTCTTCTAGCTAAAAATTGTGTTCTTCACAACTAACCATTTCAAAAAGGAAAACAGCATGATCAACACAGGGTAACTTTTAATTGAGCAGAATAATAATAGTAATGAGAGTGACCATATGGTGGACAGTTTACCAGGCACATATATGCCAGCATAGGACTTAATCCAGTTTCTACTGAAATCAGTGAAAATAGTTCTATTGACTTTAAAGAGAGATTGATCAAGGCTACATAGAGGTGGCTTGGGTTGGGTTGGATGAGGGGCTAGAATACCCAGAATTGATGGCCACCACAGCCTGTATAGAGGTTGCATAGTGGTAGCTACTGTTATGCCAGTTTATGGAAATATAATAGCAACATGGAAGGATTAAGTTTACAGTGCTGCATTCCTCCCAGTTTGGGAGGAAAATTCCTTTTTGCCCACAATCCTTTCAATAGTGCCCTCTATGAAACACCATTGCTTAGAATGTGAGGGGGGAATTTCACCCTAAATGTTTCTACTCTCTTTCTCTCAAATATTCTGTACTCATGTTTGCTGCTTCCCTCCCCCCACACTTCTCCTTACCACTATCTTTCCTTTTGATAAGTATTTGCACAGGCTTTACCGGGTGATATCTTGCCACATATGAACCAACACCAAAGAGCACAACACTAAGGCTATGGCTATATTGAGACAGGGGGTGTAATTTACAGTTCACATAGACATACCCATGCTAGCTTTAATCTAGCTAGCTCATTAAAAATAGCAGTGAGTGCACAGTTGCACAGTCTTCAGCACCACCTGTAAAGCCCATCTGGATCCCGGCTATGAACTCACATTTCTAATCCACGTTGAAATCCATGCTATTGCAACCTTACTGCTATTTTTAGAGAGCTGACTAGCTTAAAGCTAGCACAGAAACATCTAAGGGTACGTCTATACTTACCCGCTGGTTCAGCGGCAAGCAATCGATCTTCTGGGATCGATTTATCACGTCTTGTCTAGACGCGATAAATCGATCCCGGAAGTGCTTGCCGTCGACTCCGGTAATCCTGCTCCGCGAGAGGAGTAGGCGGAGTCGACGGGGGAGCCTGCCTGCCGCGTGTGGACCCGCGGTAAGTACCTTTACGTTCGAACTAAGATACTTCGACTTCAGCTACGTTATTCACATAGCTGAAGTTGCATATCTTAGTTTGAACTGGGGGCTTAGTGTGGACCAGCCCTAAATGAGCTGAGAACTACAGCCCTGGTTGCAGTATAAATGTAGGCACCTTTTAAATATTTTTTTTCTTCTAAGTTGGGTTAGTCAGGTTTCCCCCATCCTCCAGGATGGGTAAAAGTTAGGAGTGCTTATACCTTAACTTTCACACTCTTCCATATATGCACACCAGATAGACTATGAACTAGTGGCTGAACCTTGCAGTCCTTATTCAAGGTCAAATGCTGGAGCAGCATGTAGGTTATATTGTGGTTGGAGGACCAAAAGAATGTCCACGGTATCCATAGGCCTGACACTCTGGGTAGGCCAAGGCCTCTCTAAAAGCTAGTAGGTTGACATAGGATAGGAGGAGGAGAACTTCTTAGAACCTCTGCTTAGAGCCCATTACATACCCTCGACTCTCTTCCTTAAAACCTTTCACTATTGCTACCACTCCACCAATGGTAACAAATTCCCACTAGCTTAGAAAGAGCACTGTCATTTTGTACCTCCGTGTTCTTTAACCATGCTCAGAGCAGATCTGGATGAAACAATAATAAGAATGCGGTCAGATATCAGCACTCCCACCCTTGTTACTACTAATGGAATGACACCAGTGGTAGCAATGGTAGGAAAAGTGTCTTATGAGACAAGGTCTCAGTCAAGTCTTGAATAGCCGGAAAGGGTGACAGGGAAAGAAAGGAGGACAGCATTTGGCCTTCAGTCTTGAAAACTGAAATGACTGTGAGGTTTGTCTGATTTCAGTGTAGTTATAGCTGTGTGGGTCCCAGGGCATTAGAGACACAAGGTGGGTAATATCTTTTATTGGACAAACTTCTTTTCTTGAAAGAGAAGCTCATCAGGTCTGGGAAAGGTACTCAGAGTATCACAGCTAAATCCAAATGGAACAGATTAGCATAGGTAATTCACAGATTTTTGTAAGAAACCATTAAAAGTGAAGTGGTCAATTAACACCACTGCAGTCACAAGACAAAGAAGTCCCTGAAATCCATCCATCCGACAGCAATCAAACAAGCAGACAAAGGGGATGCCATCATAATTCTCAACCAGGATGTCTATGTTAACAAGGCAAATCAACAACTTTCTACTATAAAGAACTCAAACACAACCCCACACCACAATTCCCCCAGGAATTTAAGTATACCATCAAATCTTTCCCCAAACAACTCCAAGAGAAACTCTACAACCTCATTCCTCACAAACCCATCCCAGGTATCTTCTACATGCTTCCAAGGGTACACAAACAAGGGAACCCAGGCATCCCCATCATATCTGGCCATGGCACTCCTACTGAAGGAATATCAGGGTTCATAGAAACCATCCTCAAACCACTTATCACACAAAAAGTCCAGCTTATTCCAGAACACAACCGATTTTCTCCAGAAACTCTGCAACATTAACAACCTTCCTCAGAACACTATCATTCCCACCATAGACGTCACCTCCCTCTGCAACAACATCCCTCACAATGACGGCATAGCTGTCTGCAACAAATATCTGCAAGACAATGGACAACACTCAGATATCCACCCTAAACACATTGCCAACCTCATCCATTTCATCTTCACTCATAACAATTTTATATTCAACAACACACACTTTTTTCCAAACCACAGGAACAGCCATGGCTCCCCAGGATGGCTCCCCAAAATGCCAACCTCTTCACCTAGAGGTAGACTTTCTGGATAGAGGCACAACAAACCCAATGATATACCTGGGATATATCAATGATATTTTCATCCTCTGGACAGACTACCTAAACTCCTTCAGAGATTTCCATCACAACATCAATGACTTCCACCCTTCCATCAAACTCTCTCTAGAATACTCCTGCATCAGTATCAACTTCATGGACACCATGATCAGCTACAACAATTGAACCCTGCAGACAACTATATACAAGAAACCAATGGATCACCACACTTACCTACCAGTAAGGTCACTTAGCAGTAACCATACAAAACATACCAAGAAATCTGTTATCTACAGCTAGGCATTCAGATTCACTGAATATGCTCCCTGGAGAAAGTATGAGATATACACCTTAAGACACTTAAACCACCTTCACCAAACAAGAGAAGTAGACTGCATCATGGAATGAGCCTCCCAAATACCTGTTTCAATACAGAAACCCTGCCCTCGAACTACATGCTCCTACTTGTCACCTATTGCCCCACATTGGAACCCATACAAGGTACCAACATACAAGTACAATCTGTACTTGAAGGGGACGACATCCTGAAAGAAATCTTTCCCAACCCGCTTCTTCAAACACCCAACCTTGCCAAACTCACTATCAGCAGCAAGCTCCGCAGAACAAGACATACCAACTGAAAGCAACAGAGAGTCCTGTGGCACCTTTAAGACTAACAGACAGACCAACTCAAAGCGGCACCTGACCCTGCCAAAACAATAGATGCAAAACCTGCAGACATATCTCCACTTCTACAATCATCAATGCCCACCCCTACAACACACCTTTCAAAATCCTTGGGTCTTACACATGCCTATCACAACATGTGGTGTACCTCAGTGTACTAAATGACCCAATAACAACTACATTTGGTGAAGCCAGTCACTACACACTTGAATGAACTCATGCAGAAAAATGATAGAAGACAAAAACACGCTATAATTCACAGGTGAACACTTTTCACAAAGTGATCACTCCATATCTGATCTCTCAGTCCTCATCTTCAAAAGAAACGCACACAACACAAAAGAGAAGCCTGGGAGGTTAAATTCGTAATTTTGCTAGACTTTAAAAATCATGGTCTTAAAACAGACACTGGATTTGTGGTTTATAACAATAATCTGGAATCTGCTAACCCTGTTTTTTGTCCTATGACTGCAGAGGTGTTAATTGGCCACTTCACCTTGAATGGTCTCTTACAATATGTGTTAACTACTTATGCAAAACAATACGTCCCATGTTGTATTTAGCTGTGATACACTGAGCACTTTTCCCAGACTCTGAAGAAAAGCTTTCAAGCTACTCAGAGCTTGTCTCTTTCAAGAGAAGTTAATCCAATAAGAGATATTACCTCACCCACCTTGTCTCTCTAGTTTCGTCTGAGTAAGAATTGCAGGGTATGGCCCCAAAGTCTGGAACCCCTGACAAATTTAAATGGGAGTAAATCTGTCAGTGCCCTGTTGCTCTTTACTTTCTGCATTTTAGAAGAGATGTCTAATAAAAGGTGGACTGAAATGATTCTGTTCAACACTACGCAACACCATGAATTTTGGAATTTCTAAATATTATAGATAACAATTTCCTAACTCAAGAAGGGTTGCATTCAACAGGGGGAATTCTATATTATACCTCACCTTGACAGATAAAAGGAGACCGATCACAGAACTAAACATTTATAGTAGCTTAGGTGCAAGTACTCATGACTTGATCACATTTTTTATGGGCAAACAGAAGAAAGTCCAAATGACTAGCATATATACTTGGTCTTTTAAAATGGCCAATTTCACAAAACTGAAAACAACTGTGAGCCAAATCATCTCTGAGGAAGAAAGTAATCAGGTAAAACTGTGCATGATGATTGGGAATTGGTTAAGAACATTTTTTACTTGATACTCCAAAAGCCATAATACCACAACTAAGGAAGAAGATTATATGGTTTATAGGGGAAGTCAAAGCAGATAGCTATATAAAACAAATGGAAGAAAGGGGAAGTCAATAGTAATGAATATAAGTCAGAAGCTGGGAATTATAGAAAATTCATATGGAAAAGAGAGACAGAGAAATCTATAGCCAGGAGAGTTAAGGACAATAAGGAGTTTTTAAAGTATATTAGGAACAAAAAGAATTTTAAGAATGGTATTGGTCCATTACTAGATGAATATGGTAGATTTATCACTAATAATGCAGAAAGGGCAGAAGTGTACGATTTTTTTCTATAGTTGGAAAAAAACAGATGTCACATGATGCCACTTTCCATGGCAGAGGTGCTTAATGACTTCTTTGTTTCAGTTTCTCACCAAGAAGGTTTGTGGCAAGTGGACATCTAACATAGTGAATGCCAGTGAAAATGAGATATGATCAGAGTCTAAAATAGGGAAAGAACAAGCCACAAATTACTTAGACAAGTTAGACAAGTCAAACCACCAGGGCCTCATGAAATGCATCCTAGAATACTCAAGGAGCTGACTGAGGAGATATCGGAGCCATGAGCAATTATCTTTGAAAAGTCATGGAAGACGGGAGACATTCCAGAAGACTGGAAAAGGAGTGCCCATCTATAAAAAGTGAAGTAAGGACAACCCAGGGAATTACAGTCCAGTCAGCTTAACTTTTGCACCCGGAAACAGGGCCGCCCAGACGGGAGCAAGTGGGGCAGTTTGCCCCAGGTCCCGGGCCCCACAGGGGCCCCGTGAGCCCTGGCCTGGTGGCGATCTGGGTCTTCGGCGGCATTTTGGTGGCGGGGGCCCCTTCAGTGCTGCCAAAGATGCAGAGCGACTGAAGGGCCCCCTGCCGCCAAAATGCCACCGAAGACCCGGACCGCCGCCGGGTGAGTACAAGCGCCGCACCTCCCCCGCTTTGCCCCAGGCCCCCTGAATCCTCTGGGCGGCCCTGCCCGGAAACATAATGGAGCAAATAATTAAGCAATCAATTTGCAAGCACCTAGAAGATAATAAGGTGATAAATAACTGTCCGCATGGATTTGTCAAGAACAAATCGTGTCAAACCAACCTGATAGCTTTCTTTGACAGAGTAACAAGCCTTGTGGATAGGGGGGGAAGCAGTAGATGTGGTATATCTTGATTTTAGTAATGTTTTTGATACTGTCTCGCATGACCTTCTCATAAACCAACGAGGGAAATACAACCTAGATGGAGCTACTATAAGGTGGGTGCATAACTGGTTGGAAAATCATTCCCAGAGAGTAGTTATCAGTAGTTCACAGTCATGCTGATAGAGCATAACGAATGGGGTCCCGCAGGGATTGGTTCTGGGTCTGATTCTGTTCAATATCTTCATCAATGTTTTAGATAATGGCATAGAGTACACTTATAAAGTTTGCGGATGATACCACGCTGGGAGGGGTTACAAGTGCTTTGGAGGACAGGATTAAAATTTAAAATGATCTGGACAAACTGGAGAAATAGTCTGAAGTAAACGGGATGAAATTCAATGAGGACAAATGCAAAGTACTTCACTTAGGAAGGAACAATCAGTTGCACACATACAAAATGGGAAATGACTGCCTAGGAAGGAGTACTGCGGAAAGGGATCTGAGGGTCATGGCGGACCACAAGCTAAATATGAGTCAACAGTGTAATGCTGTTGCAAAAAAAGCAAACATCATTCTGGGATGTATTAGTAGGAGTATTGTAAGCAAGACACGAGAAGTAATTCTTCTGCTCTACTCCACACTGATTAGGCCTCAACTGGAGTATGGTGTCCAGTTTTGGGCACGACATATCAGGAAAGATTTGGACAAATTGGAGAAAGTCCAGAGAAGAGCAACAAAAATGATTAAAGGTCTAGAAAACATGACCTATGAGGGAAGATTGAATACATTGTGTTTGTTTATTCTGGAGAAGAGAAGATGGAGAGGGGACATGATAACAGTTTTCAAGTACTGTTACAAGGAGGAGGGAGAAAAACTGTTCGTAACCTCTGAGGATAGGACAAGAGGCAAAGGGCTTAAATTGTAGTAAGGGCGGTTTAGGTTGGACATTAGGAAAAACTTCCTAACTGTCAGAGTGGTTAAACACTGGAATAAATTGCCTAGGGAGGTTGTGGAATCTCCATCATTGGGGATTTTTAAGACCAGATTGGACAAACATACATAAGGGATGGTCTAGATAATACTTAGTCCTTCCTTGAGTGCAGGGGACTGGACTAGATGACCTCTCGATATCCCTTCCAGTTCCATGATTCTATGATTCCACTAGTATCTCAGAGCGATGTTAAAGAGTAGCTACTTAAGTTAGACATATTAAAATCAGAAGGTCCAGATAACTTGCATCCCAGAGTTTTAAAAGAACTGGCTGATGATCTCATTGAAACATTCATTTTGATTTTCAATAAGTCTTGGAACCCTGGCGAAGTTCCAGAAGACTGCAAACAAACTAATGTTGTGTCAATATATAAAAAAGGATAAACAGGATGACCTGGGTAATTATAGCCTCATCAGCCTGACATCGACCCTGGGCAAGATAATGAAGCAGCTGATATGGGACTCGATTAATGAAGAATTAAAGGAAGATAATATAATTAATGTTAATAACATGGATTTATGGAAAGTAGATCCTGCCAAACTAACCTGAAGTTTTTATGATATTATAAGTTTGGTTGATTAAGTGTATTACATCAACACTGTTACCTTTGACTTCTGTAAGGCATTTGATTTGTTACCTCATGACATTTTGATTAAAAAACTAGAATATAAAAATTCACATGGCACACATTAAATATATAACTAAATGGGGAATCATAATTGATTGGGTGTTGTTTCTTGGGGGGGATCTCAGAGGGATCAGTCTGTGACCCTATGCTATTTAACATCATCATCAATAACCCGGTAGAAGACAAAAAAATCATAACTGATACAGTTTGCAGATGACTCAGACATTGGGGGGAATGGTAGATAATGAAAAGATAGCTCAAAGATCTGAGCAATCTTGCTTGTTTGGTAAGCTGGACAAGAAAACAATATGCATTTTTAATATAGCCAAATATAAGCATATACATTTAGGAAAAAAGATGGTCAGCCATACATACAGAATGGAGGACTCTATCCTGGAAGCAGTGACTCTGAAAGAGATTTTGGGGTCATGGTGGATAATCAGCTGAACATGAGCTCCTAGTGTGACACTGTGGCCAAAAGGACTAATGAGATATATGGATGCACAAACAGGGGGTTAGGAGTAGGAATAGAGAAGTTATTTTACCTCCATATTTGGCATTGTTTCAACCGTTACTGGACTTCTGCACAACTGCGTCTAGTTATGAGGTCCACAATTCAAGAAAGACGTTGATAAATTGGGAAGGGTTCAGAGAAGAGACAAGAATGATAACAAGATTAGAAAATATGCCACATAGGGTACGTCTATACTGCAGCCGGGATGCTCCCAGCTCAGGGAGACAGACTCATGTTAGCGGGGCTTGAGATAGTACAGTGAAAATAGCAGTGTGAATATTGTGGCTGTCTCTGGAGTTCAGGCTCTCAAGTGTAGGGGGTTATGTGAGCTTAAGAGCCTAAGCCACAACATTCACACTGCTATCTATAGTGCATTAGCTCAAACCCCACTAGCATGAGTCTGTATACCCAGGCTGAAAACTTGCTCCCAGTTGCAGTGTAGACATACCCATTTTCATGCTGGCAGACCAGGTGCCAGTTCACTCCAAGCTCTGATGCCTCACTGAATGCTTACAAATGCACAGCTGGAAACCAGTCTTGTTTACCTGTGTGTTAGCATTATCAAAATAAATATGCTGCATGTATTATTCTCACTCAGCTATACCCTATGTTATACTGTAACAGCAAACATTCACACTGTATATACCCCTGTAATTAAGTAACCCATCAAATGAGAAAGATGCCTTGTGTAATGCAAATGATGGTCTCTTACAAGATTATGTTAAATCCTGTTCATTAAATGCAAATGAGCCACTGTGTGAGATCAAGGATCAAAACTTTGTTCAGTGCGTTCCCTTCCCTCCTCCAGCACCTAATGAAGAAGAGGCCAGTGTGGAAATTGTTGTGGTCACTTGGTTTATCTGAGAAGAAGCTATAAATATGGACACAAGGAATAATTCTTTATCTCTGGACTGTTTGGATTCTAACAGGGCAGAATAACTGAATAAGATGGAGATCCTCAGAGTTACTCTGGGTAGCCCTAAAAGACATTTGGGAAACTGGCAGATTACTACATCTCTGCTACCTTTTGAAATTATAGACTGTACATACATTTTACCTGCTTTAACCACTCAATAACTCATTCCACTTTCTTAGCTAATAAGCCTTTGTTAGTTAACTATATAATTGGCTATCAGCATTTCCTTTAGTGTGAGATCTAGGATGCAAATCAACCTGCGTGATTGACTGGTCTCTTGGGACTGGTGTAACTTGAAAATATTGTGATTTTTGGTGTAAGTGATCATTTATCACATAGTCCAGCTTGCCTGGGTGGCACGACAGACTGGAGTGTCTCAGGGAACTTTCTGTGACTCCATTATAAGACTATTGTAGTACTTTGGGAGTTCACTTTGGTGAACTTTGGTTTGGTGAAATCTAATTATAGAACATACCACCAATTTGGGGTGTCTGCCCTGCTTTTGACAGTCTGCCCTGAGATAGGCACTCATGGACGTGAACCACTCCAGACAGTGACAGACCCCTAGTGAACGAGTCCAGGATCACAATTTATTAAGTTTAACAAAGAGAAGGTTAAGGGCTGACTTTATTACAGTCTATATGTACCTACTCGGGGGAACAAACATTTGATAATGGGCTCTCCAATCTAGCAGAGAAAGGTATAACATAATCCAATTGCTGAAAGTTGAAGCTAGACAAATTCAGACTAGAAATAAGGTGTAAATTTTTAATAGTGAGGGTAATTAACCACTGGAACCATTTACCATTGATCATTATGGATTCTCCATCACTGGTAATTTTTACATTGAGGTTGGATTTTGTTTTTGAAAGATATGTTGCAGGTCTTGAAAAAAATTCTTTGGGATTATTTATTCTCCCTCTCTCTGGTTTACTGATAGGAATCAGATAAAAAAAATAAATTCTTATTTATGGAGGTTGTCTGTTACTGCATGTCATATTGTCACTACTTACTGAATAATTTTTAACCTATTCTTACATTTATTCAAAGGATGAGGAGACAAAATATCAGCTCAGAATTTTTAGGAACCAGCTTTAGTACTACTAAAATGTATTTTGAAGTGTACTTATTTTCTCCTCAGCATTAAGCAATCAAAGGATTTTGGAATTAGCAATGTTAGTTATTTCAACACTTATTAATTCATTTTCAAGAGTTTTGGAGTGTATATTTTGAGTGCTGCTGTACTAAAACTACTTTGCATTATAACCTTGAAATAACCTTGTTTAAATTCAAAGAAAGCTTCAAATTGGAACGGTTTCTGGCAAGTGCTTTATTATATTCATAACTGCCTATTTTATTTTTCAGCCCACATGTAGTAATGGTTTTAAATCCAGAGGCATTATGCTCTTAAAGACTGTCATGATCAGATAAATCAAATAATTAAAATTCCCTAAAGTATTTATTCATTGAGTAGATATATGCCCTGATTCAGCAAATTTTTAAGCATATGTGTATCATATTAAGCTCAGTGGGACTACTCACATCCATAAAGTTAGGCATATAGCTAACTACCTTGTAGAATCATGATTTAAAAAGGGAGTTCTTTGTTGTTCTGAAGGAGCAGGGTTCTTTCTCTCAAGAATACCTGATATTTACTAGAGTGGGCTCAGGAATTGCCCATCAATATCAACCAGAAACTAACAACATAAAATAATCAGGGTCATTTTATGGTAGGATGGGAGAAGAAAAGAATGTTTTTAATAAAATTCCATGTAGCGAGAGATTGCCTTTCTTGACCTTTCAAACCCCTATGTTGTGCCTCACAGAGCACTTCATATCAATTCCAAGATGCCAAAATAATTGACATTTCATGTGCTCTGTGAAAGTTACTTGAATATTATCACAAATATGTTCCATCATTATTCTATGTTGCACAATGTGGGCTTTTTGAAACCGTCTACACTTCAACACAGGGAACTCTGCCAGACTTTCATACTTATCTGGAAAATGATAATGCTCATATATATTGGCCTCAATGTAAAGTGAATAGTAACTGTTCCTCCTTGTCATGAACAGACTGCAGTGCTTTGCAAATGCACACCTTAAGTGACTATGGGCATTCAAGGAATTGAATTCAGAGAGAGTGCATACATGGTAACAAGGTTATTTGAGTACATAGAGGCTAATAGTTGCCAGAGTATTTGCACAATTGACCATATTACAATAGAAGTTTCTAAAAGTACTTTTTGTGAATATAGAAGAGATTGCAGCCACAGGCTATTCTAAATTTTCTACATATAGACCTGAAAGTGAGTATCAATCTTTTGAAACCTTTAAGAAATAGTGCAGAATGAGGAGTTAGACTCTGGAGCTATCAAAAAGTGTCCCTCACCTCACTAATTTCTTATAAAGCCAAATAGTACCACCAATCTTTTTATCATTCATTAACACATTCACAATATCAGTAAGATACAATATAGTGAGGTATACAGTTTTTACATGGCTCAGTTGTATTTTTATATATATTTTTACATGTGTTTAATTTAACAAGACAGCCAGTTGAAACTAAACTGAAGTAAACTGTCAAAGCCTTGTACAGTGTTCCGAGCTGCCCAACTTAAACTGACTACAAACTGACTCAAAATTTACCCAAATACAGGTGATATCCCTTGCAAGTCTCAGAAACACAGCATTGATTAGTGCTCCTTAATTCTTCTGTTTTATTTTGCAAAATGAACAAAAATTTACTTTCCAATATTAACACTATTTCCTAAATGCCTGCAGGCAGCACACAGAATATCTGATGAATACTGTAAATGTTTGCACAAAAATTCAGTGAGAGTTATAATTAAAATATGTTTTAGGCTCTATGACCATCATGGATTATATAAAACATTCTTCAAAGCCACCCTTATTTTAGTAAAAACACTATATATTGTTATTACGATCAGGAAACTCACGTTGTCAATATGATACATAATAAGCCATTCCTGTATTGATGTGACTGAGCTATCTACATGTCGAAATTCTTGGGAACATTTCCATTCCCAGGCACCGCAATGAAAAACTGAGTGGAGTAGCTTCACTGGTGTTAATGGAGTTACTCTGTTTTTATACTATTATAATTGGCCCTAATTCATGAACTCATTTAAGCATGTACTTAAGTCCGTTCCTATTCAGGAAGGATGCTGAAGCATATTAACTTTACACATGCACTTTAATCACATTAAAGTTAAGCATGTGCTTAATATTCCTCCTGAATAGGGATGTTTTCCCAAACTAGGGCCTTTGAGAGCAGGGTATTCTGTTCCCCAAGTCCCCTCCACTTATACATATAGTAGCTTGGAGAGACTTGCATAATCCTGGATGAAAGCCACATTAGCTACAATACTACTAGATTGTAATTAGCACTATAAGATGAATATTTATATAGGAATAAGGAAATTTATAATTGGGAATTGTAGATGTGTAGTTTTGTTTAGGAAGTACAATACAGATGTAAAATGTAGAGTGGAGTGATTTAAACAAGGCAATGTAAATAATGTATTTAATTCATTTTTACAAAGCATCAACCTAATTGATACCTTTTAGGGCTGTCAATTAATCACAGTTAACTCACGCGACTAGCTCAAAAAATTAATCGCGATTAAAATAATTAATCACAATTAATCACAGTTTTAATTGCACTGTTAAACAATAGAGTACCAAATGAAATGTATTAAGTATTTTGGATGTTTTTCTACATTTTCAAATATATCAATTTCATCTAAAACACAGAATACAAAGTGTACAGTGCTTACTTTATATTATTTTTATTACGAATACTAGCACTGTAAAAATGATAAACAAAAGAAATAGTATTTTTCAATTCACTTAATACAAGTACTGTAATGCAATTTCTTTATCATGAAAGTTGAACTTGCAAATGTAGAATTATGCACAAAAAGTTACTGCATTCAAAAACAAAACAATGTAAAACTTTAGAGCCTACAAGTCCATTCAGTCCTACTTCTTGTTCAGCCAATCGCTAAGACAAACAAGTTTGTTTACATGTACAGGAGATAATGCTCCCTGTTTCTTATTTACAATCACCTGAAAGTGAGAATAGGCATTCGCATGGCACTTTTGTAGCCGACATTGCAAAGTATTTATGTACCATATGTGCTAAACATTTGTATGCCCCTTAATGCTTTGGCCACCATTTCAGAGGACATGCTTCCATGCTGATGATGCTCCTTTAAAAAATGTGTTAACTGAATTTGTGACTGAACTCCTTGGGGGAGAATTGTATGTCTCCTGCCCTGTGTTTTACCCACATTCTGCCATGTATTTAATGTTATAGCAGTCTTGGTTGATGACCCAGCATGTTGTTCATTTTAAGAATACTTTCACTGCAGATTTGACAAAATGCAAAGAAGATACTAATGTGAGATTTCTAAAGATAGCTACAGCACTTGAGCCAAGGTTTAAGAATCTGAAGTGCCTTCCAAAATCTGAGAGGGTCGCAGTGTGGAACATGCTTTCAGAAGTCTTAAAAGAGCAACACTCCGATGCAGAAACTACAGAACCCGAACCACCAAAAAAAGAAAATTAACCTTCTGCTGGTGACATCTGACTCAGATGATGAAAATGGACATGCATCGGTCTGCACTGCTTTGGATTGTTACTGAGCAGAACCCATCATCAGCATGGACACATGTCCTCTGGAACGGTGGTTGAAGCATGAAGGGACATATGAATCTTTAGCGCATCTGACGTATAAATATCTTGCAACGCTGGCTACAGCAGTGCCATGCAAATGCCTGTTCTCACTTCCAGGTGACATTTTAAACAAGAAGTGGGCTGCATTGTCTCCTGCACATGTAAACAAACTTGTTTGTCTGAGCAATTGGCTGAAAAAGAAGTAGGACTGAGTGGACTTGTAGGCTCTAAAGCAATGGTGGGCAACCTGCAGCCCGCGGACCGCATGGAGCCCATCAGTAATCTGATTGTAGGCCAGGAGACATTTTGCTGACATTGACCATCCACAGGCATGGCCCCCTGCAGCTCCCAGTGGCCTCAGTTCGCCGTTCCCGGCCAATGGGACCTGTGGGAAGTGGCGGCCAGCACATCCCTGCGGCCCCTTCGCCTGCAGGTGCCAATTCCCACAGCTCCCATTGGCCAGGAACGGTGAACTGCGGCCACTGGGAGCTGCGGGGGGCCGTGCCTGTGGATGGTCAATTTCAGCAAAATGTCTTGCGGCCTGCAATCAGATTAGCCTGATGGGCCGCAGGTTGCCCACTACTGCTCTAAAGTTTTACATTGTTTTATTTTCAAATGCAGTTATTTTTTGTGCATAATTCTATAGTTGTAAGTTCAACTTTCATGATAAAGAGATTGCACTACAGTACTTGTATTAAGTTAATTGAAAAATGCTATTTTATTTTTACAGTGCAAATATTTATAATAAAAAAATATAAAGTGAGCACTGTACACTTTGTATTCTGCATTCAAATTGAAATCAATATATTTGAAAATGTGGAAAACATCCAAAAATATTTAAATAAATGGTGCGCTATTATTGCTTAACAGTGCGACTAATCACAATTAATATTTTTAATTGCTTGTCAGTCCTAATAAATTTTAATCTAAAATTGCAACAAAACAAATTTTCAATAAACTACATTATAAGTGCTGGTTTCTAAAAGATTTAAATACAATGGCACTACTAGAAGAGTTTATTGTTTGAATTTTACTAAGCTGCAGTAGACAAAAAATGTGTAAATGTACCCATGTTAGTAATCTCATTAACTGCAATAAGACACATTCTTAAAGATACATACATATATAAGCATTTGCAGGATTAGGTAATAGCTGTATTTTTATTCAAAATGTTTTTCTTACAACTCAAACGGTACACCATCTTTCTCACTACAAAACAAAAATTACTTAATGTTAGTACTAAAAAGTTGTCTAGAGTTTCAATAAATTAACAAAGTACTAAAATATAAACTTTTTAATACACTAATCACAGATGTTGTGTTAACACATCAATATTAATTTCTTTATGCAACATTTTAAATATAATAATTATAATCCATGATCAAAACTCAAGTCAATTACCACTGAGTGCACTTACAAGGCTTTCAAAATTAAAATACTTGAGAAATAAAACAAACCTTGAAGTTCTATCTGCTCCTGTGGTTTCTAATCTTTGAGTCCACTAGTCAAATGATGAAAATTCTCATTCAACATCAGCAGAAGTAGTTGTGGGAATTAACATTTGAGGCACAACTTTCATAACACTGCTCTACAGCCAAAATGCTTCTGAAATAAATGTAGTCAAACTTTACTAATTCTAGGTCACTGAGAACGAAAATGATGCTTAAAATTGTTGATTGGCTCTAGTTTTCAAGATATGCTATTGGGTCAGTATATACGACCCTTGACTTGGGAATGGCGGAGGATAAGTGAGTTATAAAGGGAAGGGATCTCAATTTAAACCAGAAATGACTAAAATACATCTTTGATTGGATCTATGAATAAATCTATGACTGGGTTTGGACAGTACTTGCTTTTTAGGCAAAACAATAAATGATGCAATCTGAAGCTGGTATTGCATCATACATGATATGAATTGCATCATGTTATTCCTAGAAGTCATGGATGATGCAATCATAACGAAGCTTACATCACTCTGCTGAACAAATTGCCCTATATCAGCTCTAGAAATCATACAGTGTCGTGCTCTCTTATTTATCAGTGTTTGATTTTGAAAAGGGACATTTCTGTTTAGCCAAAGTGAGCAGAGATGCCTCATACTTGTGTGAACAGTGCAGATAACTTCTGCTATGTTTGTGGTGAAATGACTTTTGCATCACAAAAGCGCAGTATAACCACTATGGTTAAGAAAGCCTATCACCTTTATTTTGGCTGCAAAATTGGAGATCAGGACAAGAGGTGGGCCCCACACATATGCTGCAACACTTGTGCAACAAATCTTCGCCAGCGGTTGAACAGGAAAAGGAAATCTATGCCTTTTGCAGTGCCAATGATTTGGAGAGAGCCAACAGAACATACCAGCAATTGTTACTTCTGCATGGTGCCTCCAGTTGGGAAAGGTGTGTCAAAGAAGAAAAAGTGGACTGTGCATTAAGAAAACATTCCATCAGCTATACGCCCAGTACCCCACGGAGAAGGACTGCCGGTTCCTGATGCACCAGAATCATTCTCACTTGAGTCAGACGAGGAAGAGGAAGAGGATGAAACTTCTGGTCCTGAACCATCAATGTCACAGGACCCACATTTTCTCCCATCCTCCTCCTCTGAACCACACCTCCTAACACAAGGTGAACTGAATGACCTTGTCAGGGATTTGGAACTACCCAAGAATAAGGCAGAGCTGTTGGGCTCCAGACTACAGCAGTGGAATCTCCTGGCAGGTGATGTTAGGGTTTCCATGTTCCGTGACCGTCAAAAGGATCTTGTCCCATTCTTCTTCATGGAAGGTGATCTTGTAGCCTGCAACAACATCGATGGTGTGATGGCAGCCCTCAACATGGTTCACGATCCAGATGAGTGGAGACTGTTCATTGATTCATCGAAGACGAGTCTTAAAGCTGTTTTACTGCATAATGGCAATGTTTTGCCATCAATTCCAGTTGGTCATGCAGTCCATATGAAGGAAACCTATGACAACATGAAACAACTTTTGAGGTGCATAAACTATGACCAACATCAGTGGCAGCTTTGTGGCGATTTGAAGGTTGTTGCTCTCTTGCTTGATCTGCAGACTGGATACACAAAGTACTGCTGTTTTCTCTGCGAATGGGATAGTTGTGCAAGAGATTCCCACTACATCAAGAAAGATTGGCCACTCCGACAGTCATTGGAGCCTGGGAGGAAAAGTGTTCAGCATCCACCACTTGTTGAATCAAGGAAGATTTTGTTACCACCCTTACACATCAAGCTGGGTCTGATGAAGAACTTTGTCAAGGCCATTGACAAAACACAAGCAGCTTTCAAGTACCTCCGTGGAAAATTTCCAAGGTTAAGTGAAGCTAAGATAAAGGAAGGTGTCTTTGTTGATCCTCAGATTCGTGAACTTCTTCGAGATGATGCATTTGACCATGCACTGCGTGGCAAGCAAAAGACGGCATGGAAAGCCTTCCAGTTAGTGGCAATAAATTTTCTCGGAAACAACAAGGCAGACAACTACAGGTTGTTGGTGGAAAACCTCCTCAAGGCATACAAAAGCCTTGGTTGCAACATGTCACTAAAGATACATTTTTTGCACTCTCATCTAGATTTTTTTCCACCGAACTGCGGAGCAGTGAGCGACGAGCACGGCGAGCGATTTCACCAGGACATTGCAACAATGGAGAAACGCTATCAGGGCAAATGGAGCCCATCAATGCTTGCAGACTATTGCTGGACAGTGACAAGAGATGCTCCATTTAATGAATACAAGAGACAAGCCAAGAAGCGCCGAGTAGACACTGAATAGGACTAAACTATGTACATAATAGTTTTTGCCTTTTGTTTCATAATAAATTTTATTGATATAACCCTTTTGCTGATTTTTAAAGTGTTACATAAACAGGACAGGTGAAATATTATCATGTAAAGCAACCATAAACACATGAAAAGACCTAGGTTTACAATTTTTGATTAAAACTCTACAATCTACACAATATACATTGACATAAAATGTAAAAACTTAAATATCTTAGAAACAGTAGCCAATCAGTTGTTTTAATTGTCATATTTGAATTCAGCACATCAAAATACATAATAAATAGCACATTTTATCTCTGAAGCAGACGACTTTTCAAAAATTGTAGACCAGTGTAATCACCTTGTTTTGTCCCAGAGCATTTACTTGAGCTGTTACATTGCTCAATATTTCATTGGAGACCACAACCGTGAGGCAAACTCACAGCCAAACCAGGGCTGGTCACTTAGCTGCTGCAGTGAGTCAGCACTCAGGCATGCAGCAGCTACCAATCACTGAGCAGAGCCTGGGTCAAATGACCCCCAGCTCAGGTATCTCCATAATCCCAGCAGAGCTGCAGATCAGTCTGATCAATAGCGCTACCCAGCCAGGAACCATCCTGCTTCCTCACAGTACACCAGACTCCAGTGACTCACAGCCTGTTCATGCACTAGCCTTGCCTGAGCCTTGTCCTTGCCCTGCACTAGCATTGCCTGAGCCTTGTCCTTGCCCTGCACTCCAGCCTCATCACCGACCCACTCCAGTCTTGCCTCCACCTCCTGATCCCCCACTAAACCCTCAGACTCCGACAATCTGGTTTTCAACCTTCGGCACATATCTGGACTCTGGGTTCAGTACTGACTTGGCTTATTGTTCAACTCTGACCACCTGGCTTCATCCTCTGGCCTGCACCTGGACTCTGGCTATGGTTCATGTACAGACTCTGATTTCAGTGTTGATCCTGGCCTGTCCCTGGATCTCGATTCTAAGACTACCCTTGGCTCAGGCCCAACCCTATTCCTAGCTGGGATCCATGCTCTAACCACTAGGCTTGATTATCAGAGGCAGTGCCTAACAGTTTGCTCAGGCTCCATTACAATTGGACACCAGGGCCTTGATGGAGAATCTGGGTGCTGTAGCCCTGGAGGCAGAGTCCATCCTCCAGAACCAAATTACCCAGCTGCAGAACACCTCCCTCCAAGCTCAGGTCCAGAGCCCTCCAGGACCCTTGGACATAGCCATGGCAGCCATCCTAGAGCATGGCCTGAAAATCCCCTTGCCAGAAAGGCTAAATGAGTTCATCAACCAATGCCTGGAACAGGCGGACCCAACGTTGGGCTGCTTTGAAGAATTCATTTGATTAGATGACCCTAACTGAGCCTGTGCCACTGAGGCAGTCCTACAATTCCTCACCTAGGGATCACAACCCATCTCCACCTACACAGCCCACTTCCAGCTCCTGGCCATGGATTCAGCCTGGAATGAGGTGGCTCAAGTATACCATTTTCATCAGGGATTGAAGTACACCATAAAGGATGAGTTGGCCTGGGTCAACTCCTCTGCAAAGTTACTACCCCACGTAGAGCTCTGCCTTAAGATCAAGAACCGGCTACTTGAGCATCACTTAGAGAGGAAACAGGTTGCTACATGTCCCCAGCCTAGTCTTGAGGGGCCCCATGTGCACCCTTTGCTTAGTCCTGGGTTCAAACTGACAGCAGCAAGAGGCGCCTTGACCTGTATTGTGGAGAAAGTGGCCACTTTGCCTCAGGGTGCCCCCACAAGCCCAGACCTACTACGGTGCTGGGAATCCACCCCATCCAGCCTCCGTAGAGGGGTCACAGCTGGACATGACCCAGACAGCAAGGTTTACAACCAGATCCCAACAACCACACCTGCAGGTCCTCTTCCAGATCTATCCCCCTGCCACACCCAAAGCAAGTTGTACCCCACTCGCACTAACAGATGCTGGAGCATCCAGCCATTTTATGGACCATGTCTGGCTGGTGAGTCTTGCCCACATGCTCAGGGTTTAGCTGATCACCATATTTGGGGTCGAGTAGGAATTTTCCTCCAGGGCAGATTGGCAGAGGCCCTGGGGTTTTTCACCTTCCTCTGCAGCATGGGGCATGGGTCACTTGCTGGAGAACCACAAGTTGAGGACTTCAATAGCTCAGACATAGGTCAGGGGTTTGTTACAGGAGTGGGTGGGTGAGATTCTGTGGCCTGCGTTGTGCAGGAGGTCAGACTAGAAGATCATAATGGTCCCTTCTGATCTTAAAGTCTATGAGTCCTGGCCTTTGCCCAGGCCAACCATTAACGCACCCAGAAGCAGCATATTATGGAGCATGCAAAGACTATCAATGGCAGTAGGCTGACCTTTGGGCCAATTGCCTACAAGATGGCCCCTCTACAGGTCAGGATTGGGGACCATAGAGAAATTATAAATTTGACCTAATCCTGTCGCTGCACTTTTGGGTTATAGTGTGCCTCCCCTGGCTCTCCATATACAACCTGAACTTTTTATGGGCTGCATGGCAGGTATACTTAACTCTGGATTCTGTCACAGCTGCAATGCCTCAAATGACCCTCCCAGAGAAAGGCATCACAAGTTCCAATGGCTGGAAGATGAAGCTAGACAAATTCAGATTGGAAATAAGATGCACATTTTTAATATTAAACATTGAAGCAGCCTACAAAGTGAAATTTTAAGTTCTCCATCACATGCATTCTTTAAATCAAGATAGGATGTTTTTCTAAAATATATGGTCTAGCTCAACCAAAAGTTAGGGGTTTAATGCAGGAATTACTGGGTAAAATTCTAAGTCCTTTATTATGCAGATCCGACTAGATTATCCTAACAGTCCCATCTGGCCATCAAAGATATGAGTTAGAATTACCCTAAGGTCCCAATTCTGTCAGTGCTGAATAGAGGGAAGTCAGCAGCCCACAACGACAGGCACTAAGGCCCCAGTCTTGCAAGTTCTACACAGGCAAAACTGTATACCCATGAAAAACCCCACTGATGTCAAACAGGATTCCAGAGGGGTGCAGAGATCCAACAGTGGAGAACAAGTTCTAAGATAAAGCCTGAGTTGGCATAGTTAAGTACTGAAAACAAATCAGGAAATGCCAGAGTTAAGATTGTACTAACTCGGTCACCTTCTCCATATGCATGACAATAGGATTTTTAATTATATAATTACATATTATCCTCCAGCTTCGATAAGATCAGAATGATTTTTTACAGCCATGGATACATGTGTACTGTCTTTGTATTTTCAATTCTTTCACATACAGAAATGGAAATGACCACATCCAAGGTGGAAACAAAGCTCAGAGTTGAATGTCCTCAAGCTAGGGGGAACAGGTAATCTCCATCCCAGAATACTGTAAGAACCAACACATGAAATTGCAATTCTGGTAACGATTTTTAATAAATCTCTCAAATTGGGGATGGTACCATATGACTAGAGAATAGCAAATGTAGTATCTATATTTAAGAAGGGGGAAAAGTGATCTGGGCAACTTTAGACTCATGAGTCTGAACTCAAATATGCCAGGTTTAAGAATAATTATTCTTAAAAAGTTGAAGACACAGAGGTAAATGGAAATTGGGATAAAATGCAACATGGGTTTACCAAAGTAGATAGTGCCAGATATTTTAATCAAAGAAAGATTAATCTAACTGACTTCTTAGACAAGGAAAATATAGTAGATCTAATCTGGATTTCAGTAAAACTTGACACAGCACCACATGGGAAATTATTAGGGAAAATGCAGAAGATGGAGATTAGTACAGAAATTGTAAGGTGGGTAAGGAACTGGCTAAAGGCGAGATGACAATGAATTGTGCTGAAAGGAGAACTGTCAGGCTGGAGGGAGATTACTAGGGCTATGCAGACACTACATCTTAAGTCGGCATAAGTTAGATCACTCAGTGGTGTGAAAAAACCACCCACAAGTGACAAATGACACTGACCTAAGTGCCAGTGTGGACAGAGCTACATTGGTGGGAGAGCTTCTCCTGCCAATGTAGCTACTGCTGCTTGCGGGGGCTGGAGTAATTAAGTCAACAGGAGAGCTCTCTCCTGGCAGTGTAGAGCATCTGCACGAGCAGAACTACTGCAGTGCAGCTGCACCATTGTAAGCTCTGTAATGTAGCCATAGTCTAGTAGAGCTCCTCAAGGATCAGTCTTGAGACAGATTTTTATTAGTGACTTTGGCACAAGTAAGATTATACTAATGAAATTTGCTGATGACACAAAGTTGGGAGACAATACAAAGGTGGATTGGAATATTATACAGGAACAATTGGATGACTTGAGGACTGCAGTGATAGAAGTAGAATGAAATTGAATATTACAAACTGCAAGATCATGTATTTAGCTCTAACAACAAGAATTTCTGCTATAAACTGGGGGGGCGGGAGCTCATCTGTTGGACGTGACTGAGACGACAAATCTGGTGTATTATTAATCAATCACAGGATGACTATAAACCAACATAATGTGGCCATAAAAAAGTAAATGTGATCCTAGGATGTATCAGGTGAGGTGTTTCCAGTACAGCTAGGAAGTATTAGTGCCACCATACAAGACAGTGGTAAGACCGCATTTGGAATACCATGTACAGCTCTGATCATCCATGTTCAAAGAAAGATTAATTCAAACTTTAATTTATATAGAAAATGGCTAGTAAGATGATCAGGGAAACAAAAAACCTATCTGACAAAAGGAAACAAAGAGAACTTGGCTTATTTAGCCTAACAAAATTGAGGCTGAGAGAGTATATGATTGTGCTCTATAAATATATTGGGGAGCTGGGGGGAGGGAGGGGAGGGAGAGAAGTAAACACCAGAGAGGGAGAACTAATTTAAACTAAAGAACAATGTAGGCATAAGAACAAATGGATATAAACAGGGCAAGAATAAAGTTAGGTTGAAAATTAGGAGAAGGTTTCTAACCATTATGGGAGTGAAGTTCTGGAACAGAAATTTTTAAATCAACAGTGAGTGTTATTCTAAAAGTTATGCTCTAGAAAATGTTTTGGGGAAGTTCTATGATTACAATGGTCCCTTCTGGCCTTGGAATCTATGAATATAGAAGTAGTGTGGGCAGACAAGCTAAATTTTGTAATGGAGCTTGATAATTTTATGAACGGAATTATCCATGAGAGCAGGGGACTGGACTCAGTGACCCTGGAGGTCTCTTCCTGTCAATGTACCTTTATAAGCTTAGAGCTTGTCTACACAGGGACTCAGGAAAATTAATTACTAAAGGTGTAAATTAAAAGTGGATTAAACTGCATTAAACACTGTTTGGGGACACAGCCACAATTAGAATGGTGTAATTTGGTTTACATTATTTCACTCTGACAAACCCTTAAATTAGAGCTACACTACACACTGCTGATAGTGGTGTGAAGTATGTGTAGCTACATGCTACTGTGAAAAGCAGGCTGCATCCATACTGCAATGCATATCTTCACGTGTTAGCGAAAGGCTCTTGCAGAGGGATGCAGTGGGGAAAGACTTCACAGCCAGGGCCGGCTCTAGGCACCAGCAAAACAAGCTGGTGCTTGGGGCGGCACATTTTTAGGGGCGGCATGGCCGGCGCCAGAATGCCGCCCCTAAAAATGTGCCCCGGCCGCCCTAGCTCACCTCCGCTGCTGCTGCCGCTGGCGCACCGCTACTCGCCCTCCCTCCCAGGCTCTCAAACCTGGGAGGGAGGGGGAGATCCCGAGCGGCCGCGGCGCGCAAAACAGCTGTTTCGCGCGCCGCTGCTCCCCCTCCCTCCTAGGCTTGAGAGCCTGGGGGGAGGAGGCAGGGAAGGGGCGGAGTTGAGGCGGGGCCGGGGGTGGGGTAATTAAAACCGGGGGGGTGGGGAGGAGCGGCCAAAATTGTTTTTGCTTTGGGCGGCAAAAATCCTAGAGCCGGCCCTGTTCACAGCTCTCTTCTGCCAGAGACTTTCATTGTAGTGAGGGAAAGGCTCTGGCAGGGGGGAGACAGCAGGGAAAGGCTGAACCCCCTGCCACTGAGTTTTTTTCCTGAAGTGGCAGAAAAACTTCAGGAGTTGGGAGCCAGCAGAGCCTTTCCCCGTTACCAGATTCTTTCTCTGCAGCAGAGAAAGGGTCAGGAAGTGGGGAGGCAGTGGGGAAAGGCTAGTCTTTCCCAACTGCTTAAGACTTCTCCTGGGGGAAAAATTCAGTAGTGGGGAGGAAACAGGACACTACCCAGCTAATACCAGCGAAGTAGAGAGGGACAGGACTTGGGATAGTAGAGAGCCATGCAGGGTATGCACTCTGGAACATACCCACAACCTTCAGGCACGTCTTTACTTGTCTAAACCATGCCTCACTAGCTACACTGCTGTTTATACAAGCCACTGAAAGAAGGAGTGCATTGTAGAGGTACCCTAAGTGAGAAAATCCTGTGAAAAATCTATTGCACATACAATATGATTTTCAAAAGGTTCATAACTGTTAAATCAAAATCAATTTTACCAGAATACTCAAAGCACTTCAGAATTATTTTAATGCCAAATTGCAACTTTTTATACTGAGCCATTTCAACTGTAGATCTATTTTTTAAAAACAAAACCAAACAAATGTAAGGATTTCTTGGTAATTTATTAAAAAAAAATTCCATTCTTCTCTTCAATTTTTTTAAAAAAAGAAACATTCACCTTCAGATGGTGACCAACTCTAGAAAATTTTCAGTCCAAGAGGTGAATTTCAAGGCATTAGAATGATAAACATGATTCAACCCAACTCCAGTGGTTGCTGTTGCTTGTGGTACAATGAGAAATGTACAGTAAATGTTTTTTCCATAGACAAGATCCACCTCAGGCAAGAAATGAGAAACTGTGGGCTATTGAATGCTGTGAGTTTCCACAGTGAATGAGCACTAAGTAATTTAACAGGTATTTACACCCATAATACGCATGAGAAAATTCACAGTCCAACAAACCTTAAATTTCCATTTATATTCCATAATGATCTAGTGTTATATGATGGGAATTATCATAAGACATGCAGGATTTTTGACTGGTCAAATAGTTATGATAGGTTGGATAGAAAAGGCTCTCCAAAGATACAGCGCAGCAGAAACTGTGGAAGCACAAGCCAAAGAGCTGAATTCACCAGAAGGAGTTATCCATCTACTAAAGTGGAAAAGAATATAGCCAGAATAGATCAAATGAAAGAGTGGAACCATTCACTATGAAAACCATTGCTAGGGGGAAGACTGGGTACAGACAGCCATGTGGAAGGTGTGAATCAGAGCATGGCCCCAAACAATGTGTTGCCTTTGGGAAACAGTCATAAATGGGGAGAAAATAATCATTTTGCAAAATATTGCAGATCCCAAATGCAGAAAAGTCAAATGTATTCAGTTAAAGACAATCTGGTTGAGGAGTATTTCATAGACGTGAGATCTAGCAAGCCTGATGAGAGGGACTGGATACTGCCTATCACAGTGAATTGAATGATTATTCCACTGAAACTGGACACAGGAGTTCAGGTTAATATTACGCTACTAGCACTCCCAGCTATCTTTGAGACACCACCGACTTCATCCTGAGGAAACTACAATACATTGGTGATCTTCCTGAAAACTCCATCCTGGCCACCATGGATGTAGAAGCGCTTTACACCAGTATTCCACATAAGGATGAACTACAAGCTGTCAGGAACAGTATCCCTGATGAGGCCACAGCACACCTGGTGGCTGAGCTTTGTGACTTTGTCCTCACCCACAACCATTTCAGATTTGGGGACAACTTATACCTTCAAGACTGAGGCACTGCTATGGGTACCCACGTGGCCCCACAGTATGCCAACATTTTTATGGCTGACTTAGAACAACGTTTCCTCAACTCTCGTCCCTTACCGCCCTTCCTCTACTTGTGCTACATTGATGACATCTTCATCATATGGACCCACGGAAAAGAGGCCCTGGAAGAATTCCACCTGGATTTCAACGATTTCCACCCCACCATCAACCTCAGCCTGGACCAGTCCACACAAGAGATCCACTTCCTAGACACTACAGTGCAAATAAGTGATGGTCACATAAACACCACCCTATACCGGAAACTGACTGACTGCTATACTTCCCTACATGCCTCCAGCTTCCATCCAGGACACATTATACGATCCATTGTCTACAGCCAAGACCTAAGATACAACCAAATTTGCTCCAATCCCTCAGAGACAAACACCTACAAGATCTTTATCAAGCATTCTTAAAACTACAATACCCACCTGGGAAAGTGAGGAAACAGATTGACAGAGTGAGACGGGTACCCAGAAATCACCTACTACAGGACAGGCCCAACAAGGAAAATAATAGAACACCACTGGCCATCATGGACAGCTCCCAGCTAAAACCTCTCCAGCGCATTATCAACGATCTACAACCTATCCTGGAAAACGATCCCTCATTCTCACAGACCTTGGGAGGCAGGCCAGTCCTCACTTACAGACAACCCCCCAACCTGAAGCAAATACTCACCAGCAACTACACACCACTGAAACACCAACCCAGGAACCAATCCCTGTAGCAAACCTCGTTGCCTACTCTGTCCCCATATCTACTCTAGAAACACCATCAGAGGACCCAACCACATCAGCCACACCATCAAGGGCTCATTCACCTGCACGTCTACTATTGTTATATATGCCATCATGTGCCAGCAATGCCCCTCTGCCATGTATATTGGCCAAACCGGACAGTCCCTACGTAAAAGAATAAATAGACACAAATCGGATATCAGGAATGGTAACATACAAAAGCCAGTAGGTGAACACTTCAATCTCCCTGGGCATTCTATAACAGATTTAAAAGTAACTATTCTTGAACAAAAAAACTTCAGAAACAGACTTCAAAGAGAAACAGCAGAACTAAAATTAATTTGCAAATTTAACACCATTAATTTGGGCTTGAATAGGGACTGGGAGTGTCTGGCTCATTACAAAAGCAGCTTTTTCTCTCCTGGAATTGACACCTCCTCATCTATTATTGGGAGTGGACTCCATGCACCCTGATTGAATTGGCCCTGTCAACACTGGTTCTCCACTTATGAGGTAACTCCCTTCTCTTCATGTGTCATTATATAATGCCTGCATCTGTAATTTTCACTCCAGGCAAAAATAATTGAGGTTTTTTACCCACAAAAGCTAATGCCCAAATAAATCTGTTAGTCTTTAAGGTGCCACCGGACTCCTTGTGTCGTCCCCCCGTCCCAAGTTAATATTCTGTCTGAACCAGATTATGAGAGACTGAAAATAAAACCAAAACTGGGATTTTGTCACGACTCTTGAGTCAGAGGATATCAGGTTCAGGTTGTTGGGACAGAAAAGCAACAAGGGAAAATAGTGCTGTAAACTCCTGTGTAAAGTATCCATTTTATGTGTTTCACCTCTCACATGCCCCCTTGAATAGATAAACCAAAAGGCTCACACCTTTGGGTAGAGTTCTGGGAAAGAATGCATTAGCTCTGGGTGTAGTCTGAGTGCTCAGCACTAGTTTCAGGGACTGGGCAGTGGGCCATGCAGCTGCAACTCTCAGGATGGGGTGATAGAAGATCTTCACCCTCAGAATATGCTAAAATGTCTTAAAATAGGGATAGTGCCTGGTCTCTGTTCAGACTCTCAAGTCTTAAAATACACAATGTCCAGTGGTTGGATCACCTCACAGCAGCAGGTGAATAGCCAAGAGAAGATACACTATTGTTAAATTTAACCTTATCTTGCAAACGTACAGCTAATGGTCCCAGAAAAGTTGTTTCCCATTCTGGAAGTTTTGCAGTTTGGAGTGTTCTTTAATCAAAGCACAGTCAATCACTGGAGTGTCTTGTGCTTTGAAGAGGAGAGTGTAGGTTAGGCTTTGTCCTTAAGGCTTAGGCCCATAGCTTTTGGGGAAATCTAGTTTATTGACTGTGTGTCCATTTAGTTGCTGTTTATGATTGGTCAGTTTAAATAGTGTGCTTTTACTACAAGAATATGTGCATTAAAGGAGAGGAATTACCTATCTGGTCTGTTTGCACCATGCAAGTTAACCAGGGGAAGCAGAGATGCAAGGATTCATGATCTACATTTAACTGTCACAGACTTTATGGTGCAGACTCTTCATTTTCATTTAACATCCTTATTGAATTTTAAAAGATAATACAAATGACATAATAGGCATAAAAAGAGATATCTAATATAAAGCATTAATAAAATAAAATCTCAGCTGATGTAAAATGGGGTTGTATTAATCAATCCTACATTATGGAAGTCTTCTGTTTAAGACGAATTAATTCAAAGTCAGTTACTCTATTCCAAATGTTCAGAAATCTCTCATTGTGTTTAAATGCATGTCTTTTGTATATATAAATCTAAAATAGGTGATAAAATCATTGATCAATTTTGCAGTTGCATTGCCTGCGTCTTTACAATGTTGAATAATAGGTTCACTAGTTGAGGTTAACAGAATGTCAATTTCTTAGTCAAAATTTTAATACATTCTGTTAAACTTATTGATTCAAATATAATTAAATATAAGCTCAAAGTAAATTTTGCCTTTGTTATTTTTATGTGATATAACTGAAATCCAAAATGCCTTGGTAGAGACATTGAAGGAGGAGATAGGCAAGAACACCAATTGTAACATACCATGATAGTCAGGAATTATGGGATAGTTCATATACATAACTTAGTAAAAATGTATGTAAGCCTTGTACAGTAGAAAAGGGAAAGATAAAGAGTACAAATATAACAAGATGCATTCTGCATGTTGCCTGCACACTTTGCACCGGTTTTCATAGAACAGTGAAATATTAGTAGCAGTTTCCTGTGTTAAATATAGCCCTATTTATTAACACAAGAAAATCTAGGACAAAATCTTCAACTGTTGTAAATCAACATAGTTCCATTGACACCAATTGAGTATTTGGCTGATGAACTGGTGTTTTCTTGTCGAAGCAGAGAATTCGAGATATCAAGACTCCCCCAAATCCCGTTTCAAAATTTTGTCAGGATTGAATAATTTTTTCAACCTTCTGGATAGATTAATTGAGTTCCACACTATTAATGTGGGGGTGGGGAGGGCAGGAGTAAGGGGACTTTAAGATAAGACTTTGGAAACAGAGGTCCTGTCTGCTTTTCATGTGCACTAGACATTTCATAGCAGTAAGATTCTTCCCTGGTATCCTTAGTAAAAAGTTCTTTTTTCTGTGATTAGTATGCAAAGTGTTGAGCACCAATCAGTTATGAGCCTGTCATTTCAGATGTGGCTGCATTTCAGTGATCTCATATATACAAAGTGTAGTTTATCAAGTGCTTTTGGAAACTTTGTCAATATCAAACTGTTCTATATTGGAGAGGCACAAAAAAGATTATAGTTTTGTTTTGAGAACTTTATTGAATTCATAAGACTTGGAAAAGTCTATGAATTTGTTTTCAAGTGGTTTAATCTCTAACAGCCAAAATGTCCTGTTGTATTAATTTAAATGGAACAAAGGGCCCAAAGAATCAAAAATGTTAGCCCAGTCATTCTCCAACACTAAATAGTGTTAAACAGGGTCTGGGATTTGGTATACATAGACCTTGGCCTGCTTAGTATATTATTAAAATCCTTTAAACCTTTTATTGAAGATGCAGAAGAGAAGGCAAAACTGTTAAGGAATTTGGCATGTAAAGTATTAAATAAGACTTTCATTTTAAACATCCCTTGTTCCCTTTCCTTTTAGTTGAAGGGAGTTTTTAAGAAGGAGAAACCTCATTGTTTGACAGTCTGATAACTGCCCTTTTCGGTAAAAAGAGAAAAAGTTAGTTGAGATGAGCTGGACCTGTTGTCATTACTGCTACTGGTAAAGTCTGATCCCATTTCCTAGAAGACAAAACAATACAAATGCACACAAAAGGGGAAGAAAAGAACAGCAAAGAAGAAATTGCAGCTTCTGTCCTTGGTGTTGATTCTAGGGTGACCAGATAGCAAGTATAAAAAATCGCGACACCTTTTGTTTGCACTAATTCAGACTGTCTCCCTTTTGCAACTTTTCCCATCAACACTTAATATTACAGGTTATTGTGACACTTTCATTCACTTTTTATAGTTGATCTTATAATTAAGTTAAATTTGTAAGCTCAGTTATTACAACAGTCATCTGTGAAGATAAGAGGAAACTTCATGGGCCGGATACCCAGTTGGTGAGTGTGTTTTTCTCCCTTTTGCTAGTTGAACAGAGCATTTGACCCAAGATATTTTCATAAGACTTTACTGGGCATATCACATATGGTCAGAAGATCTTTAAGGGATTATGACCTCACATTGCAAATACAATCTAGCCCAGTAAAGGGTTGTGTCACCACCTGTTCTGCAACCTTGGGTGCCTCACAATGCTTTGCTATTTTAGGTCCCAACATGGGCCGCTCACAAACAGCTAACCAGCATGCAGCTCAAACCCTGAGCGTCTGTTTATAGCTGAAGCCAGGCCCAGCAACTGTGACTCCAGCAGCCTGTCAGTAACACCAGCCACATCCGGGTCTACAACAGCATCACAGGGTGACCCCAACATATCCCCAGGCCCAATTTTTCCCAAAATGTGTGTTTTACACTTTCCAGCCCTCTCCTGGACAGTTCAGATATAAAGGTCCATTTCCCCCGTAAAAGGTCTATATTCAACAGTTTACTACTTTTAACTGGAATTACCATAGAGTTTGGTTTAAATACAGCATTGGTTTAGATTAGATTAGATTAAAAATAAAATACAATTATAAAGTATTAAAGTCAAAAATGGTTACAAGGAAAAGACAAAATGCTTCATAGTAGCTAAAACTTAACAAGCTAGACTTGATTCAAGATAAAATCGTTACCACTGGTTCCCAGCAACATGGCTGACCAAATTCTCAGCTCAGGATCTGTCCCCCAGAGTCAAGGGGCTGGTTCCTTTGTTCTCTAAGGTGGGTGAGACCGTGAGTGCACACACTTTTGAGGTGTTTTGTCCCTTACTTTTATAGTTCAGTCACCCTTTAAAATGCATTTCCCTGAGGGTTACCCCTAGGTAAAGTTCATTCTAGCTGTGAGGACAGAGACATGGAGTCTCATGGTGAAAGAGGTTCTATGCAGCTTGCTAAAATGCAGATCGATCTGTTCCTGCCCCCACTTCGCTGCCGAAAAATGGCCACTTGCCAGGTGATTGCCAATCAACTTTGAGGACACTTGGCTAGAGACATCAGCTTGTCCTTTGCCTTTGAGAAATCGGTTTACCCCCTCCCCAGACTTGTCTGGTAAACATATTGTAGTCATAATTTCAGCTTTTGTACATAACTCAATGTGCATTTTGTACATACATAACACTGATCATGAATATTCTTGTGTAATTTGTTTTAAATGATACCTCACGAGGCATATTTTGCACAAAGATTATTATAATAATGTGTAGGTTATATATAGAGGGGGTGCTTTCATTCACAGACATCACATCCTTACCTAAACTCCCTAGATACTTAATACCATGAGTTAAACTTGTTTAGAATGAATGGTTATTTCCTATGTTTGAATGAGGATTGAGAATCAAGGAGTTTGTTTATAACAGAATCTTTTGAAATCAAGTTAGCTGGCCTAAAAGACTTAACAGTTGCAGAGACAGGGTGGGATTTTCCTGCATACCCACGTGACAAGGAAAACATTAATTCTAAAAAATGGTGTCCACAAAACTTTTTAGCAATTTAAAATAGAAAAATGTCTCTCAGATAGAGGTTCTGAAAGGAGGGGTGAGCTCAGCCAGCTCACTCAGTTGCACGGGAGCCTTCCTCCTGCTCCCCTCCCCATATGCACATGGAAATCATGCCAAGGTAGGCAGGGATAGGAGGAGAGGTTCCACTGCCTTTCCTTGCTGCCATAGGCTAGTTTATGGAGAGGAAAGGGAAGGGCTGATTGTTTCTTGTAGTCCCTTCCTTGCTGTATCTGAAGCCCTCAGAGCATCCAACAATCATTCTGCCGTGGATGATATCCCACTCTCTCTGCCCTGTAATGGACGTATACTTTAAAGTGTGTTTCCAGGATGCTGCAGTTCTGACCAATTACTAGACTTGAGAATCAAGAAGGAATTTTTCCCACAGGGCAAAACTGATGAAGGTGCCTGGTGGTTTTTTCCCCACCTTCCTCACAGCATTCTGTAGGCCTGTTTCTAGGTTAATAAGGAGTAAGGAAGGGAATTTAAGAAGCTGTATGTTTGTAAGTGGAATCTGTAATATCAGAACTCACTGTTCTGGTGTCTAGTGTAGGTGAGAGAATCAAAAGAGGCTGCTCCCAGAGCTATGATGAGGGCTAGGAGATAATCAGTGGCCTCTATTAGGCCTGGAGGAAAAAGGGGAGTCTTAAATCTTTGCAAGCTGACTTACCTTTCACATGTACCCTTTATCGTCTGACGGGTATGGGGAGGATGAGGAAGAGGATTCAGATTCAGAATTGGACTGGAGGTTAGGCTGAATGGAGCCAATTCTGAATATTAGTTATTTGGCATAGAGCATATTTAACATTATACAGGGTCCTAATAAATGCTTGGTATTTTGGGGGAGAGAGAGAAGGAAGTTAATCCTCCTCGCTTAAAGTTACAAGTTAACTTCTACTTTAAAATCCATCCCTATATCTGTTTTTCATTCTCCTGAATTTCCTGACTATAGGATCGTATTTCATACAAATATTAATGAGGTAAAAATGATCATTAATAAAATCTCCATGTGTAATAAAATCTTTGAAGATGTGCAACTTCAAAACTATGACCGTTAGTATCTCTAAGAGACCTAACAAAACTCTGTAGAAAAGCACTGAAAGAAAATGAGTTTCTAAAATGATGAGAAAGGAGGGCAGTGCAGGCACCATTTCAGTCAGTTTATAGCAAAAGTCAATTCATAAAAGCTGCAATTTGTTTAACCCTGTGGTTATAACAACAACAACATTTTATACACATTAAGGGAAACCAGTGGCAGTACATTGGCCAGCTACCAGGTTTTACACCTTCTAGACTTATCAACTGCCTTGTAAAACTGCCCTTTCTGATGGATAATGGCACAGGAAAAGTTAAGTGCAGCAAAGGTTGTCTGCAAAACATTTTAGGAAGCAACCTGCTATAGCAGCTAAGAGATCATAAAAGTAGACTACGCACAATATTCTCTCTTAATTCTTATAAAAGCATGCCAGACTAAGTAAGAGCAAAAAAGAAAAATAGTTTCAATTTTCTTTTGAGTTTTTATCTATATATTCTTTCCTAGCTGAAATCATATTTCAGAGAATACAGTGCCTGCCTGGTATCAGGCTAATGACAAGCCCGCAACAAACAAAAACAAAACTAACAAACAAAAACCCTAAAACAAAAAAACCTTGTACAAAACATTTTTCTAGTGAAAATTTACATAATAATTGTCTCAGAGTGTTAAAGTATTCAATTTACAGTGGCCAGCTTCAGTTATACTGTGTTTCTGTCTAGCCTTGTCAGTTGGACTTGATAAGTGGTAATTTCTATTTCCATTTGACAAGTCTGTAAAGTTACTTTGGATGCAAGCAGAGGGAAGGGGAAGAAAAATCTTTATTTTCACTGTAGCTCTCAGCTGGGCAGTGAGCAAGTATTAGTGAGTGAAACCTGACTGAATTTCAGAAATTTCTGCCAACATGATACTAAATTTAAACACTCATTCAGAGCTTTACCACCATTTTCTGAATGGATACTGGCCTGTACAACATAAGTGCCCAGTGAGGGCAGCATATTTGTTATTAAAGCACTATAAATTCACAGACTCAGTCCTGATTGAGTTTAGACTTTACATGTGCCTAAATGGTGTTCTAGGCACTAGTACAGCACAAATATAATATGCAAATATATTTATATTTTTAATAATCTCACAACTGTTCTATATATTTATCTTCCTTGATTCACAGAAGTTGCTTAATTACCTTTTATTAATCTGTAATGGACATGTCACTCACTACCACGGCGCCTCCTGCTGGCCGTCCTGGGAATTAGTTCTGGTTCGCAGGTGCGCCTTCACCTAGTGGTGTCTCGCTGCCATCGGGACCCATCTCACTCTCAGGATCACGGTGTCGTTTGCTGGACACAGCCCTCCGGCTGTGCCCCACTCGGGAGGGCCGGCAGTCCTCTGTCCAGCCACTTGCCTCAGTGGCAGGCTGCAGTCTAGGGTCTAGCCACCTGCGTCAGTGGCAACTGGGGCCAAAGGGGGAGGGGGGAGAACCGGCAGTCACGCGCTGCATCACCTCCAGCCCCTGCCGTATGTTTCCTTTGGCTACTTCCCTACAGCCCTAGCACCTTCTCCGTCCTTCTTTCAGGGCCACAGTCTGGCAGCAGTCAGCTGGGCGCTCACTCATGCTCCCCTGACCCCGCCCAGCACTATTTGGGACCATGGTGCTGTCTCTTCTCCCTCCTTCAGGGCAGCCAGTCCTCCCTCCTTGAGTGACCACCTCTGCTTTGCTCAGCAGCCCCTTCTTATATGGGCCAGCCTGGCCCTGATTGGCTCCTCCAATAAACCTTCCCCCTAATTGGCTGGCACTACAAGGCTTTTCCTTATTGGCTGCCTCCCACGCAGCCTCCCCAGAGTTGCTTTAACCCCATATATATACCAGTTAGGGGGAGCCACCCCATCACACACCCTCCCCCTTAAGACCACACACCCAAGGGGAGGGGGAGGTTTTTTCCCCTATCTTCCCAGCTTCCCTCGCAGCTGGGCCCACAGGGTGTCTCTCCTGCCTCAGGCTCTCCACCAAAAGGAGCAGCCTATCTCCCTCTTCCAGGGTCTGGGTTCCCACCATTGCTTGTCCTACTCCCACATGGGTCCCCCTGTTTCTCTGGGTCCTCTCTGCCCCACTCATCTTACCCATCACCTCCCTACCCCCCCTGCTGGGTGTGGGAGATGGCTGTCTATCAGGGCCTCGGTTCTCACTGCCCCCTCGCTCTGAGCAGTCTCTGACTGAGCCTGGCACTCAGGCATCCCCCCGCTTCTCCTCTGGGAGCAATGCCTTTTTATATGGTCCTTCTCATGGCATTGGAAGCATGCCCCTTGTCTCCTCTTGGCCATGGCCCTCTCATTGTCCTTCTCCTTTTGCTTGGCTTCTTCCTCTGGGTTAACCTTACCCCTACGGCCCAGACGGCACTTCCTCTGTACGTGTCCCTGTTGCCCACAGGTCCAACATGCCCAGTGCCTCCCTGTTCTCCTCAAAAGGGGGTCTCTCTTGGACTCTTGCTTTCCTGTTCTCCATATGAGGCCTCTGTTCCTCGCTCCCGTAGGGGCACTCTCTCTTAAAGTGTTCCTGCCACCTACAGACGAAACATTCTCCCGGCCTCCTGGTCCTGGGGCCTGAATTCCCCTCTTGCTTCCTGCGATTGTTACAGACCTCCCCCCTATAGTGACTTAAACAGGTACAGCTGCTGCTTTGCTAGTCCAAACATTCAGGTCTTCAAATACTCCTTTGCCTCACATTGTCTCTGCTGGGCTGTGAGTACCTGCTGTAGCAGGATCTGAAGCTGCCCTTGCTGCTTGTTGGCCCGTTTCCACAGGGGCACTGACTTTGGAGTCCAGTTCAGGAAGGCCCCAGAGCCCTCCACAAAGAAGGCCTCTGACTCCATTTTCTCCACCTTACCTGTACCTTAGTCTCTCAAACGTCTATATCAGGCAATAGTCCCCACCATCCTCTACCTTCCCTGTGTATCAGGGATGACCGTATGTCTGCATTCTCTACCACATGTAATGGGGCGTGTCACTCATCACAGCAGCGCCTTCTGCTGGCCATCCTGGGAATTATCTCGGGTTTGCTGGTGCACCTTCATCTAGTGGCATCTCGCCACCGTAGCTTCTGCCATCAGGACCCGTGTCGCTCTCAGGACTGTGGTGTCCTCTTCTAGACACAGCCCTCCAGCTGTGCTCCACTTGGTTCACACACCCCCCCCCCACCTTCTGGGGGGGGCCAGCAGTGGCAGGCTGCAGTACAGGGTCTAGCCACCCGTGTCAGTAGCAACTCGGTCACCTCCAATCTCTGCCGTCTGTTTCCCTGGGCCACTTCCCCGCAGCTCTAGCACCTTCTCTGGCCTGGTATCAGGGCCTCAGTCTGGTAGCGGTCAGCTGGGAGCTGACTCATACACTTCTGGCCCCGCCCAGCAGTACTCAGACCCTGGTGCTATCTCTTCTCCCTCCTCCAGGGCAGCCAGTCCTCCCTCTTCAAACTCCAGGGAGAGACTACCTCTGCTTTGCTCAGCAGCCCCTTCTTATATGGGCCAGCCTGGCCCTGATTGGCTCCTCCAATAAACCTTCCCCTAATTGGCTGGCACTACAAGCCTTTTCCTTATTGGCTGCCTCCCACGCAGCCTCCCCAGGGTTGCTTTAACTCCTTATATACCAGTGAGGGGCAGCCCTTTTTTGTTTAAAAAACCTTCATAGAATTATTAGAGTAACAACAGACTTGGGCTTTGACCTGAGTAACTCATTACAAATGTCTGTGGCCTGTTCCCCAGCATCTCTAAGTTATAATGAACAAGGGGTTATACAACTGGGTCTTTGGCCACATTTCAGATGTTGTTGCCATAGAATCAGAGTTAAAGCAACTAGAACATGGAGGAGCTCTAATATCCTGGGACCAAACGCAGTTACAACAACAATGCATTATTTCAGGTTGTTTATTAGATTAAATACTTAGTTGGTATGGATAAAACTAAAGGGTTCTCTCTCTCCTCCTCCCCATGCCTTTGTTTGGCAAGGCAACAAGACTATTACTGTTTATAAACTATCTCTGGTCCTTTCCAAGAAGTTGCAGATTGAATGGAAGTGGCCTGAAATGATTGAAATGTCCAGTAAGACATCACCACATCCACCTTGTCTCTCTGCTCCTTAATATCAGCTGAAACTCAGAAACATTATAGATAACATCTCCATTTCCAAATCGTTCACTTAGAGTTCCACAAAGTCCATGTTCTCCATCATATTATTCAGCAACTTCATAAAGCAGTTGGAAAAGCCAGTAAGAAAATTTGGGCGCAAGTGCCAGCAGTGCAAGGATGACATCTGGACCTACATTCCCTTTACATCAAACGCACTCAGTATTATCTCCCCAGCTTTCTCAATGCCTACTCCAAAGCAAGACCTGGATGAAGAGTGACTGGCTGAATCCAGGCAAGACTAAGGTAATGTCAATAAGAAGAAAGTTCTTCTAACATACCTCAAAATCAGTTGGCATTTTCCCTCCAATTGTCAGTCAGGCTTCAGTGGTACTTGAAAACTAAAATAGCTATGGCAGCAAAAAAATTCTATTTTCAGCTGTGATTATCCAAAAATTTGTGACCCAGCCTGTCAGTTACAAACCTAATCATAGAGATCAATGCACAAATGACTTTCAGATTTGATTATTGCAACCTATGAAATCTAGAAAAGCGCTAAAAAAGTTCCCAGTAGTACAAAATGCAGCATGTTCTTGCTGTCTAACAACAAAGTCACTGCAAAAACATCATCCACATGTTTAATTCTCTGCATTAGCTCCCCACTGATTATAGCATCCTGTTCAAGTCTGTGTCCCAATATTCAAAACCTGAGAGGCTGTCCCTAATTACCTGAGAGAATGCCTCTTCCTCTGCAACCATGACATTCTATGGTGGCTATTTCCACTGAAACTTTGATACTGTGAGCCAATAGGAGAAGACTTGTGAGTACGAGACACAAAAGTTTCACAGGAGCTGGACCTAGACTACGGAACTCACTCATACAAGAGTTAATGACCACCACGGAACGGACCACTTACATTTATTTCTGAAAGACTCATTTTCTCAACAGTCTTCATACCAACACACTCACCCACTCTCACAAACACGAGCAAGCAAGCAAACAACCTATAAACCAATCATCCTATTTCTCTTACAGGCAGGGAAAACAGAAAGCAAGAGACAGATAGCTATTATTCCTATTTTTAAATACTTGGAAGGCACTCTGGTACTACAGAAATGGGGACCATATAAGTAGATAAAGATGTAATTATTATTTCAAATTACATATGAACTGTTACAAAATAAATCCCCATTTGTCCCTATACCAATTCTGTGGTGAGGTGTGTCTGGAGTAAAACTGGGTGAACACAATAAAATTAGTAGTCTACTCTTGCAACTAAAATCTAGCAATTTACAATTTATTGCTTTAAAATATGTATTTATAAACTTTCAAATGAGGGAGACTTCTGCCTCATCCCCTCCACCAGAATTTTCACAGAAAGCAAAGGCATCACAAATACTGATAGAAATAAATATTTGTGTCTGAGTATTCTGGTGACCATTTTGTAAAGATGTGTTTATTAGTTTTCCAGTAGATTGAAATAATTACAGACTATTTGCAAGCAGTAAAAAACCCCTCCTGTTAATAAAATATTAGGTTATCCAACCAGAAACAATACTATGAAAATTTGCCATTGACTTCAGTAGGACCAAGATTTTACTCCTTGTGCTTTAGGTGACCAGAGAATAGATAAGGAACATCAACTATTCAGAGTGACCTGTTTTTGAATGAACCATAGGCTACAGTTTGCTCATAGTTTATTATTTGAATAATAATGTCAAATTTGAAAAAAATGCCCTATTTGCAGATAATTTGAAAACAGAAAAAAGGGCTGAGTTTGTGAGATAAGTTATTCACAAGTATTTCAATCAGCTCTTACCTTGAGTCACCTGCAAAAAAAACCAAAAACATATATACCCCCTCTACCCTCTCCTTACCTAACATGGTCTAGAATAACCTAATCTCTACCCTGTTGTGGTGGACATAATCGGATGGATTCACATCAGACTGAATTGCACTTGAGGGGGAGGAAGTATAGTTATTTTTTTCCCTCTGCTTACCTAGAAACTGCTGCTCATGCATATCCTTAACAAACTTTGTCATTCCAAGAAATACCATCCATGAAACTATACTTCCAGGAGGCATGTCACAATGTCAACTTTGTCAGTCAATTGCTCAGTGAAGTAGTAATCATGAGCTTCTTCCTAGTGCTTGTTGTATTGTGTAATGCAGTCAGCAATCCCTTTCATGACTGCTTAAATTTTGCGTAAGGTGTGTAGCTAATCTGGGATCATTATAGGCATTTCTTCATGGCCAATATCTCAATAAAGAGCTGCATTCACTGCAACAGATCTCGTCTCTTTCTCCACCATGAACAACACAAACCTCATATATTGAAAAATTGTTCCCCATTATTTTGGGAATGTTACACAATATTGCTTCAGTCCTTACTCAAGCAAAACCTCTACTGGGGGCTAAAAGATTATATATATTTTTATTAGATATGGCAACTTTAAAAAAAAACAACCTGACTAGCTTCCCGACAATATCCTTTCCTCTACCCTACCACCTTTTATTTAAAAGAGACACCTAAAATATTCAGGTCATGAATCTGGTTCCACTTAAGGAAGTGACTAAACACCTCAGTGTCTCATGGCAGAGGAGAAATAGGTCTCCGTTGCAGTGAATTTCAAAGGGATTGCTTTACTTAAGTTACTAGAACCAAACAAAATCACGTTGCTGTCCATGGCTCTAATTCCCAGGCTACCTAACCAGCCTGTGCTGACTAATGTCACTGGGGGGAGGGGGGGGGGAATCAGATAGCAAATGTGAAAAATTGGGACACTTTTTTTCGGGGGAGGGGAGCGGTAATAGTTGCACACATAAGACAAAGCCACTAATATCAGGATGTCTGGTCACCCTAATGTAACTGCACAAACTCTTTTTAAATCTTAGCTTCAACTCCCTGATTGACCCTAATAGGAGTTTTGCCTGAGAAAAGAACAGAATAAAAACGGGGGGGAGGGGTGCGGGGGAGGGTCTGGTTTTGGCCCATTATTGATTTCCCGCCCCCAGCTTTTTAGCTGTTATACTAAAAATGGAAATTATAATTGATTTTTCTCTTTTTGAAGGGGAAGTAGTTGCAGTTTTCTTATCCAATTAATAAAATGTGAACATACACAGAATGCCAAAATAAATAAGAATTAGAATAAATTCTTATGCTATTTAAGTTGCTTTTATCTTCACATCAAAATGTAATTGAAAAAGAAATCTACTTTAAGAATTCATTACATCCAAGAGTCTCATTAAACACAGTTAAGTTTAGCACATGTATATTAGGCAAATTTATTTCCTCTTAAGTATCTTGGAGTTCTAGCACTAATCTGCCATGAGGTATGCAAACCTAGATTGTCTGTAGATCAAGTGAGACTCAAGGAGCTCAATCTATTTATCTTAAAGAGAAGATTAAGGGGTAACTTGATTGCAATCTACAAGAATCTACATGGGGAACAAAGATTGAATAACGGACTTTTCAATCTAGCAGAGAGAGGTATAACACAGTCCAATGGCTGGAAGCTGCAGCTAGACAAATTCAGACTGGGAATCAGGCATACATTTTAACTTAGAGTAATTAACCATTGGAACAACTTACCAAAGGTCTTGGTAAATACTTCATCACTGAATTTTAAATCAAGATTGGATGTTTTTCTAAAAGGTATGTTCTAGAAATTATTTTGGGTGAAGTTCTAGGACCTGTGTTATACAGGAGGTCAGACTAGATGATCACAATGGTCCATTCTGGCCTTGGAACCAATCATCACAGATTTCTGTGGGAATTTACTTTGAAGGAAACAATTATTTAGCAGCATTTCTAGTGATTTGAAGTATCAACCTCAAATCATTTTTAAAAATTGAAATTTATGACCAGATTCATCAGTATGCTGTGGCTGCTTTTTGCCACTCTGGAGCAAAGCAAAACATGCATAAGATACTAGCTAGCTAAACTCTGCTTACTGCCTCTGTTTTGCCAGAGTAGAGGAAAACTGATGGCATGTACTCTCTCAGGTCCTTCTCTTTCCTGTGCTCCAAGTTGTTCCTGCTTCTTGCACCTACATACATTTTCCTAGATTCACACATCCTAGTTTGCCTTTCCATCCTACATTTCTCTGTACATCATATTCTCCATGTTGAGTAGATCAAATGCAACATATAGCTTTTGAAAATTCATGTTTATGATTAAAAGGTCCTTTTTCCATTTTCATAATGGAAAGTTTAACTGTCCAACAAAGGCCAGTGTATAAAATCTACATCTTTAGAAGAACTCAATGAATTGCCTTATTTTTAAAATACTTATTTTCTCAGGGGGACTGAGGACACAGGCTTATGCCCTCTTTCAAAATGGCCACCACTTCTCATTTTCAGTTTTAGGTATTCTCTGTAGAAGAACATTATTTGTTAGTTTCTGCTGAAAAAGAAACTTTCACTTAGGCAGAATAGGTTAAAAAATTACCATTAATTCTAAAACATGCCTTCATCTGTAGTTTGAAGCTTGAAACATCTGCATTATTCTGTTAAGATTCATGTGTATATTTGTCAGTGCCAAATGTAAAGTAATAAATCTAGGAACAAAGAATGAGGGTCACAGGATGACAAACTGTATTTTGGAAAGCAGTGACTCTGAAAGGAATGTAAGGATTATGGTGGTCAAGTAACTGAACCTGAACTCTCATAACACTGCATGACAGTGATAACAGTCCTGCAAGTGGCACACTGCTTAAGGGTATTTTTTCATGACAAAATCCAGACTGACTACCTAAAAATATCACTAACTCTACTAATGCTAACTAATTATGAGAACTACATATACTAAAGGTTTAAAATTGGTTAACTGACGGAAAAGCTCCAACTCTGACCATTGGAAGCAAGAAGGAACTGAGAGGGAGAGGTGGCAGACAGTCTTCTTTTTATGTCCTCGGCTCAGATCATGACGAATCTGGAGGTAGGAGTGGGCAGCCTAGTGGCAAAGGCCTCTGACTTGAGTGCATTGGGTGCACATACATTCCACTTCAGGTGTATACGTGCACAGTCACTCAAAGGAATACAGATCTATATTTTTTCAGGAGAGTTCAGATTTTCAAGCTTTTATAACAAACACTAAGTCACTGTGCTTCAAGCTTAGCTTGATTTTTCTTCAAGAAAGAATATTACTTTGACAAGTTTGAGCTGAATTGCTATAGCTTTATCTGAGTTATAGGAGACAGAGAAAGGAAAGAATTTAGAATAGGAAAATGGGCTTGAGTTTTGACATCTTTACATACCTCACAAATAGTGGAACAATTTACCTTAATAGTTAAGGCAGGAAAAATTCATCTTTGGACTGAGACCAAAGATGGAAATTACCAGCTTGAAAGGAACATTTTGGGGATAATGTGAGAAGCTGAAAAACACTTCTCAACTTTAATTGTAGTGCTCACTATCCATTAATGCAATAATAAAGGATTATTTTTTAAGTGTATTTCTTGAAGTATCCCTGCCAAAAGCACAAAAGTGAAGACAATTCCATCATGGCTGTTTCAAACTAACCCCTCCCTCAGCACCTGCAAATACAATGATAATGAGTCTTTTCAGACTGAGGTGAAAACCATATTGACCCCCGCCAAAAACACGAAGATAATACGTCTTTTCAGACTGAGGTGAGAACAAAATTGATTTGGAAATGAAGTTCTAGCCCATGTAGAGAAAAGAAGAGCCAGACACTAGAAACAGCTGTCTGATGTTTCAGGTATTAAAATGCCTTCACAGTGTGAATATTAGATATTTTTGTAGTATTTTTGCTGAATAGTTTCTAGTTGTCAGCCAGGCTTTGGAGCAGAGCAATGAGTCTGTGGGTCTACTGTTGGTATTCCTGATAAAAACACTAGAGACCAGATGCCATCATCTAATGAAGTCTTCAGGAATTTCCATAAGGACCTTGCTTTTATAGCTCTGAAGTTAACCCAGTGCTCCCGTGCACAAAGTGGGTCACTGCCACAGCAGCCACTCTCAAGGAAGAGTTCTACCTATTTAATCACCACTTATTGCCACACACAGAGTTAGGGCTTGTTTACAAAACAACATTTACTAGCATAACCATATTCTATAATGATATGTCTATGGTTATAATTTTGAAGCTCCCTGTCTGGAGACATTTATGCTAAACCAGAGAGAGACCAGAATATCACTTTGAAAGCAGTACAAACTAATCCAGAAAAGGTTGTACACACAGGGAGCTGCACAGTTATAACTATAGAGGCATAATTATACTACTATAGTTCTGTCAGTAAACTTCCCTGTGTAGACAAGCCTTCCATTAATCTCCCAGCCCCCCCTTTCCCGCCCCCCACTGACCACACCCAAGTCTGCTTAATTTGCGAGATCTGACAAAACAGGCCAACATGGTGTATATATTTAGGATAATCGCTCTCAAATTGTAGCATGTAATTTATTAATGGGTATAAGCACTATGTTTACTTGGCATAGAGTTTTAGTTTACAAAAATAAATCTATTTGTAAACAAGCATATTACTTACATTCCTCAAATATAATAAAATAGCCAGCAATGAGGATGAAATACAGTTTTCAAATTTCTAAAAGACCAGCTTATTCCATGTTAAAGACTTCTATTTTAGTAATCATGTATCATCACAACTATAGTGCTATAAACATATACAGTGCTGTACAACACCACGTTGGTACCAGTTATCAAGTTACTTCCCTGTTTATTATCCAAAAGCACAAGGGAAGACAATTCCTACAGGGACTGATTCAAGAACCATTGAAGTCAATGGAAGTCTTCCCATTTACTACAGTGAGCTTTGGATCATGCCTTCAAGGCCTGATGTGGTGTTTAGATGCTGCTTGTATTAGAACTGGGAGCACTGGCTGTTGGGAGTCTGAAAGGACAGGAAACAGGAAGGAGGGGAGAAGAGTTGAGGAGGCTGAGTGACAGTTACAGAGGGTGCAGCTGCAACTTGGTAAAGAGGTTTCCACTGTAAAAATAAAGTCCTGTTCATAGACTCATAGACTTTAAGGTCAGAAGGGACCATTGAAGCTTGTTAGTACCTTGCTGGTTGATACAACACCTGAGCAGTGGACATTAGAGCTTGAGTGTCTGATTCTGCCACCGCAATTCACATGTATCTTACTTCACAAGTATTTTCACAGGAAATCATTTCTCTCCTTTAGACTACGCTATTTGGGGCAGTCAGTTTTCTAATGGACGACTTGTGTACAAGGTACTATATAACGTGAGTAAGGCTGTCAAGGTTAAGCCTTGTTTGCTTTTGCAAATCAATTCATACAGATATTATCAAGCCTAATCAATCGTACAGGGCTACACTGAATAGTACAATAATATGGTTGAATCAGAACAGGAGAATAATTTGGGTGCCTGAGGATTGTGGTTTTCCAAATGAGGCAGTTGGGGTGAAAGTCACTTATTAAGAAAAAGAAAAATCAGTCACTATAGTGCTGACTGGTTCCTAATAAGTCACTGCTGACAATGCCTTGCTTCTGGGGAGCTTCTGAGAAATGTCGTGCCCCATGTGACTAGTAGTGGGTGAAAAACAAAATTACTAGCAGATATACTGGCAAAAACAGGAGAAATGGACACTTTAACTTCCTTTTGTCTCTAATGATTTTCTGAATTGTTTCCATTCACACTCTTTTGAACACCAACACAAATTAAGATATTCTGTTGGGGAAAGGAGGTTCCTTTATGAGAATATTTATCATGCCAACAATGCAATTTAATGGGACTTTGATGCTGTGCAATTATGTATTAAAATTCCATCTTACTGGAAACATTCTTGGTCAGTGGGAATTGCTGAAGATAATTTCAGGCAACCTGGGGATAATTTGGCCAGCCACAAGGCATAAACAAAATATTTAAAACATACAGTTTAGGAAAAAAGGGTTAGTTCTTTGCATTAGTCCTATGCAAATCAACATTGGGATATGGAAATTAATATACAGTCCTACAAGGACACTGTTTGCTTTTTAAAATAAATACATACAATATGGTATTTAGATAGAAAAACAACAATAAAATACATTCTTTTCGGAATTCTCTTTAGGTTAATTCCTCCTCCATACATTTTGAAATTCTTTATTTACCTGATTATGTTGGCATTTATATAGTCTGTGTCTTTGTTTTTGAATTTCAAGGTTGTTATAAAGAAATTCTCAGTTTTTGTGATTTCCCCTCACCTCCCACCCCCACCATTTTCCATCCAGCGTTATTAATTCAATTCAGTTCTCTGGAAATTTCAAAACAGATGATTACCTCATATGACGCACACCAGTCCTGAGGAGTTTATACACCTTCAAGACTGACCATTTTCCTTGAGTTTGATGCATCATGAGGTGGTGAAGTAAGGACAGAGCTGGTCTATCCTGCAGTGGGTGTAAGAGTTACTAAAGAAGAGTAGGGGAAAAGGAAAGTAGTAGATTGAGGTAAAGATTTCCTGGCATGAAAACCAGAAATGATTCCATGTTGAAGAGGTAACTGACGGAGAAAGGAAAAACAGAGGGGGAATTTTAAGGTTGCCATCGAACAGGGATGAAGGGGAAATTTTTAGCAATTGTGAGTGGAAGACTACATGGGAAAAAATATCACTTACATTTTAGTTTTTAAGTAGGTTTTTGGGTTTGCCCCCACATTCACAATACTTGTCAATATTAAGAGAGCTGGTTGAAAAATGTGCCCTTTTGGTCAAACAAATCAGCATTTGAAAGTTTCTGCTAGATCTAATTATTATTTATCATCACCACTGATGTGTTTGGTTCTTTGCAATTAAATAAGATAGGTTCCCTGGTACAAGTTGCTTATGATCTTTCAGACACATGCAAAGCCAATCAGACACAAATAATATATGATGTACTGGCAGCGGTGATGCATGAATGTATGGGAGTGGTCAGTTTTAAAGATTTATTTTATTAGAGATAGTTCTGTGTAAAATGTGAGAAATAGTGTCCTAATAATGAGTTGTAAGTGGTAAACTTTCTAATGAAAAGGAAACATTTATTAACTTTTCTGATATTTTCTTTCCTCCCAGTCAAAAAGTGAGCCGATAATCTGCCAGAGGTAAATGACAGCAAAAAAGTGGGAATAGGGCCTTTTAGGGGTTGTAGTGAGGCAGAGTGGCCTCCCTCTGAACTTGAGAGCGAGGGATGACTACCCTTCCGCTGATGGGTGGAGCCAAACCCTCACCAGAAGTACCAGGGCAGGGCAGCAAGCATAAAGAGAGTGTCCTGCAGCTCAGTGGTGGCTGCACCACAGAAGGAGATGGACGTCTCTTCTAGAGAGCTGAGCCTTCTGAGAGACCCTTGACCAGCAGCCACGCAGACCAGTGCCCTATTGAGTGAAGAGACAGAGGACCCCAAAGAGTGGCTGAAGTTGCAACTGCCTAATGGTGAGGCGATGAGACAGAGCCCCAGCTCGATGGAGTAACACCGACTAAGTGAGGTAGGAAGTAGACCAAGGTAACAAGACTTCGGTCAGGTTGTGCTGCTGAGAAACCAGGCAGCAGATTTCAGTTTCCCCGCCGACACAGTGGCAGGACCACCCACCAGTAATAGGGCCCTGGGCTGGGATCTGGTGGAGTAAGCTGGGCCCAGGTCTCCCTATCCCCTTTGCTGCTACTCCACACTTGAGGACTGACAGCACACTCACCTTTGGTCCGAAAGCCTGTACCCTGATTGTTGGTTGTGGGCTCCAGACTGTTAACTGCTGTCTTCCTTAGCCAAGAGGCTCGAGTCTAAAGACTGTTTATTTCTCTGCCCCATCCAGAGGGCCAGGGCCGTAGATTGTAAATTGCTGTCTGCCTTTTGTCGGTCAGGGGTATGAAAAAACCACATACACCCCTGACTGACATAAGATGATTGACAAAAGCGCTGGTCGGCAGGAGAGCTCTCTCCAGCTGGAATAGCTGTGCTGCTGTAAGGTATGTACTGTAAATATAAGCCTAGAGTCTCCTGGCTAAGGCTAAACCCAGAGGGCCAGAGCCCAGACCGTTGATTGCTGTCAGCCCTAGTCAGGAGGCTCAGCGCTAAGACTGCTTGTTGCTCTGCCCAAGGATCAGGCCAGAGCCCCAGATTTAACTGTTTGCCCCAGCCAGGAGACTGCAAGCTATAGTTTGCTTTTTGCTCAGCCCTGACCAGTGGGGCCCAAGTCAGAATACTGTTGCCTGATGATGGAGATGGAGTGACCTCCCTCCCCATTGAGAGTGAGGGACCACTACAGGTTAAAAAGTTATTTAGTCATCCATTCTTGTTCTGAACTTTCCCCCTTACATAGTATCCTAAACTGTTGCTGGTTGCATCAAATTTTCCCTACCGCAGTCTATCATTACTTCTGTTGATGGGACTTATCACCCTTCCCCACTAAAGATTGGCTGGGATTCTTCAAACTTATTTAACAATAGCAGCAGGAGGCTCTATGAGACTATGACATTTATCTCTGTCTAATAAAATACTGCCTGATAACTCAGGGTGAAATCATTCTGTAAATAGAAGAGCATTCTGAGCAAAAATGAAATCCTGGAGAAATCTTTTAAAAAATGTACAGATGCATTATTATTTCAAAGATATGCAAATTTATCTTAAAGGAAGCTTTTTAGATAAATTGAAAAAAATATTTTACAATTCTTGCCTCTTTCTGATCAGAAATTATCAGAGGATTTTGATTTCAAGTTTCTTAATTTTTCTAAGTGATTCACTATTTTCTTCAAATATTCCTTGTAATGTAGATTGTAAACCATTTGTTGTGAAGAGTCAGCATTTGAAATTTGAATTGTCTTGATTAATTTGGATTGGTTATATGAGTATATTTCTGTTCCCTGGCTAGATGACTGGAACAATTATAATCAGGTTTCTAGCACAATTATGTGTGTTTATGAGGTCAAATTTTACTCTCTGAATATTCTGCATTATTTGCTTAAAAACTTATAGAATAGAACTATTAGAATCAGGTTCCTAGTGAACATAATCAAACAAACTCATAAGTTGCTGAATATTCACAATATTCACTATTCACTTAAAATTTATAGTTTCTGTCATGGACAGAACATTTCTGCCATGGAACACAAGTAGAATATTCAGGGAAATGGGATATGGGCACAATCACAGTGAAAGCTTGTTTAAAAATACAAGTTAATATTTACTAAAATTGTTTGCAGGATTCACCCAGATCCAGCTTACAGTATTTATTGTGAGATCAAATCAGATTCAAACAAAAACCTCATAAAAACTACAAACCAAAAACCTCTCAACCCCTCAACATAAGGCTGCCAAACTACTGCACTGCTTGCCCATTTAACTCCAGCAAATAGTTTTATATCTACTTTTGGCCAACCTAGACAAAATACCTAAATCACACAGCACCATAGCTACATAGTCACATTTCCTGTTAGGCTGGGAGGTACTTCATCAGAAAGGCACAACAAGTGAATACATAGAGTGAAATCTTTGATCAAATATAGTGTACTTACTTTGGATGTCGAATGTCTGGCAGTGATCGTTCCAGGGCTATGTTGTTACTAACAAGTATGTTGAAGCCATTCTCCCTATAAGCAGAATCATCTCGGTCATCCTCCGTTAGAGGATATGGCTTTCCATGCTCACCTTTCCCTGTAACAAAACAAAATAGTTACCAGTCTCTATTATTTGACATCATAGAGAAGGTTCAAAATTGGTACAGTAGACAAGAAGAAATGGAACAGGAATAATCATAGCAGAATATTAAAGAACAAGGTAGTGGCTTCCAAATGAAGTGAGACTGGCTGATGAAAGAATAGCACTGAACAGAGAACAAATATTTAATGTTGTATGTAGGTAAACACCACAGGCTGGGTGTAAAATAGAGGAGAATGAAGAATTCCAGATAGCGTTGGGCAAGTGATTAGTGAAGTGCCGCAAGCTGAGCACTTGATTATTGGAGCAGATCTCATAGACATGTGGGAAAATACATGTCTATGATGAGGACTACGATGATTGTGACAGAGGACAAAGCTTTGGAACCAGAAATGAAGCTGATGAGGATATCTTAGTGTAACCAGAGCCCATGGTCTCATTGTTGCCAAGATATAGTTTGTATAGCGGGAGGAGTATATTTAATTATATAAAGAGCGGTAGCAACAAGTCTCAGATCAATTATTTCCTAACAATAGGAAGAGATTTAAACAAACAGGAGAGTCTGTAAAGTAACCTCAGGAGAGCAGATTGCAGACCAACATAGATTGCTTGTAATGGATGTAAGGATGAAAAGTCTAGTGGAGGACAAAAGAAAAGTTTTTGAACAAAGGATAAAATGGCAGAGAGGCATGGGTAGAGAAGTTAGTCTGAGATTTAAGGATGAGGGCCTATGGAAGCTGCACAATGACCAAGCCAATACTAAGATACCAATGAGTTTTGGAGGAAGATATCCAAAATGTATTACAGAAAGTGCACGAGCTGCCTGTGGCCAAATGAAAGGAGAGAAATTTAATGAGAAGGAGATGTGGTGCAGGAGGCAATGAAAAAGGAGGAAAGGTTTAAATGATGGCAAAAAGTAAGATTGGTGGAAAGTTTATGAGGAATACAAGCTGGTAAGGAAAACAGCAAAACGCTGTGGTGAAAGCTAAAGCTCAGGCATTTAAAACCTTACATGCAGGACTACCAATGAAGGGGAGGGGGATAATATATAAACTAGGCACAGAAACATAGAGGACTTGGGACCTCTAAAGATGAAAATGGAAGAGTACTGGTGGAAGACAGCGAAACCATTAGGAGGTAGTAAAGATTTTATGAGAAACAGGTCAATGAAGAGGAAGTGAAGAAACTGTTGAAGGAAATATGTGCAAGCAACAACCTTACATGATGGGGAAAAGCAGTGGGATTGTACAGTGTACCAGTTGAAGCTTATAAAGTATTAGGTCATGAGGGAATGGTGGTAATGACAAACTCTCCATATTTCTAAGAATCGACAGGACTTGAACCTGGGCTCTCACAGATGCCAGGCAACCAACATTTCCACCTATTGGCAGCTGTAACCTGGCCACTCCATGACCCGCAATCCACAGAGGTTACACACCACAGGAAGGTAACCTCTTGTGCGATCTGATTGACAGTTGCCTTAGCGATCCCCGATTGAATCACTGATCCTCTATAAGACCTTGCAGCATACCAGAAGTTGTCCAGGGAACAACACGGATCTCTAGCTAGCTGCCACAACTGCCTTGCATCTCTGTTTTGAATTCCCAGTATCTGATATTGACTCTTAGCCTGCTTCCTAACTCTGTCTCTGGTTCTGATCCTCATCTTGACTCAGATACTTTCTCTGACCCTTGGCTTCAGTTCCTAGCTCCCAAGCTCCTGATAATAGTCCTGCCTACTTTTGCTCAGAATCCTGACAGTACTGGAAAAATGCTGGATGAGTGGAGGAAGAGCACATTGGTCCCCATCTTCAAGTGTAAAGGAGATGTACAAGAATGTAGTAATTACTGAACCATCAAGCTAATGAGTCACATGATGAACTGGCTGGAAAGAATTATCAAGAAGATACTTTGGGTGGAATTGAAGCATCAAGTAAGTGACAGCCCATTTGGTCAGCAATGGCTACAGTGTCTGCTCCCCAAATATTGCTGGAGAAGTACTAGGAGAAACACAGTGAATTGCACTTAGTTTTGGTGGATTTAGAGAAAACTTAGACAGGATTCCTAGAGAACTGTTACAGTAAAGCATGAGGTCATGCAATCTGCCAGAGACACATATCATGAACATGTACAAAGGTAGTACAACAGTAGCGAGAAGCAGCTGCAACTACAGTGAGTCATTCACAGAAAGGATAGGTTTACATGAAGGATCAGCCTGAAGCCCATATATGTGATTGTAAATGAGCACCAGGACACAGGATATTAGGAGAGAGGCTCCATGGAGCATGCTTTTTGCTGATGACATGCAGGAAGATAAATATAAACTGGAAAAGGACCTAGAACTATAGAGAGCTGCATTAGAAGAAAGTGGCTTACAAATTAGCCAAAAAGACAGAATACATGCAATGCTTCATTGGGAGGGACTACGAGAAGCCGTAAAACTGGATGGTAAAGAGTTAAAGACTATGCAACACTTTAAATAGTTCATTTGACAGATGGCAATTTCCTGGACAAATGTATTGAATTAAGTTTAATTCCTTTTGGGTCATTGTATTAAAAATGTAATTGTTTGTAAGTTACTGTGAAATTGTAGGTAACTTCTCTTAGAGGAGGGGATTTGCTAATATACTTCATCTGGTTATCAGCCTTTTGAAGCTTCATACTGGGGAGAGGACCCATTGTCTGAATGCTTACAAAATATTTGCCATTGTCTGGCTCATTACCTATTCATGGTCTCTTCAAAGATTCAGACTGGATTCTCTCGGAACCAACAGACAAAGAAAGAATTTTTGAATACATAGGCTCAGTTTAAACTGACTCAGGGCCTTTGTTTTGATCAAGAAAATGGATAGGACCCATGGAAAGCCCCAATCCTTAGGGAAGGCTTGGAACAACTGACTCCAGCCAGAGCCCTTATAGAGTTGAGGGTGATCTCTGGCAAGCTTATTAGCATGTGTGTAGGTTCTTTTATTGTTTTTAAATATGTTTTCTCTGTAGTGCTTTTACCTTAAGAATAAAATATGCTTGTTTAGGAAGAACACTGTGGTAACTGATAACTGGGGCAACGACACTGTTTACGGTCTCTGAGGGGAGAAGCAAAGCAGGCCTGCTGGGAATAACAGTGAAGTCAGGGAACTCTTGAGCGTGGAAATACCTGATTAGGAGGGAGAAACAGGTGGCTCTCCACTTGTGAAGGCAAAGTCTAGGGGACTAGAAGCCTGACAGTATGTGCCTTCCTGGACCACTAAGGGGTAATACAGATACAGCTGCCCTGAACTTTGACACCTTGTTTCAGTGTTTAACCATAAGGGGAACATGGATGTGAATGTTAGGAGCCACATGAAGAGCGGTTGGTGTAAATGGAGGGAGATGATGGGAATTCTTGATGATAAGAATATGCCAAGTATCCTAAAGAACAAAGTGTATAAGATCATGATTAGGCCAAAGATCTATGGGTCAGAACAAAGAGAGAAGAACTACTTCATACTGCTGAAATGAGAAAGCTTAGGTAGATGCTAAGTAAGATGAGAGCTGATAGGCTACGCAATGAAATGGTATGAGCCCTGATACAGATAGCACCGATCACAGAAAAGCGGAGAGAGTATCCACTCAGATGGCAGGGTCATGAGATGATGAGACGTGGAATATGCAGGCCAGGGAGCACAAGGACTAGCAGTCACAGGGCAAAGACCACGAGGAAGACCTAGGAAAGGATGGTTTGAGACGATACGAGACGTATGGTGTCAGCTTGAAGATGCACTTAACAAAAATGTTTGGAGCTGAAAAACAAGAGCCACTAACTCTGATGGATGGGAAAAGGAGAAGGCACGTACGACAAGGATATAGCAGAGATGGACTCAAACCAGAATCGCACACCTGAACACTTCTAAGGAAATTTATGATCTAGATATGCATGCTGATATAAACATCATGATTCAGGTCTAGTGCATATCATGGACTGAAAACCAAATCAGAACTAATCAGAATTTTCCCAAAGTTCTGGGGTAGTTTAGATTAAGATCCATTTCTGGACCTTAACTTTAAAGTGTGTTTTTATGTCTTGTTTTCAAATTTATATTAAAACTTAGACATTTCAAAAGTTTCACATTTGTTTCAACATCGTTATTGTCCTTGATACTACTTACACTTAAATGATGGTGTCATTTCGAGTTGTTGGGAAAAATTCAGGCAGAATATTTGTTGTCGGAATTTGCCATTTCATCTAAATAGAAATGTTTAATGGATGCTGTTAGATTCCAATGACTTTGCATTAGAATCTTGGCTGGTTTCCTCCCAGATCACCTGCTTTGCTCCGCTGCCAGGGAGCTGAAAGCCATGGAAGTCCCGGCACCCAAGTTTGTGGCTCCTTGGCAGCCTGGGTTCCCAAGACTTCTAGGTTCACGACACCTCGGCAGCCTGCTAGCCCTGGAAAATGCTCTGGCACCCAACTTCCCAGGCTCATGGGTCCTCAAGAGCCCAGGTTCCCAGGGCTTCTCAGGCCCTTGGCTTTGGGGCAGCCCATCATGCAGACTATGCCAAACCCAGGGTTCCATTTCCCTTCATGGAGAATTGCAAAATGTTTCATTTTTGTTCTGAAATACAGTGAAATCAAATTTTGAAAAAAATCTAAATTCTCCCGTGAAACTACCTTTCTTTGCTCAGCTCTGGTGTCATCTTCTTTAGTTATAAATATCATTACAAAAATATAAGGGCAAAGGCAATCATTATGTAATAAAAAGTAGTAGCTAGAGTAGATTGAAACAAGAGGGAAACCCCTCAATGAACCAGCCAAGGAAGAGAGGGAGCTGTAAGGAAGTGCCACTAGGATGACTAGATGTCCCGATTTTATAGGGACAGTCCCGATTTTTGGGACTTTTTCTCACATAGGCACCTATTACCCCCCCACTTCCTGTCCCGATTTTTGATGCTTGCTATCTGGTCAGCCTAAGTGCCACTCTAAGTTAGGTATAGGAAAAAGGAGTTTGTTTTTAGTAGAGGGCGGGAAACTGTTGTCCTTACTCATATCCCCTTAATGTAACCTTTAATTACAAAAGGCATACAAGATAATTTGTCAACTTCTGTAACTCTTAGTTTGGGGTGGGAAGAGGGCACGATGTTGAATACCTGACTAAATGGCTGCAAGTTCCCCATAGTCATGTGTACCAACCGCTGGGAAAGAATCATTTCCTACAAGGGATGTTATAACGATCTTGCATTACATTGCATTATTTAGTATATGCATGAGGGTAAACAGCTGCCCTCACTTGCACAGTTGTGCAGTACAACTTTGACTCGTGGAAAGACAAAAACTCCTCTACAATGTAGACAAAGCAGCAAGAAAAGAAAAAAAGCAATCTATGACTTTAAAAGACAGATGATCTAAGGTCTAGCTCACCACTCCTCTGAACCTTGTGGGCCTGATCCCCCACTGCCTCACACTTTGAGTAGTGTGGCATATCTTGCTATATTCCTTTTTTAAAGGGGCAAGGATATTTTGTCTTTGGCATTACAAGACATTCACAAAGTGCGATAAGGTGTACTTGTCAGAAAAGTATGAAAAATTCTGATTTTTCTCTCCTGTCGTTGAGAAGAATATAACTTGATTTATTTCAAATGCTTCTTTCACATCTGTATTGTCAACGTAAAAGAAAGTTTTATATTTCTGGAAACTTAATTTATACTTTTTATTATATTAGGAGAAAAGTAAAGGATTGTACTCCTTTATTTAAAACCAAAGTTCTGTTGGCAAAATGCATGAAAAGTTCCCTTTGGTTCCACAGAATTCTAGTATTCGTATCCATAATTCTACAGAGAGGACCCTGCTTTCATGCGAGTGAGAGATAGATTTGCTAACAATGTGAAGATAGCCTCCAAATAAACTGCACTAGGAATTTCTTCACACAGTAATATCACCAAACTTTTCTTTAAGTTATTCCTTAAATCCAATGCCAGTGATTCTAAATTTTAGGCCTAATCTTGTAAACACTTATGCATGTGCTTACCTTACACAAGGGTTCAACCAAAATTTTTGGAAGGAGGGGGCCCATGGAGAGGAGCCATCTGCAGTTGGGCACTTGTCCCAGGGTAAAGACAGTAGGGCACAGAGTGACCTGTAGGCACAGCTTAGCTGGGCACACAGCTTGCAGAGGGCAGAGCCTGGTTCCGAATGTCAAGGAAGGTGCAGTGCGAAAAGCACAGTGGGAGGTACCATGCAACCCAGTGAGCCCCCAGCACTTTTGCTTCCTATGGAAAGCGCCAGAATCTGGGCTGCCCAGGATAGGGGGCTCGGGGAAGTGCTGGGGCCTCCCCTCCCAGCCCACAGCTGCAGGACTCGGGCAGCTGTTCTCCAGCCTGTTACCTCCTGTGCAGCTGTCCTGCACTTCTGTTTCAGGCAAGGTTAGGAGTGCAGAGGGCAGCTGCTCGGTCTCTGCTCAGAGCTGGCCAAAGTGGACTGGCCTAGGTCTCCCTTGCTGTGCCCCAATTTTACACTAGTAGTCCTAATGAACATAAGCATAGTTTTTTGTAGGATTGGGGCCTTCTATATTAAATTGTATACCACCAGTTTCTTATATGTCCATCTCAGAGCTTTCGATATCCGCACAGCACTCACGCTCTCTGAGACCCTTCCCCTTCACCAGGTTTTAGAGCCCAGGCAGTAACCTGTGCAGCAACATCCACACTGTTATTTTTAGCTCCATAGTGTGTCTACAAGTCAGTTGACCCTGGTTCTGAGACTCGCTGCTGCTAGTGTTGTGGTGGTGTTTTTTTGGTTGTGTGTGCACACGCACAACACAGACTTACCTGGACTCTTTCCATTAATTTCAGTGGGCTTGTTGGCTTTGAATCAGGCCCAAAGGGTGAGAAAACCCATGTTACTCTTTCTGAGCCACATAGCTTTCTCTAAATCTCCCACTTCTCACTCATTCCTGATACTTACAGGCTGTAACCATTTTTAGAGGGGAAATTCTTGAACCTTTAGGGAAAATATATTTAGTATGGTGACAACAGTTAATGTTGCCAGCTCAATCTCTTTGCATTGACACCAAATACTTAACTTTGCAAGTAAAAATGTGAGATGCCCTAAGTATTTTCATTATTTACTCTGGCTTCATTTGTAATTTTGCCTATAAATGATTTTCAGGTTTGGAGATTACTGACATTTAATCAAGTACTCCTTTTAAGGTTTTGTTATTCACAGTTAACCTATTATTTCTATTCAAAAGAAAAATTATTCCTTAAAATGGAAATATCAAAATGCCTAAAGCTAATATGGACACAAAATCCCTGAAATTATGATTCTATGTGAATCTTCATGAAATTCACAAAATAGCTGTGAGACAAGTAATCATAACAAAAGCTGCTCATTTATTGATTACAGTACCCAGCTCTAAAACAGAGCACTACCAAGTCTACCAGTGGATTTATATTCGATCAGAATGATAAAAAAATAGCTATATGCTGTCATATTTCAGTCCAACAAGGAATTATATAGAGGTCAATGTGTATAAATCTCTCAGCATATATCCTAAGTAGACCCCAAACAGTTTTTATTTGGTTGAAATCATTCACGATTTGGATAGTACTACTGAGGAAATCCCAGACAGACAGCTTGTATAATTAAACTAGGCTGTGGCTCACACATCCTTTTCACTAATTAATGTCCTTTATAATTCCGCTGCTTGCTCTCTTTCAAGCCAGATGTTTTTTTCTTTAAAGGAGACTATTTCCTCTGAAGTTTTCCTCTAACTAGGAGAGAGACACCGTTCACAAGACATTGTACCTTTCCTGAAAGACCAGTCACAAAAGGTGACGAATCACTCTTCTACCAAGGAAGTGTGAACTATTGTACTTTGCGTGGGGGAGCTCTCTAAGGATAGAAGGGATGGGATGCTCCTCAGTTCTTTGCCTCTGTAGCTCTGTTCCAATGTATAGTTTGAAAGAACAACTTCTGTTCCCCATATACTTTGTGGTGATTTTGGGGCACTAGAACAGTACAAAGACATCAGTTTAGCTGGGCATCCTAGTTAGCGTAAAACAACATTGTCAGCCTGTGAGGGGGTTGGGACTCACCCCTGTGGCGCCTCCCGCTGGTCGCTCTGGGAATTAGCTCAGTCCATGGGGAGTGCCCTCTCCTGGTGGTGTCCCATCCGTCTCTTGCCCTCCATTGGCGCCTGGACCCGCGTTGCTCCCTTCCGCTCGTGGCATCCCCTTCAGGACACTGCCCTCTGGCAGTGCCCCCTAGTCCGTTCTCACCCCCTTCGGGGGGGATGGGGGAGGCTAACAGCAGTCTTTCACCTGCTGCAGTGGCCAGCCGCTCCCAAAGTCTAACCCCTTCCTTCAGGGGTATGGTGCAGTCCAATATGGCCACTTCGCACGGCCAGTTGCAATATAAGGGGGAAGGGGGAGACCCAGGCCTGCCCGCTACTCAGGGCCGGCTCCAGGCACCAGCTTCTCAAGCAGGTGCTTGGGGCGGCCATTCCGGACAGGGGCGGCAGTTCCAGGTATTCGGCGGCAATTCGGCAGACGGTCCCTCACTCCGCCTGGGAGTGAAGGACCTCCCGCCGAATTGCCACCGCAGATCCCAATCGCGGCTTT
>NW_020664417.1:35265422-35328474 GCF_002925995.2 Terrapene triunguis | reverse complement strand
GGTTTTGGCCGCCCCAAGCAGCCAAAACCCTGGAGCCGGCCCTGCCGTTACTCTGGGTCCCAACCCATGGACCCTCTAGCGGCAGCCTCCCTGCCCTCCTTCTCTTCCCTCGCTTGCTGTCTGCTCTCCCTGGGTCACTTCCCCTCTGACCCTTTGCACCTTTTAGGCCCTTCCCTCAGGGCCTGCAGCCTGGCAGGTAGCGGGCTGGAGTTCCCTTCGGCTCCCCCGAGCCTGTCCAGCACTGTGCTGTCCCAGGGGCTGTGGTCTCCTAGCTCAGGAGACAGACTTCCCTGTTGGAGGTCTGGGAGAGACTCCTGCTCCTCTCATGAGCAGCCTTTATATAGGGCTGAGCCTGGCTCTAGTTGGCCACCTCCTGCCCAGTCCTGATTGGCTCTCTAACAGGCCCTCCCTGATTGGCTGCCTCTCGGCACAGCCACTCTGGCCTGCCCTAGCCCAATCTCTCATAGGAGTGGGGCAGCCGCCCCACCACATAACCCCACATTTTCAAAGTCATGAGTCAGATCTGCAAAACTCACACAAATTGGCTTGAAAATCACGAGCTGTTAGAAACAAGTTTTGACGGGTTCTATTTGTTTTCTAGTTTTCGAGCCTTTTGGGTTCACATTTTCAAGATTTCCTCTGCCACCATCAGAGCTAGAAACTTAGTTTATTAAGGAACCATGAAAGCTGAGATTCTCAGATACTGGGAGATTTGTGATAAAATGGCAACACTTGATATAAGCGTATAGTATAGAGCAGCAGTGGCCCACTCTTTGGTCTTCCCCCAATTCCTCTCCATGTTGAAGTATTTGGGGGATATTTTTAGTAGCTTTGCTCATTGCTAGCACAAACCTTCCATGACGCAGAATGCCTATTACAAGCCCTTTGTTGTAGGGCTGTGGAAGTGTGAATTTCATCCTCTGGACCAAAGACACTTGGAAAAAATACTTCCGAGTTCTATGCCTTTGAAGTCCGCAACAGTCAGAGAAAGCTGTGAAAAGAAAACTTTTGAGGGCTTCAGTGACATTACATGGTGCATTTACAAAAAGTGTAAACTTTTAAAAACGTAGGTTCTAAATTAGATAGTGGAATTCAAATGTGAAGTTAACACGGTCTTTATCTCAGTTCTAGACCTGAACTCAAGGCAGCATAGGAACAGTAAATTTTTTTTTTTTAAAAAGAGAATAAAAAAAACATTGATTTGAAATTTGATATTTTTCTTCCTGTAGGTTCAAACCTAGAGCCCTTTCTCACATAATTTATACTTCTATTTCCCTCTTGGGTAGGGTTCAGTTACAATTTCTCTGATAGAAGCTGTGGCAGAGAAAATATATAGCAGCTCTGAGACGACACAGCTTTCCTTTTAAATGCTGTCCTGCTACTCTGATTTCACATGTTATTTGGTTTAAGTGAACGTATTTCAGTCAATGAATGGCTAACAAAATATTTGCCATGACTACAACTTCAAATATTCACTATTCATAATGTCACATGTTATTGGTCACATAAGTCAGTGTCATATTTCTATTCCCAAACAGAACATTGAAGAGAGACACATTCACACTTTCAGTGCAACTACATATCCACACAAGTATCTACAATACTTTCACTTTTCATAAGCTTTCTTGGGGGCAAAAACCTCTCATATAGATGCTGATAAAAAGTACAAGAGGTTCATACCACAAACTTTGGATCACCATCTATATCAGTGTCATTTTATTCCATATATTAGAATGGAATAATGCTGTTCACCTGCAGCAAAAATGATGGCTACTGACAGGGGCGGCTCTATGGTTTTTGCCACCCCAAGCACGGCAGTCAGGCGGCTTTCGGCTGATCACGCAGATTCGGTGGCATGCCTGCGGGAGGTCCGCCGGTGCCATGCCTTCAGCGTACCTGCCGCCGAAGCCACGAAACCGGCGGACCTCCCGCAGGCATGCCGCTGGAGGCCAGCCTGACTGCCGCCCTCACAGCGACCGGCAGGCCGCCCCCGCGGCTTGCTGCCCCAGGCACGCACTTGCTGCACTGGTGCCTGGAGCCGCCCCTGGCTACTGATCAAGAAGAGAGTCATTAATAAACTCTATCACTGCCTGGATCAGAAAGTGGTGCAGGACTGCAGTCTTGACATGTTTCTAGGACACAGCCCAGATATAAAACTCAAATGTTGTTTAATTATTACTTTTTAGATCAGACTTCTCAATTCACTACTCAGGTCTAAACAATCTGCAAATAGAATTTTCTTATCACACAGGGGGCTTTATAGTTCCGAAAATAGTGTAAGGTGTTTTGGGGGGGGGGAGGGGGAATATGGCAATTCTATGTTAGTTAGCAGAATGCTATTGTAAGTATATCAATGCACATGGAACTTAGAATAATAGACACTTTCTAAAAGTCACCAAAACCCTCAGATAAGCTGATTGTAAAAGAGAAGGTGTGAGGTTACAGAAATTCTCCAGAAATCACTGCTTTTGTCAGAGTGACACATATACAATAGGGCTTCTTCAGTCCCAATGGAACAGTTCCGATGTCTCCTTGGAATGGGCATGTACTCCAGGGGTTTGAGCTCTTACACTCAGTTTGTGATGCTGGTAGCCAGAAGTGCCTGAACCAAAGCATCTCCTGCATATGATGATGATGTCAGATACAGCAGAGAGAGGGAAGGCTTTCTTGTACAGTAGACAGCATGACAGGGGATTGTGTGAGACAAGGAAAGGAACATTATTCTCTGTAGTAAGTACAAATGCACAACACTGTAAAAATGGCATTGCATCAGCTAGAATGGCACAGTTGCTAGATATGCCAATTATTAAGAGAACAAGAGCAAATCAAACCGTACACTTAAAAAAGCAGCAGTTCTGTGCAACTGTAATTTGCACTGGACAAAAATCCTGTTGATTAAAAAACACTGACAAGTTCTGTATTTTAAATTTGATGTTATTTATGTTTCCATAGACACAGCAGAAAAACGTTGGCTTTGCTATTGAAAATAACCAAGGTTCATCAACTGCAAAACTTGGCATTCTAGCACATGAGCTAGTGGAAGCTAAGTGGATAAGGGATATAATCCACTCAATCTCCATGGATACTATATACAAACCTCATTGTTTTCTTATCTTCAATCCACTGCTACAATATTCACTCACACTGTATATCCAGTCCACTGCACACCAAACCCAGGCCTTGATCCACTGAAGCACTTCACCACATGCATGTGTCCCATTCACTAAGGGCAAGTCATGCCTGACTAACCTGATTGCCTTCTATCATGAGATAACTGGCTCTGTGGATATGGGGAAAGTGGTGGACGTAATATATCTTAACTTGCAAAGCTTTTGATACGGCCTCCCACAGTATTCTTTCCAGCAAGTTAAAAAAGTATGGATTGGATGAATGGACTATAAGGTGGATAGAAAGCTGGCTAGATTGTCGGGCTCAATGGGTAGATTGTCGGGCTCAGCTTGATGTCTAGTTGGCAACTGGTATCAAGTGGAGTGCCCCAAGGGTCTGTCCTGGGGCCGGTTTTGTTCAACATCTTCATTACAGATCTGGATGATGGGATGGATTGCACCCTCAGCAAGTTTGCGGATGACACTAAGCTGGCGGGAGAGGTAGATATGCTGGAGGGTAGGGATAGGGTCCAGAGTGTCCTAGACAAATTTTAGGATTGGGCTAAAAGAAATCTGATGAGATTCAACAAGGACAAGTGCAGAGTCCTGCACTTAGGAAGGAAGAATCCCATGCACCGCTACAGGTTGGGGACCGACTGGCTAAGCAGCAGTTCTGCAGAAAAGGACCTGGGGATTACAGTGGACGAGAAGCTGGATATGAGTCTACAGTGTGCCCTAGTTGCCAAGAAGGCTAACGGCATATTGGGCTGCATTAGTAGGAGCACTGCCAGCAGATTGACGGAAGTGATTATTCCCCTCTATTTGGCACCGGTGAGCCACATCTGAAGTACTGCATCCCATTTTGGGCCCTCCACTATAGAAGGGATGTGCAGAAATTGGAGAGAGTCCAGTGGAGGGCAACGAACATAGGGGGCTGGGCACACGACTTATGAGGTGAGGGTGGGTGAACTGGTCTTATTTAGTTTGCAGAAGAGGAGAGTGAGGGGGGGATTTGATAGCAGCCTTCAACTACCTGAAGGGGGGTTCCAAAGACAATGGAGCTAGGCTGTTTTCAGTGGTGACAGATGACAGAACAAAGAGCAATGGCCTCAGGTTACAGTGGGGGAGGTCTAGATTGGATATTAAGAAAAACTATTTCACTAGGAGGGTGGTGAAGCACTGCAATGGGTTACCTAGGGAGGTGGTGGAATCTCCATCCTTAGAGGTTTTTAAGGCCTGGCTTGACAAAGCCCTGGCTGGAATGATTTAGTTGGGGTTGGTCCTTCTTTGAGCAGGGGTTTGGACTAGATGACCTCCTAAGGTCTCTTCCAACCCTAATCTTCTATGATTGTATGACTTCAAGAGGACTTAAGCATGTGCTTCAATTTAATCACATGCCTGAGTACTTTGCTGAACAGGGCTGGGCTTATGATGTGCTGAAGTGCTTTACTAAATCCATGTCTTAATGAATGTGTGCTATTTTCATTAAGTCACCTATTCCTGTGGTTCCTGGTACTTTTAGAAAAAAATCTTAAAATACACAAAATGTAAGGAAGATGGGGTATAAAACAAACCTTAGCTAAGCAAACTGCTTAACTGATTACCCATACTGCCTTTTAAGGGTTTTCTTAATTTTGATGGCTAAAGATAAAAGCCTTGAGAGTTTAACTTTATAGTTTATTAACTATTCTTATAAACAGCAAATAATAGTATTGGATGCAAGACGGCAAAATAATATTGGACTATGATTTTGATAAACTAGAAAATTGGTCGATACACTAGCCATCCATGTTTTCAGAATCAAACAACACAACCACAATAGAAAGTAACACTTATGTTCAATCACTGTCCTGGGAAGGTGACCTTGTTTATACTTTTGACTAACGGTCCTTCAGAATAGGCCTCACTTGTGCCAAGTGGTTATCAACTCTGGTGTTGCTACCACAGAGGGAGGACAATCCAAAGCTAAAGCAGAAGACAATTGGGTGAATTATTTACATGCCAATTCATCAAGGTCTCCTTCTGAATGAACATATAATAGCTGATCCTTTTAGCCTATTTCCTCACAAATTATATTAGCCCCAGGGTTTATTAGATAATTAAGAATTTTAATCAAACTCTTACATTTTTATGACAAACTACATACACTGGGTGCAGGTCAAGAGGCTTGCACACTTGGTCTCGTTTTAGGTCTGTATTACCTAGAACTTGAAAGGCTTTATGAAACCCTTAACTAGGGAGACGCATGCAGTGTTCCACAGCCTCAGTTAACAACAGTAAATTGTTCAGTTTCAAAGCCACATTACGACCACTATGATGGGAACCTGTTACAAAACAACACGCACTATAACTGACAATCTTTAAAGCACACAAACAAAGATTTACACTTCCTTATTACTTAGGTACCCAGTTCGAGGAAGTGGTCAATTGACTGACTTGGGTCTTTACACAAGAGAAAGTGTGTGTGCTACTTTTCACCAGATCTTTACTCAGCCCTCACTCAGTTACTGTTCACAGCAGGAGCTGACACAGCAAACACACGTGGATCAAAGGATGGACACAACTATAGTCTTTTCTCTGTGAACTAGTGGGGAAACCAAATTGCTGGAAAATAGAAAGACAGTTAAATGTACCTACCGGAGTTGCGTACTTGATATCACCAGGATGACTCCCAGGTGGCTGGCCCAGGACCTCAGTCATCTTCATTCCAGGAATCTATGGTGTGGGGAAGTGATATGCTGAAGAAGAAAAGCATTTGTGCTGGGTAGTCCAACTTGGATTCTCTTCTTGGTCCATACCAGCATCTCCAGTCAGATGGTGACCCATATTGATGCCAAAAATTCAGAGTGTCCAGCCAAAATGAGAGTTGTCCTCTCACCAGGGAACAAGGCACGTCTTTTGAGTTCTTGCAATTGGGGCTGAAATTTTCCAGTATCTTGTGCATATCAGCTTGTGCAAGGCCATTTAGGCCATAGCTGTTCATACAAACATCTTGAGACATACATTGAACACTGGCTGGATTGCTCCAAAAGCAACTTACCTCTGCAAGTCACTTTCCGAGGGCCTCTCTACAGTGCACCCCTTGGGAAACTTTGCACACCATGCTTGCTCAAATTGCAGTTTCTCTATTGCCACTCTGCCAGCTGCTGAAATCACCAGTTTAAAACTCATGTAGTTTATACAAGTCTCTCCACATTTTTGATGCCCTTTAAACTTGTTTTAACAGTTCATTGTATAGCACAAAGTCAAGAATTGTTCTCCAGAAGGCCAGAAGAGCTGCACAAGTCTTTCATTTCCAATATCCTTGTTTTAACAACAGTGGTGGACCTTTGGTATGTATGCCTGAGCTGTGACTGTGCCTTGTTGATCAATTACATTTCTGATTATTGTACTCTGTGATCAAGTATCCTTATTACATACTGTGACGGGTTTGGTCACAGAGACCCCCTTGGGACTGTCACCTGATGTGCTGAAATTACCTCTGAGCCCATTTTCCCTGCCAGTGTGGGACTCCAGAACCCTGCCTTGTTGAACCAGACCCGCTAGCCTGATGCAACACAGACTCGGGGTCTGGACCACGCCCCCTAATACATTCGTTTTACTCTGTATAAAGGTTATACAGGGTAAATTCATAAATTGTTCACCCTCTATAACAATGATAGAGAGATATGCACAGCTGTTTACTCCCTCAGGTATTAATCACTTACTCTGGGTTTATTAATAAACAAAAATTATTTTATTAAATATAAAAAGTAGGATTTAAGTGGTTTCAAGTAATAACAGACAGAACAAAGTAAGTCACCAAGCAAAATAAAGCAAAAACACGCAAGTCTAAGCCTAATACATTAAGAAAACTGATTACAGGTAATATCTCACCCTCAGATGTTCCAATAAGCTTCTTTCACAGACTTGACTCCTTCTTAGTCTGGGCCCAATCTTTTCCCTGGTACAGTCCTTCTTAGTTCCAGCAAGGGTTTTCTCATGACTGGCAGCCCCTTTTGTCCTGCTCTACCCCCTTTTATAGCTTTGGCACAAGGCGGGAATCTTTTGTCTCTCTGGGTCCCCACCCCTCTTTCTAAATGGAAAAGTACCAGATTTAAGATGGATTTCATTATCAGGTGACATGGTCACATATCACTGTAATACCCCTAGTCTCCATGGGCTGTCCCACACATACACAGGAAGGCTTTCAAGTAACTAAGGCCATTTACAATGGATTGTTTCTGGAGCACCTTTAATGGCCTCCACTTAATATGTTTACATCAGTGATACAAGTTTATATCTTATTGTCCTAACTCCAGACATAGAAATAATATGCAAACAAATAGGATGAACACAAATGGTAGATTATAAGCTTTGTAATGATACCTTACAAGAGACCTTTTGCATAAAGCATATTTCAGTTACATCATTCACATTCATAAGCATATTTTCATAAAGCATATGGAGTGCAACATCACACGTATTATTTGCTTCCAGTCCCTTTTAGTTAGTGTCTTTCAGGATAGGTGAATTTCACTAACTTGATAGCATAAGCGTGCTTGATTCCAAATATTAGCCTTAGTTCTTCATTTCCATCACTAAACTGAAATAAATTAATATGAACCACTTCTTTCCTTAACATGATTGCCCAAGTTAAACCCTGTCATTAAAGTTTACAATATTTTGCCCAAAGCTGTATCATTTCCCTTTTATATATTTAATCACAACAGTTATTCTAGTTCCCTGTTTTTCTCACTATTGTGTCTGGCACATAATACCTTGTATTGATATCTATATTTTAATTCATTAATTCACAAACATGGAAGAAAGGGAAGTCTCCTCAGCTGCAACAGCAGCACACACTGGTGAAAGGCTGCAGACTATTTGGAAAGTTTGAAGAAGCCTTGCCGTTAGACTTTTTTATTATTATTCTTTTTGCCCTCAGCCCTGTCTTTTCTTAAAAGCTTTGATGTCCAGGCAATTCTTAAATAGTAATCAATCATAATTTCAGGGCCTCTAGTCATTACAAAAAACAAATGCAAAAAAAATCCAGAAGTCCAAATGAATAGCCCAGTCCAAACCAGATCACATTCCAAAATAGCCAACTACTATACCCAACACATCCTGCCTGAACCTACTCCCTAACCAAAAGTTAGAAAACAGGTGACCCTTGTAGCATGCAAAGCTGGAAGAACAAAAAACCTTAACTTTGGTGGGCCAAAGCAGCAAGCAAGTTCTAGAGCTGAGGACCTCTCACCGAGAATGGTCTGCCACTATTCCCTCCTTTTCATCAAGGGATCTGTTAGTGCAAGAGCTTAGAAACTAATAGACAGTGCAGACTGCAGCACATCAAGCAGCGTGCTGTCTACACACAGCACCATTTATAACTGGACAGCCACATTGTGACTTCTGAAAGTTCTTCTCCCCATTGTGCTTTATAGTATTTTTGCCACAAGGAGAAGATTGCCATGTAAAGTTGTAGTGAGTTCCACATTTGAAAGAAAAAGTTCAACTCTTCTCACCAGGGACAAACAGGAGGGGGGGAAAAATGCCCTTGGCCACAAGCTTCTACATTAATGCAAATCACACAACTGTCCAGAAAAGAGGCATGTAGCCAGAAAAACAACAAACAGGAGGTCGGAACTTGAACAAGACATCCTCTTATTTAATTTACACATTTTCCAGCTTCTTGCATACGAGAACCTTTTACACTCACTCCCACATGAGTCAGTGAGTGTATGGATGTAAGTGGGTCTAAGAGTGTCAGAATGCAAGAGTCAAGTTAATGTAAGAGACTCTACAGTACTTTCCTCCTCATCTCTGATATTCCCTAGTGAAACTTGGTGGTTTAAGCTTTTGAAATAGATTCTGTGCACTAAAATGAATCACAGAGTCAGAACTCTGTTAAAGTAAACACTTCAGTGTCACAGCTGGCCTCAAATCTGCCATCTTGTGCAGCTGAAATAAAGTGGTGCCTATTTCCTTGATTAATAATCTGCAATCTGTTAGACTCTTTCCCATCGTCAGTGCAGAGTGCCACCATCGTCAAAGATTTGGAAATGTAATTTCTTCTTTGAGGACCAACAAACCAAATTAAATTATTTATTTATTTAATCAGAGGCTTTTCTATATCAGTCATAACCATAGTGGAAGAAAAAAGGTTTTCTGCTGAGAATGGTTGGCCAGTTATCTGTGTGGATGGAAGGATCTTTTTCTAAATACACAGTATAGGATATGGTTTATAGGATATACGTCTTGCATGTTCAATGGGCCTCAAAATGTGTTACAATGTAAGGGATAAATAAGTAATGCAATGATCGGGTGGGTAAGAAGCCTTTATTAAGTTCAATATTAGCTGAAATACAGCCTTAGAAAATAATGGCTCTGAATAAAATCAGTTCTAATAACCAGGACTCAAGAATTATCATGTGAACTTTCAAAAGTGAGATAGAATCTTTTATTTTCATCTTCACGGTTGGATAAGACTTCAGTTTAGCATCTCAGGAGTACAGTGCCACGCAAATATATAATGCTATATAAATATTTTTAAAATTTAGGTTCTTACTGTATAAGGTCAACTGCAATCAGCGACCTTAGTAAAATCTGGGTGAGAGCATCTGGATTTGGCCTAATAGAAAATAAAAGAGTTTCCATTTTGGACAGCAGAAACAAGGAGATAATTTTGGAAACCACTATTTAAGTTAGTTCACCATCATTGAGTGGCTGAACATATGATTTTTTTTCTGATTTAAAGCCTGCCGCACATATTGGTGCTGCCAGCTACCTACTGGAAAAAGTTAAATAAATGTAAGACATAAGGGAGAACACATCCTGAAAATTTCAAAGGGATAACCCATATTGAAAGATTGCTGTCTTTTTAAAAGATACATCGGGATATTCTGTACAGTACATGTGTAATTTAAAACCTCATAAGCTTTTTATGATTAGTAACCAAGTGAACCTTTCTATTACCAGAGACTTGTGCAGTTTTCCCCCTGAATTTTTGAGTGTAAACGGGGTTTGTGAGTCAACTTTGTTCCTTTCTACTTTACACAAGGATGTATTGATCAATAATATACTATGATAGAATCAGAAAAGGTTTTAACAAATATAATCTTGTATTGATTTCCCGTTGGAGGCAAAATCATTGATGTACAATCTGGGTATTCTCTAGGTGTAACTTGTTTCGATTTATAAAATATACAGCAGTTTTTGAACGGAGGTGGTCAAAAACAGCTTGCAGACAGACAATCTCCTCTTTAATGAATATCAGCCAAAACACCAATGTCCAGTTCCCAAGGAGCAACTCTACCTCAAAAACTGACTCTAGATAGAGACACGAAGGCAGCGAGTTAAGTTTTCTGCTGCTCGCAACTGCTCTCCCCCAAAAAATTGCACCACAAAGTGCACATTATCTTCAAAGACAAAACAGTGCTTGTACAATACAAAAATATATACAATGATGTATAACAGCACCATCCCATGACTTCAATGATCACTATGTATTTTGAAACATTTGTATTTCATTATCTAATATTACTTTCCAATACCTTCCTTGATTTAATTCAGTCCAGGAGAGAGCATTGGGGAATAGATTGGGGAGGCACTGAATACTGCATTGCCTCCCCAATGTCTCTGCAGGGGTTGGATACTTTCCCTGGCTGGCTGATGGTCAACAGGAAAGAACATGAAATGGGTAATTTAGTTGAAAGCTCTGGATGGAAATCAGTCAGCAAAAGATGGAGGAACCATTGAATTGAAGATGCCAGAGCCATCAAGGGAGGGGACAATCTACCCAACACCTGGCTGTGACATTAAGCCAGAAAGGGTTAAGCAACTAGCGGGCTAAATGACCCAAATTCAGCCTTTAGAGATTTGTTAGAAAAGTATGTAAATGGTAATTAGGGCCATTTCATGTTAGACAGACTAGAGCTTTGAAATGCAAACCTGTCTTGTGAGAGGATTAGAAGTAATAAGTAAACACATACAATTAATACATCTTGTTAGATGTTAACCATGGAAACAGATAGTTCCTGCCTGTTACTGTATGTATTGATACAGAGCTCAAAAGGGAATATTAACTTTTAGATGAAACTTGGGTGCAATAATTTCATTGTCTATATTTCTCTTTTAAGTTTGTAGTAAACCGCCTATGAACTGTTTAATGGATAATGACCTTATGCAGATGAATGCAACTAGTTACCTATGTATACATAGGAAATAGGTAATTCTACTTCAAAGCCACTATTCTTCACCCAAGGAATACCTGCTGTCAAGAAGCTATCATAGCCTGCCAGTGAACTATATAAAGAACTCTTGGGCCCTGATCCTGTTATCTCAGATCTGCTTAAGCTTCATCAGGGGAAGTTTGAATTGCAAGACTGAGGTCCCCAGCTCCAGTCTGGATCACCCTGATATTGGACATTGGACTATGACCTATGGAACTAATTCTGAAATAACTCTTTGCAACACTAAAGCTCGCCATCACTACTATGAAACTGACCTAAGAACTCTACTCATCTCTGTATATATAATGATCTTTTAACCAATACACACTCTCTTTTCTTTTTTAATAAATCTTAGTTTAGCTAATAAGAATTGATTGTAAGCGTGTATTTGGGTAAGATATGAAATATTCATTAACTTGGTGGGTAATGTGTCCAATCCTTTGGAATTGGTAGAACTTTTTATATGATGAACAAGATTTTCAGTAATCCTCGTTATATTTGACTTGGCTGTCTGGGTGAAAGCCCAAGGCTGGATTGCTTTAAGGGAACTGTGGTTTTGGCTTCTGGGTAACCAGTAAGGTACCGTAGAAGCTGTTTCATTGCTGGCTAAGTAAATAACCACCAACTTTGGGGACTGTCTGCCCCATTCTTTGCATTTTGCACTAATTGAGCAATCTCAGCGTGGCTCCCCTGGGACCCTGGTTACACTGGCATTTGTATAACTTTAAATCTGAGAAGTGCCCCTGTCCTTACCCTTCTGCTCCCTACCCCTTTTTCAAACTGGAACCAGTGGTGATTACTTCAGCCCAGTGGGGGAAGGGAGTCTGGATACATATACAGATACCTGAATGGTCAGAAGTCATTTACATGAATTTGCCATTCTTGGCAGTTCTGCAAGAACCCAACCACAGAGTGGATGGAGGTCCCTTCTGTTACCTGTCAGTTCTATGTCCTTGGGGAACCAGGGCACAGTATTCAGCCTGTCTGTCTCACGAAGGACATCCCCAGCCCCCAAACTCTGCTTGAATCAAAACCGATCAGAAGAAAGACTTACAAAAAGCAATAAAAAGGCAGTGGGAGACATCTAAATCCCTCCGGACAAGGGTGACAGGATTAAGGCAACTCCCCTAGCCTCACTGCACTGAAGCTGGGACAGGGAGGCATCTCCATTAGCATACAGAATGGAGAACAGAGATTCCAAGGAAGAACCACACTGAGCTCTGGGACCAGAAAAGCAGGGAAGAATTGCATGATGGGGGATCTCTGCTCCAGATGTTAATGAACCCACGCCTACACACACCCAGCTCAGTAGTTATCAGACCAATTCTAGTAATAAATCTCTTATTGGTATCCAAAATACTGAAGCTGCCTAATTGCATTATGAGCTCCCTCGAAGGAATACTGCCCATAGCCAGAAATGATCAGTTCCTATTGTCTAGCCTGAACAAAGCAACTTTGGTTTACTCCCTTGAGCCATCAGTTTATCCATAAACAAATCTAGTGTTCTCCCTTGAACCATTATTGTTTCCCTACAAAAATCCCTACACACGCTCAAGTAAGTGCTCTGATGCCCGGATCCAAAATCTGCATCAGTTCCATTGGGACTTCATCTTCTCCTGACTGATCATGCTGGGGGTTCTGCCTTTCTCAAGCACTCCGGACCCTCAGCTACCACCACCACCTTGGAACCCCGACCGGTTCAAGCTTCACGGAATGGTGAGAACCCAACACACTCTCTCTGTTTTTTTTCTACTCTAGGTATAGCTTTCTAACCCTGACTTGTGTGATCAGGTATAGTTTTCTAAACCTGACTTTTGTAATCAAATTTAAGCTAGATTTAATATTGTGACTGTTGTGTTTGTTTGGCTCTCCTTGTATTGTTATTACTTGGCAATAAATAACTTTTATGGTTAAGCTGGTTGCTTCCCTCCCTCCCTCGTGTGTTTTTGGCTTCCACACTTGCTCTGCAGCAATGCTCCTCTTACCTAAGCTAAAGATCCCTGTAGCGCCCCCAAATCCTGTGGGGTTTGCTCATCATGTAGGTTACTACGAGAACAATTGTACTGTGAAAGTGGGGATAGGGACATGCTGAACCTGTAGCATAGGAGGGTGGCAGCTTGAAAGTGCTGCTCGACCCAGTCACTCAGGCGTACTCTATTACGGTGCGGTTCCCATGGCATATGGGGGTGGCAGCTTGGAAGTGCTGTTCAACCCAGCCTGCTTAGTCCAAGGGCATATAAGGGTGACAGCTTGGAAGTGCTGCTTGACCCAGCCTGCTGAGTCCAGGGACATATAAGGGGTCAGCTTGGGAGTGCTGATTGACCCAGTTCACTCAGACATGCTCTGTTAATATGTGTATTCATCTGATTCTGGGGCTGGAGGAACCCAGCCCTGGGGAACCTAGGTCCTGCAGGATAGCTCCATTGGGAGGAAACTTGCAGCAGGGAGAAGTAGAGCTCCATATGAAAACAAAAGTGACACAAGCAGTACATTGATAGAAGTACAGACCCCCCCCCAGAAGAGTAACCCTAATAAATGAGTGTACCCCAAAGTAACGAGCAAATCTGGTAACACTTCCTCCAAGCCTTTTACATCAGACTGTTGTCAGGATAGGTCAACCTGGTGCCTAGTAGTTCGCATGGCAGGTTGAGACTTACAACACACCTTCTATTGCAACATAAAACAGCACTGAGATTCTTCCTTCCTAAGAATACGTAGTCCCAAATCATGTTCACTTTCCTTGCAGTTTATGAAGGATCCAGAAAGAAAGTATTCACCAGAAAACAAAAGCTTAAAGCTGGCTTTAAAAGAAAGGGACAGACCAGGAAGGAATAGAACTGAAAGCTGAAGTTCTCACCCACAAAACCTTCTTTCTCCCCCTCAGAAACTCAATGTCTATCACATTTTAACTGATAGTTGTTGTGGTAATTAAACATACAGATTCTGAAAGTTTAGCACATATGGATATAAGTCAAATTCTCAAACAAATTACGCATTTATCATATTTAGAAAGGGTTTGTTAAAGTACTTGACAAAAACAATAGGAATGTAATCTTTCCTTTAACAACCAGTAAGTTTTCTAGCAATAGATGTAAGAGTTAAAGAAGAAAAGAATTAAGGGGCCTGGACCTTCTGCTCTCCTCTGTTCACCAGTCAAATTTGTACTCTTTTAATCCTGCTGTAGCTCTCTATGGGTATGTCTACACTACAGGATTAATCCGAATTTAGATAATTCGAATTTGGGAAACAGGTTGTATAAATTCGATTGTGCGCGGCCACACTAAGCACATTAATTCGGTTTTTAACCACATTAATTCGGTGGTGTGCGGCCACACTACCCCATTACTTTAACCACAGTAATTCGGTGGTGTGCGGCCACACTAACCCTAATTCGAATTAACAAAATCGATTTAGGCACTACTCCGCTCGTCGAGGTGGAGTACAGAAATCGATTTTAAGTGCCCTTTAATTCGAATTAACTGGCTCTGTAGTGTGGACGGGTGAAGGGTTAATTCGGATTAACGCAGCTAAATCTGAATTAAAGTCGTAGTGTAGACCAGGCCTATGTTTACTAGGCTAACGATCCTCTCTGTAACTAAGAAACCAACCCTATCATTGTGACAGACTATCGTATGCATTCTAAGTTGTCCGTAAATCATGTACAACCCTCATGCTGATTTTGAGCTAACAAAGGCAAAGACAATAAATGCCAATACTGTAAACTAAGGTGTCTACAAGCTATTGGGCAATAACTAGTGATAGACAAATCTCAAGTGGTTCTGCATCTGGGTTCGGAGAAGCTTTCAAATGTGAATATTTTCAAACTTCCAAAAAGAAGTTTAATTTAGTTCAAGGGTCGGGGGTATATGTGATGCAGGGCAGGTTTTCACCACGTCATTTTGCCCTTCTTTACTAAGTAAGCAAATATTTGTCCCCTCTAATATATCTATTTATGGTCTTATATTTATTTTTCATTAAAAACACTAATGTTCAGATTTTAGATCTACAAATATATCATGCAAAGCCCCTGGATAAATTATCAGAATGTTAAATTGCTGCAGGTAAAGGTTTGATCCTTTAAGATGTTGAGCACCCAGGCCACAATCCAACAAAGCATTTAAGCATGTGCTTAACATTAAACACTTAGTAAATTTCAATGGGATTATTCACATGATTAAGTGCTTTCCTGGTTCAAGGCCCAAGAGACTGGATATATGGAAATTCCATATTCTAATCGATTAAGAATCTTTCTATATCTCCTGTTGCCTTTTTCAACAAAAGCATTTTTTAACTCGGACTATTTTCAGGAAAAAACAGTGATGTATTTAGATGATGAAACCCTTCCCCCTGAATTGTGTTGGTACTGGTTCAATGGCACCTAGCTGTAGTAGATGATCTACTTCTAGCCTTAGGAGGTGCTCATGAGAGGGGTCCTGAAGAGCGACAGGGAAGGAGGTAGGGTAGGGGGGACAAGGAGTAAAGGGGATGGAATAGCCCACGTACATGTGTTCTAAAACCCAACGATCTTGTGTGATGTGTTCCCAATCCTGGTAGAAATGTCTCAGGCAGTGGCCAAATGGACAAGTTGGCTCTGGTGTTACAGGGAGGTCATTCAGACTGGTCCACACCAGGCTCTAGCCTTCAAGTTGTTACAATGAATGCACTTCTGTGGTATGCGTGTTTCTCCGAGCCATCTCAAACAGAGTGTGCGCCCGTTGGACCATGGCATCAGTTCTCAGCAGGAGCCACATCTCTTAAAGCCAGGGTAGCCTAGCATGTTTGGGTTAGTGCCCCTACAGAATGGGGAAATGGAGAAACTTACGGTTGGTGCTCCAAATGGAGCAGGAAATCAGAGAAGAAACTATTTTTTTGAACTACTAACTAACAAACTAAAAAGTACTATAAATGTATCTAAAAACTACATTTCTATTTTGTCTATGGGAGAGAAGCTGTCACAGTGCCCTGAGCTCTGTCTTCAACCAAGGATAGTTGAGAAGGAACTGAGCGGGTCGGGCCGTGTGCACGCTAAACGAGACTCCAACGGGATAGCGAGATAGCTACTGAACACATGCGGCCCAACTGAGCACCGCTACTGAAAATTTCCAATCAACAGCACCGGGACGCATTGTTACCTGAAGTGGAGCACCCACAGGGACAGCACTTAAAGAAGAAAAATCAACTTTTTTATTCCTATCTGCACTGTTAGCATTTTTAGGGGAAATTTTTAGGGAAATAGCATTTTTTAAGGTAAATTCAGACTGAATAAATTTTCATTCAGGAATGTGTGTTATGGTTTTGGTGGTTTAAGATGATGTCTTAAAATTTCCTGAGTGAGAAATTAACTCAAGATGTGAGAAAGATGGTTGGCAGTTCAGTTCAAGTAAGTGTGATCTTTGGTGGAATTAACGATGCAGTTTCATTAACAAATGTATATTAACTTTTAAAATGATTTGTAACAGCAAATTATGCATACAGGTAGCCTATGTAAGCCACTGTTCTTATGATTTGTATGGCTGTCAGCCTTCCCTCCCTCTTCCTGTTACTGTTTGTTACTCTCTCTTGTCTCTTTTCTTACATTATATTGTAAGCTCTTGGGGCAAAGACCGTTTCTTCCTAGATGTTTGCACAGTATGTACTATAACAGGTCCAATCCTGATTACAGCCTTTGGGTTCTACCATAATACAAATAATAATGGGCTTCATGCTCTTCATATTACAGCTCTAAGTAAAAGTTCACTTGATGATGACCTGAAAAACTGATAATCAGATACACTATATAAACACACAAGGCCTTTGCATTTCTTAAGTATCAATTAAGTCCCACAGATTAAGTGGGACAGAGGGAGTGTATAGACCTTTTGCTGGTCTACAATACAGGGGCAAAATGTCACTATTTTCATTGTTCCCAATACCTAGTACTAAGGAATACTGCAAATACTCAGATAACATTATGTAGTTATCCAAGGGTTACCAATGGATTTCCACCATCTGTTTACTGCTGGGGAACTTGTCACTTGAGCACACCAGCCATCCAGAAACTTATTTCCCTCATTTTCATCATTCAAAACATCTTGATTAGACACCTCCTCACAGCTTCTATTTTTAGCTGAATAGATTGGAGGGCTGGAAGGTAGGATGGGAGAGTGCAGGTGGTTGCTAGAATAATTTCTTATTTGTAAATCAATAGATCTTGAACTTGAGACAGATGTTTATCACAATTCCCCACTGTCTTTCCCAGAGTTCTCAAGGGATCCCGCTATTTACACAACTTTCTGAACGTAATTCTGATCTCTCATTACACAGGAATCTAGCTCCACTGACTTTACACTGGTGTAAGTGGGATCAGAATCAGGCCCATTGTTTTGATTTTTCACTACTTTAGTCCAGTAACATGTTGGGAGTCTCTGCCAATAAAAGATTCAGAATGCTTTCTAAAATATTTATTATGTACCTCTGTCAAGTCCTGGGGCAGCCGAAGGCTTTTTCTTGGCACAATATCTACTACTGTTGAATTCAAAAGTTGTTTATATTATTGGAAAGGCACATTCTTGCTCAGGAGTTCCTTGACACAATTTCTGTAAGTGTTTTTTGTAATAATTAAAAAATCATGACAGCATTGCTAAGCCCAAGAAGAAAATGCCCTGGGGGTCTGATCCAGTAAAATATCAGTGGTCTCCTGGACTATAAATCTTACAAAGTCACAAATGCGGACTCTGTATCTAAATGGCCTTGGCCAATTTGTTCTGCTGCAGATGCCAAAACAACCAGAAATTCACTCTAGTTAACTGGTGGGAAGAGTTTCTGTGCAAATGAATTTCCCCATCACTGAGGGGAGTGGTGATGAACCTTGCTCCTTTCATGACTGCTGCTCTAGGAGCGGGAGTAACATGAATCCTGTTGGCTTTCTTTCTTGCTGAGCAGGTGTGTACCTGGGGTCTATGTCTGGGCTTCATGACCTCTCCTATCTGCCTGGTTCATCATGAGTACGAAAGTAGTCAAGCAAGAAGAGATAGCTGCCCCTTTTAAAACTCTTGAAGAACACATCTCCCTCAGTATACGGGGATCTACTCTGTGTTGTCTCATTCCATGAGCCTGCTGATCTAATATGTAGATCATGTGGGCAGTAGCACAGACTCTGCCACCCCTAGGAAGCAGGTAGTTGTGGGTAGCTTTGAGCGGATAATCCCCAGTTGTTAATTAAGAGGTGGGAACAGCCTCTGTGGATGTGCCGTTTCCAGGCCAGTTATATTCTGTCAGCAGCCACAGGTACTCATTTGTGCTGGGTAGGGCCTGTAGCATTAAAACTAAAGCATGAGACCTTCTTCCCCAGTACACTTCTTATAACAAAAGAGTGAAGAGAGAGAGACACTTCACTGCTTTAAAGTGTACCATGGAATAGAGTCTGTATTTTTCCACATTTTATTTCAGTACACAGGACACATGTATTGCAATAAATGAGTGCTGCAAGCTCATATTTGAAAATGTATATGAAAACTTTGTAAAATACCCAAATTTGAGTGCTTGGAACAACTACTCCAACTAGTACAAAGGAATTACAAGGAAAAGAAATACTGAATCTAGACCCTTACCTACCATCATAAGCCTAGATTCCAAAACAACTGCTATACAGTGTATTTGAAATACCATAGTGTATGATGCATACAGCAATAGTTTTTTTTCAAGGAAAGAGCTCGGGTTTGTAGACTTCATAGTAGTATAAAAAGGCGGAATATCCAAAAGTTAAGAAACTTACTACCTCATTGCCGCACTGTATATCTTATGTATAAATTATGGTATGCGATTAAAATATAAAACACCTTGAACAAGAGAAAGCGGAATAAATATGCATATATGCGTTATATGCATCCGAAGAAGTGGGTTGTAGCCCACGAAAGCTTATGCTCTAATAAATTTGTTAGTCTCTAAGGTGCCACAAGTACTCCTGTTATTTTTGTAGATCATCTGAATAAATCTAAATATGGATCTAGATCATCTGAAGAAATTCAGCTAACAGAGTGAGAGGGGAAAATGTTTCAGCTTAAATAAATTAATTCACAAAAGTTGGCTCACGAGTAGCATTCTAATATTCTTTTTAATAACAGTGTTTCTATTGTAACTAATGTGTGTCCCCGACCTGATCTCTTTGAGGTGCTCAAACTAGGCTGTCACCAATACTATATATAATTAAATGTTAAAAACCCTATCCTAATGAAGTATTACAATTTCAGAGTTACAATTTAAAGATGTCAGGAAATGCAAAAGTTAGGATTCCTACATATGAAGTTAATTTAGCCAGGATTATTGTTTTTTCATTCTTTTATTCCGCTTTCTCTTGTTCAAGGTGTTTTATATTTTAATCGCATACCATAATTTATACATAAGATATACAGTGCGGCAATGAGGTAGTAAGTTTCTTAACTTTTGGATATTCCGCCTTTTTATACTACTATGAAGTCTACAAACCCGAGCTCTTTCCTTGAAAAAAAACTATTGCTGTAAACAGCAGCATAATATATCTCCTTGGCATGGAAATATGGCTGCTGCCTCAGTTTCCCCTTTTCCAGTTGGGGGTCCAAAGTGTTCCCCACAGATAAATGATTTGGGGGTTCAGCCTCCAACCAAAACCTCTGTGTCCTTCCCCTTATGAGGATCAGAATCCAAATAAAAGACTAATGAAAGGAAAAAATGCTGAAGTCTTCTGCCAAGTCTGTACTGGGGAGGAGCAGAGTAGGAGGCATCCAAGACTCTGCCCATGTGTGAGCTGGCAGCTACATGGAGAACAGTATGCTACATCCTTAAGAGGGGCATAGCAGTGCATGCACTTTTCCATGCATACTAGGAAAGCCAGTTGCTCCTCCTGGCACAATCTAGCCCTAATAGGTTTAGTCTCACAAGACCCATAGTACATAAGAACATAAGAATGGCCATACTGGGTCAGACCAAAGGTTCATCTAGCCCAGCATCCTGTCTACTGACAGTGGCCAATGCCAGGTACCCCAGAGGGAGTGAACCTAACAGGTAACGATCAAGTGATCTCTCTCCTACCATCCATCTCCACCCTCTGACAAACAGAGTCTAGGGACACCATTCCTTACCCATCCTGGCTAATAGCCATTAATGGACTTAACCTCCATGAATTTATCCAGTTCTCTTTTAAACGCTGTTATAGTCCTAGCCTGCACAAACTCCTCAGGTAAGGAGTTCCATAAGTTGACTGTGCGCTGTGTGAAGAATAACTTCCTTTTATTTGTTTTAAACCTGCTGCCTACTGATTTCATTTGGTGACCCCTAGTTCTTGTATTATGGGAATAAGTAAATAACTTTTCCATATCTACTTTCTCCACATCACTCATGATTTTATATACCTCTATGATATCCCCCCTTAGTCTCCTCTTTTCCAAGCTGAAAAGTCCTAGCTGCTAATCTCTCCTCATATGGGACCCGTTCCAAACCCCTGATCATTTTAGCTGCCCTTCTCTGAACCTTTTCTAATGCCACTATATCTTTTTTGAGATGAGGAGACCACATCTGTACGCAGTATTCAAGATGTGGGCATACTATGGATTTATAGGCGGGCAATAAAATATTCTCCGTCTTGTTCTCTATCCCCTTTTTAATGATTCCTAACATCCTGTTTGCTTTTTTGACTGCCGCTGCACACTGCATGGACGTCTTCAGAGAACTCTCCACGATGACTCCAAGATCTCTTTCCTGATTAGCTGTAGCTAAAATTAGGCCTCCCATCATATTGTATGTATAGTTGGGGTTATTTTTTTTCCAATGTGCATTACTTTACATTTATCCAAATTAAATTTCATTTGCCATTTTGTTGCCCAATCACTTAGTTTTGTGAGATCTTTTTGAAGTTCTTCACAGTCTGCTTTGGTCTTAACTATCTTGAGCAGTTTAAAGAACGAGGAGTACTTGTGGCACCTTAGAAATGAACAAATTTATTTGGGAATAAGCTTTCGTGGGCTAAAACCCACTTCATCGGATGCATGCAGTGGAAAATACAGTAGGAAGATATATATACCCACAGAGAACATGAATAAATGGATGTTGCCATACCAACTCTAATGAGATCAATCAATTAAGGTGAGCTATTATCAGCAGGAGAAAAAAAAACTTTTGTGGTGATAATCAGGATGGCCCATTTCAAATAGTTGACAAGAAGGTGAGAGTAACAATAGGGGGGAAATTAGCATGGGAAAATAGTTTTTACTCGTTGAAGACTGTTTTTGAAGTTTTGTTGTTGAAGAATTGTGACTTTTAGATCTGTAATTGAGTGACCAGGGAGGTTGAAGTGTTCTCCAACTGGTTTTTGAATGTTATAATTCTTGACGTCTGATTGTGTCCATTTATTCTTTTGCGTAGAGACTTTCTGATTTGGCCAATGTACATGGCAGAGGGGCATTGCTGGCACATAATGGCATATATCACACTGGTAGATGTGCAGGTGAATGAGCCTCTGATGGTGTGGCTCATGTGATTAGGTCCTATGATGGTGTCCCTTGAATAGATATGTGGACAGAGTTGGCAATGGGCTTTGTTGCAAGGATAGTTTCTTGGGTTAGTGTTTTTGTTGTGTGGTTGCTGGTGAGTATTTGCTTCAAGTTGGGGGGCTGTCTATAAGTGAGGACTGGCCTGTCTCCCAAGATCTGTGAGCGTAAGGGATCGTCCTTCAGGATAGGTTGTAGATCCTTGATGATGCGCTGGAGAGGTTTTAGTTGGGGGCTGAAGGTGACAGCTAGTGGTGTTCGGTTACTTTCTTTGTTGGGCCTGTCCTGGAGTAGGTGACTTCTGGTATTCTTCTGGCTCTGTCAATCTGTTTCTTCACTTCAGCAGGTGGGTATTGTAGTTTTAAGAATGCTTGATAGAGATTGCGTAGGTGTTTGTCCCTGTCTGAGGAATTGGAGCAAATGCGGTTATATCTTAGAGCTTGGCTGTAGACAATGGATCATGTGATGTGGTCTGGATGAAAGATGGAGGCATGTAGGTAAGTATAGCGGTCAGTAGGTTTCCGGTATAAGGTGGTGTTTATGTGACAGAGCCAGAAGAATACCCAGAAGTGACCCAGAACAGGCCCAACAAATTCCTCGTTCTTTTTGCTGATACAGTCTAACACGGCTACCACTCTGAAACTTGAGCAGTTTAGTATCATCTGCCAACTTTGTCACCTCACTGCTTACCCCTTTCTCCAGATCATTTATGGATAAGTTGAATAGGATTGGTCCTAGAACTGACTCTTGGAGAATATCACTAGTTACCCCCTCTCCATTCTGAGAATTTACCATTTATTCTTACCCTTTGTTCCCTGTCTTTTAACCAGTTCTCAATCCATGAAAGGATCTTCCCTCTTATCCCATGACAACTTAATTTATGTAAGAGCCTTTGGTGAGGGACCTTGTCAAAGGCTTTCTGGAAATCTAAGTACACTATGTCCACTGGATCCCCTGGTCCACACGTTTGTTGACCCCTTCAAAGAACTCTAATAGATTAGTAAGACATAATTTCCCTTTACGGAAACCATGTTGACACTTGCCCAACAATTTATGTTCTTCTATGTGTCTGACAATTTTATTCTTTACTATTGGTTCAACTAATTTCCCGGTACTGACGTTAGACTTACTGGTCTGTAATTGCCGGGATCACCTCTAGAGCCCTTTATAAATATTGGCGTTACATTAGCTATCTTCCAGTCATTGTGTACAGAAGCCAATTTAAAGGACAGGTTACAAACCATAGTTAATAGTTTCCCAATTTCACATTTGAGTTCTTTGAGAACTCTTGGGTGAATGCCATCTGGTCCCGGTGACTTGTTACTATTAAGTTTATCAATTAATTCCAAAACCTCCTCTAATGACACTTCAATCTGTGACAATTCCTCAGATTTGTCACCTACAAAGGACAGCTCAGGTTTGGGAATCTCCCTAACATCCTCAGCTGTGAAGACTGAAGCAAAGAATTCATTTAGTTTCTTCACAATGACTATCATCTTTAAGTGCTCCTTTGGTATCTCGATGGTCCAGGGGCCCCACTGGTTGTTTAGCAGGCTTCCTACTTCTGATGTACTTAAAAAAACATTTTGTTATTACCTTTTGAGTTTTTTGCTAGCTGTTTTTCAAACTCCTTTTTGGCTTTTCTTATTACATTTTTTCACTTAATGTGGCAGTGTTTATGCTCCTTTCTATTTACCTCACTAGGATTGGACTTCTACTTCTTAAGAGATGCCTTTTTATCTCTCACTGCTTCTTTTACATGGTTGTTAAGCCACAGTGGCTTCTTTTTAGTTCTTTTACTGTGTTTTTTAATTTGGGGTATACATTTAAGTTGGGCCTCTATTATGGTGTCTTTGAAAAGTGTCCATGCAGCTTGCAGGGATTTCACTCTACTCACTGTACCTTTTAATTTCTGTTTAACTAACCTCCTCATTTTTGCATAGTTCTCCTTTCTGAAATTAAATGCCACAGTGTTGGGCCGTTGAGGTGTTCTGCCCACCACAGGAATGTTAAATGTTGTTATATTATGGTCACTGTTTCCAAGTGGTCCTGTTATAGTTACCTCTTGGACCAGATCCTGCTCTCCGCTCAGGACTAAATCGAGAATTGCCTCTCCCCTTGTGGTTCCTGTACCAGCTGCTCCAAGAAGCAGTCATTTAAAGTATTGAGAAATTTTGTCTCTGCATTTCATCCTGAGGTGACCCGTCAATATGGGGATAATTGAAGTCCCCCACTATTATTGAGTTCTCAATTTTGATAGCCTCTCTAATCTCCCTTAGCATTTCAAATTCACTAGCACTGTCCTGGTCAGGTGGTCGATAATAGATCCCTACTGTTATATTCTTATTAGAGCATGGAATTACTATCCATAGAGATTCTATGGAACATGTAGATTCATTTGAGATTTTTACTTCATTTGATTCTACATTTTCTTTCACATATAGTGCCACTCCAACCCTCTGCATGACCTGTTCTGTCCTTCCAATATATTTTGTATCCGGAATGATTGTGTCCCATTGATTGTCCTCACTCCACCAGGCTTCTGTGATACCTATTATATCAATATCCTCCTTTAACATGAGGCACTCTAGTTCACCCATCTTATTATTTAGACTTCTAGCATTTGTGTACAAGCACTTTAAAAACTTGTCACTGTTTATTTGTCTGCCCTTTTCTGATGTGTCAGATTCTTTTTTATGTGAATGTTTCTCATCTGATCTGGCCCATACTTTATCCTCTTCCATCATCTCTTCCTGACTAAAACCTGGAGAATCTCTATCAATAGACTCTCCTCCAAGAGAAGTCTCTGTCCGATCCATGTGCTCCTCTGCAGCAATAGGCCTTCCCCCCATCTCTTAGGCCTGGTTTACACTGGGCGGGGGGAAATCAATCTAAGTTACACAACTTCAGCTGAAGTCGATGTATTTAGATCTACTTACCGCGGTGTCTTCACTGCGGTAGGTCGACCGCTGCCGCTCCCCCATCGACTCTGCCTGCATCTCTCGCTGAGCTGGAGTACAGGAGTCGACAGGCGAGCGCTCGGCGGTCGATTTATCGTGTCTAGACTAGACCCGATAAATAGACACCCGCTGGATCGATCGCTGCCCGCTGATCCGGCAGGTAGTGTAGACATACCCTTAGTTTAAAAACTGCTTTGAAACCTTTTTAATGTTAAGTGCCAGCAGTCTGGATCCACTTTGGTTTAGGGGGAACCTATCCTTCCTGTATAGGCTCCCCCTATTCCAAAAAGTTTCCCCAGTTCCTAATAAATCTAAACCCCTCCTCTCTATGCCATCGTCTCATCCACGCATTGAGACTCTAAAGCTCTGCCTGCCTACCTGGCCCTGTGCGTGGAACTGGAAGCATTTCTGAGAATGCCACCATAGAGGTCCTGGATTTCAGTCTCTTTCCTAGCAGCCTAAATTTGGCCTCCAGGACGTCTCTCCTACCCTTCCCTATGTCATTGGTACCTACACATACCACGACACCGGCTCCTCCCCAGCACTACACATAAGTCTATCTGGATGCCAAGTAAGGAATCTATTCTCATTTTACAGACGAGAAAGCCACAATATGGAGAGATTAAGTGACATTTCTAAGGTCACACAGTAAGTCTGCAGCAGAATCAGGAAAAGAACCTACATATCCTGATTCCCACTCAAGTGCCTTAGTCACAAGGCCAGACTTCCTCCCACAGTGAAGTCAATGGGAGTACTTATATGAGGACTACTCAAATGAAAGGAATTTGCAGACCGGGCCTTAGCTGGTAAATTCTTCTGCATAGCGTGTATGTATTTCATTTTCCATTTATCAGCAAGCATATTTATAGCACAATAAAAATACATTGGAATGTATTTTGGGCTTTAGTAAACAAAAATTACACTAATATGGAATTTAATTTATTTGTACCTTCAACTTTATCTAGGATAAAAACAACACAGAGGTGTTGTAATTATGCTAAAAAACCAAACATTATAAACCAAGGAAATTCAGAGTTAAGATTTGGCGATACACATTTATGGCACTGAAGCACTTAACTCAGCACTGTAATGATATCATGCAATAACCATACATTTATGATTACAATGGTTTTTGAAGACATTAGATTCTTCCCTCCACCCCAGAGTGTAACACTGAATCACAATGTTCTTTTCCCATGGCTCCTTGTTTTTCCACATTTTCTTCCAAGTCATTTACTCCCTCTGCTAGTGGCATGTGCACAGTACTATTAGCATACTTACATCAGTAAATCAGAACTTTCAATAATCTTTTGTTCCATAGTCTCACAAATTACTACTATTGCAGTAGTCATCAGTGCTTTTCTACCTCATTTGCTTTTTGTTATTGAAAACAAATTCTTTATCTGGGAAAAAAAAAAGTTTAGTAAATATGCTCTGTGCACTTACTTTCTCAGTCCTGTTGTGGAAACAGCAAAACATATTGATTGAACTACCAGGAACACACACAACTGCTGTTTCCCATGCCAAACCTTTCTTCCATCATTTCACCTTTTTCTGACTACCTGAAGGCTAACCATTCCATAACTATTTTCACTTCACCTGGGGCAACAGTTAAATTCAGTCCTCTTGCTGGTAAGAGAGTTAAGCAGGGGCAGATCTTGCGGACTCATGAATCACTCCCTACCACCATATACTGAACAGTTTGCCACCTACTTTATAAAATATACTTTATATCAGGAGCAGAATTCAGCATCTACAGCAAGTGACTAACAGCTTTGCTAAAGCCCAAATCTCTGCAGAAACTTAATATGCCCTGACATGCATGTAGCAACATTTTCAGGAAACTGCTGCATTTTTACTCTGAGAAGTCTGAATACATCACTTTCCTATACACAGATGCATGCTGCAATTACATATCCCATGATAAGTTCTCAATAGGACTTCTCTAAAAGAGGAGAGAGACCAGGCTGAACCCTTTATCTTTTCTCTGGAAAGGGAAATCCATGAAATGGCAAGTTGAGAATCTTCAGTGAGTAAGAAAACAACCCCTATCTACAGAGAAGGCTAAGGATTCTCTAATCCAGGGGTCGGCAACCTTTCAGAAGTGGTGTGCCGAGTCTTCATTTATTCACTCTAATTTAAGGTTTTACGTGCCAGTAATACATTTTAACATTTTTAGAAGGTCTCTTTCTATAAGTCTATAATATATAACTAAACTATTGTTGTATGTAAAGTAAATAAAGGTTTTTAAAATGTTTAAGAAGCTTCATGTAAAATTAAATTAAAATACAGAGCCCCCCCGGACCGGTGGCCAGGACCTAGGCAGTGTGAGTGCCACTGAAAATCGGCACGTGTGCCATAGGTTGCCTACCCCTGCTCTAATCCATGCCCTACACTTCAAAGAGTTTCCTGAAATTATTTAACAAGGTGTGAGGCACTTGGAAACACAAGGAGGAAGATAAAGAAAGGGAGAGGCAGGCCCCATGCATTTTTAGTAAATATGGATTATTTTGCCTTAAGTCATCTCTGCATTCATGAGACACTCCTTTTGGATGAAATGACAGTATTTTTTGTTTTAAAATTAGTCCATCTGTTAATTATTGTAAAAGCATGGAGAGATATTTGTGACACTAAACTTGAAACAGGAGTCAAGCATTATTTAGGACTGTGGTTCGAACTGTGTTTCAGATCACATAATACAAGTAGTTGTTTGAAATGGCTCCAAGTAGTCTGTTAATATGGTTTCCTATCTATTTTTGAAGGTACTTATCACCTTCCTCTCAAAACCCCCAGTACATCTAATATTGCTATTATAATTCAGGCAGAAATAGAGTGGTTTCAATGAAAGTTTCCGGACTGTGAAAGGATCGATGGCCCAATTCAGTACTTTTAGAAAAAGAGTGGATTTAGTTCTTTGAAAAGTGCTTCAAGTGTGTGTAGAAGTGAAAATTGGGCCTGCTCCATAAACAAGATTAAGTACACAATTAAACTAGTTTGAGATGGCAGCTGAGGAACTTGAACTGGGGTCTCCTACAGTCAGGCCAGTACCCTAACCACCAGTCTATAGAGCATTAGTGAGTCAAACATGATCAAATCACCTCTAGTGGAAATATTAACACAGAAAATCTAAAGTCTCCACAAAATATGATAAAAATGTATGGATAGACTTAAGTGAAAAGAAAGTGGCCTTTTGAGGACTGTCCATTAATTTTAAAAATACAATCCAAAGTAGTACTAAATCAATTTAGTGCTTTGGCACCATTTCTAATGCTGTTGAGATAGAAATACATCTATACAGAATTGAACCACTGACACTAATTGCTAATTAGCATTAGACTGATATCACTCATTACTATGGGTGAACATTTATTTTTCCCCCTCTTAAAAAAACCTTTCATTTACATAAAGAAAGCAGCCTGGTGCCATGGGCTCTTCTCTGTTCCCAACGTTAAAATATACAAAATGGCCTACTTTTTTTTAATGTCAGATACTTAAATGTTCTTTTATGCTGGACTACATATCTGAAAGTAAGTAAGTTTGGTGCATGGAAGAATGAGTACTCTAGTTCAGGAGACTCACATGAGACGATAGTACTTGCCGCTCTCAGGCTACATACATTAAAACAATGTCTTCATTCTTTCTGAAAAGTACTTTAAATACACTTTTGCTGACTACAAAAAAAAACCTTCTGTTTAAAAAAAATATATTAACCCAACTTTCAGTTTTGCTCAGAAGCCAAACATGGTGCATATTTTTCTCTATGAATCAGTTAACCAATGAATTTAGATTTTTTATTCATAAAATGATCTTTAATTGACCCTCATTACTGAGAATTTTAAATGTGCGCCAAATTATTTAGATATGAAAATTTGTTCATTAGTTATTCATGGGCTGTTCATCGATAAATCATGATGAATGAAGGTTAATAGTGGGGAGGAGGGATAAAGAAGGATAATACTTTAAGCAATATGATCTCTGGGTGACAGTTTGAGCACATGCACATCTTGATGGTTCACCTTGATTTTTTATATATATATAAAATATTATGATTACCGACTCACTTCTTGTGGGATCAGAAGACATGAGTGTTAAAGAAGTATTCACATTACAAGAGTAGATTGTCTTACTGACCAAAACTTGAGAGAGCATTTATAGTAAGTGCCATAGAAAAATATACCGAGACAGGTGTGAGAGAAGCTGACAAAGGAGGCCTGCCAACAATTGTGAAGCAGAGCAGTGGGGGGAGGGGGGGAGAGAGAAAGAGAACACATTAGGTTAAGCTAGAACAACAAAGCCTTCAGGCAATGACAAAAAGTTTTAACTTGAGGTAGTTGAGAAAAGGGAGGCACTGGAGAGATTCTAAGGAGGAGTGACGATATGGTAACACCAAGGAATAAGAAGCTCAATTTTAACAGCTGCACTTTTAATGGACTGGATGGGAGTGATGTGTGGATCAACATGGAAGAGCTGAAGTAACTGAGATGGAAGATGAACAATGCATGGACTACAAGTGGATAATTGAAACAGGAGAGGTTGCGAAGGAAGAAACTGCAAAGTACCAACACAACCTTGTTGAATGCGGAAGAGAGAGAAAAGAATCAAATAGAATAAAACAAAATATAAATACCATAGTTCTTAGTCTTTGAGATAGAGTCCAGTGGCTCTCTCTGAAGTGCCATTTCTCTTCAAAAAAATCAGGATTTATTATCCACATGGCCCTGCGGTAAAAGTGTGTTTTGGTCAACATCTAATATGCTAAGGAGCATGAAATGGTTAATAGTTCATGCTATTAGTACAAGTGTTTCATTAAATCATTTACAAAGTAGCTACGTTAGAGGAAACTATTTGAATTTCCAATAAGGGGAAGGGGGAGAATTCACCAAAATTGCTTTCACTTTGTCATTGCCAGTTGCAGGGAAAACCAGGCTTATAATTACAAACCACTACCTTCAGTTTAGAAATTTAAGACAGTGGAGGTAGTGAAAATAGACAATGATTAACTGGAGGGAAGACAAGACGCAAGATGCCAGCATTCTACAATGAAGAAATGTAAGCCTATGCCAAGTTTTGAATCCAAGTGAAAGTGTCTCTGAATCTTGAGTGATTAGACCGGAGCATATAATTTACAAAATATTTTACTCAACGAACTTAGCCTTTTGGGGGGATCATGTCTCTACACAGATCACAGCTCCAAATGTATTCATTATTTTTAAATTACTCAATTTTTGGTGAGCTTTTTATTTTTAAAATCTACAAATTGATCGTTAACCAGCATGCTGAAAATATTTGATAATATATTTAATATTAAAGCTGTGTTATGTGACAGTCACACCTAAGTCATATAGTGTGGAATTTGTTTTATGATTGGAAGAGCATAACTTTTATGCAGAGGAAGCGACTTTAAAGGCAGTACTAGTGCTCTGAATCTCCTGGAAAAAAGAACAGTAAACAATTTAGAGAGGTGGAAAGCCAGGCCACTAGAAGCCATTGTGATACTTTCTACCTACTTTGTCAAGCAATGTCCCATCCCACATAAAACATTCCATGTGTAATGAGAATGTTTGTATGTACAGGTTTTATATTGTACTGTGAGTATTAGAGCAGGTAAGCTTAAATTTTGTTTTGCATCTGCAGCTGTGCAATTAAAATACAATCAAGATTGTTGTGGAAAGTGATGACAAGAGGTCTGAGCACACTAGAAGCAAGATCACTTGTAATTTCAAGCAGATGCTTAGACTATTTTATTTTAGCACATAACTGGAAAATATCAAAACAAACCATGCACTATAATTTTATAATATTCCATAGAATAATCAGCCCTTTCCCTCAGTGTGGGGACCCAGGACTAAATTAGTAATAGGAGGTCTTGCAGATCAAGGTAAAATGTGAGTTAAAAGAGCTGTGCTGACACCCCTTCCCTCAGGCTTCAGATAGTTCTTTTAGACACTTTTATGATCAAATTCATAGCAAGAGGACAAAGGGATGGGGAAGTGGTTGGATGCGGGAGAAGAGAAACCAGTTCCAGTCTATTGTTTGTAACATACAGACAAATGGTGATTTCATACAGTGGTATACTAGGTTATTACAAGTGTTTATCAACAAGACCGTTTGTAGGGCTTCATTGTTATTAAAATAAGTTTCTTAAAAAAAAACCTACTCTGCAACTGACAGTTGCAGAGAGTACAAGCATACTTATTTACAATATTGCAGCTACCATTTGGAAAATGATAGAGGATTTGGTTGGATTAGTACATGATGTTTCTGTGGGAAAAATCTGACTTTGCATATGATTCGGTTTTGGCACCACACAACATGTGTAGCTCTGGATACATCAGACAGAGTGGGTCCTAATCGCTGACTCCAGAGGTTTTTTTGTTTGTTTGTTTACACTCCTTTCATGGTATTTTTTTCAAAATTCAGAGAAAGTTTCATGAAAGACTTGAAGCTGGCAGAAATGACTAGCAATGAGCTTACTTCCATAGCAATGGATTCATCATCAAGACAGCTAGTGAAAAAGTATGAAATCCACTTCAGGTCATAGAATGGATCTAGTTCAGAGTGTTATTTTTGTCTGGGGGCAGGGGGAAGCGCAAGGTTGAATATGAAGATAACAATTTAATGACCCACCCAGAGAATCTCTCAAGTTCTTTTTTGTTGGGGTCCTCCAGAACCACTTCTGTCCATAACTCGGGCTGTCAGAGGGGAAAGAGAGGCAGACCCAGAAGGCGGCAACATGATTTTCTCCAGGGGAGGAGGAGCTGAAAGGCATTTTCTCCAAACAGTGGTGTTCTCATCATGCCTTCTCCCCAGGGCCGGCTTTAGGCACTGCGGGGCCCGATTCAAAAGAGCTGCCGCCGAAGACAGCGGCGGGACTTCGGCGGCAGCTCTATTGGCTGCCGGGGACTTCGGTGGCACGTCGGCGGAGGGTCCTTAGGGATGTTGCGGGGCCCTCTTAGGGGCACGGGGCCTGATTCGAGGGAATCGCCCTAAAGCCGGCCCTGCTCCTTGCCCTCTGGAGGCTGCTGCTGAGCTGGGAGTGTCACCCACTATTCACTGTCCTGGAAACCAATCCCCACTATTCTGGCATGTTAGGGCTGCCTTCCAGATCACATTTTGCCTCTGGGATAATAGCATAAAGAATGACTGAAAGTAAAAAAGTGTTTTTATATGCATTCTACAATAATTTGGTTAAAAGCAATAATTTGCGAGTTATCTATGCAAAACAGTATTACTTGTTCAAAGAGTTAAAGTTGTTTTAGTGACTTGAAATGATGTTAGGAAACTAAAAAAAAAAAAAAAAAAAAAAAAAAAAAAAAAAAAAAATCTTAAATGAGGTTAACCCACCCTTACAAAATAAATTAAAGTTATTAAATATATTCAGAATTTATTGATGGGAGACAGTGGTAATCACTTTTTAAAATGTTTTGGACAATGTAACTTCAAAGTAATTGTTTTTGAAAAAAGTTTAAATCTGATTGTTGTAGTCGATTATATTTTTCACCAGTCAACTTGTTGACAGACCTTATGATTTGTACTGCAATAGCACAAAAAGCCTCTGTATAGTAGTCTGGCCTCACTGCGATACTGTGTCTGAACAGCACTTAAGTAACAATACTTTGTTTCAGAGTTCTGCAGAACCTACAAAAAGATGGGTGGAAGAAGTTCCACTCCCTAAGAATGTGTTTTCTCTTTTTACACCATTTTGGTGGTAAAGAGGACAAATTCCTTTACAAGGATACTGCCACATGGGTAGTGTGGGAGTACATTTAATGGGTAGCCAGGCTCTGCACACAGGCAGTGATGAGAGGAACTTTAACGAGCTAAAGCCTATAAAATAAATTATAGCATAGCAGCACATACCTATATATGTGAGGGAGTGGGTCACATGTCAGACAGCAGAATCACATAGGAAAATTGCCAGGCTGGTGTAACAAAATATATTTTTTTGCAAACTTAGACCCATAGACCCTATTATAGAACTCCCTCACAAGCTGCAGCAGTAACAGAGACACAGCCTCTTTATCATGTACACAAGGTGTTACAACCCACCCTTGCCCCCAGAGTTCATGGCACCTTCATGTCCACAGCCTATTTGCCTTTTCACACAACAGACTGGTTTACGCGGAGGGCAGTCACTGGATCATACCTACATACATGCAATTTATGAATAATGTGACTAATTAGTGGTAACATAATATAAAATACAGACCAGTAAATTAAATGTGTCCACTCAGGAATGTATATCAGATTTCTGCCATGTATATCTCATAGGGTATAGAATTTATAGTAAGTCTCTAAACCCCCTTTGCCAGAACTCTGCTCCTCAGACATTTAAATTGACAAAAGCAACTACACCCTTCATAAACAGAACTGTGCAATACTCTTGCTTACTACAGCTGATCGAAAATTTTCTTCAACATTTGGGCATTTTCCCAACAATCTTAGAGCAGACAATAGTATTTGCAAATTTGAAATTTTGACCAAAGATGTTGGTGAAATTTTTTTTTGACAGTTCGGCTGTTTATACAACCATGAAACAAATATCAGGCTATTTGGGTGATCAAATAGCTAATATCAAAGTAACAAGTAAGAAATACGGACTAGAATAATTTGTGACAGCTCAAGAGCAAGTTATTAGATCAACTTTAATGGCACAAAATCCCTGGTGGCAAGGTCTTTGGTCAAGGGTCCCATATGCCATTGCCAGAGGAATGACAACTGAGTGAACTCTGGTGGGGACATAGATTCGGCATGGTGGCGGAGACAAATGCAGAGGTGGTCGCATACAAGTGTCCCTACCCACCACCATTGTAATCCCTATAGCTAGATTAGGTGGTAGAGCCCGAGACTCTGCATTGAGATGAGAGATTGTGAGAGGTTACACAGAGAAGACAGTGGCCAGCTGTCCCTAACACACACCACTAAAACTGTAATCCTTATAGCTGGGTCGGGTGGCAGAGCCTCTGGACTGGACAGCATTACATTAAGAGATGACACAGAGGCAGCAGTCAGGCATCTCTTCTTGGAAGACAAGTAGCTCTTCCTCCTAGAGATTGGAGATGAACCTGAGTGTGAACTAACTACTGGCAACAAACTATGAGCAGGGCACAAAGAAAAGGATGGAAGTGGCATTGATCCATTGAACATTCACATTGGAAAGTAAGGAACCCGAGGCAAAGGAACTACTTCTGAAGAAACTGTATGTACATGTGTATGTGGGGGGAGTGGGTTAGTTACTAAGTGTTTAAACATCCTGTTATTTATTGTGTTTCCCAAAATAAACGCTGTCCCCTTTCCTCCTTTATATCATTTGCTTGATTGTATACACTGATCCAGTACTTGCAAGAGGGGAAATATTGCTTATTAAGGGCATCTAGGCAAGGTATTTCATTTTTCCCATTTCCTGGGGTGGGAGCTCAAGCCAGAGGTGTTGGCAAATTTTTAGAGGAACCCCTAGGTATTTGAGGCCAGCCTTCCTGCTGCAGGCAGAAAGGTTACACCTGTTTCAAAAGTAATATAAACATTTTAAAAGGGCCCTATTCACAAAGTATTCATGGCAAATTGTTTGCTCAACTCTACCATTTCAATTTCAGAGATTATTCCAATATATTTGAGAAATATAGCCATAGACATTTGGCAAAGTATTTAAATTGAAGCTATTATGCTAGGTTTTTTGAAATATCTCCATGCCCTTACAACAAATAGTCTTTAAAGTTAATCGACAATAGCTTCTTCTGAGATACAAAGTTTTCTTAGACACTAGTAGTTAGGGGGAAAATCTCTTCTGTAATGGTTGTGAGATAAAAATATGATCTAGATTGGCTATAATTGCTGTCAAGTTTTTGTACTATTCCTTTGCCAATATTTATTTAGGAGGCATTCTCTTTTCTTTTAAAATTCGACTTCTCATATCAATACGAAGAAGATCACTGACTTTTTCTTTGTTGTGCTGGGCCCAGTCACTACCTGTTCTTAACTGACAGGCTTGGTAATTTTTACAAATACTAGCAAAGACAAGTCAACCCCATTTAATTGGTCTACAAATAGTGTCCCCCTTCTTATACCAAGTTAGGCATTTTATTTTTAGGAGCTTTCAAAAATTTGCTTGCTTCTTCAATAGGGAGAGTTTGAAATGGAGAGGCATGAATGCTCCAGAGGAAGTCCATTCAGTGGTTCATAGTCATGCTGGAAGTGCATAACGAGTGGGGTTCTGTTCAATATCTTCATCAATGATTTAGATAATGACAGAGAGTACACTTATAAAGTTTCCGGACGATACCAAGTGGGGAGGGGTTGCAAGTGCTTTGGAAGATATGATTAAAATGCAAAATGTTCTGGACAAACTGGAGAAATGGTCTGAAGTAAATAGGATGAAATTCAAGAAGGACAAATGCAAAGAACTCCACTTAGGAAGGAACAATCAGTTGCACACATACAAAATGGGAAATGACTGCCTAGGAAGGAGTACTGCGGAAAGGGATCTGAGGGTCATGGTGGACCACAAGCTAAATAGGAGTCAACAGTGTAACGCTGTTGCAAAAAAAGCAAACATCATTCTGGGATGTATTAGCAGGAGTATTGTAAGCAAGACACAAGAAGTAATTCTTCTGCTCTATTCCGTTCTGATTAGGCCTCAGCTGGAGTATGGTGTCCAGTTCCGGGTGCCACATATCAGGAAAGATGTGGACAAATTGGAGAAAGTCCAGAGAAGAGCAACAAAAATGAGCAAAGGTCTAGAAAACAAGAAGGAGAGGGGACACGATAGCAGTTTTCAAGTACATAAAAGGTTGTTACAAGGAGGAGGGAGAAAAATTGTTGTTCTTAACCTCTGAGGATAGGACAAGAAGCAAAGGGCTTAAATTGCAGCAATTTAAGGTTGGACATTAGGAAAAACTTCCTAACTGTCAGAGTGACTAAGCACTGGAATCTCCATTATTGGGAATTTTTAAGAGCAGGTTGGACAAACACCTGTCAGGGACGGTCTAGATAATGCTCTGAAGGTCCCTTCCAGTTCTATGAGGTTCATTTACTGTCAGATACCTCACACTTGGGGAGTGGGGAGGAGAAGACGTCTAAAAAACCCTCCACAATGATTTATTAGTGTATAGTTTATATCAAATTAGATTTAATTTACTTAGAGGATACAGAAATACTGAAGTGGCCTAGGCAAAATGAGCAGGACAATAGGGTAATTACCAGATAATTTTAGCAATACCAGATTGATACACAGACTCACGACCAAGCCAAAATATCAGTGATTAAAAAAAAAAAAGGGGGGGGGGGAAGCTTTGAGGAGTGAAAGGTCCCCCTCCCCTCTCATCGCCTCACTCCAATTACCCATACCACAGCACATTACATTCAAATTAAAGAAACTATTGAGTACCAGGCTCTCAGTAATTTTAAAGTTTGCTGGCAGTACCTCACCACTGTAGAGAAGTCATGATGTTCAGCAACACTCTTGTGACTGCAAATAATCAATCAGTTCATTGGACACCAATGTGTTCCTTATTTTTTCAAAAACTAAATAACTACACGGTTCTTGAAATTCAGTAAGTGGTAAAAGGTACTGGAGGGAAGTCCTTGGAACAACTGTTGCTCTACAAAAGCTTCTGGCCACAAGAGGTCCTTTTGTGTGTGTAGAAAAGAGATTTGTCCTCTCTAAATATATAGGAAATCTAGGATGCCTGGAATATTTGAGCAACTTTGAGGATTTCCTCACAGAGCACTAATGGAAATTTAGAAATGCAGGTAAGGGATATTGAAAATTGTGAGACATCATTGGTTAATGATGAAGTAATTAGGAAGTATTATTAGGGGTCGACATTTTCTGTGCAAAGATCATGCTAAAAGTCAATCTCTCAATGCCCATCATAAATGTACATGCTAAAGCTTTCAAGACTGTATAAGCCAAAATGCAACCACAAGAACGGCCATATTTGGTCAAACCAATGGTCCATCTAGCCTAGTATCCTGTCTTCCGACAGTGACCAATGCCAGATGCTTCAGAGGGAATAAACAGAACAGGTCAATTTTAAAGTGCTCTATCCCCCATTGTCCAGTCTCAGCTTCTGGCAGTTGGTTTAGGAACTCCCAGAACATGGGATTGTGACCCTCATCATCTTGGCCAATAGCCATTCATGGACCGATTCTCCATGAATTTATTTAATTATTTTTTAACCCAGTTAAACATCCCAATCACGGAGTTTCACAGGTTGACTGCTGCCTCTTAAATTAATTGGGTGACCCCTGGTTCTTGTGTTATGTGAAAGGGTCCTTCCCTATTCACTTTCTTTATAGACCTCTATCATATACCCTCCTAGTCGTCTCTTTTCTAGGCTGAATAGTCCCAATCTTTTAAATCTCTCCTCATATGGAAACTGTTCCATACCCCTAACCATATTTGTTGCCTTTCTGTATATCTTTTCCAGTTCTAATGCATCTTTTTTGAGGTGGGGCGATCAGAAGTGTACTGGGCATACCATGAATGTATATAGTGGCATCATGATATTTTCTGTCTTAGTTTCTGTCCCTTTCCTAATGATTTCTAACATTGACTGCTGCTGCACATTGGGCAGATGTTTTCTGAGAACTATCCACAATGACTCCAAGATCTCTTTTTTGAGTGGCAGCAGCTAATTTAGATCCATCATTTTGCATGTATAATTGGGATTATGTTTTCCAATGTGGATATTCTGGGTCCTTTCCCAAAAAAGACTCCCAGAAGAAAGCAGTACATACAGACTTTCATGGATTTTGCCACCCGATGGCTGGAAGCAGTAGCTCTAAGCAATACCAGGGTTAAAAGTGTGTGCCAGGCATTAACAGATATTTTGGCCAGGGTAGGTTGGCCCCCCGACATCCTTACAGATTTGGGAACTAATTTCGTGGCAAGGATCATGAAAAGCCTGTGGGAAGCTCATGGGGTGAACCACTTGGTTGCCACCCCTCACCACCATCAAACAAATGGCCTGGTGGAGAAGTTTAATGGAACTTTGGGGGCCATGATATGTAAATTAGTAAATGAGCACGCCAAAGATTGGGACCTAGTGTTGCAGCAGTTGCTCTTTGCCTACAGCGCTGTACCACATCCCAGTTTAGGGTTTTCACCATTTGAACTTGTGTATGGCCATGAGGTTAAGAGGCCATTACAGTTGGTGAAGCAGCAATGGGAGGGGTTTACGCCTTCTCCAGGAACTAACATTCTGGACTTTGTAAACAACCTACAGAACACCCTCCGAACCTCTTTAGCCCTTGCTAGAGAAAACCTACAAGTTGCTCAGAAAGAGCAAAAAGCCTGGTATGATAAACATGCCAGAAAGCGTTCCTTCAAAGTAGGGGACCAGGTCATGGTCTTGAAGGCGCTCCAGGCCCATAAGATGGAAGCGTCATGGGAAGGGCCATTCACGGTCCAAGAGCACCTGGGAGCTGTTAATTATCTCATAGCATCCCTCACCTCAAACCTAAAGCCTAAGGTGTACCATATTCATTCTCTAAAGCCCTTTTATTCCAGAGAATTAAAGGTTTGTCAGTTTACAGCCCAGGGAGGAGATGATGCTGAGTGGCCTGAAGGTGTCTACTACGAAGGAAAAAGTAATGGTGGCGTGGAAGAGGTGAACCTCTCCATGACCCTTGGGCATATGCAGCAACAGCAGATCAAGGAGCTGTGCACTAGCTACGCGCCGATATTCTCAGCCACCCCTGGACAGACCGAACGGGCATACCACTCCATTATTGACACAGGTAATGCTCATCCAGTTAGAGCCCAACCTTACCGGGTGTCTCCTCAAGCTAAAACTGCTATAGAACAGGCGATCCAGGATATGCTACAGATGGGTGTAATCCGCCCCTCTAACAGTGCATGGGCATCTCCAGTGGTTCTAGTTCCCAAACCAGATGGGAGATACGTTTTTGTGTGGACTACCATAAGCTAAATGCTGTAACTCGCCCAGACAACTATCCAATGCCACGCACAGATGAGCTATTGGAGAAATTGGGACGTGCCCAGTTCGTCTCTACCTTAGACTTAACCAAGGGGTACTGCTAGATGAATCCGCCAAGGAAAGGTCAGCCTTCATCAGCCATGTCGGGCTGTATGAATTTAATGTGCTCCCTTTCGGGCTGCGAAATGCACCCGCCACCTTCCAAAAACTTGTAGATGGTCTCCTAGCGGGATTGGGAGAATATGCAGTCGCCTACCTTGACTATGTGGCCATTTTTTTGGATTCATGGGCAGAACACCTAGAGCATCTCCAAAAAGTCTTGGAGCGCATAAGAGAGGCAGGACTAACTGTTAAGGCTAAAATGTGTCAAATAGGCCAAACAGAGTGACTTACCTTGGACACCAGGTGGGTCAAGGAACTATCAACCCCCTACAGACCAAAGTGGATGCTATCCAAAAGTGGCCTGTCCCAAAGTAAAACAGGTCCAATCCTTCCTAGACTTGGCCGGATATTACAAGCAATTTGTACCGCACTACAGCCAAATCGCCACCCCACTGACAGACCTAACTAAAAAGAAACAGCCAAATGCAGTTCAGTGGACTGAAGAGTGTCAAAAGGCCTTTAATTAGCTTAAAGCAACACTCATGTCTGACCTTGTGCTAAGGGCCCCAGATTTTGACAAACCATTCCTAGTAACCACAGATGTATCCGAGCGTGGTGTGGGAACAGTTTTAATGCAGGAAGGACCGGATCAGGAATTTCATCCTGTCGTGTTTCTCAGCAAAAAACTGTCCGAGAGGGAAAGCCACTGGTCAATCAGCGAAAAGGAATGTTACACCATTGTATATGCACTGGAAAAGCTATGCCCATATGTTTGGGGATATCGTTTCCACCTGCAAACCGAGCATGCTGCGCTGAAGTGGCTTCATACTTTCAAGGACAAGAACAAAAAACTTCTTTGGTGGAGTTTAGCTCTCCAAGATTTTGATTTTAAAATACAACACATTTCAGGAGCTTCTAACAAAGTGGCTGATGCACTCTCCCGTGAAAGTTTCCCAAAATCAACTGGTTAAAATCATCCTTGAAATCTGGAAAATAGTTAGTTTTTACATAATCAGTAGTATATCTAAAGGTGCTTGTGTCTTATTAATTCTGTTTTCTTCTAGAGTTCCAGGAAGAAATCACAGCCAGTGTGGAGCAGGCTGTCCAGCATTGTCTATGATTTGGGGCGACGTGTCATAAACATACAGCTAAGGGTAGCATAACATCCCTCTTTACCCTCTAAGGGGTTAATTCCTCTTTTACCTGTAAAGGGTTAAGAAGCTCAGGTAACCTAGCTGACACCTGACCAAAAAGACCAATAAGGGGACAAGATACTTTCAAATCAGAGTGTGGGGGGAGGAGGAGAAAGGCTTTTTCTGTTCTGTTTGTTTGCCGGACACAGATCAAGGAAGCAAGCAGTCCAACTCCTACAGAGTTAGTAAGTATTTAGCAAGGAAATGTGTTAGTTTACTTTTATTTTGGCTTGTGTTTTCCTTTGCGTAAGAGGGAGGTTTATGCTTGGTTTTGTAACTTTAAGGTTTTGCCTAGAGGGGAGATCCTCTGTGTTCTTGAGTCTTTTGTTATTCTGTAAAGTACTTACTATCCCGATTTTACAGAGGTAATTCTTTTACCTTTTCTTTAATTAAAACTCTTCTTTTAAGAACCTGATTGATTTTTCATTGTTTTAAGATCCAAGGGTTTGGGTCTGTGTTCACCTGTACCAATTAGTGAGGATATTATTCTCAAGCCTCCCCAGAAAAGGGGTTGTAGGGGCTTGGGGGGATATTTGGGGAAGGTAGGGCTCCAAGTGGCCCTCCCTAAATGTTTGTTTAAATCACTTGGTGGTGGCAGCATTACTTAATCCAAAGTATAAGAGAGAAATTGTGCCTTGGGGAGTTTTTAACCTAAGCTGGTAGAAATAAGCTTAGGGGGTCTTCATGCAGGTCCCCACGTCTGTACCCTAAAGTTCAGAGTGGGGAGGGAACCCTGACAACACCCTAAGGAGAGATGTCCCAAATCACAAGTTTGACTGTAAGCTGTCCAAACAGCTACACTATGTAAGTAGGCAATCCTCTCTTATATGACCCGATGGGCCCTATCAGAAACACACAACCTCGTTGTCCTATCTTGCAGTTCTGTTCCCCCCCCCTTTTTTTTAAAGCAATAAGCGAGTTGATACTTCCACCAGTTTTCTAATTTTACAACTGTCCAAGAATTAGTCTTTCCGTATGTCCCCTTTGTCACACAGGGTTATTTCCTTCAACACGATTCTCTCAATCTAACCCCTTGTTTGGGTGGCTCAGTGTCATCAGCTTCCATATACACTGTAGGCCTCTGTTCTCACTACAGCCTTGTTAGTGGAAGCCAGCCGAAATCTTTGGACCCAGCTTTGGCTCCAGCTGGCAGGATCATTAGAAATTGTTCTAACACTTTAAAAGTCCACAGCTTACCCAATAAGCACTGGGCCTGGTATACTCTGTTAAAAATTTAAACTTTACCTAGCTTGCAAGTGTTTTGTAAGAAGCAGCGTCTTTTCATGGGGGAAGAGGGTGTACGGTACCTAGCTGTTCTATTTATATATTACATAGCTCATGCTGGTAGGATTTTATGCTGTAAAACCCATCTGAAATGCTATTAAGTATTTGAACTTCTCATTTTTACTGCTGTTAGTGAAGAACTACAGGAGTAACTCATTTCATACAGTACACAACTTTTAGATTGTAAACATAACTGCTACACAACAAATATTGCCTTTTCATAACCCATTGGGAATTACATTTAACTCTGCTATCGCAGTGGTGCAGCATTGTAATACTTCTAGAGACTTTTTAATATTAAGCTTTGCTTTGGCAAAGTTCCTCCACATTTGTAAACAAGCACCATTCTAAAACAAAAAGGATTAGCCAAAGACTTGTGAGGGAATGCTTCTATTGCTCTTCACTCTAAAACACTCTGTGGGAGTGCTGATGAATCCTCTCAGAACAATAGAAAGTAGGTCATCTAACAAGTCAAATTCCTGTGCACTCTAGTTTAGTCAGAGCTGTACATGAATGATCCTGGCACGTTTTAACTCAGTAATCTGAACAAATGATCGTGTTGCACTCTTGGATATTAATCACAAATCTTGTGATATTTGGGGTTGTTTTGTTACATAAGAAGATGAACTTTGTTACATAAGAATCTTAGCTTTAGTTTGAAAGAGAAGTTTGCAGTCTTCATGGTTGCAGAGAAAAACGTGGAAACCATGAACCTTTTTTCATGTATTGCTCACTAGATAACATAGGATTCGTATTCTGGGGGCTTGGTGAGTTGAGCGAGGCAACCCCCATTGGTCCAGTGTGGGTTGATATACCCCAACACTGTTGTTGGGATTCCCTGCTGAGTCAAATGATTGCGATTAGGAAACTCAGGACCCTGGACGAGGCTGAGCAACCAAGCAGTCTGTAGCCCCTGAGCTGGAGCAGAGAAAACTTTCAGGTCTATTGCTTCCCAAGCCTCCTGGCTAGGGCAAACAAAAGCGACTGAGGGCTCCGACCCTTTGGGCAGGGCACTCTATAGTCCCCGGGGTGGGGCAGAACAAATGCTTAGTCTATAGTGCACAGTGATTGGTCATCCCCTGTTGGCCCAGTACGGGGTCCGTCACAATTGCATATTTCTAAAACTAAAATGGCTCTTTAATAAGAGAACTATTTTACAGAGATGCTGCAGCTAAAAGCCCAGTTATGTGAACAGACCAAATTCCTGCTTGCTCCCTCCGGCAATCTGTGCTGCTTTCTTGAAGTTCCATGAAGGTGACTACAAACCTTAAAGGCTCAAAAACTGGAAGGCAAGTAAAAGGGACCCCCTAAAAATATTAAATTTGACTTTTAGGACAACCTCATGATTCTTTGGGGTCTACATTGGAATTGACAGTACTGTCAAGAGGAAAAGGATACTGCTCCCCATTCTACCCACTGCTTGTTTTGAATTTGTTCTTTGTTTTCTTCAACAATGCCATTTTAAATGTTTATGGTCTCCTTTTAAAAATGAAAATGGCCATCCTAAAACCCTTTTTTTTTTTTGGCTGAAAATAATGGTCTCTATTTTTAGATTTTGTTTCCTAACAATTCATATAAAAAGGCATAAAAAACAGGCACTACTTCATTAGTAATCTGCAATTGCAGAAGTAACTGACAGAGATCGGAATAAGATTTGTACACAAAGTCTTGAACTTTCCTAAACTCCCTTTGTGAATTTTAATGATTAATAAATTAACAATTCATAAGTGTCACCTGAACACTAAACTACCTTTAAAAATCAGGCCCTTAAGATGCAGATAGGTGCCTAATGGGATTTTTAAAAGGTGCCTATGTACTTTTGAAAACTCCACTAGGCACCTAACAATATTTGGTGGCTAAATAGCTTTAAAAATCTGGTCCTAGCACATTTAGCCTCATTACAGTAACTAGAACATGCTAGTCACTAGAGCACAGGGGTGTTGGAACTAGGGTTGGAACTAGCAGCACCCCCAGTCTTCAAGTGGTTTCTATTATATACAGGGTTTACAGTTTTGTTCAATGGCTTTCAGCACCTCTGCTATAAAAATTGTTCCAACGTCACTGCTAGAGTTGAATAAATAATTTGTACTTAAGAGGTGATCATGAGATGTACGGGGGGAAAGGGGCACATCTCACAGTTACACTGACACCAGCAGTCAGGATTGCTTGTGTACTGCTTGCAATTTTTAAGATACGATTTTTATCTCCAGCATTGGACTGAATATATAGGAGAAGCAGAGTTTTAATTCATTCTCCCCTTCCAAAGTCTACTTCCCTTAAAAAAAAAAAAAAAATGAAAGCAGCCACTATAATAGCTCTCACAGCCAAAGAAACAGGGAATGGTAGAATAGCTGCCAAGTTAACAACTGGGAGATTGAAAATGTTTTAAATCTCTCTTCCTGAGGGAGCATATTTGTACACAAGAGCAAAAGAGTCAATGTTCAAACACAAACTATTTTTGAAAAAGGCATTTTAAAATCACTCGAGTTTTAACCAACCTCCTTTGAAAGCTAAATCTGTCTTTAAATTATGTTCAATGCTGCAGCACAGATGTTTAGCAGTTAGCATCCTTTTTCCACAAATTAACTATCTTTCCATTATACTGAATTTTCTGTGACAGCCATTTAAGAACACAATGGGGACAGTAAAAAACTCGGTAAAATATGCATCTCCAAAATTATGAGACAAAGAAGAATATTGCCTCAAAATATTCATTCAGTAACAATCTGATACTCATGTTTTTAAAAGACAAAGACTTCAGTGAAACTTCAGGGTGTGAGTTTTCCAAAGTCACTTCAATTGCCTTTAATTTTAAGGGGACAGCTCTAAATCAGAGCAAAAGCGAATTGGGTACATCTTTAAAAGTCAGATTTTTGGTTTCCACCAGTTCTGCTTGACTGGAAAAATTCATCAATTTTCCTGTCCCTTAATCCCCCAGTATTTCACAATGCAGAAAGCTTGGCAATCAGAAATGGCTCTCCCACATTTGAATCACTAATTCTGTGGCACAAATGTTACTTGGAATCTGTTTGCATTTGTAGTAGCCCACTGAGGGTAAGAGCCTGTATAGCCTAGAGCACCTGATGGACTCTAATTGGAGTTTGTAATGCACAGAATATGCCAGCAGCCATCTTTTTAGTTGCTTGTAACTGTGGCAAACTTCAAATATTTGGTCTGTAATTTTCCATGCCAGGCATCTGCCTCAGGCTGCTTTTTTTTTATTTTAGCCAAAAAAGATTCAACTGTTTCAGAGATCAAAGCTAATGCAAATATGATAAAGGAACTCAATCCTATAAGGAGATGTATTATTTAGGGTGGATTCAGGGTGAATGCGCTGCCAGTGTTCTCTGGAGAAGAGAAAGCTCTTCCCTTCAGTGGGAGGGGAAGTGACCGTTGGGGGGAAAACAGAGGGTGGGGGGAGCTTGAAAGAGAGATGGAGAGAAACAGTCTGTGAGCAAACAGAGAAACAGGATTGGAGAGGAGGAGGCAGCCAGAGGGATGAAGGGAACCATGACAAAGAAATAGAGTAAGTGGAGAGGCTGAGGCAGAGCAGGACAGAGACAGGCAGGAGAAGGTCCCTTTAGTTTAAAGCTGGCTGGTCAGGTCAGTCCGTGCGCAATGGTATGTTCCTGAGCATCGGATTTGCTCGTCCCCCATCACTCAATCCATGTTATCCTGGATATCCAGAAGGGAGAACCAAGGGTCCTTCAGATCTCATGGATCTGGTCTGATATGCACCCCCCCACCCCAGCAAGCAGCACTGCAATCAAGTCTCTCTCTTCAGGAAGAGATGAGATGCTTGAGGCTCAAAGACTGACATGGGCGTTAAAAAGCACCTAGTAAGATATTTAGGGAAAGGGGAGCCTTAAACTAATAACCCATAATAGCCTGTACAAAGAGGTAGATATCAATTTTTTTTATCTAGAAGATTATATTTACTGTAGTATGCATAGTAGTAAGTTTAGTATGTGTGTATTCACTTTTATGTATATTCTTCGTATATTTAGCATTATTGTAGATATGTGGAATCCACTTCTGTTTGTTTTGGTTTAAATAAAATCCCTGTTTATGGAATACTGTGTGTGTATATATATATATATAAAAACACAACCATTGGTATTGATTTTTCTACCATTAAATAAGCTTTTAATCACAGTGTAACATCTGCCCAGCTCTCACTCTTGGTCAGTGGTTTTGGGAGGAGGTGACCCTGGGATTTATTTCAAATCATAAACACAATAACTCTACTCAGAGGTCAGTATACAGTAAGAGGAAAATATTAAGGCTGTCAAACAATAAAAAAATTGCAATTAATCATGAGATTAAAAATAGTCATGATTAATTGCCGTTTTAATCACACTACTAAACAATTAGAATACCAATTTAAATTTATTATAAATATTCTTTGATGTTTTTCTACATTTTCAAATATATCAATTTCAATTGCAACACAATAACAAAAGAGTACAGTGCTCATTTTATATTTGAGTACAAATATTTGCACTGTAAAAAAATAGTATTTCAATTAATCTCATTACAAGTACTGTAGTGCAATCTCTATGGTGAAAATGCAACTTACAAACGTAGATTTTTTTTTTAACATAACTGCATTCAAAAACAAAACAATGTAAAATTTTAAAACCTACAAATTGAAGCATGAAAGGACATATGACTGTTTAGCATATGCGGCACGTACATACCTTGCAATGCTGGCTACAACAGTGCCATGCGAATGCCTGTTCTCACTTTCAGGTAACATTGTAAATAAGAAGCGGGCAGCATTATCTCCCATAAATGTAAACAAACTTGTTTGGCTTAACAAGAGGTAGGACTCAGTGGACTCGCATGGCACACAGTAAAAGAATTAAAAACTGGCTAACTGATAGTAAATGGACAATGATCAGCAAAGGGTGTATTTCTAGTGGCATCCCACAGGGATTGGTTCTTGGCCTTATTCTATTTAACAGTTTTATCGGTAGGGTTGCCAAGTCTCCAGGATTCTCCTGGAGTCTCCAGGAATTATTAATCTTTAATTAAGGGTTATGTTATGTGATGAATCCTCCAGGAGTACTTCTAATTAAAATTGGCAACCCTATTGATCAGTGATCTGGAGGAAAACAAGAACACAAAATCAGGGGTAGGGAGGGTAGTAAATAATGAGAAGGATAGGTCAGTGATACAGAGCAATATAGATTGTTTGGTAAGCTAGGTGCCAGCAAGCAGAGAGAGAGAGAGAGAGTGTGTCTGTCTCTCTCTGAATGTAGGCCACACTTCCTGGGATAGAGTCCCCCATCCTGTAAGCAGAAACTATGAAAAACATTTGTGGGTGGAGCTAGACAATCAACTGAACATGAGCTTTCAGTGCAACACTATGGCCAATAGGATTAACTTCTCCCTCCAGAATGGACACCCCTCACACAGTTATAACAAGGAGGAGCTGATTGAGCTCACAGGCTCTCATTAACTCCTTCCAGGCCATGATAGGGTTTGTATACTCCAAAACAGTGTCATTATTATGCTTTATAATCAAATTTGTTCCCCCCCTCCAGTTTTTTTTAAAAGCAAAGAAAATACCACAGAGAACTAGTTTAGAAAATCATAATTAAGGTCACAAAGTGAAGCACTCAAAAGTTAGGAAATGCCAGAATTAATGTCTGTTCAACCTTAATTCAGCCCTTGTGTGTATGCATTATGATATTGTCTGTAATTGCATGATCACACTTTTTCCCCCACAGGACTGCTGCATCCTTCAGTGTACACATAACGAGCAGTTAATATTTTGTCTTCCTCCCATTTCTCAATGTGTGATCCTACACTTTATTTGCTGCACCCTTTTCAAACACGGTTTTAAATACAAATTTATCAATTTCCTCATGGGGTTTTCTCTAACCCAGTAGTAGACAACCAGCGGCCCGCGCCGCTTCCCGCAGCTCCCATTGGCTGGGAACGGCGAACCACAGCCACTGGGAGCTGCGAGCAGCTGTGCCTGCGGACGGTCAATGTAAAACTGTCTCATGGCATGCCAGCGGATTATCCTGACGGGCCATGTGTGACCCATGACTGCAGGTTGCCCACCACTGCTCTAACCTCTGCTGGATTCACAAACATCAATTTGTAGTCTAACAACATGCTTGTGAGGTGAGGAGATGGTATTATCCCCTTTTCACAGATAAGGAACTGAGGCTCAGAAAGATTAATGTCAAAGTATTCACCAATTTTGTATGCCCATACTGACACCTACTACCTGATTTTTCAGGATTTCTTTGCATTATATAGCACTTCCTACGTTCAAACCACATCACATCGACTTCAGTTGCAGATCTGAATGCTCAGCACTTCTGCAAACCAAACCTCAGTGTCTCAAATAGGGCACCCAGAAAATGAGCAACAATTAGAGACCATCAGGGCCGACCCTAGGGCAGTGTGGGGCCCGGAACACAGGCGCTGAGTTTCTAACCTGCCATGGGGTGCTCCCCCCAGGTCCGCCCAAGCCCTGACCCCACTCCACCATTTCCCCCAGGGTCTGACTCCTCCCCTGCATCTTCCCGCCCTTGCCCCAGCTCTTCCCTGCTCAGTTCCACCCCCTCCCTCCGAGCATGCTGCGCTCTCGCTCCTCTATCTTCCCCCCCAGCACCTCTTGACGCCATGAAACATTGGATCTGTGGTAGGCACTGAGAGGGAAGGGGAGGCGCTGATTGGTGGGGCCTGCTGGCAGGCAGGAGGTGCTGGGGGGAGGGGGGATCCTCCTTGCCCCACTGCCCGTATGCACTCGCCTCCCTGTTTGCCTCCTCACCTTGATCGCCCGCCTCATGATTTTATCAAGTGCCGGGCCTAGGGCGGTGGCCCCAATTTGCCCTATCCAAGGAATGGCTTTGGCGACCATCACTGAGAAGTTTGGTTTATGTGACTTGCCCAGCACCACAGAGGAACTCTGTGGCAGAGGCAGGATAGAATCTAATTCTCCAGGGCAACATTCTACTGCTTTAATGGCAAGATTGTCCTTCCACTTCCTTCAACCCGCTGCTTCATTCACTGCACGCTTTCCAACTTCTGTAACAAATGAGGCAACAGTCTACACATGCCTGATTCATCCCATCAGTCCTGTGCAGTGGGAGAGAGATCCCCCAGAAAAAAAAAGTGATCATGCAATTAAAGACTATCATAATGCATATGCACAAGGGGGCTGAATCAAGGTTGCACATTTCTTAGCCTTTGATGTTAATGTACTCATGTTGCCACTCACATGGATCATCTGCAGTGTTGGAACTTTTGGATGCACCACAGAGACCTTTGCCATGTGAGCTAGTAGAGTGACTGATAACAGTAGTATGTTGTCATCCATTATGTGCAGCAGTACTAGAAAGGCATGGGACACTTGGCCAGTGCCTTCCACAAATATTTGCTGACCGAAATGGTGAGAGACAGAAACTGTTAATTTCATTCTAGGCTCTGGAGAGGGCCATGCTCAAGTGGTTACAGATTCTTCTGCCCTGATTCCACCAATCTGTTCCAGTCCCAGACATCTTTCTCCACTCTTGGTTTCTCATCCAATCTCAGCATGCTGCCTCCACTAGCCAGTTCTGATCTTCACTTATCAGGAGTCTCATACTTGTTCCAGTTCTCCCCCTTCCTGACTCCTCATCCAAACAGTATTTCTCCATCCTTTGTCCTTCAGTTTCCCCCATCCCCACTGGCTTCCAGTCTCCTTCCTCAGGCTCTTTGTCCAATTCCAGTGTCTCCCCTCCCTTACCTTGTCTCTTGGTCTCAGGGCCTTTGCCCAGCCTGTTAATTTCTCCCTCCCACTCCTTATCTCAATCCACATCCGGCTCCACACACACACACTCCACCCTGATCCAGCTCTTGTCCCCTCTACATTTGAATCAGACAGCTTCCTCCTCTATGTTGCCTAGGCTCAAAAAACAATCAACCTATGAGTTATTCGGCATGGAAAATAAGCCCAAACAGTTTGTGTTTGGCAGTGTTATAAGCAACTGAAAACAGGATCTTGTAAAGGGAAGTGTTGGGACAACCTTAATTATAGGTGGCAATACCTGCCCTGCCTAGAATACACCCCATATAATTTCACACCCCTGCACTCCACTAAATCAAATAGTAAAAATCAATTTTTTTTTTGGCAGAGCCAAACTGAGAATTTAGGTAAGCAAATTAGGTACTGAGCAACTGCAACAGCCATTGACTTTAATGGGAGTCAAAAATACACAGCCCCTTTCATGAGGCATATGATATCTTGCAGGATTGGGATCAGTGTAAAAAACAAGATGAATTTTGCTAACAGGAAGATTAACATCCCTACTTAGAGGGTGATATTTCCAGTTTGATTCAGAAATGCCGATGTGGCATACTGCTTACTACTCATCTGAACAGAACTATGCCATTGTACATTTTGTGCCTTTCACTGTTTGATTTTTTAATGTAAATTAAGCAGGTTCCTCATCAAGACATGTCATCTGTTTCTTAGTTGAATTCCCAAAAGAGTTTAAATTAATAGGAACTATTCTTAGCTTAATGCTGATTTCTTATCGGAAATAAGTCATGACACCAGCTGCACTAAAATCAGTTTCTCTGATTAACCTTTTTTAGCAATTGTAATCTTTTGACTGCTTTGCTGAACTGCTTAGCAAAAAGGCAACGAAATTAGGCAGGAAAAAATTAGAAACTGTTAAAATGTCTATCAAAGATATTTATGTTTTGTTAAGTTTATAAGCAGGACTGACTTATCTCTGAACATACACCCTCCAATGCCCTTCACAGGTATTTCAATTACAGGTATTAAAGTGCAAAAACAGAGGTCCATGCCTTTCTCTGAATACAAGTACTTGGCACAACTAGATGAAATAACACTGGTTTCACTAGGGCTGAACTCTGATAGCCACCATATTTTATTCAAAACATTGTTTTTCCCCTTTCATCCTTTGCACAGCCCGGGGCTTGGATCACTAGCACCAACTGGCTACTTGGCCACTGCTGCTTTTATAGTCTTTAGTAGCAACACGTTATTGCGGGAAGTGTTTCCCCAACCATGTCAGACTCATCCCTCCCAGTTATCTGGACCAATATTCTTACTGTGCACTGCTTAGCTAGTCTATGAGCTGCCAGGACTTCATGCAGGCAAGGTCAGCCAGCTATAGTATTTCATACTTGCCACACAAGCCTAGTTATTTACTCCCTGGTGATCTGAGAAACACCTGTAGTAGAACCAGAAGAAGGGTTTCTTTCCAGGGATCAGCGCTGGGGCAGGGTACTAATGGCCAACAATGTTTTATTCCTTGAATACCAGAAGGCTAGTACAAATGCAGTGTTATGGTCTACCCTAAACATAAGTATGATCTGCCAATTCCTGTTGTCATATATTCACTTCACATGCTCCACTCCTACTTCCTAGAACACTACAGGTGAATTAGAGCACAACTTTTGGCAAGTGGTGTTGCACCTCTCCAGAGGAACAGGTATCTGTGAGACATACACTTGTCCACCAGGTACCCCAATTCCATAGTCAAGGGGGCAGCAGTGAGTGAAGCAGCAAGATGCTGGAGGGAGGTACACTCCCTGAGGTTTGGGAAATAAAAGGGAGTTCTGTGCCACTGCTTTTTTGCAGAGGGGGAAGTTGTCTTCAGGATCATTTAAATCAGTGAACGTAAGTGATAGAGCCCAACGTCTCTTAAAAAGGCAATAATTAACTGTATACTTTCTACTTTAACTAACTGAATTAGACAGATTTACAAGAATACTTTACAACAAAATAAAAGCCAGGACATACCCAACGATCTTGAAAAAGAAGAAAATCTCCTAATACTGTCTCGCAACCCCATCTCTACCATCTCTTCAGTCATGTCTTCTATAAATTAGGCTTGCCAGGAAATACCCAAGGAGAATAGGTGAGTTACCTTCTGGCCAACAATATGGGTTCTGAGAGATGAGGGAAGAAAGCCAGTTCCAAACCCTTGCTGAGAATGCCCTGCCACCAGCCCACCTCATTGTGCCAGGAAATGCTTTTAGCTTAAGTGCTTTACATGACCTCAAATGCCACAATCACTGCAGTGCCAGAGAAAGGTGGTCTCTGAAACAGCTGGGACCCACACCATTCAAAGATTACAGTCAAAAGCTTAAACTTCAACAGAAGGTTGATCGATTGCTTATCTGATCAGTGTTCTGAACAGACTGAGCTCGGCAAGAAACTCCACTTAATAAGCAGGACATCATATTCTACACTACCTCCAACTTCCAAATGGCTTGATGACAGCCTACTATAGAATACACTCTAGTAATCTAACCTCAAGTTCACAAAAGGCACAGATAATACGGTAAGGTCTGTCTCTGAAAGGAAAGGCAGCAACCTCCTTTCTGGATGCCTAAGAAAGATATCACTGAACCACCAGAAATCATGGGTAGGGCTTCGTGTTTGTCACAGAGGTCACGGATTCCATGACTTTCCGTGACTTCTTCAGTGGCCAATGTGGCTGACCCCAAGGCCAGGTGCTCAGGTATCCTTGGGGACAGCCACACCGGTTGCGGCTGGAGCGGCTCTGCAGCCAGATGCTCAGGCAGCCCGCACCCAGCCGCACCAGCCGCTGCTGGCCCCAGGGATCATCCAAGCAGTGGTGGCCAGTGCTGATGCCTCCCCTTCCCCACAGTAGCGGCTCCCTGCCCCAGCAGGCGCCCCAAGACAGGAACAGGTTATGGGGGCGTGAATTTTTATTTATTGCCCATGACCTGTCAATGACTTTTACTAAAAATACCCATGACTAAATAATAGCCTTAATCATGGGAAAAGAACACAGAAAAATGCTTTTTTTAAAATCATGAATATCCATACCTGGGAAGCAATATGGAAAAATAAACATTTCACATACAGTTTAAGCCATTTGATATTTGCTGCTACCTGTAAATCCAGAGCCAACTAGAGATCCAAGAATACCATACGGTAAACCACCTTCGCTTCTGTTTATATTTATAGGTCATGTGCCAGATGGAAATTTCAGTCACTATGTTGAGAATGGTGAACCATACACCATATTGTTTCAGAATTATACTTTTCCTGTCTGATTTAAATAGGATACTTATGTGGACTAACTCTCCAAGTGCACTTGGTTAACCAACAGCTATCAGCACAACCAGGCATCAGAAGTTATTATTCAGCTATTCTGGCATTGTCAAAACTCTGGCAGCTGATGAAAACACATTTAATTAGGACCAAGGTGGCCGAGACATTTGCTTATTCAGGGCATCATAGCCCAAGCCTTGGCTGTGTTGAACTCTGCTTTGTTGCCCTGATTGAAATAAGTTAAACCTACAACTGGTCTAGCCCCAGAGGAAAAGTAGCTCTGAAAAACCACACAAAATACAGCACTAAATGAACAACGTACGACTCAAAGGAAAAGCCTGCTCAATGTCACGGCTGGCCTGATATTTCTCAACACCAATCCCCGTACTTCCAGGACAGGACTTTCTCCAATTACATTGATACTCAACTCAAATACATGTAGTCACCTGAAACAAAGAACTAGATTCCTTGTTCTCCCAAAAGGGCCACATTCTGCTACGTCCTCAGAATCTGACTCTAGGACCTTTGAAAAGCAGCAGTTCTATTTAATATTTTATTTAATGTTGGTGCTGTAGATAAATTTTAGCAGAAAGAAGATCAAAAAGTGTTGTGAATCAACTTCTACGTTGATCACAGATGGAGAACTGTAGGCAGAAAAAGATGTAGTTCAGGGGTCAGCAACCTTTCAGAAGTGGTGTGCCGAGTCTTCATTTAGTCACTCTAATTTAAGGTTTTGCGTGCCAGTAATACATTTAACTTTTTTAGAAGGTCTCTTTCTATAAGTGTATAATATATAACTAAACTATTGTTGTATGTAAAGTAAATAAGGTTTTTAAAATGTTTAAGTAGCGTCATTTAAAATTAAATTAAAATGCAGAACCCCCCGGACCGGTGGCCAGGACCTGGGCAGTGTGAATGCCACTGAAAAATCAGCTCGTGTGGCCGCCTTTGGTGTAGTTTCTTTAAAAAAAAACACTATACATTTCTTAAGGTACAGTACAGGAGGAAGTTTTGGGTCAAGAACAGCATTATTCTGGTTGGAACGGAACTGTCCACTGGCAAGATCAATGGGACATTTTGCTGTTTCACAGAAGTGCGTTTGTCTTAAAGTTTTTAAATGACCATGTTGAATATAAGTGTAAATAGTGATGTGGGTTAATTATTGTTTACATAATATCTTTCATCCCAAAGATTCTCAAAGCATTTGTACAAACTATAGCCTTGATCCTGCAAGGAAAACCACTTAGGTGGATCCTAAACCCTAAGCTGAGCCTTCACTGGGGCTTTTATGACCCTTGGATGAATGAGCCTGAGACAAATCAACTCTGACGACCCTTCTGCCTCTGCCAGGTACAAGGGATGGTGTCATGCACCTGGGCTCATCCTTGAGGTGGTGCTTCTTTCTGTTGATATAACATAGTGGAGAACGAATGGGGCCTTTGAGTGGATGTCTCCCTGGAGCTGAGGATGGAACAACAGCTCACTGATGCACCAAGAGAAACTAATCCAATGGCTGAGGCCTTTCGTAGCCTTCCTCTTCACAGTGAGTATTCTAGAAAAGAACAACAGACTGAACACTACTCTGGGACATGTCCTTCAAGAGAAAGCAGACACTGGAAATGCAGTCATGAATAGATGTTGATATGTTTCATGAAGGACAGGTCTTAAATCTTGGTGTCTTGGCTTCTGTTATAGTGCCAATACCTTGTATGTGGGGGTGGGTTCTAGACTAACAGACTTATCTTATTATATATATATATATATATTTATTTTCTGGCTGGTATAAAATAAAAGAAAAACTACAGATTTTATACAAGGCTAAGGAAAAATAAACTGCACCATGGGAAGAGCAAGCCAACACTGTAGGGGATTCAGGTTTGCTGCCATAAGTAATAAGGAGGAGTGGAGGCATCGTTGGGCCTGCTTTGCCCTTTATGTTTTCAGGTGAGTGGATACAAGGGGACCTAGAATGCAGGCACACCCCCAATAGACACTGCTGGCCAAAAGAATCCAATCTTGTGCTGCATATGGGTCACGTGTGCAAAGAGTGGAATCTGTGTGGATAATCACTTAAAGAAGAAAGGTTAGTTTCTGAGGGGCTCAATCTCTGCAGGAGCCCTCAACTAACGGTATGTCTACACTGAATTTTAAAACCCGTGGCAGCGAGTCTCAGATCCCAAGTCTACAGACTTGGGTTCGCGCTGTTGCTAAAAGCAGCAGTGTAAACATTGCAGCCTGCACTGCAGGTCAGGCTCTGAAACCCATCCCTCTCCATAGGCCCCACCTCCAGCTCAGGCTGCAATGTTTACACTGGTGATTTTAGCACTGTAGTGCAAGCCCAAGTCTGTAGATCTGGGCTTAGACCGGGTAGATATACCCCAGTTCTCACCATAGTCCTCTGCTCATCAAGACCTCATCACATCAGAGCCTGTCTTTTTTTCCTCCAGCTCAGAGCCATCCCACACCGGCACCCTTCTTGGATATTATCCCTGCTCACAGATGTGACCTTGGAATATGGTTATGAGACCTTGAGACTGTGAGCATACCACAAAATGGACCCCAGCAGCTCACAGATGCCCCACTGATTTTAAAGGGGCAGTCCTGTTGAGGAAACGAACCAAATTCAGAATTTATAGGCCAAGGCATTTAAAAGATAGGACACCAAAAAGATGGGCTAGAATATTGTATATCAATTGATATACATCTGTCATGTCTTGCAAATGTCTTGTCTATTTAACCCCAAATTATCCCAGTTTTCCTCCTGGATAGAGAGCCACAAGTGCATAATTACAGGCACATTGGTTTTGTTTCAGTGAAACTAGAAGAGAGTCAAAATTTGGCTTTAGAACAAAACTTGTAACAATAACCTTAATCACAGCTAGACTAGCATCTCTCCATAATTAGATTTATTAAATTAACATCCCCCGTACCTTGGAAACTGTGAGCTTTAGAGATAAACAGTGAAGCTGAATTTTAAAAAGACTTCATTTATATTTTTCAATGTAGTGAGCTGTGACTGACATTTCTGAAATCTCAGGAGAAGTCTTTTCATTGCTGCTATTTTCATGTCTTCAGATTGAGAGGATTATTCCCTAGATAATTTTAACCAGAAGTAGATTTCAGATAAATTTTGTTCTGGTAGTAAGAAGAAAAATAATATAGTATGTCCCAAAAGAGTACATTCAGAGTCTCTTGCACTCCAACTTTTCACCTGCTTTATTATATTGTGACTGTCAAAGGAAAGATTTCATTAAAAGTTAATTTTAATCTAATGAATAATAATGAACTCTGTTTAGACAGTGCCTGCCAAAGATGACTGTCTAAGAAATCTTGCAGTGATTGCTACAGCAAGGAAGCTAAAGCCATAAACACATCAATATATTTTAATTAATTATTATTGACAATAAGAAAAGATATTAGAATTTTATTTAACTGCTACTGACATTCTCCTAGAGTTAAGCATGAAGATTAGGATGATGACTCTTGGATGGTACAATTACATTACAGTCTCTCCTAATTTCTCAGTTGACATTATACTACAGACTATTATGATTATTAGTATTCATGCGATGCCACAGTTGTGCATGGCTCTTTACAGACAGTTTAGTACTCCAGTTCCTTGGATAGGAATTGGTAATATTCTAATTAGTCATATTACACCAACGGATCAGTGACATGCTGCCAAAATATCAAGTCGGTTGTTAAAAAAATTTCCACCTCAGTTAGCAAACATATGACATTCCTCAGCAAGATACAGCACCACCAACAAAAAACCCACAAAAATAAAAATACTTTTAATTCCATTGATTTTTTTGCACTTTTCTTTGAAAAGTGGTACTCTGTCACTATCAGAGATTGAATACTGGATGAGAATGAACACTTGTCCAACCTGGTATGTCAATTGCGTATTTTCCTGTAACAACTTTACATGCTCCACTCCTATTCACTTAAGACATACATGGGGAGATTAGAGGATACATTTTTTTAGAAGCAGTGTTGCATTTGATAAAAAAAAAGTCAGTGGGATTATAAAATTAAGCATGTTTAAATGCTTTACTGGATTGCAGTGAGAGTGCTCAGATCCTTGCAAGACCAGTTACTGAGCCTAACAACACTGTCAACTAGAGTAAGCTGTAACGGTACTTTCTGGGACATGGACACTGAACACTAGCAACTTGATTCAGACAACAAAATTAATTTCACAGAAGTCAAACTGCCACAGCATACCAACTTTCAATCACTGTTCTGATAAGTGCAGGATTTGACTATTGCTCCTCACCTTTTGATAGGGTTACTGACCTAGTAGATATAGGGGAAGCAGTGGAAGAGATCTCGATTTTAATAAGGTTTTTGTCACAGTCCCACATGACACTCTTATAAGCCAACTAGAGAAATGATGCCTAGATGAAATTACTATAAGGTGGGTGCACAATTGGTTGACAGACCATACTCAGAGTAGTTAATTATCAATGGTTCACTTTCAAACTGGGATGGTGTATCTAATAGGGATTCACAGGTGTCAATCCTGGGTCTGGAACTATTACATATTTTCATTGATGAGTTGGATAAAATGCTTATCAAATTTCAAAATTTGCAGAGGACACCAAACTGGGAAGAATTGCAAGCACTTTGGAGGACAGGATTAGAATTCAAAACCTTGACGAAATTGGAGAATTGATCTAAAATCAACAAGATGAAATGCAATAAAGACAAGTACAAAGTAACATACTTAGGAAGGAAAAAACAAATGCACAACTACAAGATGGGGAATAACTGGCTAGGTGGTACTACTGCTGAAAAGTATCTTGGGGTTAGAGAGGATCACAAATTGCATGAATCAAAAACAACATGATGTACTTCCAAAATAAATAAATAAATAAATAAATAAATAAATAAATAAATAAATGTCTAATATTCTGGGCTGTATTAACAAGAATGTTGTAAATAAGACATGGGATGGAATTATTCCATTCCACTTGGCACTGGCGAGGCCTCAGCTGGAATATTGTGTCCAATCCTGTATACAAGACTTTAGGAAAGATGTGAACAAATTGGAGATTGTCCAGAGGAGAGCAACAAAAATGTTTTAAAAACCTGACCTATGAGGAAAGGTTAAAAAACTGGGCATATTTAGTCTTGAGAAAAGCGGTGAGACTTGATAGCCTTCAAAATATGTTAAGGGCTCTTATAAAGAGAATGGTGATCAACCATACTCCATGTCCACTGAAAGTAGGGCAAGTAGTAATGGCTTAATCTGCAACAAGGGAGATTTAGGTAAGCTATTAGGACAAAACTTTCTAACACTAAAAGCAGTTAAGCTTTGGAATAGACCTCCAAAGAGAGGCTGTGCAATCCCTGTCTTTGGAGGTTTTTAAGAACAGGTTGGACAAAACACCTGGAGATGGACTAGATTTACTTGGTCTTGCCTTATCACAGGGAGCTGGACATGACTTCGAGGACCTGTCCAGTCCTAAATTTCTGTGATTCTAGTACTCCTTTTAATGTAATCCCTTTCATATAGGGTAGTTATAACTTACATTAAGCAACAAAAAAGTGGTAAATTGAAGCATATTCCTGTGTTTATGAGTGGGAGGAGCACTTCAAGGAATAACACTGATATTTTTCCTCCATTTGTGGCATATAGCCATATGAAGAGGGTTATCATACTATTAGATCTCTTTGTGACCTGAAGGCTAGAGTAAATGAGACAGACCAACATATTAGTAGGCTTAGAACTTATTTGGATTCATTTGTGCCCAATATAACCTTGAGGTTCTTGATACTGGGTGAGAACTGACCTTCCAACAGCAATGATTTTGGAACAGTCTAAGTAAAGCATCTTCTTCTTTTTGGGGGAAACCATAGCTTCTAGACTATTTAGTTATGATATCAAGACTGGTTTCAAAAAAGAACAGAATAAATTATTTTCACTTATAGCTAGCATGATAAAGACGCAACTACTATATAAGGGCTAGTAAAACTTGCTTTTCTTTTCACCTACCTATTCTGCCAATCAAGGTTTTATTTCTACTTGGTCGATCATCTCAACTTGAAATCTCATGTCCTGATGAGATATTGCAGTTAGATCTGAGCAAACCTCAGAAAGCTAGCATCAGCAAATGGAAAAATGCCTCATTGGAAAAACAAGTGAGAGATTTACATTTACTTTGAGCACCATACCTGTACGCATAGCATCTTTCTGAATACTTTCATAGTTATGCCAGTCCTTTCTTTTCAAGCCATCCGTCCAGGCATAGAGCTGTCCATCTCCCAGGCCCAGTGGAAATGTCTGTAGAAAAGGAGGAGGATGATTTTTATTATTAAAGCATAGAGGCATTTATGATCTAATACAGGAATTGTGGCATCCTTTCAACTGAAAGTTAATATAAAATTGGTTTCTAACAAGTTTAATTCTGTACCAGGTATTGTACAACAATGCAACTGTAAAGAGGATTAAATATTTTGTAGCGCTGATTTTTGAGTCTGCCATTCTTGTCTGCAAGGTATTTGGCTAATACAAGGCACATATTGAACCCCACATGCAGTAAATCAAGTCTAGCTGGACCTAAAAATTCAGCAAGAAAGCGACATAATTTCTTTCTTGACTAAATGACTAATAGCCACAGAAGAACAGTAAAACTGTACCACTGCTTCAACCTTGTATTTCTCACTCCCATGGATTTTTCATAGCAAGAGGGTATTGTAAAGGGAAGGAGGATGATTCACTGAAAGCGAGCAGTTTACAAAACACCCAGGACACACACAACTCCTCCCAACCCCGTAAAGTCAAGAGCTGTCCAGCAATTTAATCATTGCTCACAACGGGAGATGTAAGTGCTCAGCACACCTCAATGGGGCTCTTAAACGCAAACTATTGGTACACAAAAAAGGATCACATTCTTGGGTCTATTCCAGCCCCTTTGCTTTGCTCCACTAATGCAAAAGGCAGGTAAAGCCAGTAGATCTGGCCCTGGTATAGTGGGAACCAGAGCCGGGGCAAGAGGTATTGCTGGCATATTGGCCTTACATAGTCCAGTCCCCAGTTTGTTGGGAGAGGATATTTCTATGCTATGGCTATTCTCAGCTGTCAGGCCAGTGCCTTGGGACCATAGGAAGCTAGGTGTATTTTAAATTAGAACAATTTAGGGCTCCTTTAATTTATGCTGGAGGTCAGTTGGCCAGCCTCAGAATTGTGAAGCTTCAAAAAGGTGGCATAAAGTCTCCTTTTCACTGCCTCAGGACCCTGCCCAAGCACAGTTAATCGGCCCCACTTTCAGGGCCAATACATTTAACAGTAGCAAATGCTATAACCTTTCAAGTTATAGTCATTAGAAATAGTTATGAGTTAAGTCATCACCACAGGACACAATTGTGCCATTGGTTACAAACATGCTATTCCTATTGATTGCAGAGAGTCACATAGCTAAAGGGCAGAATTTGTCTCAGAATGTACACTGGTTAGCAGCACATTTCCACTGCGTTTAATCACATGCACACCAAACCTTGATCCTTTTTTCAGTTTTGAATATTATTTCACCCACATAGTAAAACATTTTTTTTTTTTTTTTTTCTTTAAAGGATCAAATGGTAAACTGACAGGAAATGCTTCCAAAATCTTCAGAAAAAGATTTGAGTACCCCCACTAGGCCTGACTTGTAACTGACACACCCAGGGCAGGTCTACACTATGGGGCTAAATCGACTTAAGTTACACAAGTCCAGCTATGTGAATAATGTAGCTGGAGTAGGCGTACTTTAGGTCGACTTATTGCAGTGTCTACAACGTGCTGGGTTTATGGGAGAAACTCTCCTATCAGCTTCACCGGAATGAGCAGCAAAAGGTGAGTATCAGGGTCGATGGGAGAGCGATTGGTGGTTGATTTAGCGGGTCTTCACTAGACCCACTAAAAATCGACCCCCAGTGGATCAATCGCTGTGCATCGATACCTCAGTAAGTGGAGACAAGCCCCCAGAGACAGATCTCATCTGGAATAGGTAGATCGCACATGACAATTTCCACAAGGACTATATAAAATCTAGTCATAAGATTACCGTCCTGCATCTTAACCCCTGGACCATACTGCCTTGTCCACTATGCGGTCTCCTACCCATTGAACCATAACATACTCCCCCATCCTCTCTTCCTTGGATAACAGAGCTGGAATTTCTATATAGCCCCTTCTCCCTCCCGTTATAAGACCAGTTTTCCCCCTACCCCCCCCCCCCCCCCCGCCCTCAGATTACTGAGGTCCTTAGGCTCAGCCATACCCCTCTGCCTGAGGGAACAGAATGGTTAACAGTTTTCATGCTCTCTGCCTAAATACAGTCAGAGAGGATAGAACACCAGTCAGCACACAACAATGTGGAAACTAGCCCGAGCAATGTTCCCTGCCACTTTGTCAAGGTTCTCTTGCAGGTAATAAGTGTGGAAGCGGTACAGATAAATGGTGCCAACATGCACGAGCCAGTTTTGAGCCCTGCTTCCACAATATATTTCACCTGCCTCCAACAGTAAAATATTTTTTTGTCTATGACTCTCTTTTTGGAAAAGGCTCTTAAAAATGAAATGATAAAGTATCATTAAATAAAAGTAGTAGACCGTAAATAAAATCCAAATCTGACAGACTGTATGGCACTGAAAAGGTAATTTCAAATACTACTTTGTTATTTTTTCCAAACCCTTAATATAAGAAAACTTGCTCAGAAATTATGTAGACATGGAAATGCAAGCAAGGTGGAATATTATACGTGTTTACTGCTATCTACCGGATATGAAAACTGCCATTTAAATTGAATGTAAAAAGTGGGTCTGTTCTGTTAATTGCAGCTTCAAGCCAAAAAGTTATGCAAAATGGAAAGCATATTCATATTTATGCACCTTACAAATGTTTTCAAGCGTGCAGCAATGGAAACAAAGATCTGCTTGAAAGGCAACCCTAGGGAAGCAACATTTGATCAGCATTCCACTGAACAACACTGCAACCATTCCAAAATCTTATATTGCACTAAAAATGGTTATTAATCTCATCTGTTTAAAGTATATGAACTGAATGAACACAGGACTCAGTCCTCTTCCATTAATGATTAGACACTTAGTGTTACTGGCAGCGCAAACATGGGTGATACTCAATGGTTTTGCAGTACAAAACTAAAGCAAATCCAGATTATTACATGTAACAGGGGGGTGGAAGGAAAAAAAGTAGGACAGCTGCATGCATTAGCTCAGTGATGTTTGATTGTTTTGTTTTTGTGTCAGAAATGTGCATAAACATTTTGGCAATCAGATTTAGATCTGTCAGTCATGCTTATTTGATTTTCCTTGATTGTTTGAAATACTGTATTTTCTGATGACAGGAAACTAATACTCAAATTCATAGACTATCAAGTATCTCTAAATACTGCAGTAGTTTCAACTGTCCCAAGAGTACCTATTAATAGACTGAAAACTGAGTCGAGGAGGGAAAGGAAAATCTCTGCCACAGAAGGAATTCACTACTTTATCCACATTTCTATCATGATGATTTTAAATTCTAATATGACCTAATATAGGTCACTGCTTAATTCTTACAGTAGGGGCAAGTAACTTACAAACCTATAACTGGAAATGCAATCCAGTCTGTATTACTGAGGTCAGAAAAGCAATCATTCCATTATCTTTAATAAAAAAATGTATATTCTTAGAAACTACAGAGCTAGAGGTAGCGTTTAAACTATTTTTAGCAAAAACAAAACCCAAGGTGTTTATTTAGAATCCATACCTTCCACATATCTGTTCTCTACTCTTAAGGAGAATTGTGAAATTCATTGCAGACCTCCCTTTTATAGAAACCATTTGCTCCTTCACATAAAATTCGCATTGCAACTGATTTTTGATGAATGCCAAGAGTAATTTGATGGAGAGGAGGTTTGCTTACTTTAGTATTTTCACCAAAATAATAGATTCTAGTGTTCTGGTAAGAGACAGTTTCTACTTGTTAACATAATACAGAGAAAATTGGTTAACAACTGAAAAAAATACTGAACAAAATTATTGCTTGATAAACTGTCACTTCTGTAAGTGAAAATGTTCCTACTCGAGTACTGAACTCACTGATATGCATTCTAATAATTGCACGTGACTGATTCAGTTTACAGTCCATGAGTGTTGAACTAAGAATTTAAAAGTTCATTTTCAAAAGAACATGGTGTCCATACTGGATATTACTAGGGTTACCATATTTCAGCACGGAAAAAAGAGGACGGGAGGAGCCCCGCCCCCGTTCTGCCCTAGCCCCACCCCCGTCCTGCCCTAGCCCCGCCCCTTCCACTCCCCGCCCCCCTCAGAACCCCAACCCTCCCCCTGCTCCTTGTTCCCTGACTTCCCCCTCCTGGGACCCCTGCCTCTAACTGCCCCCCAGGACTCCACCCCCTACCTAAGCCTCCCTGCTCCTTGTTCCCTGATTGCCCCCTCCTGAGACCCTCCCCCCATCCTAATTTGCCCCCTAGGACCCTACCCCCTACCTGTCCCCTGACTGCCCCAACCCTTATCCACACCCCCACTCCCAGACAGACCCCCGGGACTCCCACGCCCCATCCAACCACTCCCCACCCCCTGACAGCCCCCCCCCAGAACTCCCGACCCATCTAAACCCCTCTGCTCCCTGTCCCCTGACTGCTCCGATCCCTCTCCCCACCCCTGCCCCCTGACAGCCCCCCC
>NW_020664417.1:35054554-35265322 GCF_002925995.2 Terrapene triunguis | reverse complement strand
CCCCCCCCCGAACGCCCGACCCCTCCCCCGTCTCTTGACTGCTCCCTCCAGAACCTCCCTGCCCCTTCTCTGACTCCCTGGCCTCCTTACTCTGCCGCTCAGACCAGCGTGCCGGAGAGAAGGAGCAGGGGGAGGAGCTCCAGACTGCCGGTGCAAACGGCCGGCTGGTGATCTGCAAATGCAGGGAGGGAGCGATCTCTGCTCCAGGGGGAAGGAGGGGCTGTCTCTGGCTGTCGGAGCCCGGGGGGAAGTCCAGACATTTAGAAATTCCCCCCGGACGCTATTTTTAGCTCTAAAATCCGGATATGTCCGGGGGAATCCGGACGAATGGTAACCCTAATATTACCCTGACAAAATTAAGTACAACTCTGCTCTCTGTGATCATACCTTCCTGCGAAACCCTACACCTGGGGTCATTCTCGCTCATTAAATAAAATTTAAATAATATCACACCACATTGAGAGCATTTAGTGTCGCAGCCTACAGCTAACTTGCATTTAGACATACTCTTGTTAATTATTTGTATTTACTTTACTTGATAGCATTTACAATTCTAATGTACTATGGATCTTTCTTGTAACCGCAACATAATTTTAGTAAATGTATTTATTAAACTAATTTAGGAAAAAGGGTAAATATAAATCCAAATACAATGCAACAAACAAGCTGGAGCCCCAGCTCATTAATCCAATGCATGAGTAAATATAGTAGTTTTCTATATCCATCAGAAGTCCTGTTCTGGATTTTTGATAGGCCTAGGTGACCCTTCAAAAATAGCTAACAGGAAAGGAAAACAAAACAAACAAAACCTCAATATATTCACACACATATACATACATACATACATACATACATACACACACACACACACACAGAGTTGATGCTGTCAAAAGAATAATTGGAATCTGTGTGTACACCTCCCTTATATCAAGTTAAATACAGTTAAGGGGGGGGGGATTTTTTTGAGGCTGTGTCTTACATGCCTTCATTCATTCTAGATGAGAATTAAATACAGTGATCTTGCAAGCCATTTCCTAACAGTTCCATTCAGACAGCATAATTTCTCTAACGAAACCTGTTAGGGGACTTAACATGAGAAGCAGTTAGGGGATTAGATTCAATGAATTGTACGTGTACACCCTCTCCCCCCCCCCCCACACACACACACCCCGCAGTGTTTTGTTTATGAACATGAAGCAGGGGTTTTGCAATTTTGTACTATTTCAGAGCCAAATTCTGTGGAAAAGGAGTGAAGGAATTTTGCAATAGGGCAGAGTCTATGGCTGTGAAAACCTGAGTTGAAGGACTGTAGACATCTCCAAGATTTCCCTTGTCAACAGCTAAAGAAAGCCTTTTCTTTTGTTGTTTCTATACTGCTTAACAAGTTTTTAAAACCATTTGAAAAAAACTGTTTCCTGGACTTGGCTTCTTTTATTTTTATTTTTAAAAGATGCCAGTTACGCACAAATTAATGGAATACGATTTTAAGACTGATGAAAACTGACTTTTAACCTCATGTCCAGGAAAAATTCTAAGAGGTCACTATTGCTCCAACAGCTCTTTAATGACTTTAAACAAAAATCAAAAATTTTATCCTACAAAAAACAAACATGGACAATTTGCTAAGGTTCATGTGACAGATATAGTAGTTTCCTGAAATATTCTTGGAAAATCTTAATGAATTAAGTTGAAGTATCCTTGAAATCCATTGTATTAAATGCAAAGGTTATTATTATGGGTCCGGATGATCAAAGAACTGTATTGAAGAATGTGGCGACGAGAAGAGTCTTTTAGGACAATACATGTGAACTATTTCCTGGGCAATATTTAGGGAGAGCTGAATACAAATTCTCCATTCCCAGTTATGTAAAAACCTAGCCTTTGGAAGGTACACCCTGAAGAGAGGGCCTTTGTCTGGTGCTCAGATGTTGCATGAGGCCAAGATCAAAGGCACAAGCTGTATAAATGACAAACTGCACTATTCATGGTTGTTCCGGTTCTGAGCAAAGGCTTTTATGAACTTGTAACCACAGAAAAACCCATGATGGGATTTGAAATGACAAACTGCACTATTCATGGTTGTTCTGGTTCTGAGCGAAGGCTTTTATGAACTTGTAACCACAGAAAAACCCATGATGGGATTTGAAAGACTGTCTCCCACAGGAATCCCTGTTGGAGTTTGCCAGGGTGTGGGGGGAAGAGTGTGATCTCTGATAAGTTTATTAGCATGTGTGTAGATTCTTTTATTGTTTTTAATACGTTTTCTCTTTAATGCTTTCACCATAAGAATAAACATGCTTTTTAGAAAGAGCTGTGTGGTAACTTGTAACTGCTAGCAATTACAGATGTTCATAGTGTTCAAAGAGAAAGCAAAGCACAGACACTGGCCTATTTAGGCAGGCTGGGTCAAGAGTGAAAGAGACACAGGTCTCCTCCCAAGAATGGTGAGGGCTGAGGAATTGGGAGCTTCAAGTGGGTACTCTCAAGGGATCACAGAACAGGTGCACTTGCTCTGAATTGTGATATGAGTACAAACATGTAGGGACAAAATCAGAAAGGCTAAGGCACAAAATGGCTTACACCTAGCAAGGGACATATAAAGGCAGTAAGAAGAGGTTCTATAAACAGGAGCAGGAGAAAGACAAAGGAAAGTGTAGATCCTCTACTTAGTGGGGAAGGAGAGCTAACAGAGGACATCAAGGATGCTGAGGTGTTTAATGCTGATTTTGCTTCTGTTATCACTAAAAAGGTAAATTGTCAACAGACGCAACACAGTAAATATTAACAAGAGGGAAGAAACATGAGCCAACATAGGGAAGTTAAAGAATATTTAGCTATGCTGGATGTATTCAAGCAGACAGAGCCTGATGAAATTCACCCTAAGGCAGGGGTGGCCAACGTGTGCCTGAGAAGGAGCCAGAATTTGCCAATGTACATTGCCAAAGAGCCACAGTATTATGTCAGCAGCCCCCCCAACCCCATCAGCTCCCCCACTCTGCCTGCCAGCTGCCCCACTGATCAGCTCCTCCCCTCCATCCCTGTGCCTCAAGCAGCAGGCTCTGGGGGGGCAAAGAGAAGAGTGAGGGCACGGCAGGCTCGGGGAAAGGGGTGGGAAGGGACAGGGCCTGGGGGGAAGTGGGGGCAGGGCCTGTGGCAGAGGCAGGGGTTGAACAGTGAGCATTGGAAAGTTAGCGCCTATAGCTCCAGCCCTGGAGTTGGTGCTTATGCAAGGAGCCGCATATTAAACTTCTGAAGAGCTGCATGTGGCTCCAGAGCCACAGGTTGGCCACCCCTGCCCTAAGGTAAAGAACTAGCTGAAGCAATCTTGGAACTGTAAATTATATTTGAGAATTCATGAAGGAGAAGAGGTCCAGGGAGACTGGAGAAGGGAAAACATAGTACCTATATCTAAAAAAAGGGAAATGAAGAGGATCCAGGGGATTATAGACCAGTCAGTCCAACTTCAATACCTAGAAAGACACTGGAACAAATCCTTAAGCAATCGATTTGTAAGAATCTAGAGGATAATCATGTAATAAACAGCAGCCAACATGGATTTGTCAAGAACAAGTCACACCAAGCCAACCTAATTTCCTTTTTTTAACAAGGTTACTGGCTTGATGGTTAGATGGGACACAGTATATGTGATATCATGATTTTAGTAAGGCTTTTGACACAATCCCACATGGCATTCTTAAACAAATTAGTGAAACGTGTTCTAGATGAAGTTACAAGGAAGGTGCACAACTGGTTGAAAGACTATACTCAGAGTATTTATCAGTGGCTCACTGTCAAACTGGGAGCGGGTAGTTAGTGGAGTCCGATGGGGGTCAGTCCTAGGTCTGGTATGAGTCAATATTTTAACTAATGACTTGGATAAGGAGGCAGAGAATATGCTTATAACATTTTCCCGACGACAGCAAGCTGGGAGGAGTCACAAGTACTTCGAAGGACAGGATTAGAATTCAAAACTACTGTCAAACTGGGAAATTTCTCTGAAATCAACAAGATGAAATTCAAAAAAGTCAAGTGCAAAGCAATTTACTTAGGAAGGAAAAAAAAAATCAAACGCACAACTACAAAATGAGGAATAACTGGCAGGGTGGTAGTACTACTGAAGAGTATCTGGGGCTTATAGTGGATCACAGTGTGATGCAGTTGCTAAAAGTCTAATATTCTAGGGTGTATTAATAGGAGGGTTGTAAGTAAGACACAGGAATTAAGTATCCCACTTTATCCAGTGCTGTTGAGGCCTCAGCTGGAGTACTGTGTCCAATTCTGGGCTCCCTACTTTAGGAAAGAAGTAAACAACCTGGAGAGAGTCCAGAAGGGAACAAAAATGATAAAAGGTTTGGGGGGGGGGAGAAGAATAAATAAATAAATAAATCAGACTTTCCCCACAGTTCTACTGAAGATCTTCTCATCTAATCATTTAACTATTCATGATCGCTTAACATGAGCCAGGATTTAGTAGATCCCATGTAACAACATTGCAGCATAAGGGGTGTTCCTCAGCCTGCAAACAGAACCTCCAGTTAAGAGTTGGGATCTGATTTTCTGCTCCATCTGTAGTTCGGCATGAAGTTCTCCCACATGGCAGAGAGCTAGCAGAATGGATCCTCACACCCCTCCCTTCACACACTTACACTTGTGGCCCCTAGTGTGTGTGTGGGGGGGAAATGGCCAAATGCTGGGAAGAGGGTCTAGGCTATGGCTATTCTCAGCTGCCCACAGTTCCTAGGAGACCAGGGGCAGTCCATGTAAGGGTACTCTACCTCATTCTGAGGACTAGGTAGACCCCAAAGTGGCTTGAAATCATTTGCCCTTCCCCATTCCCTAGGGAAGATATTCATAGATTTTAAGAGACTTATGAAAATATATACACACCAATGAAGGAAAGAATTGCCCACCACTAATGTGATACTATAAGCAGTTCTAAAGAAGGATCAGTGAGATTTCAAAAGTTAATGCTATATGCCTTGCCAGTCTCCGTTTTCACTCTGAACTTTTCAACTAGGCCTTTTCAGATGCCAAACAAATAAATAAGTAACATCACCAGTTTCTGTAACACCTTCTTTTAAACGCTGTAGGGCAAGACACCTGCCCAGAAGTAGCACAGGGATTTCTGTGTACTGGTTCCTACTACGGAACTGTGCCGAAGATAAACACAACAACATCTCAACCATAAGTTGACGGCTAAACTGGAATCAGGGAAAGTCAAACAGCACAACAAAGCACAAAAAGAGAAGAAAAATGGAGAGTGGGAACAAACTGTTAATTTTAACCACCGATCAGTTCAAAGCCTAGAGTAAAAGTAATCAGATATCTCCCCCTCCCACACACAAAATCCCTTTTAAAATGATTTAACAATCAAGCGTCTTTAAAATAGTATTCATGTATTTTACTAGCTTTTTCAGAAAACGAATAATACACCTTGTCTTTTATAGGCAGGAATTCTAACTCTTAATTCAAGAGCTGAAAATATCACAATGTAATATGAACCAATTTGTAAGGGAAGCTACCACTGCAGTGGAAACAGGACTAGATCAATGGAAGAATTCTTCTGTCAACCTAGCTACTACCCACCAGGGAAGTGGATTACAGACAGGAGAATACCTCCTGGCAGGGTAGGTAGTATCTACACTGAAGTGCTGTAGCAGTGCCACTATAGTGCTTTAAGTGTACATATACCCTTAAACTGCAAGTTTGTACTCCCATTGTCTAGGGACCTTGAGATTGGGGCTGTGGCTGGACTCTCTTCAGGTTCTAAAAGCTTAAAAGAGGCTTGGATTCCCCTCACAGCAGTTTGGTGGCTGGCTGAAAGGGTTGGTTTTTTGGTTTGTATGTTTTAAATGGGTGCCTAATGTTAAGCTAAGTCCATACTTAGACACCCAAGTAAATGGCCTGATTTTCAGGAGTGCTGACTGGCATCCAGTACTCCCACTGAAGTCAGCCCATACTTGGAGGTATAAGAAGGTGGGAGGGAAGGTCTGTTCACCACTGAAGTCTTTTGACAGAAGTTGGGCTTTTAATTCTCATCTCAAGGGGTTGAGAGTCCTCTGCTGTCATCTTAAATGGATAATTGACTCCTCAAAAAGGTACAAAAATAATGTGGCATTCTTTGTCAATGTGTAACTGAAATACTCTAATGCACATGTCAATGAATGTTTTCTGCACATTCTGAAGTCTGTACGCAGCTCTTATATGTTGGTGTTCTTATTTTATAAATCAAGAACATATGATCCTGTTAGCTACCCTGGATATTAATGAGCCCGAGTATTAGCTTGGGAATTAATGATATAAGGCTTGTTTTGTTTTAACCTATCTGTAGTGAAATTTATGAGCCATGAGTACCTATAAATCAGTATTTTAAACCTGATCTGGCACACACACATATACATTCATAGACCTATGGACTTCAATATGACTACTAATGTGCTTAGAGGTTAACAGGTGCATAATTCTTTGCAGGATTGGTGCCTTAGGCTATTATCCTTTCAGCCAAAACTTTGAAAAAAGTGTACCTAAAGTTAAGCTGCTACTGTAATAGGTCTAAATCTCTTTCTGCATGTGAATCTGATTTTTGACCGACTGTCAAAGATTCCAGAATATTTTATGCTCCAGCTGTTTGTTACACCTAGTCGGTATCTGTAAGCTGCAAATTTTTAAGTGGTTTGGTCCAGGAAGAATTGTCAACACACAGCAGCATTACATGCAGTATCTACCCTTTGATTTTGATATTAACCTCAAACCCTATGGAATGCCAGCCTGATAAAACACTACATGGATTCAGAAGATCCATCTCCTCTAGAGAAGATTTAGCATCTGGTTCAATTAGAGACTATGATGAACCAAAAAAGGAGTGTGAATAAGAAAATCTAAATGCTTTGTTTCTTTGAGGAATCTAACTCATTTTTAATTTCACTGTATGGAGGTACACAATTAGAATGAACTTCTTAGGCTAAAGTGGATAATATCATAGAAATACAAATTCCTTTAAAAAAAAGTTATGTATCAAATTTTCAGGCTCCGTTTGACCCTCATTTAAAAAATATTTTACTGAGCTCCAATGCAAATAGAGATACTGCCATAAGCAGGAAGTAAAATTCAATGTAGAACTGTTTAAAAAAAAAAAGTTAAGTGTTTGAGTAAGTTTCACCTGTCTAAAGATATTCTATGCTTACTGTAGCTGGGTGAATATTGCAAAGCTTTCAGTGACTTTGTTCAACCTGAAAATGAATTTACTTTAAATGTGCTTTTGTTGCTTTGCTATTTGTCTAACATTAACATCTCAATGATCATGGATAAGAAACATGATATCACTCGTGATTATTTAGTTATAGGAGATGGGGGACTAGTCGATACAGCAGAGTTAAGATAGAATAGATTTTCCCAAAACCACTTACCAAAGCACTGACACAAAGGCAGTTAAAGGAGTCAGATGAAGATCCAATTGCACCTTTCACAGCCAGGTCCACATAATATTTTTATCACATTTATATAAAGTAATTATAAATTTAAACTCTGTGCCCAGTCACTAAGTGTTACAATAATTTTCTTTTTAGCAATTATATCTTGTGTGGCTCAAAAAGAAATATAGATGTAAACTTCTTCTAGAATCCCCTCATCTTATTTATCTACTCTCTCTCAACTGCTACCTCTGATTGAGAGATTCAGAGCCCCATTTCCTTCAAGAGTTCCTCCCGATTATAAAAGTTACAATTGTCCAATCAGGAATGGGCTTTATATGACCAACAACAATTAAAGAACAGAGCTAAAAATTTCAAATGCTTACAATTACCTGTTCATAATCAATCCACAGAAAAAAAATTCAAAATTGAGCATTCCACAAGAAGGGACACAGAAGAAATTCATTAAGTGAATTATTTGCTCAGCTCTAAGTCATACACATTAGCTCTTATTCATATTGCAGTCAAAGACCAAAACCAGCACCTACAATTCAATTCATTGAAATTTCTGGACAGCTTCAGTGTTGAACTCAAATCCTTGGCTCCACAAATACCTCCCTAGTTTTGATTCCTGGTCAAATCCAATATTGTAAGAAGCCTATTTTACTTTTTCAGTGCAGATATGGCTGCAATCTTATGAGGACAGACATTCCTGTAACAGTACAGTGAAACTATTAATTTCACAAAGTTCTACTGATCAGGACGGGGAAGCTATCTTAACATCAACATTATCTTTCTGCATATTTTGGCTAAATTCTCATACAAAACCATCACATTAAATGTCAGCACAATCACATCTAATTTTGAAATCTAGCCCCAAACTCAAGCCTGGTCCCAATCCTTATCTAGTTCCACATACAAACTACATCTGTTATGACAAGATAGCTTCCCAATCATGGGATATAGTATGATTATGTACAGGACGCATATTTTACATTCTGAAAGTGCTGGATGAAAAAACCACATCTATGAAGAAAGATGAAACCTAACTGGCATGCTCTCACTCACTCTCTCTCCCTTCATGTTTGATCACTAAACACTGTCATGTACGCTTATCACTACTTAAATGTCTTTCAATGTAGCCTGACAAGTAGAACCAAAAGGTTATATCTGAACTGCCAGCTAACTGAGTGGTCCATCTCTCTTCTTAAGTACTAGAGCAAGAAGAGTGAAGCAGATATCGGTTAGGTAATGGGCACTCTACAGATACATAAGTGTTAGATTTAGTGATCTGGATCCACACAACATTTGCTATATAGGCCATAGGCTTTTTTGAAATCTCAAACAGTTGGCATACAAGGTTATTCTTCTGAGTGGCCAGTAGCCTTCTGTCTAGGAGGGCATATATTTGGTGACTACACCATCCCTCCCCACCCATCTGCACTTTTAGTGACCAAGCAATAGTATTACTTGATTCAACAACACTTCAAATTAACATACAGTATATAGAGGTTACCTAATTTTCCAGGGGACAATAGGAAGTTTGCGGCAGAGATGCAAAAACAAAGATCTTTAATTCACAGTCTGGTAAGCATAAGACTGTTCTCTTTCCCCTCAGGATATCAGGAGTACGTTCTCGCCCCATTAGGCATTCCTATAGTACCTATCCACATTAAACACAAGATGTGTACAAAAATCAACAGTGAGCAAGTTGCCTGTCTGCAAGCAACTACTATTTCCTTCAAATTTAGATACAGTTCCCTATTCTTTTAAATAGATATTGAGGACACTCAAACACAAGCAGGAGTTGCTCAAAATGTTGTGACATAAGGCTCATATTTGCAACCCATTACCAGCAGGCAGCAGTATGGGAACTGATCTTTGGAACCTTAGAAAAGAAAAGTCATCCAGAAAATAAAAATAATACTAAATGGCATCAAGTAGTCCCTCTTAAACACTCTTAAAATACTGTAAAAAGAAATAATGAAAGGTTGCCAAAACACACACAATGCTTGACTATTTGTAGCCAGTTTATTTAATATCAAATTTCTCCCCCCCCCCAGATTTTCTGTCCCATATATTCATTGTGCTACAATATAAAGTTACTGTTTATTGCACTGACATTTACATTAGTAGAAACAAACAAACAAAAAGGGAAGCATTTGATTTCAAATCAGAATGACTCAAGGTTATTTAATTTTTGCAAACACTTAAATCAATGACTTCTGTGTTTTTAGTTTCAAATATTATGGGCACCACTGCAGGAACATCATGTCACCAAATGTAAATGAAAAGAAAAACCTTTAAAAGCCATTTAGGAAATACCAAGCTCCATGTCATTTCATTACCGTGAAGTTTTCTAAAGACACACACATATTATAGGAAAAACACAGAAATTGAAAATACCGTGTGAAAAATATAGTTGTGTTAATCTTAACTTTTGCATTTCCTGATTTATAGGGATATGGAAAGAGGAACTTACTTTAGTGTTTACTTCCAAACAACTTACTGCCATATCAATACTATTAACCATGTTGGAAGAAGGCATTCAGTTAAAGAGTACCCTCAGTACATTGAACTGACATGTTAGAATGCATCACTGGCATTTTTCTAACAAATAAACTAACTAAAGCATCTCCTTACTTTCCACCCAAACAAATCTCTCTTCTTTTCCTTAACTCACCTCTTTAGTAAACCTCAACCATACGTTACTGTTCTCTAACACCCTCTTCTTAACACTTGGTAATTAGTGTTCTGAGGTTAGGGGCAAGTTTCCTGAACATTAGAGTTTGTCAGGTATTTTATAATCACACAACCAATTTAACCAGATATCTGAGAGCTCCATCTTATCCAGAATGGAAAATTGGTTCAGCAGTTTCCACGGACTACATTTTAGGGTATGTTGTAGAGCTGATGAAAAATATTTTGTTTTTTTGCATTGAATATTATTTTGTTAAAACAAAAGATGTTATGTAGAAATGTATTGGTTTTGACAAAAAAGTTTAATCAGGAAGCTCTCTCAGGTCCAGATTCAAATGTAAAGTTTGTGGTTTCAGATGCACTTCTGTTCTCTTGTAACTCAATTATGGCTTTGATGCAACACAGGAAAATCCGGCGCGCTGACCCCACTCCAACCATGCCGTGGCTCCACACAGCTCCCGGAAGCGGTGGCATGTCCTCCTTCCAGCTCCTACACTGCCTTCACCCCAGTCACGGCCCCCACAGCTCCCATTGGTTGGGAACTGTGGCCAATGGGAGCTACAGGGGTGGCGCCTGTGGATGGGGCAGTGCGCAGAAGCGCCTGGTTGCGCCTCCGCGTAGGAGCCGGAAGGGGGGACATGCCACTCCTTCTAGGAGCTGCTTGAGGTAAACATTGCCTGTAGCCTGCACCTCTAACCCCCTCCCACACCCCAATCCCCGTCCCAGCCCTGATCCCCCTCCTGCCCTCTGAACCCCTGGCCCCAACCCAGAGCACCCTCCTGCACCCCAAACCCTCATCCCCAACCCCACCCCAGAACCCACACCCCCAGCCAGAGCCCACACCCTCTCCCGCACCCCAGCCCCCAATTTCATGAGCATTCATCATCCCCCATACAATCTCTGTACCCAGATGTGGTCCTCGGGCCAAAACGTTTGCCCATCCCTGCTGTATAAGGTCAAACTCACAACTTACCTAGGGTTTTGCTGTACTGGTAACTCAAAAACCTTAACCTTCAGCCTAGGCTTTCTCCCCAAACCAGCCAATTCTTAACTTCCTTCTCTCCCCAGGGTTCTCTGAACAGCAGAGGACTTAACAAACCACACCTGCTGCAACGAGTCAGCTGAATCTACTTAGCAACTTCCAGAGGAATGTAACTCTTCCAAACACAGTCAATCAGAGGAGCCCCATCTGGGGTAGATCCAGCTACCACAGGTCAATCATCTCTTCCTAATTTGGCTACTATTTACTAAGCAGTAAAAATGTTTTCACTTAGTTTTTAAATGGGGATGGGGAGAAATGAAAGATTATATCATCCTTTTATGATTAGAAGAGGTATGAGGGGAAAGACTTCTAAGAACAGATCTATAGGAGTGAAGGAAATCAGTAACACTAGTATCAGTTCATAGTCTTGGTACTCATGATAAGTGAAGGAGATGGGACTGGCAGTTACATTCCCCCTCATCCCTGCCCCCAAAATGACCAGTTCTGACAACGACAAAAATAACTTCTCAGATAAAATCAGCCAAACAGCTAACCAGTTTGAATCCCTTCCCCTCTCATACAATAAATAAATTCTGCTGCCACCACTGCTCCCTAACTCCTTCTGAAAGTGAGCAAGTAGCCCCCCACCTTCCACTCTTCTCCTTTCACCTAAAGAAGAGCCAGCAACTGCAGCAGCTCTGCTTCCTACCTCTCTCTCACCTGGTCAGAGTTACTTTTTCCTTACCAGTTACAGGACATGATCTTCTACCTCCTTGAAGTCACAAGCCACCCAAGCTCCTCATTCCCTCTACCTCAATTTCTTCCGCACCATTTGGGCCACTGGTGGTGCTTCTATACTAAGGCTTCACTTGCACTCATGCTTTTGGCCTGATCTGATTCTCTCCCTCTCTGAGTATTGAAAGAGCAGCCTGAGAGCATGCTCTGATTTTAGCACTGTTCAGCAGAGACGAAAACATTGTCTCTTCCTCCTCAGATTGTGGTACACTGAACAGGCTATACCCCCAATCCTTCATACCTCCCCAATTCACTCCAGGAAAAAGGATTTTTTTTTAAATTAGCAGCCACCTCACAAAAGATATGAGATGAACTCTTGAGGTCCCTACCCAGTTTTTACTCAAGCAGATTTCCATTAACTTTAAAATTTGGCCCTAGGAAAGAAGTCTTAGGTTGGGATAGGGAATAAAAGTAAAGGCACTTGTTTCCTAAGATAGTCTGCAGAGTGAAAGGGGTTTTTTTTGTTTGTTTTTTGTTTTTGTTTTTTAATCTACTGTGCAATTATAATAATATTGTATTCATGAACTCTCATTCAAAGCACTTTATAAAAATCAATTCATTTAGCCTGTATACTCCTATCAGGAAAGTATTATCTCCATTTTACAAATTTAAAAATGGAGGCACAGAAAGAATTAGTGAAGTCTGATGCCCTTCCTTTCCACTTTATATTTTCAAAAGGAGTATTAGCACATGCAATAGCTGTGCATACTCAGAAGAGTATGAATTTTAAAAACATGTTTCCCATTGACACAGCAAACTAATGTTGCAGTAACCTATGAATTAAAGCTCCCTAAATCTGTATTTGCATATTAGACTCATGATTGATCATGTCAATTTTTAGAAGATCCCTAATAGTATGCATTGAAATGATCAACTAACAGATTCATTGGTTCTTTTGAGTCCATGATCCATGGATTAAGAGCTCTCAGCATGCACTGACATTTAGAGTAGTACTGTCTATTTGGTTAAGATGCTATAGTTATTGGGTAAAGGAATTCGTGAACCTTTCGTTTACTCCATATTGCAGGGCTTCATAAGTATGCCAAGGAGCATCGAGAAAAATGCTGAGCTTTGGTACCCTTGGATGCATGTTGAAAACATCTCCAGCATACTTCTGGCAATGTTTTATATTCCCTTTGAAATTGTAACAGGATCTATTATCTCCTCAATGGAAAAACGATGGCAGTTTCAATTACAGTATCATATAAACAAGGCCTGGCACCTTCTGTGTGTGCATGCAAGGGTGGAAAGAGGGCATATGAAGGCAGCCTGAAAGTTTATTCTTGTGCTCTCCAGTTGTTGAGGATGGGTTGACTGGTGTAGTCAGCAGTATTCAGAGCCAGAAAGGGGACACTGATGAGTAGGGTGGAACAATATCAGGGCTCCTCCATGTGCACCTACTCCCACTCAGACTGGTACCTAGAGTGAGCACATGCCGTAGGTCTAAAAATTATATCTAAGTTACTTATTTGACCTCCCACCAGCAGCACAGTATCTGAGCACCTCACAATCTTTAATGTATTCATCTTCACAACAGTGGGGCTTGAATCCAAGGCTAGCACCCTAACCACTGGACCATCCTTCCTTTGAAGTGTATTGTAACTGCTATACCTAAGTGAGCCCCCTACACCTGCTTCTGTCAGCTGTACAGGTCTCCAACTCAGGTATTACATCTCCCTACTGAAAACAACCCTGTCCCGTGGTGAAGCCAATAGAAGGGCGGGGGAAGGTGGGGGGCAAGTGCCTCCCTGACAGCCTTTAGGTGTATGTCACCTTTCACATGAGCCCTCTCCACCCTCATCTGGCAGCAGTGGCTCCTGTCATGCAGGACTGGACTCATCGGTCATGATGGAGGGGAATTTGGCAGAACCAAACCTGAATGTGGTAAGACCTTGTGTGCCAGGTTGCAATGCCTGGAGTGGTGAGCTGGGTCTAGCCCCAGAGGACAGGAGCTGCTGCTGCTGCCACCCAGTGAGTGCAGGGTGAGCTTAGTTGCTCTCCAGCCTACCACCTATGACCCACTGACTTCTGGCTGAAAAACCTGACTCCACCACTGATCATCTTTCAAAGCCTGAAGAGAGATCTATTCTTATAAATCCAAATGAAAACAGTAAGAAATTAAACAAAGCTACTTTAAAATAACTTATGATTGTCTAACAAACCCAGGTGCTAGAGAACACATAAATTAAGGCTTTTTATACTGTCTCATAACATTGCACATGCCTCTTCTTGGACTTGATGATAGAGTAGAGATACAATTCAATGAGCTAAGAGTGAATTTTCTAACTTCATAAAGTTTAGAATTAAACTCTAATGTTATTTTAATATTTCATGATGTTGTTAACAGCTATTTGATTCAGTAATTATTTTTAAAGCAGAAAAATATGGGGGTTAAAGGGGAATTCAGTGGCATTGTTGCTATTGTGTTTATTGGCAGCAAGTTCCATTTCTCACAGTAGCTGCGCTTAGAACATTTACATATCAAAGTTTTTCCCCCTCCACACTTTTCAGCATACTCTAGTGAGATTCTCAATGAACATTATCAAAATGTGTTTATGAAAATCTGAGTGATTCTTGGATGTGCAGATGAGTAATGTGTTGTTTATGTGGTGGGTGATGATTGAATATTAATTTTTCTTCACCGTGCTGTATTGCTATAACAAATTTTAAATAATAGTTTTATATAAGACAGCATTTCACCTCTCTCTTGAAAAAGTTCTCAACATCAACAGTATAGGACAAAAACAAACATTATCTAATCACACTGCCAAGAACAAGCATTATACTGATTGGACCTCCGCAGTTCACATCACTGATTGTTTAAATAGCTCTAGAAGAGTATGGAAACTACTTGAATTTCCTTATGGTGTTTTCTTAATCACATTTTTAAAAATGTATCATTTATTTTTACAAATTGCAAGTGATTAATTTATTAAACTTTCATATCACAGAGGAATGAAAATTCAAATTCAGGCTGCAGTATGATTTATGACAAGCCCAGTAAATATATAATTTGGCACAGTTTGTGTGCTAGGTATTTTGAAAATCAGGCCACTTATTTTGGTGTCCAAAGAAGAATTAAAATGTGTATAATCCTGGCAGGATCAGGAAAGTAAGATGGAGATAGGAAAGAAGGAGTCTGGGCCTTGGGAGACCAGGGTTCAGTTCAGTGTTCAATGGCAGACAACCCATGTGACTTTAGGCAAACTTAGTCTCTCTGCCTGAGTTTTGCATCCATAAAAATGGACATGAGTGTACTTCACAAGGATGTTATGAGGATAAACACACAAAAGATTGTGAGGTGCTCTAAAGATAGTGATTGGGGCCAGGGCTTTGGAGCAGAGCACAGACCATTAGGTTTTATGCCCGGAGCTGGAGCAGAGCCGGAGCGGAGCAATTCAAAAATTTGATTGCTCCAAATCCCTGATTGGGGCCATATAAGTAGTTTACACATAGAAAAGCATCAAACAGAAAACAAAAGAAAGGAGGAAACCAAAATAGGAGTCAAGATTTCCTCCAGCATACCAAGCAAGTTTCTCCTCAAGCCTGTAGCTGAAATCAGGCATCTCTCCCCTGCTGACAGAATTTGTAGCAAGAATTCAACGTAAGAATATTTGTTTTTATTTAAAGCCCCAGCTTCTGGAGTCAGGTGACTGCATGAGAATCTCAGCTTTCCTTTTCGAATAAAAGTAATTTTATACCATTCATGATTATGGAGAAAAGCTTGAGACGGTGACCCCTAAATGTTCAGGAAACAAGGCAAATAAAGAACCCCAAAAGTATTAATTTAAAATATTTTACATCCAATTTAATATACAAGGTCCAACTCAACTCCTGACCACTTGGAGTTGCCAATGATGTAAGAAGGAAGCACTTACCTTGAATTGTAAGATCACTATATCCTAAGCATTTAAAATATGATAATTAAACTATCTCAAAAACAAGTATTATGCTTTGTGGAAGTCCAACAAGGACTTTATATGTTTATTTTGGGAGACACTCTATACGGATATTGACAAAAGTTTTGTATGCTACATTGCACTGTAGTCTATAAAAAGAAAACAGAAGTCAGATTTGAACATATAAAGTTATTTGCATGTCTGGCCATCCTCCATGTTTTTCAAATAAAAATGAAAGCAATGTTACATGAATTAATTTCCTGCCACATGCTGCAAATTAAATTTGTCCCTCAGTGGGTATACATGTGCCGACTGAAACTTAGCTTTTACATTTTCAATTTTTTACAGTGAAATCAATAGATCATTAAAAAAGGCTTTTGTTGGTGTGATGGTCCATGCCCTTAGGGTCAGGGCAGTGTGGCCTATCAGTCACCATCTACAAAGCAGCCCTTTGGTGCAGGGCAGCATGGCCTAGTGGCCAGAGTCTATCGAGACACCCTTCAGTGCAGGGCAGCGTGGCCTAGTGGCCAGAGTCTGTAGCGCCACCCTTCAGCGCAGGGCAGCATGGCCTAGCGGCCAGAGTCTATAAAGTTGGGGCACCCACTAAGGGGTGTGACAACCACCCAACTCCACTGGGCCCCAACCCAGGGCCCTAACAGTGGTGTAGCGGCTTGCCACTGACTCAGCAGGGGGGTCCTACCGAAACATGCTGAGGTTTCCCTGGCGTGAGGTACCACACCGTCACCCTCCCTGGGTCACTTCCTACCAGAGACTGTGCTGGTGTTTCCCATGCAATGTCGGGTTCTCTGTGTTCAGCGGGGCCGGTCGTCTCCAGGGGCTCCTCCAGTCGCCGGGGTGCGGGCGGGCCGCAAAAGGCTTTGATTCTCGGTGCAGTCAATGGCTGTGGCTGGCCCTCCGCAGGCGCTTCCCAGGCAGGTCCTTCCCCTGCTGCCTCCAGCGCAGAATGAGCTGAGCTCCCTCCCTTTGTACTGCTATAACACTTGGAGCATGCCCAGTCTTGCCAGGGAGGCGGGACTTCCACTGTCCATAATATGGGCTTAACCCTGTCCGGGCTAGGGCGGGGTAAGCAGACCCCGTCACACACCCTCCCGCTTAAGAAGGACCTCTGGGGGCGGTCCGTCTCCTCTTCCTCCCCTCCCTGGCTAGAAAAGAAATCCGCATTAGCATGAATCTTATCCGGACGATGAAACACGCGGAAGTCGTAGGGTTGGAGTGAAAGGTACCAGCGCATAATCCGGGGTTTCACATCCTTCATGCTGTGCATCCACCTGACGGGGGCATGGTCAGTGATCAATTTGAAGGTGTTCCGCAGCAGGTAATAGCACAGGGCATCAATAGCCAGGGCCTCTTTCTCTATTGTTGAGTAGTGTCGTTCTCGAGGAAATAATTTGGGATTCAGGTACAGTACTGGGTGTTCTTCCCCCTCCAGTTCTTCGGAGAGTACGGCCCCTAAGCCTACCTTTGAGGCATCTGTTTGGAGCATTTGTAAAATTGGGGTGTCGCAGGACCGGTTCCTGTGTGAGCCGTTCTTTCAGCGTCCTGAAGGCCTCGTCGCACAGGTCAGACTACTGCACCTGTCGCGGCTGAGAGTTCTTCATCAGGTCTGAGAGGGGGGCAGCTATGGACATGAAGTCCAGTACAAAACGGTGATAGTACCTGGCCAGTCCCAAAAACTGGCGTACCTGTTTCTTTGTCTTGGGCGTATCCATAAGGGCTTGTACCTTATTGATTAGGGGGCACAATTTCCCTCCCCCTACCATGTACCCAAGGTAGGTCATCTCTTCCTGTCCGAGATGGCATTTCACCGGGTTGGCCGTGAGGCCGGCTGCTCTAAGGGCCTGGAATACCCCAGCGAGGTGTCGGAGGTGGTCCTTCCAGTTGTTACTATATACCACAATGTCGTCTATATACGCCGCTGCATATCTATCAAGAGGCAGCAAGATCTTATTCATCAGCCGCTGAAAAGTTGCTGCAGCTCCATGTAGCCCAAACGGCATGCTTAGAAAGTGGAAGAGGCCGAATGGTGTCGGGAAGGCGATTTTTTTCCTGGGAGTTTGGTGTTAGAGGAATTTGCCAGTACCCTTTGCTTAAATCTAGGGTTGACAAATACCTCGCTCCCCCGAGTCGTTCTATGAGTTCTTCCACCCGGGGCATTGGGTACGCGTCAAACCGAGAGATAGTGTTGACCTTCTGAAAACCGATACAGAATTTGGTGGTCCCGTCGGGTTTTGGGACCAGAACGATTGGGCTGCACCATTCGCTCTTCGACTCCTCGACCACCCCCATCTCAAGCATCATATCCAGTTCCTGTCATACAGTGGCCCACATCTTTCGGGGCAGCAGTCGGTGGTTGTCTCTCACTCTCTGACCTGGTGTCATCGCGATATGATGGCTCATAAGGTTGGTTCGTACCGGGCAGGTTGATAGGACGTTGGGGAAATCCTTTATGAGCTTCGATATTTGCTCCTGCTGTGCCGTGGTGAGGCCGGTCCTGAGCGTAGCCGGCCTTGGGTCTAGAGGTTCCCCTGCTAGTGGTCCAAGTTCTGGGGGCGATTGGGTGATGAACAAGACCTCCCTAGCATTCCAGGCCTTCAAAAGATTCACGTGGTAGGTCCGGGTGTCCCTCCGTCGTCCAGCAACCGGACCTCGTAATCTACTGGCCCAACATGTCGGGTCACCTCGTAAGACCCCTGCCACTTGGCCAGGAAGTTTGATTCGGCCGAGGGCAACAAGAGCAACCCCTGGTCCCCAGGGTCGAAACTCCGTACCTTAGCCCCTTGGTTATAGATCCGTTCTTGCGCCTCTTGGGCCTGCAGTAGGTTCTCCCGGGCAAAAGCCCCCAAGGCTTGGAGCCGTTCTCGGAGGTGTAGCACATACGGGGTGGTCCCGAGTACTCATGTCTCCTGCGCCTCCCAGTCTTCCCTGAGGAGGTCCAGGATCCCTCGGGGCTGCCTGCCATATAAGAGTTCAAAGGGCGAGAACCCGGTCGACGCTTGGGGCACCTCCCTTACGGCGAACAGCAGGGCTGGCAATAGTGTATCCCAATGGCTGGGGTTTTCCTCCACGAACTTCCTCAACATGGACTTCAGGGTACTATTGAAACACTCCACTAAACCGTCTGTTTGTGGATGGTAAACTGATGTTTAGAGTGACCGAATATTCAGGAGGCGGCACAGCTCTGCTATTAGTTTAGAGGATACGTTAGTACTCTGGTCAGTCAGGATCTCCGCGGGTAACCCAACCCTAGCGAAGACCTTCATGAGTTCAGCGGCAATCACCGGCATACTCGGAGGGGAACAGCCTCAGGATAACGTTGCGTAGTCCACAATCGCTAAAATAAATCGATTTCCTATCTTACTTCTTTCTAAGGGTCCTACGAAATCCATTCTGATGCGTTCAAAGGGTACACCGACCACAGGCAGGGGTATTAATGGTGCTCGGGGTACACCCTTCAGTCCGGCCTGCTGGCATTCTGGGCAAGACACGCAATAATCCCAGACCTCTTGGTGAATGCTGGGCCAAAAAAACCGGTGGGCCACCCTCTGAAGGGTCTTTTCCCACCACAGGTGTCCTGCCCAGGGGTTTGCATGTGCTAACTGTAGGAGGCCTCGTTGCAACCTCTGGGGAACCAACAGCTGATGGAGTGGCTTGGGTGTCTGTGGTTTCTGTACTAGCCGATATAGGCAATCCCACCAGATCTCACTGCGGAGGTCTCGGAGGTGTGTCCTCTCCAGGGCCAGGGCCAGTGGCCTGCTCCCAGGCCCTACTCAGGGTCGGGTCTTCTCTCTGCTCCCGCAGAAAATCAATATCTCGCTCCAGCTCTGCCTGCGCGTCTTCCACAGATGGCTGTTGGGCGTTGGCGGGTGCCTTCCCCGCCGTAGATGTCCCTTCCCCGGGGTCTGACTCCGGTGTGTCCCCAAGCAGTCCCCTCCCTGGAGACGTAGCTCCTTCCATTTGTGGAGCCGGTGGTTGATACTGGTGGAGGACCTCCCTCAATTCTGGCCAGTCTTGCCCCAGCACTATGGGGTAGGCCAATCTGGGGGCCACGCCCACGTGGAGGACTTCCTCCCACTGGCCAATCTCAATCCTCACACAGGCTGTGGGGTAAGGGCGGATGTCCCCATGTACACACTGTAGGTGTATCTGTTCCCCCGAGAGTCTAAGGTCAGGAACCAGCCCCTCCCGTAAGAGGGTCTGACTGCATCCCGAGTCCACGAGGGCATTCGTGGAGGTCCCTTCGACCTGCACAGGGACCACTAACTTTCACGGCCCCCTTTTCCGGGCTCTTTGGCCAGCAACCCAGACTTGCCTATAGTTGTAATACATGAACGGGCATTCCCGCCAAAAATGTCCCTCTTGTCTGCACTCCCAGCAGTGATTCCAGCCTTCTGAAAGTCCAGGGACTTCCCTTGGTGGGCTTCGCTCCCCTTGTGGGAGATGATCCCTTCAAATTGGAGCCCGAGTGACCCTATGCCTGGGTTCGGTGCTGGGAGGCTTAGTGGGTGTGGACCGGGTGTTGGACGGAGGTTCCCGAGCCTCCGCTCCCCGAGGGCTTCCCTTGCCTGGCCTGTCCCTCTGGCTCGGGTTTCCGGATCCCTGTCTAGGTGCCTCGGCTCCCTCGGCCACCAAGTAGTCCTCCATCAGGCTCACAGCCGCTGACAAGGTCACCAGTCGGTGGCGTTGCACCCATGCTTTTCCTCCTGCCGGGAGGATCTGGGTGAACTGTTCAAGCGCTACCATCTCCGCCACCTGGGGCCTGGTCAAGCCTTCTGGGTCCAACCATCTCCAACAGAGATCCCATACCCATTGGGCCACGGCCCGAGGTCGAGCCCCAGGGGGGTACTGTTCTTTACGGAGGCGCTGGCTAATGCCGGTCTGGTCTAATATGGCCGCTTTCACCCGGGGGTACTCCAAGGCCTCCCGGGGATCAAGGTTGCGGTAGGCAGTCTGCGCCTGTCCCGTCAAATAAGCAGCTAGCATGGTGGTCCAGTGTTCTGGGGGCCACCGAGCAGCAGTGGCAACCCGCTCGAACGTGACCAAGAATGCCTCAGGGTCGTCACCTGGTCCCATCTTAGTGAGGCGAATTGGTAGCCCCACTGAAGCCTCTCCAGATCCGACTCCCATGGGTGCGGGGGCTGGGGCTCCCGGCATGCGCAGTAGAGTTGCCACTTGTTTGACTAGGCGTTCCCATTGTAATTGTTACTGGGCAGCCAACTCTCAAAGGAACTGCTGCTGTTGTTCCTGGTGCTGTGTCATCTGCAGCTGCTGCTGGCTGGCCATCTGCTGCATCATGTGAGACTGTTGTTGTCATTGTTGGGCTGCCTGCTCTTGTTGATTCTCCAGCATCCACTTTAGAAACTTCTCTGTATCCATCTTGCACGGCGGTGGGGCTCCTGTTGTCTAGATTCCCTCCCTTGGACCTTTCAGCAGGTCCTGGGCGCTGCCCACATTCTCCACCACGTGTGATGGTCCACGCCCCTAGGATCAGGGCAACATGGCCTATTAGTCACCATCTACAAAGTAGCCCTTTGGTGCAGGGCAGCGTAGCCTAGCAGCCAGAGTCTATAAGATAGCCCTTCAGTGCCGGGCAGCGTGGCCTAGCAGCCAGAGTCTATAAGGTAGCCCTTCGGTGCAGGGCAGCGTGGCTTAACGGCCAGAGTCTATAAGCTAGTCCTTTGGTGCAGGGCAGCGTGGCCTAGCAGCCAGAGTCTATAAAGTTGGGGCACCCACTAAGGGGTGTGACAACCCCGGTAAGGGGGCCCAGGCCCACACAACTCCACCGGGCCCCAACCCAGGGCCCTAACAGTGGCGAAGCAGCTTGCCACTGAGTCAGCAGGGGGGTCCTACTGAAACACGCTGAGGTTTCCTGGACATGAGGTACCACTCCGTCACCCTGCCTGGGTCACTTCCTACCAGAGACTGTGCTGGTGTTTCCCATGCAATATCGGGTTCTCTGTGTTCAGCGGGGCCGGTCATCTCCGGGGGCTCCTCCAGTTGCCGGGGCGCAGGCGGGCCGCAAAAGGCTTCGATTCCCAGTGTAGTCAATGGCTGTGGCTGGCCCTCCACAGGAGCTTCCCAGGCAGGTCCTTCCCCTGCCGCCTCCAGCATAGAATGAGCTGGGCTCCCTCCCTTTATACTGCTATAGCACTTGGAGCATGCCCAGTCTCGCAAGGGAGGCGGGACTTCCGCTGTCCATAATATGGGCTTAGCCCTGTCCGGGCTAGTGCAGGGTAAGCAGACCCCATCACAGTCAGCTTTAACACCAAATCTTTGTATACATTCTACCATACTGTCAACTCATCTATGCACCATGGTGAAACATGATATCCCTGTTCCATTTCATACCATATTTCAAGGTTTTTGATAAATACTTCAACACAGTAAGAAGCAGACAGTTTAAAAGTGTATTTTGGGCTGTTTTGTTGATTTGTGATGGAATACAATAGAACTACATATTCCCTGGACATTATGCAAATCAATGCTGAAGTTGCTTTCTGCAATGCCAAAACCTCTGAGGCTTTAATAAAATAACCCAAATTTACAAAGAAAGCGTGGCATTAGAATATTTTCCTGAGTATCTGAGTGTTGGTTCGGCAATGGACACTCTAAATTAGCCATTCCACAAAGTAATCTTTTACAATGGAGAAAATTGAATATAGTACTGTTCCCATCAGATGTCTTTCTTCCTGCAACATCATCAACTGGGCATAGGAATTAATTAAATGGCATACAAAATTGGCATGTTTCAGCACTTAATTTTGGGGCCTGTGGCAGTCATATGGCTTACATTATAGTGGAATAAAAATGACAAAAAATTAAAACCAAAATCTCATCTCTGAACTACTAATATTAAATTACATCTTAAAATAGTCCTTCTTAAGTCAAGCTAGTCTCTTGCTAAACCCCAAGTGCTGACTCTGCTCAGCATGCTACCAATGTTCCAATTTGTGTGTCATTACTAGATCTCTCAATGTATTCTGTTCCTGCCTTTGCATCAGGCAGCAGTTTCCATTCACTAATAGACTCTTAAAACACCTTCGACTGCTGAAGAAAATAAGTTAAATTAATGTAATTGGCAGGTTTACATTGTAATTCTGTCTTGTTAAAGCCTCAGATAGAAAGTGGCTTGATAAGGAGACCTCTTCTAAGCTCACTGGCAAATGTTAGCATGCAAACTGTTGCGTTTTGCATAGGCATTTTTGTGACATTTCCGAAAGTGGGAGATTACTGGCCTGATCTTGGACCACTGAAACCAACGGTTGTTTTGCCATTGATCCCAGCATGATCAGGGTTGGTCCCAGAGAAGTCCAAGAAGTTCCTGCAGCTCCCATTGGCCAGGAATGGCAAACCGTGGCCATTGGGAGCTGTAGAGGGCCGTTCCTGCGGATGGTCAATGTCAGCAAAATGCCTCACGGCCTGCAATCAGATTACCTTGATGGGCCGCATGAGGCCTGTGGGACACAGGTTGCCCACCACTGTATTAGGATAATTAGAGGAATGGAGAACCTGCCTAATGAGGGAATACTTAAGGAGCTTTGCTTATTTAGTTTAACAAAATAAAGGCTGAGGATTAAACACCATGGAGGGAGAGGAGTTATTTAAATTAAGGGCTAATGTTGGCAGAAGAACAAATGGATATTCACTGGCTATCAACAAATTTAGGCTTGAAATTAGATGAAGGTTTCTAGCCAACAAAAGGAGTGAAGTTCTAGAACAGCCTTCCAAGGGGAGTAGTGAAGGCAAAGAACCCAACTTTTTTCAAGACTGAGAGCAATATGTTTATGGAGGGGAAAGTATACAAGGTTGCCTACAATGGGATATGGCCCATCCATATCTGCTATTACCAAATATCTCCAATGGCCAGTGATGGGACACTAAATAGGGAAGGCTCTGCATTATTACAAAGAATTCTTTCCCAGCTGCCTGGCTGGCGGACCTCACTTATATTCTTAGGGTCTAACTGATCACCATATTTTGAGTTGGGAAGGAATTTTTCTTTAGGTCAGATTACCAGAGATTCTGGGGGGTTTTGTTTTGTTTTTTGCCTTCCTTTGCAGATTAGGGCATGGGTCACTTGCTGATTTGAACTAGAGTAAATGGTGGATTCTCTGTAACTCTAAGTCTTTAAAACAAGCTTTGAGGGTGCTAGGGGGAAGTGTTAGTAAGTATTAGCCTTTTTTCTGTATGTTAACTCATAATTTTTGTGTTACACAACATAATCGAAATTCTTTTTATCTATATATTCAGTGTCTTATACTGACATTGAAAATGTCCTTCAGTTTAACCCAGTGGGTGAAGGGAAAATGAAGTCAATGGAATGTGTGTCATCTTTTACCCTGACCTTACTAAAAAAGCCCAGATATCCAGGGAAGGGATCCCTTGAAACTAATGAAGGGACCCTACAGAAATATGTTATAATAAACACGACTGGGCAATAGATGAGGGGTTGCAATCCAATTATGTTCTGTAATTGATAAAGAGATATTTATCAAATGTTTTCTGTCATTTATTAACTGATCCATTCCCAGATGTTTTAAACTCATTAGGAAGTGTTTATTACAACAGGTGTTCTTAATTAAATTAGAAATTCTTTTAGCTTGTAAAGCTATGCATGCAGGATCCATAATACATTCCATAAATAGGTAAAACGAGGAACTAAAAAACACAGTGAAATTAATTGTGGGAAAATAATTTTCCCTACAAAAAGGAATTTGTCTGAAACACTATAAAAGGAAAGAGATTTTGGGAGTTAGTTTGGGAATGAAAAGAGTCAGCATTCCACCGGTTACAGAGGGAGGGAAAAGAGGCCAACTCTTCAACATATAAAGACTGGTAACTTAGGTTCTTTTTCTGTATTCAGTATAGTGCTGTATTAATCTTTGATAGGCTCAAATGGAATTATTTAATCAAAGATTTTTATTTGATGGTCTCGAATTGTTATTAAATGCAACAGAAATATCAAGTTCATCTCAGGAACATGTCAATAAACAATACTCTGGAAGTACTCTGATGACTCGCAGTATTAAGAACATACTTCATCACCAAAAACCCCAATTTGATTCATGAGGGAGAATGGGACATACTGTATGTCAGTACCAAACAAAGCTTTCTCCAGTAAATTAGCTCACCTCTAGTACTTCCCCTGGCAAAATCATGGGTAGTAAATGATATAACTGTTCTTGGAATGCTGAATGTGCACATTGACTACTTGGAGATCTACAGTGGACTCAGAAATTGATGAGTCACAGATAAGCATAGAGATAATGAAGACGTGATTAATTTATGTATGGGTCTTGTAAAAAGATAATGCAATACATAGTGTGTAAGTGCACAGAATGGCCTGTTTGGACATCATAGGTGTAATCCCTCAAAGGAGAAATGCAAGAGGATGATTAAATGGGATGATTAAAACTAATGGAATTGAATCAAGAAACAGTAAGGCTCTCCAAGTGGTCCCTTCCTTCGGGTCTCCACAGATGTACTTCAATCTTCTGATTCAATCAGTTTTATTTTCATTTCAGATGAGGTAGTCCCACTTATCCTAAGGCATCCCAATGGATTTTACACCAATGCTGCATTCTGTATGATATAAAGACCATTGGCCAGATCTTTGCATGCAGTGCAGTGCTTTGATCATAAAGGTGTACCTGCCTATAAAAATGGCTTAAGTGGTTCAAGGAGGAGGTAAGGTGATCCTTTTCTGGCATAGAACCAGTGCAGAGAGACTAACACGATATACTCTTCCTGCTTTCAGCAGGAAAAGAGGGATCGTAAGGACATCCCTATACCATGCCAGTCCTTGAGCTGTTCTCAGCCTCTTGTGGCTATCCCAGCTTATCAAAAATTAGGATAGTGTTCACCATGGTGTAACAGTAGAGACAGGATGGCATGCACAAAGCAGCACCATAATTAATGCACTGCTACAGTGAGCTTTAAGCCATCTGTGAACACTATACTCTTACACTGTTCAATCTGCCTGTAAACCACGGATGTGATCAAATACATGGAAAGGCATTATTTTGGTAGGTGCATGAGGTAGGGCAGAAGAGGGTAAAAATTAGATGAAGTAGAGCAAGGGAAAATGTATTAGGCTGTCTATTAGAAAAATCTTTTTGACAGAAATACAGTAGGCTGTGCAATAGTCTCATAGGGGAAGTACTGGCAATGGACAAACAACTAGAAAATGTACCATCAGTAATAAGCACGCCCTGGCAACAGGATGGATTAAATTACCTACTGTAATAGGTCTTTTCAGTCTAACTTCGATGATGCCTCCAACATTTAAACCTACATTAAAATAACCTCAGATACTAACAAACCACTAGTTCAGCCAACTACTTGCACATTGAATGAGCTAGAAAGAAACCTCTCTAAAATTATTTTAAAATAGCCTCCGTGTAAAGTGGACATACTATTGAAAGGGTTTTTTAAAGATAGATTATCTTAATCACCTAAAAAATGTGTTACTACCCTGGAAAGCTCTCTGTGTTAAAAGTTTAATACCTGGCTAAGGGTATTTAAAATTAGACCTGACAAAGTACTAGAAATGGTGGATTTATGATCTAACAGGTCTCTTCCATCTCCAACTTCTGATATGTGGTGATCCAAAATATCAATGAATAGCTGAAAGATATCTGATTTTTCTTTAATATAGAGACTATTAAAATAATCCAGGGCTGCATTAAAGCTCTTCCATTTGTGCCAGAGGGTGAGAGAAGGGGACTACTGTGGGGCAGAGGGAAAAGATTTAGATTTGAAGCAATTCATTCAAAGTATGGCCAGGCTGTAATTTTAAACCAAAAACTTTAAGACTCAACAAGTAGATATTCTCTCCTTTGTCTTATGCCATTTAAATTGACCTTTCCATTTTATGCTGATATTTTTCAATTACAGAAGCAATCATGGTATATTTCACTAAACAGAGTACTGTGATTAATTAATCTAATTGTATAAACAGCCAGACTGTGACTAGCATATTAACATAGGATGAAAGAACAGCTTTGATTGAAACTCAGTGTATCAATTTATATTTCCTTGTCTCCCACACTTTTTGTGGGAATTGAAGGTTACACCTCATTGAACACTCTAAGCTACTGTAACTCAAATGGAGCTTTAGATATTTAACCTTCAGCTTTTGTCTGACTTTCCCCCCAGCACATAAGCACCAAACTTAGGTTTGAAGCTCTTTCAATTGCTTATGTCACAACATGCACAGTGCTTGCACCAAAATAATCTTTAAAAGTAATTATCATAGTCTTTGTGGCACAGGTGCTGTGAGTTAGGAAATCTGAGTTTGATTCTCAGTTTTGCTACAGATTTCTTGTGTGAGTTGAGACAAGACACTTACACCAAAATTTTAAAATCCCCAAAGCTAGGCACCTAAATCCATATTTATTAAACTATATAAAAATGGCCTGATTTGCAGACAGTCCCGCCATGGACTGAATTTCAATTGAATTTGAAACCATTGGCCATGGTATCCCCATCTGTAAACTAGTATATTTCATTTCCTCACTGGGCTATTGCAAATAATAATTCATTAATGCTTGTAATGCATTTTGAGAACCTATGAGCTAGTATCTAGATACTATAGTGATAAGTGTTCTAAAATTGTGATTAACCACAGACAAAATGGGACTGTAGCAGGGGTGTACCCAGCCAGGTTTTTGGTGCCTACACTGCCTTAGTTTCCATTCTCTCTCAGGGAAAGAAGTTTTGTACTGCAGGTGTTTTCCTAATAACCCTCTCTTTGGGAGAGGCTGGGTTGTTAAAGTTTAAGGCCATTCTGGGTCACATTCCTTGGTGCAGGGCTTAACCTTGTTCCTACTAAGGCTTTCCTCTCAACAGGCTAGCATTCCCCCAGCCTTCCTAGCTGGCTCCTATTCCCTCCAGGCTTGCTCTCTCCAGGTTCTCTTAAGAAGTTAAGGAGAGCCTCTGCTCTGTTTTCTCCAAGCCTGACTCTATATAGCAGCTTATAGAATCCTCCTGCTCCTCTGAATCTCTCCCTAGCCCTACCTAACGTCAAGCTGGCTTTATATTCCTCATCAGGTCTAATTCCTAATCACATACTCTGCTGGCTGAGAGGTTCAATCCAAGGCTCCCTTAAAGGGCCAGCTCACCCTGCAATAAGCACAATTACCACCATTATAAAGTCAACATTTGCCACAGGGGGGAAAATATGTTCTCAAATACCATTGTGCAGAAATTGTTTCAAATGCTAACTTTTTATTGATGACCACTGTAAGAACAGAGGATTAGTATTATTAGCCCCCTTTTTCCTGTTTGCTGACTATTACAACTTCAAAATCGAGCTAAGATGAACTTTTAAAATGTCCTGGGTCTGGGGGAGGAATCAAAAGGGGAAATGGATTAAATTGTCAGTTTAACATATCTTAGAATACACAGGCTTTTTTACTAAATTTCACTTTCCATCTGTAGATATGAAGATAGAGATCTCAGGTACAAAGACATTTAAGTAGCATCAGACAAATTTGACAGCGTGAGTGAGTGAGAGAACACACACACACACACAATTGCCATAAAGTCCAAGCATAGAAAAGGTAAAATGTGATTAAAACTGGTTTTAAAAACCAACATTTATACATTTCCACACTTGGAGCTCACATGTGAAATAAAGAAACATGAAATACTGAAAATATTAGCGCTATTACATACCAGTATAGAATGCTACTCACAAGCAGGGCCGGCTCTAGGTTTTTTGCCGCCCCAAGCAAAAAATTTTTTGGCCGCCCCCCCTTTTTGGGGGGGGGTTACACGTTTTCACTTTTCAATGTTTTTTTGTTTTGTTTTGACCAGCTAGACTGTAGCAGCTCATTCAGAGTTGTTATGGTCTTTCATGACAGTGAGGATTTAGGGATTCTCAAGCCCACAAATCTCCCAGCTGCAGAGCAATGTGAACTACATTTGCCTGCTAAAAATCCTTACACTGTTCTCCCTGCGGGGGGGAAAAAAAGATGCACATATGCAAGAAGCTGCATTGCTAAAATGCAACCACAGTGAGAACAGAAATCAAACAGCACCAAACCACTGGGTCACCCGATGGACTAATCAATGAACCATTTCTACTGGAGGGGGAGGGGGGGTCAGGGAAGGGGGAAATTTGGTGCCAAAGTCTAGTAGTTTCTCAATCAAAACTCTCAGTAACTTTAGGCTGGGGTCCTGAGCCCCTAGACACCCCCGCCCCAGCCTGGTAGTTTGAGGAGCAGGTGCCAGCCCGTCCCCTGCTTTTCAAAGCCACTCTCCCCACCAAGGGGGGGGGGGCGCTTAAAACTGCTGCCGGGAGCGGGTCCCAAGTTTGTTTATTTCCCAATTGCCCCCGCCCCGCCTGCAGCGAGTCCCTCGAGGCCCAGGCCAGCGCCAGGTGCCGGGGCCACATCTGTGGGCATCCTGTCCCCCGTGGGCTCCACCAGGCGCAGCCGGAGCCACCCCATCCGCGCTGCCCCGAAGTCCCAGGAAAGTTTTCCTGCGCCGCCCGCGAGCGGGACTTTCCCAAAGTCAGGGCATGGCAGAGCAACCCGCGCCCCCCCAGGGGCTGGCGCGCCGGGATGCTGGGGCCTGCTCCGCGCCCGCCAGGGGGCTGCCCGCTGGTGACCCCTCCCCGGGGCCGCGCTGGGGGTGGACCTGTGCGAACTGACCTGGCCAAGCAGGAGCAGTGCCCCCACCTCTGGGGGCAGCTCAGCGCATCCTCCCGCCACGGTGCTGGGCTCCCGCATCTCCTGGAGCCGGCTGGTGGCTCCGTCTGGGCACTTCAATGCCTCCCCTCTGGCAGGATGCAGGGAGCTGGGCTGGGAGGAGGGCTCCGCGCCGCTCCGGTCGGCTGGGAGGGAAGGACGCAGGCTGCCCTGCCGAGTTTGCTGCAGGGCACTCCCCTCCTCCGGGCCGCCGCCCCCTATAGGGCGGCCTGAGCGGCACACCAAAAAGAAAAAGGAAAAAAAAGGACGGCCGGAATGCCGCCCCTTGGAATCTGCCGCCCCAAGCACCAGCTTGCTCCGCTGGTGCCTGGAGCCGGCCCTGCTCACAAGGATTTCTAATTAATTAATATTTAGGCTGATAGGCTTACAGCCAGACTTCTTGTATTGGTTACTTTGGAGGAGCACTTGCAAAAAAAAGGAGAACATTAGCTGGAAGAGTTTATAACACAAACTTTTTTTCCTTTAACTGTCAGTTCTAACACCTCAACCACAGATCTGTAGTTCAGTCTTGACTCTATGATTCTCTCACTTCCACCTCCAGTAACTGGGATTCTGCAGGTGAAATTATGTGTTTAATTAAACCTGTACAACCCCACTGTTCTCCACTTTAGTCTCTCAGAAACACCTATGGAAAGTCATGCCTTTTTACAGGTGTAACTAATTGATACTATAATTTCAATTTAGTAACAACTCTGCTCCCGATGCACAATAAGGAATAGAATGCAACTCACAGTCTTAGCTGCCTGGGCTCTGCAGTGTTAACAGTAGCAGCAAAAAGTAGTAAGAACTTACTTTAGACACAAAGTTAAGCAGCCATGACTAAATCCACAGACAGCAGATCTGTTAAGTAGGAAGGTACCATTTTTAAAGACACTTTTCAGAGTAGAATTATACCTCCATAAACTTTTGCAATAGAGAGGATTTCAGGCATTCCATGAGCCCAGTAGTTATTTATTAGCATTATCATTGTGCCTAGGAGCCCTGGTCATGGACCAGAGTCTCCGTTGTGCTAGGTGCTGTACAAATACAGAACAAAGACAGTCCTTACCCCAAAGAGCTTTTAAGTAGAAGAAACAGTATATGGATACAGACAAGTGCAAAAGGAGTACAAGAAAACAGTAATACTATATTGCTCAGGTCAATAGGTACTGATATGAGAACACCAGTGACCTAACCATTGTCATGTTTTTTGTAGGCATTATGGCAAAGAGATTTAGGGAAGGATTTGAAGGTGGATAATGAGATAGCTTGAGGATGTTTATGGGCACCTCCTCTCAAGCATGAGGGGCAGCACTGGAGAAAAGCAGAAAGGTGGTCTTTTGAAAATTTAATGAGTGGGTGATGGAGACTGGCATCATGGGTTATCTCAGGTGGGAGGTGACATTTCAGTAGTGAATGATTATAGGTCATGAAGGGCCTTGAAAAAAAGTGAAGACAAGGAGCTGATAAAGTGATAAAGAAGGGGGGGCTAGTGGAGGGATTCAAAGAGGGGTGTGACTGAATGTAGCCTGTATTCACAGCCCTACACACTAATGTAATATTTTTTGCATCAAGTATGACTTGTAAGATACCATTTGAAAACTCATAATTCCCTGGTCAATCTTATGGTGAAGTGTGTGTGGCACCTTTATATGTGAAGTTATGAATTCCCCCGAATGATGTGGGTGGGGCATGTTCAAACTCAGATAGCAACAATTAGGCAAATTGAGTCAAGCAGGTCTTAAAGGGATGTGTGTTTACCTCAAATTCACATACAATGGTAAACAGAGTCCTCAGACAATGTAAGGAGGAAAGCAGGGGACAAAGGAGATCTGCATTTCAGTAAACAAGGATTAGAAAAAAAAACAGCATGAGAGACTCTTCACCAGGAGACTTCATGCTTCCAGGCTCTCTGCTGAAAAGAATTTTTACCTAGAAATCATTCTCAAGACCTTACACTTTAAAGGGAGATATGAACTATAAAAATAAGAGGCAAACACCCTAAGACTCTGTCGCTCTCTTTTTGCGCCTAAGAAGACAAAAGAAACAGCCATATGACTTCGACCTTTTTGGTCAGGACCTCTTGCCCAGTCAGTAAGGCTGATCAGAGCATGTGGATATGAACTTTGCTTTAAATCAAGCCTAATTTGTTACATTTTAGCATCAGAAAGTTTCTTTATTTTTCTTGTAACCATTTCTAACTGTAAAGCCTATACATGTATTCACTTTAAATCCTATCTTTTTTTGTTAATAAACTTGTTTTACTGTTTAATCAAACCCAGTGTGTTTAATTTAAACTGTTTGGGTAATGCTTTAAGGTGGTAAACTGTTGTGTTGTACTCTTAGAGGGACAATGGACCTAATATATCTGAACTATCCAGGAGAGGGCTGGATGGAGCAGAATGCACATCTATGGGGCATTTGGGATTAGGAGTGTGTTGGGGTCACTCTGAAAACAGCAGCTAAGACAAGCAGGAGCCAGAGTGTGGCTGGTGTTTGCTGACAGGTTGCTGGAATCAGAGGTGCTGGACCAGGGCTGTGGCTGCACACAGACACTGGGGGAGTAAATGCCACGATGGCAGGCAGTTTTAAGCAACTCTGGGGAAAGCTACAACAGCAACGCATTGTAAGCACCCAAGGTTGCAGGGTAAGTGGTGACACAGCATCTCACTGGTCTGGATTGCACCCAGGAGGGTAACAAAGGGTGACGTGATCAAAGTGACATGCTAGGAGAATGACCTACGATCTTTGCAGCAGCAGTCTGAGTGGATATGAGTGAAGCAAGATTGCATTTGTCAGGCCAGAGTAAAAGATGTTGCAGTAACTAAGATGCAACATGGGGAAAGTGTCCACAAGAGATTTAGCTATATAGATGGATAGGAGAGACTGTATTTAGCGATGTTATGCAAGAATCTGCAAGACTTAGATGTAGCCTGGATGTGAGGACCTAACGAGATATCTGAATTAAGGATCATACTCAAATTATGGGCCTGAGTGACAGGCATGATGGTGGCATTGTCCACAGTGATTGAGAAGGGGGGGGGAGAGTTCTGTTTTAGCCATGTTGAGTTTGAGCTAATGACCAGATAGCCACAAGGAGATGTCAGAGAGACAGGCAGATACTTTATTTTGGACAGAAGGAGACCCGTCCAGCGTGCGCACATGTGTACACACAACAAGAGAGCATGAGATTGAGGAGTTGTCAGCATGGAGATAGTGGTTGAATTTGTGTTTGTGGATGAGATTATCCAGCAATAAGGTGTAGTGAGGGGAAGAGAAGAGGCCCAAGGACAGAGCTCTGGGGTTGCTCTGTGGAACCCCAATGGAAAGCTGGAGAAGAGCTGAAGATCATCTTCGGAAGGACAGGCTGATGAAGTGATTAGAGAGGTATAAGGAGAACCAGGAGAGGACAGAGTCATGGAAGTGAAGGGAGGACAAGATTTCAAGAAGAGCATGACTGACTGTGTCAACGATGGCCAACAGATTGAGGAGGATGAGGATTGAATACTAGTTCTGAGCTTTGTCTAGGAAGCACTAATTAGAGACCTTGGCAAGAGCAGTTTCAGTGATTGGAGAGGAACTTCAGACTGATCACAAACTACTTAATCACTGAACTTGGGTGAAATGGAGAAGGGAGATGGGATAGTAGCTGGACGAGGCAAGTGGGGTCAAGAGTAGTTTTTTTGTTTTTAAGATGGGAGAGATTAAAACATGCTTATATTGTGAGGGAAAAAAAGCCACGGGAAAGTGTCAGGCTAAGGAAAAAAAGAGTACGAGAGGGAATGGGAGTGGGTGTATTGTACAGAGATAGGATGGCGTCACTAGAGCAGATGGAGGGGGGTAGAGGAGGAGAGCCAATGAGAAACTTCTCCCTCTGTAACACAGGAGAAGAAGAGAGTTGTAGGAAGAGAAGGAGAAAGGGAAGGTGAGCCACTGGGAAAAGGAAGGTCACATTATATTTTTCAGTTCTCTTGGGGAAAAAAAACCTGAGATCTTATGCAGTGAGAGATGGGGAAGCAAGAGGAGGGACAGTTTGAGAGTAAATCAAGGGTGGAGAAAACACAGCTGGGACTGAAAACATGGGATTAAATTAAATTGGAGAAGTACAGTAATTTAGGTGGGAAGACGGCAGAACTGAAGCAGCAGAGGATGAATTTGTAGAGAACGAAGTCAGCCTGGTCAGGGGTTAATCGAACAGCAAGTAAGGCAGGGAGCCCAGTTAAAAAACAAAAAGCAAGAAAATAAACAGCTAAATGTCTGATCTGTTCAAGCATCCTGGATTGAGCACAGCATCTATTTAATTAGCCAGCATCAATCAGGGATCCTCCAAGAGACATTTGGGGACTGCTAGACTGATAGTGGGATAATCAGAAAGTGGGTCAGTCATCCCTAAGAACTGGCATAAAAACCCATCACTAATGCACATTCAAACAGGAATGTGGGCAGTAGCGAGTTAGCCGAACATGAAAACTGAAGGTAGAATCCACAAAACTAACTGGGTGCCTCAACCCAGATTAAGGCACCTAAATCCCCCACTACAACCCACAATACTCTTGTTGAACCCTTTAGGTGCCTAACCACACTTGGCAGCTAAATTTTTCAAAGCAAATGTTTCCTAGGCACTTAAGTTTTTGCCTGTCAGCAAGCATGCTGCTGTATCACTCTAGGTGTCCAGACACCTGCCTCCTGCCTAAGCCCAAGAGACCAAGTGAAGACAGGCATTCGGCAACCTAACTCTCCCAAGGGGCCCAATCTAGTAGGTGCCCTCTGAGCACACCTACTGGATCATGTCCCATTCAAAATCCAGCCAGAGGATGTGATGGTGGTATAACTTTTAGCCTAGTGCTTAGGGTACTCACCTAGGATGTAGGAGACCCAGCCACAACTCCCCTGTCCTGGCAGAGGGGGAGAAGGGAGACCCCTGTTCAAAACCTCTCTCTCAGAGACTGCTGTAACCACTGAGCCACAGGATATTGTGATGTGGGTGCCCTCCTGTTGAGTGTCCCACTGTGGATAAATAAATACATAAATAAATAAATAAAAAAGAGAGAGACAGAGAGAATGACTCTGCCCTTAGTGGTTACAGCACCCAACTGAGGTGCAGGAGACCCTGGGTCAAGTTCCCCTGCTCCAATCTCTTTATTTATCCACAATAGAACAATTTCAAGAGGAGAGACTGAGACAGACAGATACAAGTATCCCACAGCTCAGTGGTTAGCTCACTTTCCTGAGACATGGGAGTCTCCCTCTCTGCCAGGGAGGAGGGAATTGTACCTGGGTCTCAAATGTCCCAGATGAGTACTCTAACTACTAGGCTAAAAGTTATAAGATGGGCCCTACCGCCTCTTCCTCCTTTGGCTGCTTTTTTGTGAAGCAGGACAGGTGCCTAATTCATTTCAGCAAGAAACTACATAGGTACCTAAACCAGGAGAGGGGATCCCATGGATTGCTAGCAGAGGAAAGTGCCTCCCTGCAGTCTGGATTTAGACTATCTCTGAGACAAGTATGGAGCACATCTCCGATTGGCTAGCTTAGGTGGGAGATCTCCCTACCTCCATTCATTGTATAGGGAGCCTAGGCACCTAACTTGGCTTTGTGGATCAGTGTTACTCCTGTGATTTTCTAGGCACCTGAAAAGTTAGGTACCATGATGCTCACTGTTGCAATGCCCAAGTCCCTTTGAGGATTCCACCCAGAGTAGTCAGCAGACCATGGTGATACCATTAGACAAGAGACAAAGCACAGCAGCTATGAGACTGAGATAGATGAAGTTCAATGTGCTTAATTCTGGGCACCGGCGCAACTGCATCTGGAATACATATGCACTTCTGGTCAACAGTTCAAGACAGAGGTTAATAAATTGGAGAGAGTTCAGAGAAGAGCCATGAGAATGATTAAAGGATTAGAAAACGTGCCTTATAGTGAGAGATTCAAGGAGCTCAATATATTTAGCTTAACAAAGAAGGGTAAGGGGTGATGATTACTGTCTAAGTACTTGCCATGGGGAACAGATATTTGATAATGGGCTTGTCAATCTAGCACAGAAAGATATAACATAATCCAATGGCTGGAAGCTGAAGGTAGACAAATTCAGACTGGAAATAAGGCATACATTGTAATTAACCATTGGAACAATTTGCCAAGGACCGGGGAGGATTCTCCATCACTGATCATTTTAAAATTAAGATTGGATGTTTTTCTAAAAGCTCTGCTGTAGGCATTATTTGGGAGAAGTTCTATGGCCTGTGCTATAGAGGAGGTTAGACTAGATGGTCAGAATGGTCCCTTCTGGCCTTAGATTTTATGACTTTCTCTTCAGACAAACTTTTGCACAGTAACTTGAAGCTAACTAGAACTCTCACCACATCATGGATTTGTAAAATTGCTCTGAAAGTTTAAGAAAAGAGGTGTCATGAGATGTCTTGTGTGTTGGCTCGCAGCTGCAAATGAAATAATAGTGGAGTGGGTTTTTGGCACCTCAGATTCTGGTCTCACTCACATCTAAAATCCAGAAGTGCAAAATATGTGCCAGTTAAACAAAATACTACTCTCTTAGGCTTGGTCTATATTCAATAATTATGTCAACCCACCTATGTTGCTCAGATGTATGAAAAATCCACACCCCGGAGAGACATAATTAAGCCAACTTAACCCCATTTTAGACAATGCTAGGTTGACAAAAAAATAAATAAAAAATCTTGCTTCAACCTAGCTAGTGCCTCTCAGGGAGGTGGATTACCTATGCCGATGGGAGAACCCCTTCCATCCACGTAGGTAGTGTCTACCCTGAAGTGCCACAGCTATGCTGCTGTAGCATTTCATGTGTAGACAAGTCATAACAAAGGCAAAGCTGGGTGGGGGGATGGTTGCATTGCCACTGCATGTGATGTTCCTAAGCTGTGGTAAAAGGATGACTTTTAGGCACCACGGCTGTAAACTCAAGACCCTTTTCACAGCACTAATTTCACAATAAAATAACTAAAAACGATTAGTTTGATTTCAGTCCTAGAAATGGGTTATAAGGTGGTGTTATTTGTCTGAATGCTTTTCCTCATCTCTTGAAATAGCCAGAAAAATCTGTCAAGTGGGTCTCATTTCAGGGTTAAAAGCAATCTTTATATAAGAACTACATATTACTAGTACTATTTATTAAAACATGTTAACAACAGACACTGAGGCTATTCTGGGCCCCGGTATAATCTGTAAAAACAGATCTGGAGAGAGGATTAAAAGACTTCCCCCTCAATGAGGTCACCCAAGAGAATTACTTTAAAATAATATTTTTTAAAAAATCCATTCTATCCAGAATAGAAATTTGAGTGAAGTGCTGCTGAAGCCAATGACATCTGTGTTGTAATAAAAAGATGCAATTAAAAACAGGCAAAATGCTTTTTCTGGTAGCTCTAAATAAAGCAAAATCTGTCATTGCTTTGTTGTCTGAATTCATGAAAACAGATAGCATGGAAGCAATCTGGGATAAAAAAAAAGTGTGCTGTTTTTGTTCTTTCATCCTGTAAATATCAAAATTTCTAATGTACATTGTTGCTAATGCTCCAAGGCTAGTACCAAAAGTATTTCTGAACAGGTAAGGAACAATTTAGGGTACAAGAATTCAATCGTTTTAATTCCTCATTTCAAAGTGCCAGCCTTAAAAATGAACTAATAATCTTTTCTGGAAGGAAGACTTTCACCATTGTTTTATTTAAGTCCAATAGAAATTTTAAATGAATGTTCTCTTATTCAATTCCTGCAGAAAATAGCTGCAATTTATTTTTGACATGTTAACATTTATTACATCTGTTTAAAGGATGGGATCATTAGCACAGCAAAGACTGTGTGCTTGATTAATTGCCTGGCTTCTGTTGCTAACGTACATGATGAAAAGAAAGGCCCAGAATTAATCCTTGCTGAACAATCTGATGAATAAGTGTAAAGTTTTTTATTATAAAACATATTTTGCTTTCTTTCAATAAACTATTGTTTTAGTTTTGAGATTATGATTATCAAAAGGAAATTTAGCTAACCATAATATCAAAGTTATGATCCACTATGCCAAAAGATTTTTTACAGATCTATTGTACACTCAATTCACATCTAAAATTAGAGTAAAAGTGAACCTTGAAGATAAGCAATCCCTTCTTAGCAATCCTTAAAGTAGTATTTTAATGCTCCGGCTTTTTAAACAGAAAACACCACATTAGCTACAACGAATAACTTACTACTTAAATTATTGACTCTCCCTATGTTGCAAACATTTTAAGATTTCTCCTCTTTCAAAAAGATTAGAAGAGGGTTTGAACTTTTTCAGGAATCCACAGTAATATCTACTTATAAGAATGACTAGGAATTTAAAACCATTGGCATCTTCTATAGAAATTTAAATTAGAAATTGTTAAAATATTGAAATAAATTATCCCATAAGGCAAAATAAGAATATACAGTCAATGTAGAGGATCAACTATTCGTTCAGAGCTTCACTTGTGAAATCCAGACAACAGACTTGTGAATTGCAAACTAAGATAAGGATTAACACTCAGGAAGATCAAAGGTTAAAGACATTGCACTGTATCTTCCAGAAATTTGCTCTGGAGGATTGAAAGTAGTCCAAATGATTATTTGGACTGCTTCAACAAAATTACCTGCAGAGGTCCATCTGCTCAAGTTATTTGTTAAATGCCTTGTAAGGTGTATGGTAAGCCTGAGGTGAATTGATTCTGCCCAACAACAGATGGAGGTCAATTTTCTATTATCTTCAAAATTCTCTTGGTGAGCCTGGGTTTACTGTGAACGGCCTAGGGCCTTCTTCAGTCTGCTTTTGGTGAAGCTACACTATTCATTGAGGTCTGGACTCAGCACAAATTATTTACAAGAAAAACATCATACTGCAAAGGTCATAAAATGCTCAATTATATTAACGTACCTGAGAACACAAGCTACAAACATCAGTCTGTCTTTGTGGAAAAATATGATGCTACAAACATATTGTACTACTTGTTAAAGAGGAGCAGTACACATAGGCTGATAAATAGAAACAAAGGAAAGGAAAATAATTGACAACAGTTTCCACTCTTAGTGGGTCACATCAGTTTTTAAACAAATTTATTCTATCAGGATACCATATAAATTAGTAACATTATAAAACCAGGGATTATATGAAAGGGCAGAGAATGGATATATTTTATTACTGTAAAAATATAAATCTGACAGAGCTGATTGATGCTTCCATTCACTGCAGAAAGGAGTAGATTGGCACGAGGATAGAATTTCTGTTTTTTTCAGTTTGCTTTAAAAAAAACAAAACAACAAACAACAAAACAACAAACAAAAAAACCCCTAGAAGTTACACACAAAAGCCATGTGACCAAAGCATCAAGTTTGCAAAGTCAAGCACTCAAAATTTAGAAAATGTGTAACATTAATTTGACTCCTTGTATGTATGTATGCAATATGATTAGGGCCCAACCATATTTATGGCCATGAAAAACGCATCACGGACCATGATCTTCCACTGTGAAATCTGGTCTTTTGCGTGCTTTTACTCTCTGCTATACAGATTTCATGGGTAAGACAAGGGTTTCTCAAATTGGGGGTCCTGCCCCAAAAAGGAGTTGTGGGGGGGCAGTTACAAATTTATTTTAGGGGGGTCACGGTATTGCCACTTTTACCTCTGCGCTGGTGCTTTCAGAGCTGGGCTCCTGGCCAGCAGCCGCCATTCTCTGGCTGCCCAGCTCTGAAGGCAGCACCGCCGCCGCCAGCAGCACAGAAGTAACGGTGGCAATACCATACCATGCCACTCTTACTTCTGTGCTGCTGCCTTCAGAGCTGGGTGACTGGAGAGTGGCGGCTGATGGCCCAGCTAAGCACGGCAGCAGCACAGAAATAAGGGTGGAAATACCATACACCATGCCATCCTTAAGACTGCTCTGCTGCTGGTGTAACCCACACACCTTCTGGGTGTGATGGTCTGTCCCATCTAGTGGCACCAAGACCACTTAGAGTTAAATGAATTTCTCTTAGCTAAGGCTGTAGATCACAGTTGGCTTTTAGCTCATGCGGTAGAGGCTCATGCACTAAGCTCCAGAGATCCCCAGTTCGATCCTGCCCACTGACGAATGGGGTCTGTTGGTGTTACACAGGCAGCAGCTCTCCCTTCAGAGCTGGGCTCCTGTCCAGCAGCCATCACTCTCCGGCTGCCCAGATCTGAAGGCAGCACTGGCAGAAGCGCAGAAGTAAGGATAACAATATCACAACCCACTTTACAATAACCTTGCGACCCCCCACAACTCCTTACAATTACAGCAGTGTGAAATTTCAGATTTAAATAGCTGAAATCATAAAATCCCATATAGAGCTGATCTATTAAAATACAAAGATTCTTTGCTGTAACTGCAACGTAAGATATGTAAAGGAATTTGTTCATTGATGTAACCTTCTTCAGGTATTTCTAATTGTTTTAAATATTAATAAAAATAAAACTTAAACATTTAAATCTTGAATTGTATAAGCATAACAAAATGCTAACATGTTAACAAACTTCGATTCTAACCAAAGAAATTAATCAGTGTGATAAAGTAATTATCAAAGCATAAAACTTGAATGCTTCCAACACCTGTTTTTAATTTGTCGAGTGTCAAAGTAATTCTTGAAATGTCTGCTGAAAAGGTTGCAGGCACTGCTAGTAAGGGGTAGTATGCTGAGGAATACACAAATGTACTTTGATGATAGTGGTTAATTCACACGGTCACTCAGTATTCTTAGGGGATTTTCATCATCATTTGCTACATTTGAATTCAGATAATGTGAATGTCTGACAGGGTAACCAGATGTTTAATATTCTGTAAGATTTTAAAAGATCACAAAACACATTAATCTTTTTGTCTATAAGACAATGTCTGCTGACAAAGAAATAAAGCCTCCAGTGATGTTACATACCATGCAGTGGTTATCTTTAAAAAGTGGACATTTGCAATTTGAAAGTAAATAGCATTACTAGAGTATTACAGATATTCTCTATATTCCTATGGTTTAATACCTTTACTATTATACCACTGCTAATAGTTTTCAAATGGTAGATGAGAACAGCAAATACTGTAGTAATAAATACACCAAATGTAGTAATATATGCGCCAACCTATTAAATAAATAGTTAAAACAAATGAGATGTGTGGGAGGGGGCTCAGGGCTGAGGCAGGAGTTTGGGGTGTGGGAGGGAGAATGGGCTCTGGGCTGAAGTGCGGGCTCCAGGTTAGGGCCAAAAATGAGGGGTTCAGGGTGCAGGAGGGGGCTCCAGGCTGGGGCAGGGGGGTGGGGTGCAGGAGGGGGTAAGGGTTCTGCTTGAGGGTGTGGGCTCTGTGGTGGGGCCAGGGATGAGGAGCTTGGGGTGTAGGAGGGAGAACCAGGCTGGGGCCAAGGGGTTCAGAGAGTGTGGGAGGAGGCTCAGGGCTGAGGCAGGGAGTTGGAGTGTGGGAGGAGGTTTGGGCTCCAGGGAGTGCTGACCTCAGGTGGCTCCTGGGAAAAGGCTACATGTTTCTCTGGCTCCTAGATGGAAGTGCAGCCAGGAGGCTCCACGCATTGCCCCTGACTGCAGGTGCCACCCCCGCAGCTCCCATTGACTGTGGTTCCCAGCCAAAGGGAGCTGTGGAGCTGGCGCTCAGGGTGGGGGCAGCACATGGAACTCCCATGGCCACCCCCCCAAGTTAGAGAGACATGCCGGCCACTTCCCGGGAGCTGTGCAGACAGCCTGCCAGCCCCGCTGTGCCGCTAACCAGACTTTTAACGAGTGAAGCAGCGGAGCTGACCGAAGCTGCCAGGGTCTCTTTTTGACTGGGTTTTCTGGTCAAAAACTGGACACCTGGCAATCCTAGATGAAAGGCACTATATCAGTACTAAGAATTATTATCCTGAAATTATATTTTTTTGCTCTTGACATTTTGCCTTTTATTTGCTCTCACCATTACTTTCTCCATTAGATGACAAATACAATAGTTTAGTTATTTGTTTTTCAAATACAAATAATGAATATTTAAAAACAGGACTCAATCATTCCCTTAAAGCTGTGTATAGGTGTCCCCTAGCTTGTTGGGAGAAGAGGTTCAGATGTGTCCTTGGCACCAGTCCCTCCATTTCTTAGGCTTGGTCTACACTTACTCCCCAAGTCGAAGTAAGGTACGCAAATTCAGCTACGTGAATAACGTAGCTGAATTCGACATACCTTACTTCGAACTTACCGCGGTTCAGACGTGGTCCACACGCGGCAGGCAGGCTCCCCGTCGACTCCGTGGTACTCCTCTCATTGAGATGGAGTACCGCAGTCGACGGGGATCACTTCCTGGTTCGATTTATCGCATCCAGACCAGACGCGATAAATCGAACTCGGAACTTCGATCCCCAGCCGCCGAACTAGCGCGGCAGTGTAGACCAGCCCTTAGTCTGAATTCTATACATAGATAAGAAGCAAGGTTGAAGGAGGAGCATATATAATCAGAATACCCCTCTTCCAAAAACTTTCAGGGAATTCAGGAAAAACAAATCTAGTAGTCCAGTCCATGGTCACCTGCCCTAAAGATAGTTTTTAGCAGCAGGTGTATTCAGGATTCCCTGTTTCTTCATTGAAGCAGTGGAGTCCAGGAAGAAGAGGTTTCATATAACATTGTAAAGAATCAGTTATCTTCTCCTCTACACTGAACAAAGAACTTTAGTTTAGCGAAGAGAACAGTACTATCCTTATAACTACTCTGTCTCTGCTTTACTATAGATCTGTTCATCTGGCGACTGGACATGGATTTTCAGAAACAGTATGCTCAGTAAAATCATACTTTAGAAATGGAAAAATAAGTATAATTGTTAGCCCAATTATGCGCTTTAGTGAAATGAGGATCAGTTCAGGACAAAAATGTTTTGGTTAGGCATCAAAAGACATTGCTGCAGGACACTTATTGTTTGTTTTGAAGGAAAGAAAAGAGAATGAACATAACTGTTAGAACATGTGCCTCATCCAGCCACCTCTGGCATTTCCCAGTTTGCTGGGCAAGCTATCTGGATGCTCAGGACTAGAATAAGCAGCAGTTAGCACTTAGTTTGTAAGCTACTACAAGTCCCTAAGTCCCTGATCTCCTGCTGATAATTTAGGGTCCTTTGAGTATTGCCATCTGTGCAACTGAGTACTGCTTGGCAAACAGATGGATGTAAAGGCATAACATTTCCATACAAGGTTATCCCATGGGTGCCCATATAAGATGGAGAACCACAGAATAAGGCACTTTCCTACTTTTTGTTCTGTCTGTTAATTAGATCATTCCAATTAACAGGGAAATTAAACAGATTATACATTAGAATAATTAATATAGCAGCTCACGTTATTTACCTCTGAACATATTCTGAATTTACTACTGGTAATTTACTATTTGCAAAGCCATTAACCCAGGATCTCACGGGATTATTCTGTACCTTATAAAGGTATTTCAGTAAAATACCACATAGGAATGCATGTGAATCTTGACTGGGAAAAAAAAAAAAAAAAGATGGAGCGATCCTGAGCTACAGCATAATTATATTTGTGCTACAAAAATAATTTATATACAGGCCAAATTCATCACAGTTTCAGAAGTTAATTTCAGGTTATTCCCTTAACTTTCAGCCAGTAGATGGAGAAGGTTAGGGTTTTTTTTCTGTTGGGGTGGGGGGAAGAGAATGTGTACCTAAGGGCTGTTTAACCCATCCATAGGCCAAACCCCTTTATGTTCATCCTGCTAGGGAAACGTGGAGAATGGTATGAGAGGCAGGGTGCCAGGGCCAGGAGGCCGGTGGCAGAATGCAGGGCTTGCTATGCCTGCGGATGCCGTGGACATTTGAAGCGGGACTGTCTCTACTGGGATGGGGGCAGGGAGCCTCGCCCAGAATGGGGGAAGGGACGAGCCCCCCAAGAGACCACCCGACAAGGGAAGTCGTGAGGCAGGAAAGGTGTTGGGCCTGTGGGCGACAGGGGCATTTATGGAGAGAGTGCCCGGCCTCAAGGATCCTGACCCAGGGCAGTCCAGGAAGGGCTGTCCCAGAAAAGGACCAACGGCAGGAGCCGGGGTCCAAGGCAGTGACGAGATAGGGACTCTGCTGGGGCTGCCGTACCCTGGGCCACATTAAAAGGCACTGCCCCCTCAGGAGAGCCGAGGGACTGTCGCCGGGCAGGTCTCGCACCAAGGGACGGAGACCAAGTGGGCCCAGAAAGAGGCTGGGACCCAAGTGGTCCACGATCAGGCCACCAAATGGACCCAGACCCTGAGGGTGGAGGGTCAGGGGGAGGCTGACCTGAGGGCGCGGTTGGAAGCTGCGGAGCAGGCCCGCCGGAAGGCAGAGGCCCAGTTCCAGGAGGTAGCCCGCAGCTGGGAGGCCGCCGAGAGAAGGTGTGTGAGCTTGGAGGGGTGACCCTGGAGGGCTAACTTTGGGGAGCCAAGGTCATGAGTCCCCCCTAACCGCAGGGTTTTAAGGGTGTGTGTGTGTAGCGGGGTGGTTACCCGCTACAGCCCTGACAGGGTTAAGGCCAACCCTGGGAGAGGGCTGGGGCTGTAAGGAAAAGCCCAGGCTGCTTAGGAAAGCAGGCACAGCTGGGGCCATGCCCCAAACAAAGCACAGTAGGTCCTTATAAAAGGCTGCTAGCTTCACACTAGAGTAGCTCTCTCTGGTCTTGGAGGGAGCAGGGCCTGGCTGCTGGTAGCAAAGGTACTGAGAGTGAAGCAGGGCTGGGGAAAGGCCAGAGGAGCAGGGGAGCTCCAGCCTGGTGACTCCCCAGGCTGCAGGGCCTGGTCTTAGACGACCCCTGAGGTACTGGGTGGTAGAGGAAGACAGCAGGTCCTACCCCCTTGCCTGTGATGACTGACTCTTATACTGCAGTCTGCTCTAGGGATCAGGGGCTCATTGCTGACTGGCAGTAGCCACCAGCTGAGGCAAGGTGGGATTAGGGGGTTGAGGGTCCCTGGGGAGGGGAGACTCTGAGAGTGAGGGGTTACTCCCAGGGGGTAGCACCCCAGATAACGGGGCACCGGAGTCCGGGAGGGACACGGGGGCCAAGCGGTAGCAGGATACCGGCCTGCAGAGGGCGCTCCAACGGCTGGAGAGCTAATTCCCTGAGACGACCAGCAGGAGGCGCCACAGGGGTGAGTCCCATGTGCTTACACAACGCCACACCACCAGATACAATGGGGCTCGCTGGACCCCCTCCAGCTCCAACTTCCCCGGTTGGCAGCCCTTGTTGGAGCTTTCTGAGAGCAATCACCCACAGACAGGGGATTGGCTCCTCTTCTTCCCTTCCCCTTGCAAGAAAGGAGGATCTGGCTGACACAAGGACCAGAATCTTCATCAGCACCAGAGATTCAGCTCTAAGGGGTCAGTCTCCAAGTCTATTGCACCTTCACAAGGTTTACCTTCCACCTCTTCCTGGGGTGAATTTCTTTGTCATCAGTGAGGGCAGCTTCAGGTATGATGTGTCTCATGGCCCTCTCCTCAGCTGGACTACATGTGTGTTACCAGCAGTCTGTGGATGGAACAGCCTTCTTCCTGTTCGACCCCTTTCTGTGGGGATTTTCCACTCTTTTAAACTCTTCCCCCTCCAGACTGCATAAGCCTTGCATGTGCATCTCGTTAGCATGGAATAGGCCCAAAGGAGCTCATTAGCCTCCTCCATACCAGTTTGAGGGCATGTCCTTTCACAGTAACCCAAAAGTTATTAATCCTAATTTCATAAGATTTGCTCAAGATATTATCAGTCTGGCACTCACGAGTGCTGATCGTTGCCACATGGAAGCAAGATTTGCAGGAGGGACTCCACCCAGCCTGGAAGGCTGACAAACCTCAGACTTACAGAAGGGTTAGATCAGACTAGGGGAAGGTTTCAGGACTTCAATTATTTTCAAATTTCTGTAACTCTTGAGTGCTTAAGAGTAAAGTGACTGTGGGTAAGAAATTCCTTTACTAAGCTTGTGTTCCTTGCTCTTCTGCCACATTGTCCCCAAAGGGATTAAACTAGAAACCCAGAGTGCCCACAGCCAAGATGGAGCATTCATAGGCCACTCAGAAGATCTGAGGCACTGGTTTCAGGGTCTAGGATAGAGAGTGTGTGGAGTCTGATGTCTCAAAGAAGGGTCTCAGCCAAGAGGTCTCAGCCTGCGAGTGTGCTTGATAGTTCCAGAGCTAGAAACAGTGACTGGACTCTTCCCAGACCCAGCTAGTTTAGATGCATGTGGGAGACCCAGTGGACTGGGTCCACTCTCAGACTGGTGACTGTACAATGGGGTACTGGGACAGGTTATGACACGTACACAGGTTGAAGTTGTATATAGAAAGCTGACCTTCTAAATCGCTAAATGTTATGTTTTACCTCTGCTAGCACTACAAAGCCAATACAACTTTGGCAGAGAAAGTAGAGATGACATATCCCTCAACAGGAAGACTAAATTTTACTTACAGGATTCATTTTTCCCCTCCATAACCCTTCATTGAAAACTAAACCTTATGGGTGCTGATTTTGACCCTAATCCTGCTCTTTTTGCTGCAACTAAACTAGAGCTGGAGGAGACTAGAGACCACTTGTAGGTGAGAGAGGTTAATAAGGAAATGCGGTGAGGTGAGGTTTTTAAAAGCAAGCAGTGTGAATAGGCAGCACATATGTTGTACACCAAAATATACCCACTGGTCAACAAAGTGTCTTCCTTCATGATCTTTAGCTGGCAGCTGAAACCCACTTTGGACTGGAGCAGTAGGGACTTTGGACCCCTGCTCCCAGCACTTCATTCTCGCTGAAGCATTTTGTAGGTATCCTGGCCTATTACTTCACAAGCTCCCTGTGGGAATGGGAGAGCAACTTAAAAAACCCTCCCCCCTCATTTGCACAACAAAGGTCAGGTACAGCAATATGTAAAGACAAAGCATAAACTTAAGTGGATGTGCACTGAAATGTGATAGTTAGGCATGTGCTGCTTTGAATGCAAAGCAGATCAGACAAATGAACTGTACTTAACCAAGAAAAAGTATACAAAAAAAAAATAGCATTTTTTTCATGTTAACTATCTTTGAATAACAGGAAAGCAGGCAAAGGATGTGCTAGTAATCAAGCTCTGTGTATAATAGAGTATTTCAAATACTAGTATTTCTGTACTTAATTTGGCAGTTAAATTTATAGAATCTTGGTATATTTAGTTATAACTAACTAAAACAATCTACCATTGAGGTAAGTAGATTGATATCCATGGCTGTAGCTGCTTGAATACACACTAGTTCTGCAAGAGTAGCTGATGAAACCTTTGCACTTTTAAAATCAGTTGTAATTGCAATGTCCTGATTGCAATCAAAATATAAGTTAGTTATAGGGAATGGTGACTTGTGGTTATTAAAGCCACAAAATAGACAGGGAAGAAAGACCAAGATATAGATTGATGTAGACATAGAATTGTTTAGGGATGGTAAAAAATTAGAATTTAACTTCATTAAAAATTTCACAGTTTTGATCTATATCAGGACAAAACTAAGACTTCTCAAAGTGTCATGTTAAAAAAAAAAGGACACACTTAACCCTGAATAGTCATTAGTCTAGTGCTTAGGGCACTCGTGTGGGAAACCCAGCTTCAAGTTCCTGCTCTGCCTGATTCTGACCAGGCCTTAGCATATTCGGGGTGGGACGGGGGGGCAAGGGGAAGAGAGAAACTGTGGTCTCTCTCTGACAAGAGATACCATTGTGAACTTCAGAAACCAGATACAATTCTAAAAGGGCTTTGATGGCCCTGGTGAACTATAAACTGGGGGTGATTGTGAATGCCACCTCCCATTTACATCATCATCAGGCCTGCCATGGGACCCTGACTGGAAGCCAGAGTCCCATCCACTCCCCTCCTCCATACCATAAGTAGGAGAGAGAAAAGGAGTCATAAGCTGTAAAAGAAATAGAAGCAGCCCCCTCATCAGGCATTGCAGTGCCCAGGACTAATGCCCAGCAGTCTACTAGTTTACAGGGACCTCGATCAGACCCTTTCTAACCCATCAACTGCCTTGGAACCCACTGCATTTGTAATACTTATAATTTAACCCATCAAAACCAGGTCTTTTGGGTGGTGGATTGCAGGTGAAAAAAATCTCACAGCAGTTTGTCATTTTGCCATGTGGGAAAAATCTGTTCCAGATCCCAAAACTGGCAATCAGCCTTGCCCCTGGTATTACCAGAGGTCCTACAAATAGAGGAAGGGTGGGACTGAAACAGGGAGCCTGCAATGACTACCTGGCCTAAACAGCAAACTGCATCAGCCCCCTTCAGACTGCACACCCAGCTCCCAATGGTGTCAGCAACAGTGGGCAAGATGGGTCATAGAGTCTGGGCCCTAGATACAGCATATGATACCCCATTCCATGATCTTCAGCATAAGAAAAGAAGGAAGAGGGGTTAAGGGGAAAAAGTCAAGTAGCCCCCATATGCTGAAAGCAAAGGTATGAGAAGGGGGAGAGATAAAAAGGAAAGGAGAGGGGCCACATAGAACATTGCTTCAACTGCTCTGAGATTTCTCCCCAACTACCCCAGAAGATCTCTCCACTGCTCCCAGCCCCATCAAAGCCTCACCCCAGCTAGCAAGGTGAGCAACTGCAGACAACTGTGAATTAGAGAGATCATTCTGCTAATGTCATTACATGCATAGTAACAGTAGTGATTTGGGTAATCACAGGGGTCCTGAAATAGAATTGTAACTCAAGTCATATAAAATGTAACAGTTTAATTTTATTTCAAGCAATACTTGGATTTGACCCTCTCTTCAAAATATGATTGATTTTCCAAAAGTTTCCTCCTAAATAAATTAAAGCTTAATTTAAAAGATTTCTTTGGATGTCCTGTTAACACAGTTAGAAGTTAATCAGATTTAAATCAGTCAATCTCTACTAAATTTTTAAAATAAAACCTCGTCAATCTGCAGATAACATAAAAGTTATTATTATTTACACTCACATTAGTATTGACATCATGCACTATCAGTGTTAACAAGAACTTTTGGAGTATAAAATGCAAACAGGCAATGATTCATAGATAAATATGGTACCAATATTCTATTGTAAAAATGACATTAACAAATAGCAGTGTATTATGATGATTCCGTCTTGAGTTTCTGGGTTGAGTGTTCACATCTCTGGAGATAGTGCTGAGGTTGACGGGTATAATAGAGATAGGGTGACCATATTTCCCAAAGAGAAAATGAGACGTCACCGCATGGGGCTGTCCCGAGCCGCTCACTCGAGCCCCCCTCCCCATGCGGGGCTGCCATCACTGCTTGCTCAATCCCTGCCTTCCCCTTCCCCGCACGAGGCTGACAATGGCATCGCTGCTTGCTTGGGCCCTGTCTTCTCCCCCTTCCTCCCACCCTGTGCGGGGCTGGCTTCACAGCTTGCCCCCTGTACCCCACTTTTTTGACAAAACTGGGCATTTGGCCCATTTGCTTTTGCCAACTGATCAAGTTGGCAAAAGGAAACGAGACAAATACTCACTTTTGCCAAAAATGTTGGGACAGCCGGGACAGGGCTTAAAAAACGGACTGTCCCGGTGAAAACAGGACGTATGGTCACCCTAAATAGAGAATATATTGGTGACCCCTATTTTTTAAAACTGCTTCTAAAGGAGACAGAACTAAATAAGCCAATATAGTAAAGGTCATGATCAAAACATATTTGGATAATAATTTGTGTTACTTTAGCAACACTATAGATAGAATGATTAAACAAGGCTTTCCCCATCAACATAATATTGCTAAGACATTTCATAATCTTTGTTAGAATGCTGCTGCTGCTTTTTTTCCCTTCCTCTGTGATAGTATCACTTAACTATTTTGAGTAAACACTTCGTGAGTTGTCACACTCTCCACATGACAGGGGCTGTGTCCCCTCCCCCATTCCCACCTACCCCACCCAATTATTATTTTATACTAATCAGAGGGCCGGGGCTTTGGTCCCCTCTTTTCTCCCCTGAAAAATCAATATTGTTCTGGCCTAGAACAGTCCCTGAAATTTTAGAATTGATCAGATGTGCTGTGGAAAGTTATTGCATTACATAGACAGAGAAATGCTGTCATGTAGAGTGTAAGGTCTTCACAAGATCAAGATGTGGCCCTGTGTGAATAAGAACCCCTTAAGATAAAAGTGCTAGAGTTATCAAGCCTAATGCTTCAAGATATAAACTGACCTCCAATGAACACCAAGAAGCAATTACCTCCAGAAGCATTAGAATTTCTCTATTTGGGTGCATTATAGGCCATTTATGCCCTCCATCAAGTATATACATGGGTCATGGTGGAGACAGGATACTGGATTAGCTAGATCATGGGTGGTAATTCTTACGTTTAATTCCTGTAAGTGGAGCATCTTAAAACCCTATCTATCAAGTATCTATCAATACATTGCATTAATGGCTGAAGAAAAATTTCTAGAATCATAAAGCCACTAAATACTATTGAGTGCACTAACGTAGAAAACAGTCTTTTATCAAATTCATGAATTTGACCAAAAAAGCATCAAGCACTGATGAAATTGCTGATCATTCTGAACTTAAAAGTGGTATCAAAATTATGGAAAAAGCCTCCTCCTTCAAAACACACACTTACACTCCTACACTACAAGCTGGGGTGTGATTCCCACCTCACATACACATACTCACACTACCTCTCATTGATAAGTAGTATAGCCAGGGTAGCATAAGCAGCAAACTGCTTAGTTGTGCAGAGTATAAATCTGCCTGAATCCCATGAGTGTGTGTAACGCCAACAGACCCCACTTGTCCATGGGTGGGACTGAACCTGGGACCTCTGGAGCTTAGTGCATGAGCCTCTACCGCATGAGCTAAAAGCCAACTGGCTGTTAGCTAAGGATGTAGAGCAGATTCATTTTCTCTCTCTTTCTAAATGGTCTCAGTGCCACTGGATGGGACAGAACACCACACCCAGGAGGCGTGTGGGTTACATATGCACTCAGCATGACTTAACCACGCTGCTAGTACCGTGTGCTACCGTGGCTACACTACTATTTATACTCACACTAGCTGAGCTGGGAATCATACCCCTAGCTCATAGTGTAGAGAAAGTCTTTGGGTGAAATCCTGACCCCAGGGAAGTCAATGAGAGTTTTGCCATTGCCTCTGGTGGGTTCAGGATTTCACTCATATTCTTCACGGTAAAATACAATCAGCATCAGAGACAAAACCATTCAGGTGTCAAAGTGTGATTCTACTCTGAAATGTTTCTATTTGAAAATGACACTTTTATACTATAAATGATTATTTGCTGTATATATTCAGTGCCCTATCTGCCTATTTTAATGCTAAAATAAGTGTTTACTGCTTTTTATTCTTGTTTCCACTACAGAGCCAATATAGCTGAAGAAGTTAACTGGGTTCAGTTCCTTTTTAGCATCATTAAACATTGTAGCGGGGTGGACACTCACTCCTGCCCTAAGGGGTTTAAAGACAGCCCTGGGAGAGGGATGTTGCAGGGGGAAGCAGCTACACCTCTACCCTGATATAACGCGATCCGATATAACATGAATTCGGATATAACGCGGTAAAGCAGTTCTCGGGGGGGAGGGGGGGGCTGTGCACTCCTGTGAATCAAAGCAAGTTCGATATAACGCAGTTTCACCTATAACACGGTAAGATTTTTTGGCTCCCGAGGACAGTGTTATATCGAGGTAGAGGTGCACTAGGCTGATTGGGGAAGCAGCTGCAGCTGGGCCACGCCCCAATCAGACCTCAGCTGGCCCTATATAAGAGTCTGGGAGCTAGGAGCTCAGCAGTCTCTCTCTGCATTCAGGGAGAGAAGGGCCTGGCTGCAGGGAGCTTAACCAAGTGCCGAGAGTGGAGCAGGGCTGGGGAAAGGCTAAGGGAGCCGGGGAGCTCTGGTCTAGGAAAGCCCCAGGCTGCAGGTCTAGGGTAAGGCCAAAGGGGCACTTGGGTTGCAGGAGGCAGCCGATGGGTAGGCAGAGGCAGCAGGTCCAAACCCCTCTGCCTATGATGAGTGGCTTATACTGCAGTCTGCCTCAGGGAATGGGGGCTAGATAGAGACTGGGCAGTAGCCTAACACTGAGGCGAAGTGGGGATAGTGTGATGACGTCATTAGGCCTATATATATGAACCAGAGTTCTTCCATGTTTAAACTCTGTCCTTCCATGTTTAACTCTAATCGACCTCAAGAGCCAAGGACAGGAATTGGAATGTGTAAATAGCCAGTTACCAATTATGACCTTGCTCATAACCAGGTCCTAAGCAATAATGATGAGGTTTGCATGTTTCTAGCTGGAGGAGGGGTAGTAAACTAAGGATAAGCAGAACCAAATGATTGTTTAGAGGAATGTTACTAACAAGCTAGATTTATAGCCCTAGAATGATTTAACGGCTTAAATGTATAAACATGTCTTCGGTAGAGAAGGGAGGGGGAGTAAGGGGGGGTGGTGGAGGGGGAGAGAAGGGAGGGCTTAGTTGTAAAGTATAAGAAGAGAGAGAAGCTGCTTTTTACTGGTGTGCTCGATTTGAGACTTGCCTGTCTCCTTGCACCACTTTGAGATCTCAAATAAATTTTGATTGTTTCTCCACCCCGGTGTGTTTATTGGCGCGAAGCACGCCGGGCAACGAACCAGCGCTGTTGCTGTCCTCGGGCCTCTGTGCCTGCAACAAGTGGGTGGGGGTTCCCCTGGGAGGGGGAGACCAAGAGCTGTGAGGGGATACTGCCGGGGGCAGCACCCCAGCCAACTGGGCACCGGGTCTGGGAGGGACACGGGGGCCAAGCAGCAGCGGCACACCGGCCTGAAGAGGGCGCTCCAAGGCTGGGAACGAGCTAATTCCCGAGACCTCCAGCAGGAGGTGCCGCAGGGGTGACTCCCGCTCTTCTACAAACATAAATGTTTGAATTCCATTAGTTGCACATTGGCCAACAAACTGAAAACAATGGGTTATAAATGTATCACCTTCATAGACCATCTGAAAACAATGGGATTACATAGATGTAGCAAAGGGCATAATTTGGGTTGGAGCAACTTTATTACAGAGGCTGCAAAAGGAAGAAAACTAAGCATTACTCAGAGTCCAAATTGAGTTTGCAGGGCTAGCTGTTATGAAAATACATATTTTTAATTTGTAAACAGAAAATATTTATTTGGAAATTAAACTCTCAACTCATCCAATTAGAAAAAACAAACAACTCATGTAATTTATTTCTCCAAGTAAAACCAAACAGCTTGATTTTCAAATACTTATAGACCAGCCAGCTGAACTTTAATACCTGTAAAATTACTGGAACAAATTATTAAGCACCAAGAGGATAATAGGAGGATAAGCAATAGCCAACAATGTCAATATGTCAAGGGCGGGGGTGTCATAGGGTCCATTCTGGATCCACTACTATTCAATTTTTTCCACTAATGACTTGGATAATGAAGTGGCTAGGCAGCTGTACTGCTGAGAAGGATTTAGGGATTATAGAGGATCACAAATTGAATATGAGCCTACAAAGTGATACAGTTGTGAAAAAGGCTTGTATTCTGGTGTCCATTTCTGTGTGCCATACTTTAAGAATGATGTGGATAAACTGCATAGACTCCTGTTGCTCTCCCCTGAAGTTATAAAAAAAGTTTAGAAAACCTGACCTATGAGGAAAGGTTAAAAATGGGCATGTTTAGTCTTGAGAAAAGAAGATTTTTTTGGGGGGGAGGAGAGGAAACTAATAAGTCTTCAAATATGTTAAGGGCTGTTCAGAGAGGATAGTGATCAATTGTTCTCCATGTCTACTGAAGATAGGACAAGAAATAACAGACAATCTGCAGCAAGGGAGATTTGTGCTAAATATTAGAAAAATCTTTCTAATTATAAGGGTAGTTAAGCTCTGGAATCGGCTTCCAAGGGAGGTTATGGAATCCCCATCATTAGAGGTTTTTAAAAACAACTTAGGCAAATACCTGTCAGGGATGGTCTAGGTATACTTGGTTCTGCCTCTCAAGGACCATTCTAACCCTACCTTTCTATGATTTCACAGGGGTTGACTGAAAAAAAATCATACACGAAAGAAAAAAAGTTGCTCATGCACCCCCCCCCCATTCAATATGGATGGCTCTCTATTTCAATTAATTTACTCTTCAAATAGAAACAGGAATGCAAGGACAGAGTAAACGAACTCATTCTAGAAAAGAACTAATAGAAATAGACAGTCATATATAAATGTCCAGTTTAGAGCAGCATTTAGCTTTTTTATGAAAATGACTGCAGCTTGATCAAGAATCATTCCAATTTTGAAGCACATACTGTATCATTCATATGCAGCTATCAACTTAGATATTATTTCCAATGAGTGGGATGAGCTCACAGAAATGCCATATTTATCAACACATTTGCTTTGAGAGCAATACTTTATTGTGACTCTTTCTGCATTATATATATTTTTATTGTGTAACCTGCCACCACAGGAATAGCTTTAAGGTCATTTCCTACACAGAAATGGTGTCAGTTGTCTAACTTACTGTGTAGCAAACTAGAATACTACATTTTTTCCCCACTTCCCTGGGTCTAGGGCTTATCTTGAATTGGATATATAAATATATACCAAAAGCACACTGATTTATTTTTTAAAGCACCAAGTCTCAGAAATTCTTATGGACTCAGCAAAGGTCTACAAAATCTACTACTTTTTTCTGCATCACATGAAGTAGAAATTCATGTTTAGAACTATAAGGCTTGACTGCTGATTTCCTTGGTAGGGGAAAATGCAAATATTCATTAGTACAGGTTTATTCCATGTACCTCCAATTTGTGAATATGCATATAGTGGAGTGAGCAAATTCAAAGACATTCAGTTTCAGGATTTAGCTCCAATGAGCAATTCTATGCCTTTCATGATTTTTATAGCACTATTTCAATGCAAAACAAACATCAAGTAAATCTCACAAAGAAGCTGCATCTAGTACATAATGCATAATCCCATTTACTGATAAATCAGAGAACACCTATTACACTAGCTCTCCAGATGCAACACTTCTCAATTCAGTACTGGATCCACATCCAGACTCCTGAAGCTCACGAGAGCAACAGGCTGGCACTCTGCAATGACTAAGCCCAGGTTTAAACATGAAGGAGTGGAACAAAAGCCTTTTAGCAACACGTTCTATATCACCCTTCTGATGAAGCTCAGGAAGATTCCTATACTCACCACTTTCAAAAAATATTCCCCTTATCAAAAACAAAACAGAAGAAAACCTTGGGTGTTCAATCACATCTTTAATGCATAAAACACAGTAAATTCATTATAAAATTGAATAATTTAGTGACTATTTTATTTCCCAAGTAGCTGAACCCATATAGTTTTTGTTTTAGTATAGGCTTGCATGTAACCAGAGGGAGGAGATGCAGAGGTGGATTTCTGTCATCTGTTGCCATGGTAGCAGCATCACAGAAATGCAGATGTTTGGCATAGTAGGTGAGGACAAAATGGAAGAGAGATGGAGAAGACATGCAGTGTCTGAGTGTTGCCATGGTAATGGCAGCCCACCATGGTGGAAGGTTGTAGGGGAAGGTACGGAGCTGATAAGCCTACAGCTGGACACTCACCATACATTCTTTTCAGCAGAATATACAATCTGTGAAAATATATTTTTAGAAAAAAATCTCCAGTTCTGCGCTATGTTCTCTTTTTTTAAGTTTGCATATATGAGTATAAGAAAAAGATGTTCCCAGATTAAAAAAAAAAATCTTGTGAAAGCTCCTAGACTGTATCCCACCAGTGCAAACCACAAACAAAGGAAATAAGCAATTGACTTATTCAAGGTGCACTCTATAATCTAGTCATCAGTTCCCCTTCTAAACATCTGTCAAGGTTCCCTCCCCACTCTGAACTTTAAGGTACAGATGTGGGGACCTGCATGAAAGACCCCCCAAGCTTATTTACTAGCTTAGGTTAACAGTAAGCTGCCACCACCAAGTGTGTTCCAAATCTTAGGGGAGAGCCACTTGGAACTCTGCCTTTCCCCAAATATTTCCCAAGTCCCTAACCCTCCCTTTCCTGGGCAGATTTGAGACTAATTTGAGTATACCCTCACCAGTTAGTCCTGGTGAACACAGATCCAAAACCCTTGGATCTTAAAACAATGAAAAATCAATCAGGTTCTTAAAAGAAGAATTTTAATTAAAGAAAAAGGTGAAAAGAACACCTCTGCGAGATTAGAATGCAAAATAATCTCCCAGACAAACATTTAAAACACAGAGGGTTTCCCTCTGGGCAAAATTTTAAAGTTACACAAAGAACCCAATTTTATCCTCCCTCTATTTTGCAAAAGAAATCATAAATAGAAAATAAAAGTAATCTAATACATTCTTTCTCTAAATACTCACTACCCTATAGGAGTGGGATGGCTCCTTCTTTCTCTGTGTCCGGCAAAAAGCACACACACAGGACACACAAAAGACTTTTTTCCCCTTCCAGATTTTAAAGTATCTTGTCCCCCTATTGGTCCTTCTGGTCAGGTGTCAGCTAGGTTATGTGAGCTTCTTAACCCTTTACAGGTCAAAGAGGAATTAACCCTTAACTGTATGTTTATGACAGCATCAGATATTTCCTTTCCACCATCCAGAGACCATTTTGTTGCACTGGAACTTCTGCCAGGGAATCTTGGGGAACAAAGAGGGAGGAATGGTTAAGAGGATGAGGCAGTGAGGGTAGGGATTATAGACTGGAAATAGGGTTGAGTAAGGACACTCCCATTGACTTCCTGGGCCCTGCTCTGCCCAGCCCAGCATAGTATACAGAGTAATAACTGATTGTTACCCTGTTTGGAGATGGAGAGCAGCCCTGTAGATATTCATTTATGGAATCAGGCCAATGCAATTAACATTCTCAGGTGTATCTTGTTCTCAAAAAGTCTAGTTGCTGGCATTGTCTTATTATTTTGTTATTTTGCTTAACAGTGCACTGAATGCACGATGTAGAGGCCCTAGAAGGCAGACCGCAATTGCTGCAGGATAAGGGACAATATGCACTCAAAAAAGGATGGTATGGTAATGGGCTTCAAGATCAAGTCTCTCTCCCTGAGTTTAGCCACTCATTTGCAAATCTGAATGGAAACTGTGTGGGCCGCCTCATTATTTACACACACACACGGATGAATTTAAAGGTTGACTAAGTAACTATTGGCAATACATATGTGAGTAAATGAAGTTAAGGAAGACTCTAATCCTTTATTTTATAGCTGTTAAAAAAGTCTTCTCTGGATGTAGATTAAGATAAAGAGGATGCTTATGAGTATCAGAAGGCAATATCCCGCAGGAGACAAATTTATAGGAACAGATTTCCCTCTTGGACCTCAAGGAAGAATATATTTCCAGTGATACACAGAGATGATAAACAGACCATTCTGGATGTCCGTTAAGAACTTAAATGTGATTTGTAAAGTCAAACACACAGAGGTCATTTTTTCCCTTCAGTGGTAGCAATAACTTTAGTCTCCTTAGCATCCGACTTCTACAGAGAAGTAACCAGTAGGGGAATATGCCAATAAACACAGGGGGAAGTAATACTTGTAACCCCCATTACCATTAACTGTAATAACCACATGCATGGGAAAAGAAATAAAAACAGGGCAACAGAGTGCTCAATCAGTGGAGCTATCTGATCAGCTGGACAATCGGCTTTTCAGGATGACCACACAAACAACTGGTTTGAGCTATGCAATTGTGCAAATTCAGATGCTTAGCAACTTTAATAATCCTAAACTATTAAAAACTTCCAGCACTTTATTTCCATTGTTTTTATTAAATTGTTCTTTGTTTCTTTGTGCAGTAGATCAATACAAGCAGAAATCCAGTGCTATCTTAAAAAACCCATGCTTACAACCTCAAAAACAAATAAAACCATCCTCTTCTCCTTTCTCACAAGCAATATGAATTCATATTCTATAATGAGCACATTCAAAGTGAGTTGTGTTTATGCTTTTCAAAATGTAGTTCTAAGTATTTTGACTGTTATTTAGATAATTAAAGATCCTTTATTTGTCCACTATTGTATTGTCAGAGGATTTAATATTTTACTATACTCCCTTTTGTTAGTGTCTCGTGTTATAAACCAAGGAAAGTGTTTAAGCTTATATTTCCAATGTTTATACCCATCAAACTGAAATGATTTGGGTGCCAATAATAGCCTGATTATGAGTGTTTTAATATCTGAATGGTGCTGTGATGTACTGCAATTTACTATTAGCAATTCATATTCTAAACAGCTCATCTTACTATTCAGCCACCTTCAATTATTTTAAAACTACACTGCAAAATTAAAGTACATTACAACTGTAATGCCCCAGTGCATGACATGCTACATCTGTGTGGAACTATTTTCTGGAAAGTAAGTCAAGGTTAAATTCCCACAAGAAGGACATTCATGTAAAAAAGGACAGACTTATTAAGCTTTTGAGCCCCATGCACCCTCCGTAAAAAAAACTGACTGAGACAAACTAACAATTCCTGGCCTACATCACTGGTGGAAAAACAAGAGAAGAATTAATCCTCTATTAAGCCTAAGCTGGCACAGAAGCTTAGATGCTACAAATATAGACTGTCATAAATGAACATTTGTATTATAGCGATTATATTATGTCCCTGCATTATTAGTTTTAGTGGCAAAGGGATAGGTCAAAAGCAGAGTTGTCTCAGTCTTGAGAGCTGTAAAGTAAAGTGACACATCTTTAATTTCCTTTTTCATTCCATAGCTCCATATAATCAAGTATAATCTGGTAAGGGGCAGGGAGGAATCACTGGCTAAGTTTAAATCTGTCCAAATTCTGCAGTATTCATTATCCTTGCTTTCACTTTTTTGGAGGGAAAAAATGAAGTGAAGGTGAGATGATTTAGACCACATGTATAAAGTTTAGGAGCCTGTGAAGAGAGAAGGTAGGAGACTATGTAGCTAGGAGGGATATTTGGATATGCATTTGAGCCATCATGTTTCCCTCATTTCTGGAAACTGTCCCAGAAAGCATTGCCAAAAACAACTCTTCCCCCCCCCCCCAAAAAAAAATCCCAAATCCCACAATTCCTCACCCCACAAATACCTAAAGAAAGCACACTGCTAAGAATAGTGTCAGCCTGTCAGTATCTGACACTGTTGATTTTCTTTATGTATTTCATGGAGTTTTCCTTTTTAGGTACTGTGTTTCTAGGACTAAGGGCTACATTTTCATAGCGGCTTTGCTTTGCAGGTGAAGTATTTCCAGTCATGTTTCGGAGGCAACAATAGATATTCTAAAACAAATATTTTGTGCCAGTTCATTTCTGCATTCTACTGTGTCCACTTCCAATGAAAGCCTCCATATTGCACACGTTACATTGGTGCATGTGTTACAGAAACCTGGTTGAACAACACTGCTGAACTCGTTTTGGTAGAGTTTATTTCAGCTAGGAATTTGATGTAGCATGAATTGAAAAGTATGAGTGTGTGTGGCTGTGCTGTCTGCATTCAACCTGAAATGCAGGTAGCTTCCCACTACAGAACTGGATTGAAAGCAGATTGCCCAGTGTGTGCGAGTTAAGTTAATACTGGTGGTTGTGTACTGATCACCCCACTCTAAAATCCTTAAGTGAGCAGCTAGCATTTATGGTCTGTAGTCCTGTGATTCACACATTTTTCAGGATTGTGATAAATTATGTACAAAGTATGCCTTGTGAGGTATCTTTGGAAACTAAATTTGCTAACCATTATTGTCCTGGTAAAATATGCTTGGCAACATTGTATGTAAAGTAAAGATTCTTCTGTATGATATTACTCAGACATGTTCCAAGTCTGGCGAGCGACCACAGATCAGTTCCCCAGAGACAAAAGGCAAACTGACGAATCAGCCAGGTGTCAGCAGAATCAAATGGACCATCACTTGGTTAAGTGGCCATTCTTTGGCAGGAGAGGGGTGTAGTAGGAAGAGCGCCTGAGACATAAGCCCTTGAATTAGAGGGCTTGGTATGAGGCAGGACCTGCTTACAGAATTTGGCGAAAACAGGGGTGATATTGCAAACATACATGTTCCTGAGAAGTGCTAGTCACAGAATACTCACTCAAACCATATCAAGTGGTACCAGAACATTCCAATATTAAGAATGGTACAAAAACATTCCCTAAGGATAACAGGGAACACACTGACCCCTCCTAAAAGATAAGGTCAGAATGACCGTATGCAATACAGATGTTTTAATTGAACCAATATATACAAAATGATGGGTGATAACTAGCGACGTCAGGGGCAGTCACTAACTATGACAAAGGGGCAGTATTAACTTGTTTGTATTGGGGTATCTCAGAGGGAGTGTCTTTGGCCAGCCTAGGGAGTAGTGGAAAGTCCTGCCACTGACTGAGCTGCGTCCATTGTCACGAGCATACATGTCTTAGTATCGTTGTGGAGTCTGCCAGATGCTATTACTGTGCTTTGTCGACAATAAACCTCGCTGGGTGCCTTCACTAGAAACCAAATCTGTGGATTTATTGGGCAGTTTAATTGAGGTCTGCTATCTGTGCAGAACTGAGACAGCACACCGAATGAATACACACACAGCCAACATCTAACCACAAGGGGGTGTAGGTGAAAAATCCCCATCTTGACAAAGAAACAGCTTGGGGTTCCCGTCCACAGACTTTCTCCTGAACTTCAGCTGGAGATGCTTCTCAAAGAAGAGAAAGAACAACAAGAAGGGAGAATAAACTCCCCAAATTATTCTTCCCTTTCTCTCTGCCATGGAACCCACAATATTTGAAGGACAAAGGAAGCGCATTGGATTGGGGAAGGGATCCTAACTGAAAGATTCAGCCAGTAAGACTGCTGAAACATGTGGTGAGAGAGACCTTTACTTTGAATTTACTCTAGTTTAAGTTAGACATTAGTTGCATTTTACTTTTATTTTTCTTGTAACCAATTCTGATTTATGCCTCATTACTTATAATCTATCCTTTTGTAATTAATAAATGTGTTTTATTGTTTTATCTAATCTAGTGTGTTTAGATTGAAGTGTTTGGGAAACTCCATTTGGGATAACAACATTTGTGCACATCATTTTCTATTAATGAAATGACGGATTTTATATGAGCTTGTATTGTCCAGGAGGGGCTGGGCAGTACAAGTCTCACATTTTTTGGGAAAGTCTGGGACTGGGAGTTTGCTGGTGTTGGTCTGCAGTGTAATTCAAGAGTGGCTGGCCAGAGCATTCATACAATATAACTATGAGTCATTTACATGCTGGAAGCGATGCATGATCAGAGTAGGAGTGGTAGCTCTCACAGCAAAGCAGTGTAAAAGGCACCCCAGGTTAGAGAACTGAGGTGACACAGCTGTTCATCAGTCCAGATTGTACCTGGGTATGTCTCAGCATTCCTCAATGAGATGGCACTCTAGGTGTATTAAGGCTGTTACACTATGTGTGTAATAATATCCACAGATGTCCATTCTGCTGAGACAGCTCAAAATATAAAAAAAATCCACAGTTAAATGAACACACTTTATATAGTGACAACATAATAATATGGTTCTTACAAACCAAAGTCCCCGTTAACATTCCTTGCATCCCTTATTTGTTACTAGCTAAACTAATCTCCATATAACATGCTCATAGCCATGATATTTGAGCACAAACATAACAGCTCTAAGACTGAATGTCAGAAAATTTTACAATAAAGCACTGTAGTATCAATTCATATTACAACTCAAAGAGGCACAATAGAGACCTCTTTGCACTCCCCACTTAGCTAATGATTAATCTGGAGTTGATTCTTTTTTCCAAATTTGTGACTTCTGTTAAGGTCAGGTTTCCACTTTTTCCACAAAGAGCTTGAGTAGTCCAACTCATAAAATCCATTCTTCTGCCCTTGCAGTAAAGGTTTCTGCTAGTTAAAAAACTTTTATTATTGCACTGAACTTTCTTGACTTCTCTTTTAACTTCTTTCATTAGACCTGTGATAACGTACTTGCAATCCTGGCAACACATGTTGTCAATGCAATGTTTTAGGATGCTACAGCTTAAAACTTGGAGAATACAGCATGCAGAGCAATGACTAATTCAGGAAACCTCAAAAATATTTTTGTCAATTATTTGTTATCAAATTAACAGTGCACATCCAGTCTTCTGTCTAGATCATTTCTGCTCTGAGCCTGCTCTTAAAATTACACACAAAGTCTAGCACATTTGATGTATTTTAAATTATTTATCCTAAATAGCAATTTTGGTAGGATATGCAAATAAGCAAATTCACTACAGTCACGATCCCTGGTTATTGTAAATTAACAAATACCCAGTTGCGAGCTGGTGGAGTCCCTCCCAAGCTCTAAACAACAAACACAATCTGCACATTTTGCAGAGTCAAAAAATGATCCCTTTGGGGGTCTCATTTTATTAACAAGGTGTTTCCAATATAGTGTGACATGAACCTCAGCCTTCTCTCTGACAGCTGCTGTACGTAGGGGTTCCTTCCCTCAGGTGTAGGAAGTTTCTCCCAGACACTAGCTCCTGCTACCAGAGGGCTACTCCCACCTCCTTTATATTGCTATACTGGAGGCTGCCAACAAGCAGGTCTCTGATCCACAGGCAAATACAGACCTTGTTGAAATTGATGGGTGTGCTAGCCAGTGGCGGTGAGCATGCCAGGAATGCTAGCCAGTGGCAGTGAGTGCGGAGCCCAGGTGACAACTGGGCTCCCAGCAGGGACCTTCACACAGAGCTGAGAGCCCAGACTCTCAGCCCCCCACACTGCCTCTCTTAAGTCGGTGCTCCTAGTGAGGATGTGCACAACCAACAGAAGGAGGGTAGTGTGGACAAGAAAAAAACGTAGTTATTACTGTGGTGGCTGTAAGTTGACCTAACATAGGTCAACTTAAGTTTGTACTATTGACATACCCTGAGCAAGGAAAAATGGACTGTCTAAACCAAATAAACCACAAAAAATTAGGAAATACAAATGAAAGGATTAAAAAATATATTAAAAGGTTGCAATGTTAAGCACTCTGAGGTAAGGAAATTCCAGAATGAACACTGCTATGCAACCTTAATGCATATGAACAAGGGGGACAAATTACGATACAGCCTTTAACATCCAGAAGTGACAACCTTTGAAAAGTTTGATGTAAGTGACCTGCCTGATATCACATAGCAACTAAGTGGCAGCAACAGTCTCCAAGATAGCATTCAAATTCACAAGATCATTCTCTCTTCCTGCAGTCCCATGCCTCATTCATTACAAACCTTTCAGCATATGCAACAAAGGAGACAGGGGTCTTCACTACACAACCTTGACTATCCTCAGAGTACATCCATCCTGTGCATTGACTGAAACAGGGGTTCTGTGGATAAAATAATATGGGGACCATCTAACAACAACTAAGATTGCACCAAAGATGACTCATAGCATCCATTTCTCCCACTAACAGAACCAACCTGGCTAGATCCCAAATATTAGCTAACCACTCAGGCCAAGGGGAAACAATATTCAGAGTAGAGTCTAATCAGCCATACTTGCCCAATACATCAGCCATAATTAATGGCAGCTACTCACAGTGTTTCAGCATCTGCTTACCAGTTGGGGCAAGAGTAAAATCTTACCTTCTTGTTACACATACTTCAAAGCAAAACTGCAATTCATAAGATATGACTTGCAGAAATTAAGCATTCCTGTTCTAAAAACAGAAGATACTGTAGGGTACACAGCTAACAGTACGTGCATTTATGAAATTATAGAGTGGGTCAAAAATGGAGGGGAAAATTGTAAATGTTTTTGAAAAAAATCATTTTTTGGTTTCAAAAATTTCCAACCAGTTTTACTGCTCTCTATAGATGGTCGAAAATGGGAGGAATTTTACATAAGCATTTGTTGAAAATTCCTTCTTTCATCAACATTTGTAATTTCAACCAAAAGTTTGGTTGAAAAAAATCAAAATTCAGAAAAAGTGTATACCAGTTCTGTGGAATTAGTTTCACTAAATGTTAGTGTTCTTATTCAAAGTGTCAAATTTTGTATGCATACATTATGAAAACTACTCTTTTCATTGCTATTACTGATCAAAATTGTGCACCTCTGTACAACTTCAGGCTTTTCTACACATTGCATTAGTCCACAGCAGAGGGATGTAAATCCTATTGTGCACTAGCACATTGCCTACTGGCACACATTGAAAGATTCCTAGTGCATATTGATATTGTGCTATTTAAAATGAAACTACATTAATGCATACTTGGGAACCTTTACTGCATGTCAGCAGGGTCAACATGGGCCAGTTAGTGCACAACACAATAGTGGGCTTTAGAATTTACACTCCTCTGCTGTGGACTAATGCAGTGTGTAGTTAAGCCCTTGAACTGCTGTGGAAGTGCCATACTTCTGTTGTGTAGGGTGTACTTATATCTGAGCTGGGAGAGTGGGGTGAGGGAGGAGGATGGAGACAGGCAATGCATGGGGGCACTGCAGCCTTTAGCATGCTACAAACTCTATTTTACAGTTACTCTATCCATAGGAGTGTGTAGGAAGAGTTCATGGACAGGCTGGAGAAGTTGCAGAGACTTGGTTAGGAAGGGCTGTCATAAGCACAGAGAGGCATTTCATACACTGGTTTCTAGTAGAGGTGGAGGATAATTTTTCCCCCAGACAAGACTCCCATATGAATCCCATTTACTCAGACTTTGTGCTGATAAAATGAATTTCACCATTCATGTTCTTGATTGAATAATAATTGCTACTACCTCAAGTCCTACCAAAGTTTGAAGTTGTGATGAAACTCCAAGCTGTAACTGTGAGAGAGTCAGTAAAATTCTTCAGAGCATCATGGCAAAAATCTAGACTTTTTTTGGTCCCAAATGGTCTTAACTTAAATGGTTATATTCTGAAATGCTTTTTCCAGGAAGGGGGAAACCCCTACGCCTCACAAATCAATAAAATTTGTGTTTACTTAAAATTGCCAAATAATATATTTTTAAATTAAAATGTTTTTAAGGTGAACTTATTTCTTTTAATAAAAAAGTTACACAATCAACAACTGTTTAAGATCTAAAACCATTAAAAGATCACATACTGTGCCTTAAAATTAATACCAAATGTGTTGGTAAGAAGGGTTAGTACTCTCACCAAGTTTTAGCTTGACAGCCATGGAGATAAACACTTCTGTTTATATACAGTTATAGCATAGACAGAGTCAGGCTTACCCAAACTGCACTGTCAATGTGCTTCTTCTCTGAACTAGACTGACTAATGGAAAAGGCAAAGGCTGATCATTTGTTTCTTTACTTTTCTGCTGATGGTTTTCGGCAGTGAATACCATTGACTTCTGTGAACTGGACTGAGACCAAACTTCTTACATGTAGCTATCCACTGAACTATTAGAGATCAAGATCTTTTAATTACAAGGGATGTCAACTGGATTTAAACTTGCATCCTAACCTCTCTTACCACCATTCCCTTCACCCACACAGTCTTTCCAAATAAATACATTTTAAAGTAATCTGATTATTTTTATAAAAATAGAAAACAAAAGAACTGTTAAGGCCTAAATTCAGTGATTTTTGTTTCTTCTGGAAGCTGCTGACATAAACAAACCTCATCAATCAGGGCAGAGAGCTGCATTAGATTTGATTATGCATTTGACTCTTGCAAAAGGAAAAAAAAATGAATGCCAGTTTAGGCATGTGAAAGGAAATGATTTTCACCCATGGTGAGTCTAAAAAGCATTTATTTGCCACTGAAGTTTATGCACATATTGTGTTAACTACCTAGGATTAAACACTAGCCATGTTTAATGTGTAACCTATATCAAGTAATACTACATCTGGTTATTTTGGGGTTTTTTTGTTTGAAATATATTTTTGCTTCACCTCTAAGATCATTTTCTCCTTTACTGTTCTGCTAAGAACTGTGTTCATGCCCCTATAGTATATTTCTCTCCGAAATGTTATATTGGCAGGTAAGAAGCCTTTTTTCACTTTTACAATAGATATGTAATTTGTAAGGTGACACGTGGACTATGTTAATTATTAGTTCGTTTTTTCAATTAATTTTTTTTTAAATAAAGCATTTCATTTCAACTTTAATAGCTATTCCTATAAAAGAAATGTGGTTTTTCTTTGTTTTCAAGCATATTTTCAAAGCATGAGAAAAAACAGTATGTTTGATAACTGTGCACCCACAAATAATGCAACATTATCACAATGTTTCTATTACCACATATCTTTAGGTTAATAATCTATCATATTTTACAATTACAACAGCCCAGGAATATAGATCATCAATACAAGGTGCCCCAGTTACAACCTGTGGCTTCACATATCAGAGGGGGTGGGGAGATTAAAAAACTGCAGAAGTACCCTGAAGCAGTTCTCAGAATTAATCAAACACATAAGGTACAACCAGGTAACATAGGTAGTAAATAATATCCAGGGTTGGGCCTGAAATTCAGTTTGCAAAAGTAGAAAATACTGAATATTCAGTTTGTTGGCACAAAACAGGACGTGGAGAGAAGGAATAACTCCTGCGGTGGTTCTGAATTTTGGTAAAAGCCCCTGTTCAGCCTAGATTCAAAGCACAATGCATGAGGCCCTGATTCACCAAAGTATTTAAACACATGCTTTGCTTAAAGTACATGAGCAGTCCCATGACTTCATCAGAACTGCTCACATACTTTCGTGTAAGTATGTTTTGATGGATTGGGACTTGATTCCATTTATACATACATTTACTGAGTAATATCTTTTTCATTTGCAATTCTCTCAAAGTATTGGTGTGTGTATGCACACACACCACCACCGTCTAGTGGATGGGAAGTCAGTCAATCTAGTTTCTATGAATATGTTCCCTCTCTCATTGTTGGCCTAAAGAGAATGGAAACATAGTCATTGGAAATTTCTCCTTTCACTCAACTAAGAGACGGAGGCTTTTTGTACCAGATTGTCTCTCTATGTGATTTAGCTCATGAGTGTAATGACTAAATAACATATTAACATTCAAAAACTAGTAGGAGAACACTTCAATCTCTCTGGTCACTCAATAACAGACCTAAAATTCTTCAACAAAAAAACTTCAAAAACAGACTCCAACGTGAAACTGCAGAACTGGAATTAATTTGCAAACTGGACACCATCAAATTAGGCCTGAATAAAGACTGGGAGTGATTTGGTCATTACAAAACCTAAACCTAATTTCCCCCATACTAATTTCCCCCATTGTTACTCACACCTTCTTGTCAACTATTTGAAATAGGCCACTCTCATTACCACTACAAAAGTTATTTTTCCTCCCTGGGTATCCTACTGTTAATTGAATTGTCTCGTTAGACTGACCTCACACTTGGTAAGGCAATTCCCATCTTTCCATGTATTTATACCTGCTCCTGTATTTTCCACTCCATGCATCTGATGAAATGGGTTCTAGCCCACAAAAGCTTATGCCCAAATAAATTTGTTAGTCTCTAAGGTGCCATAAGGACTCCTCATTGTTTTTGTTAATATTTATTCATGGTACCAAACCAATAAAGCCAGTCATTAAAATGTCAGTGATAAAAGTCTTTCCTGCAATTAAGAATCAATATTAGAGCAAAAAAGTAAGATTTTTTTTTTTTTTTTTTAAAGAGTAGGGTGGTAGACCCTCAGAACAGCAACATATGTAAGGAAAGATATGAAAAATATACCAATCTCTATTAGCTCTAGGTACATATATAAATATTGCACACACCCACACAAATCAATGCTAACTAGATACAATTAGATTCAATCTGTAAATAAGATGTAATGCAGGCACTTTTAATCCATGAAAAAAATAAGGCTCCTCATAGCAAGAAACATTCAACTCTGCTGCCAGGTGAGAGCAGCCTGCATTCATCAAGCTATCATTCAATGTCTCCTGGATGAAACTTTGTGAATGGTCTTGTCGAGAAGAAAAACATCTTCTCCTCCTACTCCACAGTGACAACATAGAATTTTAATAAATGTCTAGCTTTAATTGGTTTAGTTTGCACTGCAATAAACTCCCACATACTCTAACTTCTGTTTCCCATATTTAGTTTGTGGCAGGTCCAGGGCCGGCTCTGGCTTTTTTGCCGCCCCAGGCAAAAAAGCCTCCGGCCGCCCCCGCCCCCCCGCAGAGGGGGGGAGGGGAGGGCGGCCGGAGCCCTGGGAGGAGGGCAGCGAGCCCCGGCGGGGGCTCCGCTCTCACCCCGGCGGCCGGGGGGAGGGCGGCCGGAGCCCTGGGGGGAAGGGCGGCGAGCCCGCTCTTCCCCCGGCGGCCAGAGTGCAGGGCGGCGAGAGGGCGGCGAACCCCGGCAGGGGCTCGCCGCTCTCCCCCCCCCCCCCCCCGGCGGCCGGGGGGAGGGCGCCGGGGGGGAGGGCGGCCAGAGCGCCGGGGGGAGGGCGGCGAGTCCGGCCGTGGCCCCGCTCTCCCCGGGGGCCGGAGCGCCGCGCCGCCCCCCTCCAGGTGCCGCCCCAAGCACCAGCTTGGTGGGCTGGTGCCTGGAGCCGGCCCTGGGCAGGTCCTCTGTATTCCAGGGAAGCCTCTGTCCACCTAGTCACAGAATAGGAAACCAGCAGAACATGAAACAAGCCTAACTATCTCCATGGTTGTCATAGTACGCATAACATTATGAGTCAGCTTAGTAGAGCTGTCATCTGACAGACACTGAAGTCTCCCAAAACAGCGGATTTAGGCAGCTCTACATCTAAATTGGATAAAAAGTCAGACAGTTCAACTAGATCTTGTGTACCTCAACCACTGCCACTTTAAACCAAAATTTAAGATTTACATAACAGGGAATTAACATTCATCTCCACTACCATCTGAAAATTCATGCCTATTATCCATTTGGAGCAAGTTCCATGATAGAAAGCCTGCTATATCTTGTAGCCACATCTCAGCTATACAAGAAAATATGGCAGACTAATCCATCATTAAATCAACCAGCAAACTAATCACGTGTTGTATAGTCATTTTTTTGGCCACATTTTGGTTCATTACAAAATATACTTAGCAGACCAGATAAACCTCACTGATATTGGTTATTGCTAAAACTCAAAAGTATAATACAGGAAAAAAGGTTAATGTGATACCAGTTTCTGGGAAGCCATCTCAGCAGAGTTTTTAAATTCACCTTCCATAGAAGATGCACTTCTAAAGTTATACCCAACCTGCATACAGTTATCTTTTATTTGTAAATATTATCTGGGGCTAGATTTAACTGGTCATCTTTCTACCTTGTTTCTCTGGTACTATAGTGTACCCCTTATCTCTTTTTTCTAAACATGTGTTCTGGGTGCCAAGATTGTGGAGACATGTCCTAGGCCTGTACCACAGTAGAACACTCATCTTGATCCTGACAGTTTTCCTGTCTACTTTAGCCCAAACTTACTTCATCTTATTCATGGTGTTATGGTATACTTAGCATAAATGAACAGCATTATAAAATGACAGACCAATTCAGGCCATGTAATTGATGCAATATATTTACACAATATCATGTCATATGGATATATTAATGTGTTAAGCACATATATAAGTCCATCATAGGTTAGTCAACACATGCAAGAAATCATAATACAAATATTAATGTCCCTGTCATCCGATGCCCTTTGCTCCAGAAATGAGAGCCTAGCAAGACCAGTGGGACTGATGATAAATTTCATACACTTAAGAAAGTTTCTCTTACAATTTTGTCTTCCCATGCCCATTATAGCCCTATTTAGGAAGCAATACCTATTCAGAGCAGCATTTAAAGAATATGCTTTAAGCATATTCTTAATTCCTATTGAAGTCAACGGAACTTCAGCACATGCTTGTCTGAATGGGGTCCCATGACAGGGAGAAAAGAGCCCATACTTCTCAGTGACTGCCACACCCAGTCTTTCACTTTTGAGGGTGCTTCCTGGCTCCACTGAACTCAATTGTACAACTCTCATTGACTTATATGGGGCAAGGATTTCACCCTTAAGCCAGAGTAATATTGCTCAACATTTTCAGCCATTTTACAATGACTATTGAAAATGTTCAGGGAGATGATTATACACATGCATGCACATGCACACCCCTATGTTAAAAGAACATTATTAAGTTTGCAAAGTCAAGCATGTCAAAGCTAGGAAATGTCAGAATTAAGGTTATCTGTGCAACCTTAATACATCCACTTATATGTATGCATTATGATACAGTCTTTAGCTGCATGGTCACATACTAACACCTCTCTTCACTGCTTAGGATGGACAGCGGTCTGGAGATGAATCAGGACTCTATAGTGAAGGAGGCTGTTGTCTGTAGAACACCTAACCTCATTTGTTGCAAGTTTCCTAACTTGAGTGGGAAGACATTTTGCTAGTCAATTTCACAGATATTTTCTGATAGCAGAAAACTAGTGAAATTCAATAATCTTGGGTTCCATTCCAAGATGTGGAAAGTGTTTTCTAATGAAAACTTTCTTTTGCCTGTCTCCCCCAATCTTGTCCTCTTCTGCCCCATCCCTTCTAAACTGTCTTTGTCCCAAGTCTTGTCTCTTCCCCATATTTTGCTCCATGTTCCAATCTCTCAGCCTACCCGTCCATTCTCCATGCCTCAGGATTCTCATCCCAGTCCCATCTCCTTGTCCAACCAGCCCTACTGGGTTTGCTGTCTGAATCCCCCATCTCCTCCCCACCGCCATACCTAGTTCCAGTCTCCTTGCTCAGCCAGTCTTATTTCCCCACTCCTGGCTCCTCATGAATCTGCCTGTCCCAGCTCTCAGACCAAGTATCCTTCCCCAGGGCCCTCATCCAATCTGTTTTCCCCACGTCCCTCCCTAGTGCCTTTTCCCAGCCCCTCCCCTCCAGGGCTCCCTGTCCCAGTCTTTGTTGACCCACTCCCTATTTTCTCCTCATGTGCCAGCTCTTAGGGCTGGTCCACACTGGGGCGGGGGATCGATATAGGAAACGCAACTTCAGCTACGAGAATAGCGTAGCTGAAGTCGACGTTTCCTATATCGAACTAAAAGTACTTACTTCGGGTCCACGCGGCGCATGCAGGCTCCCCCGTCGACAGCGCTTCCTCCTCTCGGCGAGCAGGAGTTCCGCAGTCGACGGGGGAGCGCTTCTGGGATCGATCTATTGCGTCCAGATGAGACGCGATAAATCGATCCCAGAAGATCGATCTCTACCCGCCGAATTAGGCGGGTAGTGTGGACCAGCCCTTAGTTTTATTTGTCTTCACACCTCCCCATCCCCATTCCCCACAAACTTGTTCTAGTCCCAGTCTTTGTCCAGCCAGTCCCACCCCTCCCCACCTCCTCATCCAATCTGTTTCCTCCTCAAAATCTCCAACACTGGCTCTCAGTCCCAGTCTCTTCACCCAGACAGCCCTAGTTCCTCTCTGAATCTCACTAGACTGTATCATAATCTACTCATTTCCTACCTCTCTGCAGTCAAGTCATATGGCTTCTTCCTCCACACTGCCAGGGGCATGGAGGGCATTGAGACCATACAGTAGCCTGCTTTCAGCTCGAAGGCCTGGCCACACCCCACCCTTGGAGCAACTGGAAGCTGTCATTATAGGGAAAGCCAGACTTTCCCCCTGCAGCTGTAGGATAGGGAGATCATGCTCAGTTGCTCTGAAGTGGTGGCATACGTGTAGTCTGGTTAGACATAGGAAATAGCAGGGGAAGGAGAATGTTCAGTTGCTCAGTGGAATGGTGCATACACAGTCTGGTCACCACTAGGAGCTGTGAGAATCTGGATCATGCTTAGTGACGACACTAAGGCTACTTCGGTGGCCCCCGGCAGCAGTCCCTGGGTGCAGCTGGAGCAGCTGCTGCTCGCCCCCCACCCCTCCGGCAGCAGCAGCCCTCCGGGTCCCCGGCCTGCAGCAGCAGGCACCCCAAGATTTAGTCAGAGGTGTTTATATTACAAGTCATGGACAGGTCACAGGCATGTATTTTTGTTTATTGTCCATGACCTGTCCATGACTTTTACTAAAAATACCCATGACTAAATAGTAGCCTTAGTTACCAAACAGCAACCCAGAACAGTATCTGATAATAGTTTGTGTGGTGGATCTAAAAGCTCCAAGTCTACTAATGACTCACGTGGGTGTCAACATGATGGATTTTTTTTTCAAATCTAGGAAATTGCACACAAAAAACATTAGAAGACCACTATTAAAGTTGCAAAATTAAGCACTCTGAAGTTAGGAAATGCCAGAATTAAGGTTGCCCATGCAAACTCTGCAACAATTGATATAGAGCATCCTACAGACAACCCCACTTAATAATTCTAACTACAAAAATCTATGATAAATATCTTGCTGACAGAGTCTGGATCATTAGAGTTCTATCACAGAGATTGTTAGGTTGCTCTATTACAGCATTAATTGTTAAAGATCACAAAAGCAGCCGTCTCAAAAATATTAAAAAAAAAATCAGATTAGAGATTTAAAATGATTTGACATGAGAACTGCAATTATTTTTACAAAGCAGTGTGCACTTAAGCACAAAAAACACTTACAAATTATACATTGCTTCACTTAGCTAATTTTTCAATTCCAACAGAGGAAAAGATATAATACATGAAGCTTTTGTTTTGTTAAATTTTTATATAGACTTCATATTTTGAAATAATTTACTTATATTGTTTTAAACTGTTTTACACAACACAAATAGAGTCAGCTTCAATTTTTATATATCTATAGGACCATGACATGTTTGCCTCTTAAATAGAATCAGTACAATAAAGCCTTAAAATAGAGAGCACTTTATTTTTATGTGCATTCCATGCACATCCAACAATTCCACTAATGTTAACGGAAGCATTGGGTGCATAGTGAATGCAGAACAGGGTACAGAGAGAACACAAATACTTTGAGATTTGCATATACAGTCAATAGGTATGCTAGCAAATTTTGGGGAATTAATACTTCAAAAAGGAATAGGATTAGGTTTAATATCAATTCCAAAAATGAAAGACTTCATCTCAAAAACCCAGCAAAGGTTGCTATGTGGCATCTACCACACCATTCACAAAACCAAGTCACTGAAAAGCAAGGACATATAATATTTGTTTTTGTTATCTTATCCAATATAAAGAAATACATATTTCATCACAACACCACAGCTTTAACTCTGACCATCAGTTCATCAACAGGAGGTTTTTTGGGGGAAAGCACTTAAACTGACGTTTCTTGAGAACAATGATACTGTATTGTATAATTAGTTCAATAGGAAAAGTTTTTAACAGTATTGTTTGGGGGAAATTATGTTTGCATATGGACTTGCATTTGAAGAGGATTAATCTGTGTATTTTTTTCCAACTGTTTAGTGTTTTCATATTTTGAAATGGCTGATTTTTTTTTTACAGTGTTAAGATTCACCAAACTGAAAACACCTCATGACAACAGAGCAAGGAGGACTCTAGACCACTTTTCCTATTACAGACACAAAAGAGTTTCAGCATCTGAATGACCTATGCAGACTGGATAACTTGTATTTTCACACATACCTCCTGCTGTGACACACATTTCACCTTATTCCTGATTGGGGAAATACTGATCAGCTTATGACCAAATTTGAAACTGAACTGAGAAGTCCTGCAGAAAGCAGGAAAATTGGAGAACTATAGCCACACTTAATGCAGTCCTAAATGATGCAGAAGCATACAAGTAACTGCATATAAAAGACAAAAGAATGAGACTTTCATAGAAGGCTGCACTTGGGCAGATGCCCTCATTACATCACCGCCTCACAATCTTAGAGAGGACTGCAAGAGGAAATATCATATGTATCTTCTAGACTCAAGTTATTAACAACAAATGAATATGAAGACCATGTGATGGGATTCTCCATTCACTGCTAGGATAGCACCGTCTCCTCGTCATTCTGGGGAATAGCTTGTGAGGTCAACGCCCCTTCCCATGGTTGCACATCATCTCTCCACCCCTCTCTTGCTTCACAAGCTACTGCTGCCTCTTCATGACAGTCCTCTGGCCAGGTCACTGTTAGTTTTCCCCTTCCAGGGTACCAAAGGGTTTTGAAGACTTTCTCAACACTAGCAGTCTCAGATAGTATTCCCCTTCACTGCCCCACGGTGCCACTCCCTCACTCGCTGGTAGGAGAACCCAGGCCCACCCTCTACGCCGGATTCCGACTCTGGGACCTTCTAGCCAGAAGTCAAGGTCTGTTCCCTCCTGGACCTTACTGCCTTTCCCTGAGCCCTCTCCTACACCATCTGGCACTCCCCGCTCTCTGGGGTTTGCCAGCCTCCTAACTCCCCCTCTCTCCCAGGGAGTAACTATGGGCTGTTATGGCTGTTGCCTCCAAACTCTCCTCCTAACAAGTGACTTCAGACTTTCCCAGCCACCCCCTTCTATTTCCAATTTCCTGTCTTTATACTCTCAGCCCAGCTTGTTCCTCCTCAGCTGAGCTCCCTCTTTCAATCAGGGGATTGCTTAGCCACTTGATACCCCTCAGCTGTTGCCTGTTGGGTTAGTTAGCCCCCTTGTCAGTCTGCCTTAACCCTCTCACGGCAAGTGGGGGGTGAACACCCCATCACAGACCCCTGATTCTCTTCTGGAGAGATGGGTGCAGATAAATTACCTCAATCATATATTTTTCTGGAACTGGTCTCAAATACAAAATTTATGGTCACACAAACAGTAGTCTGCAAAATGTCTTTAAATCAGTTCACGTCCTTTACAATAACACAGAACAACATTTGCACAAAATTGTAACAGTAGCTGGCGGGGTGTGTCACCATTCTGTGGCATAAAAAGAGAGCCCTTCACATAAGATGTGGCTAGACAAGATACAAGGAATGCAAGACATGGAACAAATTATAGCCTGAATCTGACAATCATGGGACTGGCTTGAGTAAAGATGGGCCTTAGCAGGCTATTTCTCACAGCATCTAAGAGAACTAATGTGCCCCCCACCCCACCCCAAAAGACACACAAACTCAAAACAAAAATATTACAATAAAGTATCAACTCAAATTAATCTGGGCAATACGACATAGCTATGCCAAACGTATTAAAAACGGATCCATATACACCTCTACCCTGATATAACGCGACCCGATATAACACGAATTCAAATATAACATGGTAAAACAGCGCTCCGGGTGGGGGGCGGGGCTGTGCACTCTGGCGGATCAAAGCAAGTTCGATATAACGCGTTTTCACCTATAACGCGGTAAGATTTTTTGGCTCCCGAGGACAGTGTTATATCGGGGTAGAGGTGTACAATGAGACTACACTAAGGATATGTCTACACAGCAGTTGGGAAGTGTGATTCCCAGCTCATGTAGACATACACGCATACTAAAAATAGCAGCATGGGTTGATGCTCAGGCGAGCTGCCCAACTACAATCTCACACAATCCCCTGAGTACATACCGGAGTGGCTAGCCTGAGTCACTGCTATTTTTACGTGCTAGCTTGAGCAGAGCTAGTGTGTAGGTCTACCTAAAATGGGAATTACACATCCCAACTGCTGTGTAGACATCCCCTAAACTTTGCATATAGACTGGTTAATCTGCAAATGTGTCTACTATTTGTGTTCAAACTGACTTATTGCACCTAATATTGGTTTGACTTCCTACTACTAGTGTAAAAAATGGATTGTTCATATTCCTGTTACTTTCTGTCAACATAATTTTCTTGTGAAAACATGCATATTCTCTGTAACTGTTTACATTATTTATCTTAGATATGTTCTCTCTGCCTTCCTGAAATGATGGTTTTGAATCAGAAACAAATGGCTGAAAAAGAAGCAAAAAACACTCTCCACCCTCATGCAACCCTCCAAATACATCTCACTGTTTGCCAGTTGCCTCCGGAAACTGGTGTATTAATATTACTTGTGATGATGAATATTAGATTTGTGGTGGTGGTATGCGTCAATTGGAAGGAAGGATTTCCTATTGCCATTTTACAAACAGGAGTATTGTTTGAACAATAGCTGTAAGGCTTGGTCTGATATATATATATATATTAGCTTTACTTCACTTCAATTTTACTTATTATGAAAACTTTAAAGACAAGTACATGAGTGCATCAGAAGCCAGTGAGGATTGTATGTGAGAGCAGCATAATTTTAAAAGCACCCAAAAACATTCCTCTCTTCATTTCAGAATCATTTACACTGGAGTCAGTAGGTCAGTTTAAAACATCTGGTAGAATAGCTGATGCTAGCTTCTAATCCTTCCCACTAAGACTTTGCATGCAGAGGTACTGAAGAATTGCTTTATTAATGATTGCCATTACATAGTCAATAGATTTTAGGAACAAACAGGCTCCTAAGATCTGTAGCATTTTATCATTAAAACAATCTGCTTCTCACTCTTTCTTAACAGAGTGGATTTTAAGGGTGATAATGAAGTTAATGAGTCTGAACTCCTGAAAGAGCACTGTGGTATCCAAATAGCTTGGAATCCTCATTGGCCTGTTCTACTTTTATCATTCTAGCCTATACCCTAAGAAGAGATAACTAATAATGGTCTTGACGCTACTTTGGGAACTTAACTTTCTGACACTGCTAATGCTTTGGTGAGATTTTCTTAATTTAGATGACTTTAAAATATACATGGGCATGTTCTCCTCTCTGTGTGGGAAGTGCCATGTGTATATTTACACGCATCAAAAGGAGCTTATGCACATCCCCTGAGCTGCAAACAGAGACAAATGTTCTGCTATGAAATTATTCTAAATATTAAAGGAGACTTTTTCATTGGAAAATAAACCTTTACAAGTGAACAAACACAGACTTCTTTGTGACTTGCAATACTGTAGCAAGTATCTTCCTCAGTTTTATTAAGGCTAAGGCCAATCTCAAAGGTTAACAAATTATTACCCTCATTGTTTGGCCTTACTAGATCTCCCAAGGCAGTTCATCCATTAAAGGAAGCCAGCAGAGAGAATATTAATGACTTTACCTCTGACATAAACTCAAGCTGTAATAAACAGAAACACTTCTTTAGCATAACAACAAAGATTAATCAGTATTGCATTCAATAGTAGCATGTACTATACTGTGAGGGGTAGGGAAGGGACATATCAAGGGAGAGAAGAGAAAGCTTAGAAATTTGTGTCTTGTGAATGTTTGGGTAACAAATGAAGCCACGCCGCAGGAAAGGAATCAATTTGGACTGGTTACTCTAGAGCAGAGCTGGAACTGCACCTCCTTACAAGGCCCAATTCTACCCACTAGGGAGATTCTTTTTAAAACCAATGAGTGTTGTGTGGGGACAGACTGCAGCATCAGGCATAAAACCTTTCTTAACATTCCTGAGCAGTTAAACAATGAATATAACTCAGAGAAAAATACGATCATATTGGTCCTTTAAGCTTACATGAACTCTCTACTATTGGAAAGTACAAATTAAAATATTTGTTAAGCATATGGCAATATAAGCAGATACTGTTGAGACGCAACCCTTTTTTACATTCATGTTCTTAGGATGAATATAATCCCTGAACAAAGGAGATGATAGAAAATAGCTTGTACTGTATACACATTCCCTCTATGGATTTCATGTGGAGATTTGACTTCTGCATTGCAGATTAGACATAATCTATTATGCAGAGGAATGTATAAATGTGAGAGGTACCATACTATATGGGCTAGATTGGGAAAACCTTACACAAGTGAGCTCTTATCAAATAAGTATTTTCATTGATGTCAAGTCATTGGCAGCTGCTGGAACAGCAATCCAACATTTTGGAAAAGCAACCGTCTAATTTAGGCACTTCAATATGGATTTAGGATTACAACTTTAGGAACCCATTTTTAGTAGTCTTGATCTATTTCTTCTTAGGGTGTAACATCTGTAGTAGGAAGAGAGCCTGAGACATAAGCCCTTGTATCAGAGGCCTGAGTTAAAGTAGCGGTCAAAGCTTTGCTAATATAAAGATGCAGGCCCTGCTCACAGAATCTGGCAAGAACAGGGCTGATATTGCAGAAATATACATGCCTAAGTAGTGCTAGGCACTCACGTAAACACATTCCAGAAGAGTGGTACCAGAGCACCTCCCAAAAGACAATAGGACATGCCGCCCCATCTTAAAGTTATGGTCAGGATGACAGCATGATGGATAGAGATGTTTTGATCGAACCAACATGTACAAGGCAAGGGGCGGTCCCTGGATACGTCAGAGGGTGGCACCAAGTACGTCAGAGGATGGCACCTGGCCACGTCAGAGGGGCAATATGTAACTTGTTTGTATCCATGTATAAAGAAGTATCTCACAGGGAGTGTCTTTGGCTAGCCTAGAGGATAATGGAAAGTCCTGCCATTAACTGAGCTAGTCCATTCCAACAGACATACATGTTTTAGTGTACCTGTAACCATTGAGCCAGGATATTAGGACCATGCTTCGTTGACAATAAATCTGACCAAGTGCCTTCGCTACGAACCGAGTCTGTGGATTTACTGAGCAGTTTGATTGGAGCCTGCTGTACGGGTTATCTGGCCAGAGTCAGTACAGCACACAGAAAGCACACACACAGTCAAACATCTATCAACAACATCTGCAGGATAAGGATAATGTCTTTATATGTGTTTGTACTGCACCAAGCACAATGGAACCCTAGTCCTGATTGGATTACAATAATATAAATAATAAGAAATGCATGTATAAGGAAAGGTTAAAAGAAATAAACATATACATCTTGTCTATGAAGAAGAAGAAGAATATTAAAGGGGGAAAGGATAGTACTCCATAAATATTGAAAATGAATCCATATTGAGGGAGGTAGAGGATTGTCTTTAGAGAGATGATTAAAAGTAGGCCGCAGTTTAAGGAGAACTGAGATTAGACATCATGAAGGAGTTCCTAAAAATAAGATTAATTAAAATATAGGATAGTCCTCCAGTGGATTGGAAGGCTCCTTATTACTAGAATAATTCAAAATGTAGGTTTGAGAAAGCACTTGAGAAAGTTTTGCATTACTAGAATTATGAACTGGAAAATCAAATAGATCTTTACAAATTAAAATTCGATGTTTCTCCAAGCTGTCAAATTGCATTCAGAATCTGAAGAGTGGATTGTAGCCATGGTGACACGAAGTTAAGCAGGATTAGGAGAACTGGAACTTTGCCACCTTTCTTCCCTCATTCTACATATTATATATATATATATATATATATATATATATAAACACCCCTTAGGTTTAATGTAATGTTAAGGCTGAAAGCTCAGCTCCAACTCTGCCTCTTTATGTAAGACTTGACATATGGTCTTTTCTTCTATCATTAGGTACGATTTGTTAAACAATACAAGGTAAATTTTTTATACATCCCTTCATACAGTAAGTTACAGTACAGATAGCAAAATTCCACTGTGCATGCATGAGCTGTGCAAATGTCAGTTCTCTTAGCTTTATATTTATTCAAATGATTTGGTCTAAACTTTATTTTTTCCTTAGCCATCAAGGAACTAGGTAAATGCCAAATTGATGTTTCTACTTTCAACCACTGAATTACTCATGTGCAAAATTTCAGAGATACAGATGCTTTAAAAATGTACATATGCATTTTTATAAAGTACCATATAATAGATTTAACACATATAATAGAACCCTATGAATTTGCATGAATGACTGGAAGAGCCACTGCAAGTTACTAAATTTTGCAAATTAGAAAACAAAATGAACAAAAATAAACAGAGATAATGCACAGTACTTAATTTATTTCACAAGTGGTGTTTAGATGAAATGATTTAAAAACATACTTCACTGAGTATAATGGTAAGTGTTATATAATGAATTTTGTAAAAGGAATGAAGTATTAGTAATTTTAAGATCTCACCTGAGGACTATGCTGAAAAGTACCATAGGGAGAGAGCATTGTTTTTGTATGGCTGGTATGATCCACACGAGTATGTATTCAATGGCAAAAATCTATATTAATACAGAATTAGGGTTGATTGGTTGTATGTCATCCCCTTTCAGAATGTTGAGCTGAGAAAAAACAACTTTGGAAAGCCAGGGAATGCACAGTTAAGGTTGCCCATACAACTTTAACTCTGCCTTCTTTCACCAGTACACCCTGTTCACACATACACGCACGTTTATTCCACCAACACCACAGTTGCTGAAATGTACAAGCACTTCTCCCTTTTATAACCCATTCTCTCTCATCCACAGAATTTTTATCTAACACTACCCTTGGCGAGCTAAATTATTAGGATTATGTAGGAGCAATAATCATGGAATAATAGAAATGTAGGACTGGAAGGGACCTCAAGAGGTCTTCTAGTCCAGTCCCTTACACTGAAAGTAGGACTAAGTTTTAGATACACCATCCATAACAGGTGTTTATCTAACCTGCTCTTAAAAACTTCCAATGACAGAGATTCCATAACCTCCTTAGACAATTTATTCCTAATAAATAATGATCAGGCCTGAGCCTGCTTAAGGTCAAAGTGTGACAATGTTTAATAATATTGCTAAAATAACATGTTTATGTTTAGGCTTGGCAGAATTTAATTTTTATTTTGTACTTTTGATATTTATTTTTAAGCATTTTTTGGAACTGTATTGATTTAAATTTGAATAGTGCAAAATTATGGGTTATATGCTTTCTTATTTTTATCTATTTAAATATTCACAGTTGTGGGAAAATATGGAGGGAGGACAGACAATTATTTAACGACAGCAGATGTTGAGATTCAAAAAGTTAAAGCTTTATAACTGTTAAAACACAAATAGTCCACATCACATGTCAAAAAAAGAAAGTAAACATCCTTAAATTAAACTTCTCAAGCAGCATTTTTCTTACTTTGCCTATCATAAATGTTGATTATCATCAATGGAAATATTTTTTCATTGGTTTGTGCATGTTTGATGAAATCAACATTTTTACCAATAAAAGTCTAATCCTTCCAAGCCTATTAATGTTCGAGGTCAGAAAATTTCTGTAAAAACTGCAAAAGTACTCAAGTATACGTCATTTGCTTTTTTTTTTTTAAAGTGCTTATAGTTGTGTTTCCAACCAGGTCGGTGACCACAACAAACAGGGAAGTTGGGTTAAAACAGAAATATATCACTGAGGAAAGTACTAATGGGCTAAGTAGTCAATAAATGGTGTGGCTATCATATATGGCTTACGTATAATTGATAATAAATCAATGAAATGGCTAATATTGTGTGTCTGATTTAATTGGAAGGTAGCTGTTCATTATCTTTTTCTGTATATCTGTTATTGCTTTAATAGTAATTGTTAATCACAGGGTATGATTTGGTTCAAATAAAGGTTTACATTAATAAACCTAAGTGTTTCAACCCAAATGGGTTAATGGAGTTGGCGGTAGCCAGTGCAAATTATTTGTGTACACTCCAGATGCAGTCAGTGTGTTAAATGTACCTCCGCTAAATGGCAGAGGTAATAGTCGGCCTGCTTGGTAAAAGCATGTGTGTGATATGAGGATGTGTGGATTACTTTGAGGTGCATGACAGAGCTGTGATTATATGAAATCTATGTTTTGCACCCTCTGATGTGTGTGAGGAAAGGGAAGAGGTGCATGTGTACCTTCAGAATGCAGTATACATCATTTCAATACAGAATTGTGTAGATGATGTTGGTAGCACTGCCTAGGGCTTTTATGACAAATGATATTATTAGCAGTGAAGTGGAACATGAGCGAATTCTAATGCTTTAATAATAGTTAAGTGAAAGTGTAGGTTGAGATAGTATCTTATAAGCGTAAGGGAGCTATAAAAGGCTGTCAGGTGGTTTGTAAATTGCAGACGTGGTATTTTTCTGGGGAGTGAGAGTGTATGCCAGGATCTGGAACCTCCTGAATCTTAAGGGCCAGTGTACGTGTTATGTGCATATCGAGGCATTATTTAAAAGGGGTAGAGGGAAGATAACATGCACAACCTTCCACCCACCCCATTTTTGTCCTATTATAGTGTTAGATGGAATCTTGTGAGCGAGAATGAATAAGTTGTAAAGGAAGGTGAAGAGCTTGTACATTTCAGCTCCTATGGTGTTAGCAGACTAAAAGTTTATGCATTAACAGAGCCTACTGGAGTACTGCTGAAGGATGGTGGAGTCAAGGTTCCAGGATATCTCAGACATTTGAATTTTGCTCAACTCAGCTTTCTAGCAGGGGATGACATTCCACCACATAACCTTAGCTCTGCATTGCTGTAGGTTTTTGCCATTGAATTTCTGAGTCTGTTGAACAGGAGAAGATGTTATAGGCAGGAGTTAATTGTCATTTAGGCAGCTTTATATACCATGTCTTGCAATTGGCATACAGAGCCAAATCAGCCTGCAGGCAGAAGTCCCTGAGTCATGGTGTACTCCTTGCGGTCTTGCAAATTTCTGCAACCTCATGATTGTGGAATTACTCAGAATCCACATATTGGCAACCCTGGCCATACACATTTATTTTCCCTCAGCAGGTAAAGGTAGCTGTACTGTCAGTTCAAACCTCCGCACTGTGTGTCTTGTGTCTTAATCTGCCCCAAGATCAGGAAATAACCATTTTCTCCCCATCTTCCCCCTTGGGCTAGTAAAAATACATATTTTCCTCAAACACCCAATCCAAGGCTTGCCTACCACCACCAGTTCTCATTGTTCAATCCTCCACAACTGCAACCCCTCTCCCCATCCCCTATCTTCTCCCCATCACCACAAAGTCCTCTGTCTCTGGCTCCTCCCTACCTGATATAACAAAAGCCAGCTTCTGACTATACTGCTGTGTTCACAGTAAATAAAAACTTTTAACAGAGAACTCTTGCTGCTTGCCACAAGTCTTTATTGCATAAGTGTACAAAGATTCTGACTAGAAACATCAGAGATGTGTTCACTAAGCACAATGGCATCAGCACATTCCCTCAAATTACTCAGGTAACCATGAAGTGGCTGCCTAAAATCCTCTTGCAATTTATTTTCTTTATTGGTTCATGCATATTGTAGTTCTTCCAGACTGCAAATCTACACAAGCAAAGGAGTGAACATGTTCTTAAATGCCATTCACAATTTGGGTCCCTGTAACAGGCTCCTTCCTCCACCCTTTCGGGCCAATGCAGGCTGGACACTTCCAAGCTTATAAGCGCCAGTGTGTTATGTATTGGGTCCCCTCCACTAGGTCACCAGTGCAACCCTGTACAGCAACATACAATTAGAAGTAAACTTCCCCAGTAGTCCACTCTCTGGGGATGGAGAGGGCAAGCTCTCACCATCCAGAGATCTCATATCCCTGCCTCCTGCCAGCCTCCCCTGCTCCCCCCCTTTTCTTTTTCATAGTGAAGTAGACTTGACTGGATAGTCCATAGTGGCCACCAACTATAATTCCTAAATACCTAACGGAATATATATTTTTTGTTCTGATCTGTTTGTTTTAGGTAATGTGGCAATATACCTTTCTAATACTATCCCATTTCCCCAATATTTTCATTAAATAATGTAATGTAGCTTCTTTTCCCTTTCTTTATCAAAGTCCTTACATACCCATAAAGTTAGGTCCAGTAGTTTCATTCATAGTGGAACAACAGTTCACTAGCAGCTATCTGTAGTGCACATATGGGTGCTGTAAGAAAAGCACTCCACACAACATGTAATGCCTGTGATTTTACTAAATCTAATTTTTTAAGTTTTGATTTTGATGCTGAACCAAACGCTTGGCAGCTATATTAAATAATTGGTCTGATTAAGGCTTGGTATACTATCAGCACTGTTTTCTTATCCACTCCCTAATTAGTCCTTGCAACAACTTTTAAGTAGGTTGATCCTTCTTTGCATTTATCTCTAACATGGCCTATATGATCTTTTCAAAGTAATTTAATATAAAATATTGCCTGTAGGAATGTAAACCTTTTAACTATATCTATTTGTTCTCCATTCAGATATCGTCTGCATTCCGTTGTAGCTTTTCTTTTTGTAAAGATCAATCCTTTGGTTTTAACAATGGAGAACTTCAAACCCCATGCATTTCCTCAGCCTTCCCCTTGCTGCTCTAGCGCTACATCGAAGACATTACTATGCAGATGGGAGAGAGTCTCCTGTCAGTGTAGTTAATCCACCTCCCCAAGAGGCGGTAGTTGTGTCAGTAGGAGAAGCTCTGCTATTGACATAGCACTGTCTACACCGGGGGTTAGGTCAGTATAGCTGCGCCACTCAGGGCTGTGGATTTTTCATACCCCCGAGTGATGTCATTATACCCATATACGTCTATAGTGTAGACCTGGCCTGAGAAAGATCAACCTTTAAACAGATGTCATGATGTAACCTTAACTGTAGTGATACTTCTGTGCCATTATAATATGTCTTTATAGTGACCACTTGCTTCAACTATTAGCAGAGTTTGAACCTGGGACCTTCAGTAGTAGAGTCTTTTCTTTTATGTGGACTAATGAGAGCTAACCCAGACATTTGTAAAGCAGTGTTTGACTCTTTAAATAAAAGGTTTATTCTCAGTTTGGTTAAAAACACAGAATTCATAACAATAAACATTACAGATATGAACAGAATATCTTGTAAATGCAGACTTTGCCCCCACCCTGATATGCTCACCTGACTATCCTTTGTGCTTTACTATACTGACATCTATTTCAAAGCAGTTTGGAGTGAATCCAAAAAGCTTCCAGATGCTGTTTCCCAGAGATAACCACAGATTGTCTCATGATAGCAGACTGCAGATCAAGATTAAAAAATGATACATCAAACTCATGTAGGGGCTCCATTTGGTTTTCATTTTATTTATTTAATGTGTGTCTATTTCTATAGGGATATTTTTCACAGTTGGATTCCTTGACTACCATATATTCTGCCCAAAATACAGCCAAAATATTCTACCCCATGCCAGATTCTGTAACATTATTACCTGCTGGCATATTTGAACCTAGATTTCTCCATGCCAGGATCTGAAGTGTGAAGAGCTGCTGCCTCCATATTGTGTTCGAAGTGCCAATGAGCACACAGGGGATATGACACTGGACACATATCCCGTGTGCTCACTGGCAAAACATTCACAAAACAAAATGAAGATAATTAATCTCAATCCCTTCCCAAAACGTAACAGTTTGACGGGAATAAAGAACATTACCAGCAGAACTGGAGTTTTAAATAAGACAATTCTTGAACTCCCGCTATAATGCTATGAAATTGCTGAGGAGGAAATCTGAATAAAAATAATATTCTGTATTTCTATAACACTGTCCTTCCATGGATCTACAGATATTAAGGTACAAAATCTCACAATGCCTGTGTAGGGTAGCAGAGTACATTACCCATTTTACAAATCTATTAGTGACTAAATTTTCCAAACTGTCTAATTTGGGGGCCCCAAAACAAGGTACTTGGCACTTGAGTTTCTAATGTGCTGAGCAGAGCTAGCTGAAACTTTTCACGTAAAATGGACTTTGTTTCAAATATGATTTTTTCATGAACTGTCAATAAATATTTTCTGAATTTTAACAAAATTGTCAATGATATTTTTATTGAAATCATTTTCAAAATTGTTATAAAAATTTTACACTTACCAAAAATAATGTTTTCTCGCTAAAAAAAAAATTTGGGGATAGACAAAAAAAATTCTAAGATAATTTTGATAAACATTTTCAAAATGATTCAAGTAAAATTTTGGATTAAGAATGTGGTAGAAAATGGATCTATTTTGAACCTGTGAAATGGAAAGAATGTCACATTTTCATTTCCCCACTGTTTCACCAGCTTTGGTGCTGAGTACATGAAACTGCAAGCGGCAGATGCTTAGTAAATTTTAAAATCAGACCCTCAGTGTTTCAATGGAGGCACCTAAAATTAGTGAACACTTCTGAAAACCTAGGCCTAAAGTGACTTGCCTCAGGTTACAAAGGAAGTTTGCAGCGGATGTCAGAAGAGAATGCAGATCTTCTCACATCCAGCTAGGGTGACCAGATGTCCCAATTTTATTGGGACAGTCCCAATATTTGGGTCTTTTTCTTATATAGGCTCCTATTAACCCCCACCCCGTCCTGATTTTTCACATTTGCTGTCTGGTCACCCTACATTCAGCGTGGTTTTTGGCCTTATCCATCCTCCATGATTTATGCCATTCATGCCTGGGGCAGCTTTAACTTGAATGGATTCCAGTGGAGTTGCATTGCCAGGGCGTCAAAAGAGCTTACAGGGGACTGAGCAGTGTGGAGATACAAGGCCTCTTTGCAGATAGCCCAGGTTACCATGCAGCCTTGAGGAGCTTCAGGTTTGTGGGTAGGTGCCACAGCCACTATTGTACAGTGGGGCAAATCCTGTGTCCCTCATGATATGATAGGGGGAAAATCTTTGTGGAGAGAGCCTCACAGAGCCCCTCCCACATTACGGGATTTTGCCTCAGAGAAGGAAATGTGTGGGTCTGCTGGCAAATGTTGATCTTTTGAACAAGTCGGTCTAAGTTGCGCAAAATAGCGAAAATAGCGTAGCTGAAGTCAACGTACTTAGAGCTACTTACCGCAGTGTCTTCACTGCAGTAGGTTGACTGCTGACGCTCCCCCATCGACTCTGCGTACACTTCTCGCTTCGGTGGAGTACCGGAGTCGACGGGAGAGCGCTCAGCGGTTGATTTATTGCGTCTTCACTAGCCATGATAAATCAACCCCCGGTGGATCGATAGCTCTGGAGTAGACATGCCCATAGTGTGCGATTCTCTCTCACCAACAAGTGACACACACTAGGCTGTGTAAAATGTGCTCTCTGGCTGCTAGCGATATCCCTGCTACTGGAGAAGACAGCACATATTTCCATGTTGATCCAGTGATGAATGGAATTTTCTCTCTGCTATTTTCCATTCACTAAATCAGCTTATGTGTAATGAGTGGTACAGACCTTTGGAGGCTTATTTATTAATTTTGATTTATAAACAATTTTGTAAAAGGTGTCTGTCTGAGATGCTAGTCATATCTGACATAAGTTACTAACCCCAAATGAATAGCATCTAGCCCCACAACAATTCATACAACTTGACCTCCCAAACTCTTGCAAACTACCCAACCTTCCCATAGACCTCAACCCTCAGCAAACCTTATTTCTACAAAACTAAAAGAAGTAGGTGTGCTTTGCAGCACAAATGATGGATAATGGACATGGGCTATTTCAAAGGTGGAGAACTCGTTCCCAAATTAAAGGCTCCTCATGGAGAATACTCAGCCACCAGGACTGTCTCTTAAATCAAGAGGGATACATCTCAAGATCCTATTATTAGGGAGTCTCTCCTGAGGCAATAAGAAGTTATTCCAGAATTGACTCTAAAATATCTGCGCATCATTGAAGGGCAAGAATTTGTCTCAGGGGAAAAGTCTAAGATTTATAAAGAAGTGTGGGCTGATCCTGACTTCAGATCCTGAGGCCATCTATTATATGAGTGGCTGGGACTCCCCAATTCCTTCTGTGGTTAAGGATCAGGCTGGCTGTTGTTGGTTTCAGCCAGTCTCTCTTTATGAGAACCAAAAATACAGGGCAGGATGGACAATGCAATAACTTCTGGCAAGGCAGGACAGAAAAAAAGGGGAGCATATAAACAGGGCCGGCTCCAGGCACCAGCCCAGCAAGCAGGTGCTTGGGGCGGCCAAGGGGAAGGGGCAGCACGTCCGTCTCTTCGGCGGCAATTCGGCTGCGGGTCCCTCGGTCCCTCTCGGAGGGAAGGACCTGCCACCGAATTGCCGCCGAAGAAGAAAGCGGCATAGTGGAGCTGCTGCCGATCGCGGCTTCTTTTTTTTTTTCCGCCGCTTGGGGCGGCAAAAACCCTGGAGCCGGCCCTGCATATAAACTGTTCACCTTTCCACAAGACAGAGAGCTATCTGGAGGTGTGGTGTGGGACCTTCCTGTAATGTGTGGACAAAAAAAGCCACTCACTTATATGCTTTTAAATTTTGTAATCCTTTGCTTTATGATGTTTTTGGAGTAGACATCTTTAAAGAACATCTGAAACAGCCTATGAGACTGTTGGTGAATTTTGCTGTCTACTTGGGTAAATTGAAATAATGAACCCCCTTACTCCATGGAGGGGAACTTTCTTTTCACAAATTACAAAGGCTGTGTATTTTCTGTTGTTGGTCCTGTGATACCCCGCCTTGCAGAAAACATACCACAAACTCTATTGCTTCCAGTTTTGTTCAACATCTCTGTTCTCAGAACACAATCTACATAATTAGCAAATAGCATGGCTTTTGCATCTAGCACACCACGAGGGTAGAGATATTGTACTCTTGCCATCATTTCATATGCCAACTTCTAAAACACTGATGTGATAATAACATACTTTCAATTTAATAATGGTAATAGGTGTGCTGAATTCCCTGTGCTGTAAAATCAAACGAAACAAAGGAATGCTATGAATGTATTAAGACAAGTGAAGCCTCACATTTAACTTAAATGTCAAGTAAAATTTTTGAAAATTTTAATACTTCAAGACAATCACAATAGCTGTTCTGTCACCCAGAGTAAATGCAAGACAAATGGGACACACAGCAAACTTCTTATAAAACAGTCCATAGAGTATTCAAAGAATTATTGTGCTGAAATCATAGCCCCTCCCCCCACACACATTAGAATAGCGTTTCTTTTATCTGGAAATTAATGTTTCCCTTTTCCGTACCTTTGTCATTTCATGTATTAACTCCTGAAGCCTCCCCCTTCTTAGCCTCCCTACTTCTCCTGTCTCTGCTCTCCAATTGATCCAACATGGCACTGCAAATATTACCTTCCTCTATTGTTGCTGTTACCCTTTTGTTGTGTTCTGACTAGATTCCATTCCTATTGATTTCCATCTCACAACCTCTGCCTTCACCTTCAAGGTTCTCTGCCCCGCCAAATCTAGTCCTGCCAACATCTCTTCACTTGTTCCTTACTACCATCCCTCTGTCCACTCAACTCACCTTGACCACTGTCATTTTATGCTTTCTTGTAACCATTGGGGACTCTCTTTTCTTTTGTACATCATGCAACCTCCTCATAACCCATTTCCTTTTCCAACAATAATATTTTCTGGAGAGCTCCTTATTGCGTAGCCTGTGCTGCCAATAAAACAAAAAATGCATTTGTTTTACAAGAATAAAAAAGATATTTAACTTGACAGCGCAAATGATATATGCATTCAGTCAACCCTTCTCAACATATTGATTATTTCCAAGTTACTTGCATGTACTATTTCCAAAAATGTCATGTTTTATAGTCCAAACTGATGACTCACTGGCAATGAAATGGCCTCTTTGAAAATTATATTATCTCCGAGATACTGCAGCTAATTCTTGATCAACCATTAAATTGGAGGAGTAACATAATGCTACCAGAATGGGTGTAGTAGAGGGGATATATATATATTGGAAGTGAGATTCTGCTCATCTTTGGCAGGTGAAAGTTTTGCAATATGCTGGGGGAAAATATGATGTACATTTCAACTGTCTGGTTTTACCATAACTGTAGTTACTTTGTTAAAACTCAGAAACTAATGCATAACCCTGGAAAGTTTAGAACCTTCATCTGGTCCTTCTGGGCCTTTGCTTTGGAAATATATTGCAACTGACTCCTGGTAGCCCTGACATTATCTAAGAGGCAAAACATTTTGCTGAGATGAGTTCTTATTTATTGATTGGCTTTTGGCAGTTGTTATTTACTGCCAACTAATAAATTAGAAAAGTTCACTGACATTGATCACATCAGACTTGTAAGTTAGACCATCTTTATTGGGAATCTGAGCTCAGCAACTATGAGTCTAAGTGTTAATGAATAGAAAACCTTTGATTTTCAGTTCAAGATGAGTAAGACTTCATAGACCTTAATTCCGTGCTATAAAATTTGTTAACAAATATTCATGCTTGTAGTACTATTAAGAGTCACAATTTTGGTATCCCCAATTGTTCTCACACCAGAAATGCATTGAAAATCAGAAGTTGCAATGCTGGCACTTTTAAAATGGATCACAGGCCCCACAAAGTTCCCAATCTATATGATACACAATAGGCACACTTCTGAAATTGCTTTTATGCTATTGGTCACTACTTCCTCCGCTGCAGATCTGTCACTGCATGCAAAATAATAAACCAATTTAATGTCACATATGATTTACTGCCTCAAGATAATATAAGTTACATTTAGTTAAGTAACATATATTATTACTTTGTTAGGGCCAAATGGTGCCACTGTACTCCCACTAAGTAATACCTTACTCCACTGAAATCAGTGGGAATAACTTCAGGGTAAGCTATTATTCTTTGTGAGTGATGATGGTATAATTTAGCCACAAGTGAGCAAAGTTTTGTAAAAAGTATACATTTTGGCTTTCACTGTCAATATACTTGACAAATAAAATGGTTTATATTAAAGATGCAATCATAAAAGCTTATAAAAGAAAGAAATCACCTTTCAGGCATATAAAGGCAAAGATCTGTTGTATTATGTTTTATTGGTTTCTGGTAATTCCCACAAAGTGCTAAGTGCTGTACAAAAACAAAAAATATATGGTCCCTGCCCTTACAATTTAAAATGACAAAATGGCAGGAGGTGGGAGGGAAAGGTGCAGCATACAAGTAAAACGGTCAAGCAGGAATTGGCCACATCTTGACAATACAATATTATAACAACATAACTTGTATTTGTTTTCTCTCTCTCTTTTAATTTGGAAAATAAATAATTCAAAAGCATGCTGTATCCTGTTCCTCCCCATAAGATCATCGTACATTCTACCAGATCACATCCATCAATTAGTGGGCACAACAACTTTATCCCCTGTGTGAAGAAATAATGCAAGCTTGCAACTTACTCTCTCTATACACACATAAACAAGGTTTTTAAACAGAGACATCCAATCATAATCTCATGCCACATTCATCAAGAAAATGTTACATGCTGTGCTTTTTGTACACAACTGATGAAAAAATCAGAAAATATTCAATTTTGCTGGGTTACTTATTGCTTGTAACATCCCAATATAAGTTTAGTTAGATGTGAAAATAATGAATAATTGAACATTTGTTCTTCCTGATTCTTCTGTCAGTGATTCATGTTCAGTGAGGATATCATAGCTACAGAAATTATCTCCATAAGAGGTTAAAATCCCTCTCCATCTCTATAGTACTAACAACTGAAATATGTCATTGATTGCTAGTCTGAGAACACAAGTGTTACTCTTGAACAGCATCAAGAGCTCCCTCACCAAGAGGAAGAGCTGCTGAAGAGTGCTAATTAAGTATCTTGAAACAGGTGGTAACACCTCCATGCATCTAAATGTAGTCCAATCCACACTGAAGCTGAATAGAAGAGCACACAACCAGAAGGCAACACTGATTCAATGTCAAGTGTCAAGGGGGGGAGTGAAAGTAGTGGTTCTAATTTAAGCACTGAGCCTATAAGTTAGGCCGATGATTATTGTTTCTTGGCACAACTCATTGATTAAAAGAACTTGAATCTACATGCTTTGGGTTACTAGCACAATCACTCTCAATTGACTAGCTCCTTTTTCCTCTGCTAATGCCTGCCATACCCACCAACTACATTATATATTTGAATGTTTATAACGTATTGGGTGAGGATACACTAGAGAAAGAGGTAGACCTTCAGCTGGCATAAATTGTCAAAACTTCATTGTAGTTAATGAAGCTATAACAACAATTTACACTATCAGCTGAGTATCTACCCCAAGATGGCTAGAGTACAATAAGCACTTTGGGGTACTTGGGTCAAAGTGGATGAACAGGAAAGAGAGCAAATTAATATATACTTAATACATCTAGCCATAATATTAAGTGCTGTAGTATCTAGATATGCAGTGCATCATGGCAGTATGGAATCAGAGAACTGCTGTTTATGGCCCATTTCAGAAAATTACTTCAGCACATGTTTAAATCCATCCATATTCAAGGAGGGTGATTAAGCACATGTTTAATAGTAAGCATATGCTTAATAGTTAAGCATTAGCTCATGTTCCATTGATTTAAATATGACATATTCACATGTTTTGTGCCCTTCCCAAATTTAGATGTTTTCCTGAATTGGAACCTTTAAAGAGATACATCTCCTCAGTTTTGAGAAGAGGAGAATGAATATTTTTGTATTGAAGGGAAGGACTACCTCCCTTGGTCCCAAAGGCCATAGGTGCTGGTGTGATCAGGGACATAGCCATGTGTATAAATAATTAATACTCTTTATATTATGGTATCGCAGTGCCTAATATGTGCAATGGGAAGGCAGTCCCTGCCCTAAATCTGAAGGAGAATGACTTGAAGAGTTATGAGGAGAATTACTGAAAGATGCATAAAACTGGCTCAAAGATTATAAACAAAGATTAATTACCAGTGCTCTGTCAAATAGGAAAGAGATACAACAACAAGGGTCAGGTTTGGTTTTAATATAATTAAATATCTTCAGAAGTCTTTTAGCACTAGGAGCAGAAGTCATGCTGTAAACATTTGCTTACAGTGTGAAGATAGAAGACATGGCTAACACTATGGACCTGGGATTTTAAACAGATGGGAAAATAAGTAAAAACCACTTAAATGAGCTTTTATCAGAATACATTAAGAGGACATTCATTTGGAGAGGAAAGAATCTAAGGCACAAGTATAAAGAAATGAAAATATTGATTAGGGAACTGTATTACAGTAAGTAACCTCAGAGGAATTGGAGACAACATATTGAACATGAAATACAATGTTGCCACAAAAAGGCAGTGCTACAGCATGCTGGATATATCCAAAGAGAGGCGTTACGTCCAGCATCAGGGATAATTATTTCTCTCTGCACAATATTAGTGAAGCAATAGATAGAATCCTGTGTGCAGTTTTGGGACACATTTTTTTATTTAAAAAAAAAAACAACTACTACTAAGCTGAAGAGCATCCAAAGAACATTTTTTTAAAAAAAGGTTAGAAAACATAAAAAAAAGTAGATAGTTAGTAGATACTAGAGAAAAAAAAACAGTGAAACAAAACATGATAATTCTCTATAAATAACAGCAAGGAATTAATAAAATGGAAGGAGTTTCAGTAGTTACTGAGGGTGCAATATGCAATGGCATAAAATTAAAGGGAAAATGCAGTCTAAATAATGGGATGCATTTTTAGTGAAGATAATTAATAGTATAACCTGCCAAGGCAGGCAGTGGGATCATCATCCTGGGAAGCATTCAAGGCAAGAGCTAAAAAAGGGAGAGAAGTAATGAGGAGTCCGTAGAAACCCACAGATAACTAAAGCCTTGGGATGGAGGAGCTGACCAACAAGCTCATTACCAACCTTATAATCAATGAATGTAAGTATTCAATTGGACAGTATGTTTTAATTAACAATAAAGGGCTCTCCAAAGATATGTTCAGTCAGCCAAAACATAAAAAAAAGGTTAGAAAAACTGACACACTGAAAAGAACAATAGAGAGTTTGTGATACAGGGTCAGATCCCACTCCCATTAAATTCAATGGGAGTTTTTACCACTGACTTCAACACCACAACAAAATGATAGGCCAGTACAAGGGAAACAGAACATAATGCCAGTAAACGTGAAGTCAGTCTAATTAGCAGGAACCAAACAGAAGAGTACTTTTATATATTACAAGTAGGTAATGTAGTTATGGTACATTTACTAATGTGAATGCTTGCTTCAATCCTTTTCAAATATGTTACAGTGATCTGCAGAGGCAAGTATGTGGCCATGTAAGAAGGATGAATGGTGCAGTGGTTAGAGTGCTGACCTGGTACTGGATAGATTTGAAGTAAATTCCTTCCTCTGACACAGACTTCTTGTGTAATCTCGGGCAAGTCACTTATGCTCTCTGGACTAGGTCCACAAAAGGCACTTAGGGGCTTAATTGCCTCTTTAGGCACCACAGACCTCAAACCACTATTTGGCTGCCACCTAACCCTGTAGGTGCCTAAAGTCCTCTAGGCTCCTGAGTTTCTGCCGGTAGGCATGCGCAAAGCCACTTAAGTCAAGGGCACCAGAACCTTTGTTGAAGTGTGGGGTGGGGAGGCGACACATAACTGTGGCTAGCAGCATGGAAGGAGAAACAGTCCCATGGGGGGAGGAGCTCAGCTGGCACCTGGCAGCCAGCCGCCCTGCTGCTTCCTCTCTCCCTGTGCTGCACGCACACACAGAGAGTGCATTGCTGGGGAGCACTGCCTCCTTGCCGTTGCTGGGCATCCCATCCAGAGGGGTCCTGAGAAATTGGGGGGGAGGGGAGGAATGTGACCCTGCATGCTCCCCATGCATCACCTCTGCCACAGCCAAGGCCAAAGTGGATTCCTGTGCCCCTTCTCCCCAACCCCTGCATTCCCTAATAGCCCTAGCCCCCCACCCCCTCAAGCACTTGGCACAACCAGTCTCCTATCTCCAGTGACTCCACTTAGCTCACCAGGAACAAGCCGTGCAGCGCATCTTCCTCCTGCCCTTCCCACCAGCTGCCGTCCAGCACCTGAGGCAGAGCGCAGTCTCTGCTGGCGCCACTCTGTGCCTGCCTGAGGCTTGAAATGCTCCCCCAAACTACACCCATGTTAAAAAGTGTGAGGCATTGCCTCCTACCCCCCCCTCACTTCCCCGTTCCAGTGCTGGAGGCCTAAGTCCTAACACTGCCCCACAGCTAACAAGCTGCTCAGAGCTCTAGCTCATATCTAAGCCCTGGCAGGCTGGGTATGTTGGGGGAGTGGTGGGGTAGAGGGGTGTTCCCCTCATCTATCTCCCTAATGGAGCCCAATCCAGAAGGTATTCTCAAAGCAACACATATAGGATGGGGCCTTGCACAAAAGAAAGCCAGGGCAAATATGTGAGTGTACATTACCCAATAGCCCAGTGGTTAGTGCAATCAGCTGGGATACAAGAGACCTGTTTTCATATCCCCACTGTGCCTGAATTGAAGCAGGAACTTGCACCCAAGTCTCCCACATCCCAGGTGAGTGCCCTGACCACTTGGGTATTCCGAGGTAGGTCTCAATCTCTCCTGTTGGAGCTGCTCCAATTTGTTTAAATACATATTTATTGGAGCAGGGACTCAAATCTGATTCTCCCACATACCAGTTATGTACCGTAACCACTGAGGAATAGGTTCTCTTTCTCTGTCTGAACCAAGGAATATTTTTAATTATGTATACCAAACGGCACAGCTCCAACAGGAGGCAAGTGCACCCCAGAATACCAGAGCCTAGTGGGTTGGGCACTCACCTGGAATGTGGGCAATCCTGGTTTAAGTCCCTGCAATAAATCAGGCAGAGTGGAGATTTGAAAACAGGTCTCTCACATCTCATGTCCTATCCACTGGGCTACTGACTATAATAAAGGAGGCCTCTCTGACGCTGTTCACAAGAAAAGGCTGATCTGGTTTAGGTAAGAAGATCAACTCATTCCAAAGTAAATGCCTGTAGAAGTTCTTCAAAGCCCATTGGAAAGAGTTTCTTGCAACATCAGAAATTCTAAGGACCAATCTATACCATCAAACATGGAAACAAAAAGATGGATATATTTAGGATACGCTTTAAGAATGACACCAACACAACTTCCACACCAACTGATAATATGGATTTCACTCAGAAACAGAAGAAGAGGGAGACCTAGAGAAAAATTACACAGAACAATAAAGAAAGAAGCTAAATCCATCAATGTGACACTCAGTAACCTGAACAGACCAGCCCAAGATCCAAATAAATGTTGGAACTGGTGGATGCCCTTCTATAGCAGAGGGCACAAGATGGTGAAGAAGACAACTCTTATCAACAAGAGCTCTTTGGCTCAGGGACCCTCTTTCTGTTATGCGTCTACAGTGCCTAGAACAATGGGGCCCTGAAGAAGGACTGAGTGCCCTACGTGCTACCACAGTACTACTGCTACTACTACAAAGAAGTAACGATGTTCACATCCTTCTCTGAGGCAAAAGGACTTCATAATATTGGCTAAAAATAATATCAGAAATGCAGGTACACTGGTCGACATTTTCAAAAATGACTAGTGATTTTAGGTGCCTCAATTTCTGAATATCCAGTTTAAGAAACATTAATGAGGACTGATTTGCAGAAGGTAGGTTCTCAGCACTTTCTGAAAATCAGGCCCCTTTTAGTCTCAAGCTGAACACCCAACACCACTAGTCACTTTAGGACACTGCATGCAATATCATCTTAGAGAAGACTGGATATTCTAGTCCTTGAGCATCAAGTTCAGGTGCCATTGCCCTCCTTTTCATTATTCAAAGGAACTTGTCAATCCTGTGTAATCCATGGTCTGAACGATAATCAGCAATAGTGGACAGGAGTGGCTTGATGTTACAGCACAAGGCAGGAAAAGTACTTCACCACAATATACTAATATTAATGTGGATATATCTGCCTCTGTATTTCCTCTGCTGTTGGAACTTCTGTTTATTCTTGGGCAATGGGGTAGTGCGACAGGGTGGTCCACACCACTCAGCAGCACTTCCTTGTGGCTCATCTGGGGAATTAGCTTTGCTACCTTGTCTGATGCCCCTTCCTACAGACACTCAGTCCATTCTTCCCCTCAGTTACTCCATGGCCTCTCATGTGCTGGGAGCAGCAGCACTGTCCTCTTCATAGCTTAACCCCCTGGCTAAGTCACATTAAAATTCTCCCTCCTTCCGGGTTATCACAAGCCCTTTGAGGCAAACTGTCCCAGGCAGTCTGCTCCCCACTGCCTGGTTTGTGCCACTCCACAGTGGCTGGTCAGGGACCATGGGCCCACCCTCTACACAGGGTTCCAGTCCAGGAACCCTCAACCCAGAAGCTCTGGGCCCTTAACTGCTCCTTCTCTGGACGGCTTCCTACTCTGTTCTTGCACCTTCCTGATATTCCCCCTTGTATCAGGGAGTGCAACTGCAGGTTTCCTCTCCCAGCTTGCCAACTTTCTCTCTTTATAGATCCTGCACTGTTCCTTCCCCCAGCTGGACTTTATCTGCAATTAAGCCCTAGCACTTTCTAGGTTTCCTCCAGGTACAGCCTAAGTCAACATTAATTGGCCTAAGCACCCCTTCAGGCCTTGCGTGGGGTGGACAAAACATCACAGGAAGGTATAACACATTTCATCTGCACAGGACATCTATTAATATTGTGTATAAAGTTGTGTATAAAACAAGAACATTTAGGGTTTGGACGTGAGTTAGAAAATTGACTTTTTCAGGAAAGATTAATTCATCCTAACTTACTTAAATCCACCTGAGCAAGGTGAAACAGGAAATTTCTAGTTCCATCTTTACAACTCTACCAATAGGTTGTAGATGCACACAGCCAGTGAAATGCAGTCTACTGTATATTAATATAGGTCAAATATCATTACATTTCATGACTCCTGAACCAGACCATTGTATCCCACAATAATAGAACTTTGTGCTCAAATTCTGAACTTGGCCAAGAACTTCAGGCTATAGAAACTGGAGAGAGTGATTTTCATGTACTGGGCACAACAAATCTTTGTTTTATTCCTAACAAGCAAAAAACTCAAGAGAACCTCCTAATCTTAGAGAGAGGGAAATGTGCTAACTTGCAATGCAGCATACAATCCCAACAACTTCTGCACTTTACAGATTTACAAGTAGCAACAAAGATACAGGTTTGAACCTCATAAATTCACTGCAGCAAGTCAGTTTGCCAAACAAGACAAGGGTTTGAATGGATTTATAAGACATAAAATGTGTCATGATTGTACTCACAGGGCTAGAACCATGAAGAATCTGCACATCCCAGTTTTAGAAAGGTGATTTTAGAATACCTAGAATTTGTTCCATATAACTTACTCAGGATTTTGCCTGCATACAGTATTAATGGGATCTCTTATCATTAGTTACAGCTCTTTCATAGAATATTTGAACATCGGTGCCCTGTTAATTACTTTTCAAAACTAAATATCAAATTTGAAAATGGAAACATAGCAGGTGTTCAAAGCAGCAAGTATTGTTTATGTACAACTGAAGTACAGACAAGTAGCTTGAAAAGTAAGTCCATCACAGAGAAGTCTAAAAGCTACTTCTATCACTCTGTCCAAGAGTCTTGCTAAAGGACATCCTGAATGTCTAACCTTTTTGCATCTCTCTTACAAAAACTAGAAACCTGCATTGTGTCTTGTAAAGGTGAGAACCATAAGTTTAAACACATAGTGCCTTATTTTCTCATTTAGACCATCCATACAAACCCATTAATACTAGCCTACTATTCCCAAAATAAGATGGGCTAAGCTTATAAGTTGCTGAGTACCCTCAGCCCTTAGCAGGCATAACCTTTCCATATTTTTTTACCCTCTGAAAAGGAGCAGCACTACTTTGAAAGTATCAGTTTTGTGTATATATTGTGTAAATTAGTTTGCTTTCATGCTATCAGCAAGAATAAAGCACATTGCTTTGAATCAGTATAGATATCACTATGTTCAACTCATATTTGTTGCTTCGAAGCATCAACTAGCAGAATTTTTTTAATACATTAATATCAGAAAAAAACTGCTATTATTCTCTCACCCTATTGTAACTATTCTCTTGCATACCGAATCTCTACTCAATAGGATTTTTAATATGTAATGATTTCAGAAGTCATAATAAATAACAGCACTACACAATTATCCTACAATAATTATGTATAATAAACCTTTTCAGTAATATTTAAGGCTGCTAAATACCTTGGGGTAGAAAGACCACACAGCTAAAAAAAAAATGTTAATTAATCCAATGCTAAATTGAAGGATCCTCTGTCACCAGAGAGCTTCAGAATAAGTAAGGAAAAAAAGCCCCAGATATGTTACTCTCATGACATCAACACTGTAATATAGACTATGTTACCATTTCAAGTTCCTTGCAAAATCATCAGAAAAAGGCTCTTCATTATTCATTTTAATTGTCAGAAACGCCTTATATTAACCATAATCAGAGAAAAAACATTTTAATTGTCTTTAGACAAATCTAGCTTAGTGCAAGAAACACTTAAAGCAAGTAATAACTTCTGCCTTCTAGCCTATGATCTTAGAAAGACTGAAAAAAAGAAAAGAAAAAAAAAGAAAATGGAGAATCTGTAATCATTTTATAAGCTCATTCCTTTTCTTACCCATACTTGTTACATAATTCTCTCTAATTGAAACTGACGTAGTTACAGTGGAGGAAGTACTTGATCTGTGAGAATTAGATATGGATAATTAGAAAACAGAGTTGTATTACTAAGGATTAAAAAAAGAAATGTTTGGAAGGGATATAAACCCTTATGCTTCTGGACATACGCCAACCTGTAAATGATGAGTGTCTGAAATAAATTTCCCTAGTAGGTTATTCTGTTACCACCTATTGTGGGAATCTGGCCCTAGCTACTGTTAGAGGCAGAAGAGTGGACTTCATAGACCCCTGGTCTTATCCACCATGTCAGTTCCTATGCTTCTAGTGAGGCTTTATTTGATTTCCTAAATACAAGTAGTATCAAAACATACCTATAGAATTTAAAAAGGCAGATGTTAGATCAGAAATGTTCTCCCATCCAAATGGGTCAGTGGAAATCCCACTATACTGATTCAAAGATCTGAATGCCAGGAGGGACCATTGTGATCATCTAGTCCGACTGCCCATGTAATATAGTCTATAAAGTTTCACCACTTCGTTTTTTAATATAATTTTTAGAAATATTTATCTTCTCACGTATCTGGAATTAACCTTCAGTCATTTACCTGGAAGAGGTTTTGAACTATGTTGTTCAAAATTTCAGTTCGTTGTAAGTGTTCTGAGAGTTTTCAAAATTCTTTTCAATTACTTCTCCCTCATTTTCCCTGAAAAAAAAAATGATTAGAGTCTAATTTAGGGTCAACCACATCAAACCGTGCCTCTAGTCCCTGAATTACAAGAATGATAGTTTCAAAAGAAACCTTAGCGGTAACGGCAGCAGTAGTCTTAGTGAATTCAGAAGCCTTGTTGGTGAGTTCAGTATTAACAGCCTGAGATGATGTAGATAATCTGAATATAAGAGAATGTCTCATTGACATTTTCTATGGGTCTTTACAGCAAATTCAACTGTAACCCCATTTCCCTCCATCTGCTTCCTTATGGAGAACTTTTAAATGTAATACTATGATGGGGAAATATATCCTCAGAATAGCATTGTATAAGTTAATAAAGGAGAAACATTTCTCTAAAGCCCAAGCTTGGCTGTGTTAGAGGTAGCTGCACAGTGTTGACAGTCAGAATAAGAGTAATAACGATAATAGTAATAAAAGGATTATAAGAAATAGGAACTTTACAGAATACCCCCAATCTTTCCTAACATGGTTTAAATACAACAGGAAAAAAGGGAGTGATATATCCCTGATAAAGTGGCAGAAAGAGCAACGGGGAGGGAAAGTAAGTAACCCTTTCTCCCTGATGTTAGCTTCAAAGCTTAAGACAATCTTGGCATATTGAAGGCGCCTTCAGCATCTCTGTCAGTCTTAGAAGTCCTTCTGACAATGTCATTTATTTATGAAGGGATCTTCCTCTTACTCCTGGGAAACACCAGAAGCTGAGGAGACAACGTTTTTTTCCCCCCATTCCTCCTCAGTGATACTACTGCTTTCAGAGTTGCAGGGGCTGAGAGAAGAGGGCCCCTCTGATTTCTAGTCAGCGCCAGTCTCTACTTAGCAGTTTGTAATCTTCTCTACAGCATCTTATTTCTCAACACTAGTGCAAGCTTTGGAAGTAGGCCTGCAATGGCAATTTTCCAGGAAGGTGAGGGCTATAACAGATTTGCACAGAGTTTACATACAAATTATTAAAATGAAATGTACACAGCTATGATACTTGATTGTACTTGTATCCTTCTTAATAGATAAATAGAAACTGCTTCTTGTTCAACTTCACCAGTAACAAAAACCTTCAGACCAGCTTTATTCTAATTTTCATTTATAAGTAGGGGATTGGGAAGCCCTGTTGCTTGAGTTCACCCAAATTTAGGTATGCCTTACAGAAGGAGCCAATTCACTTCCTTCAGTTTTGCTTTCCATTTGAACTTAAAAACTCAAAATGCAACTGTACAAACTCACATGAGTTTCTGATTAAACCAATTTTATCCACCTAGATGCCCCTACCTCCCAGAGAATTTATTTTCAGGATGGCCTAAGGCATGCATGCCTACTGCTCCCCACAAACTAGATAACTGCATGCACAGAAAGGTACAGTAGTCACTATTTAAAAATGTAAATAAACAGCAGTTGCCAGTAGCAGTATTGTCAACCCCAACTCTACAAAATAAATCAAGAGTCAGGCCCAAAATTCATGAGGTTGTGGTTTTTTTAAAAGACATTTTGGGTTATTTTTATTTGCATTCTGTTTTTTAAGCCTTTCAGCAGGTTAATATTCTGAAGCTTTTCTCCATGATGGCTAGAAACTTCCACCTTATTATAAATGAAACCTGGGATTCTCACATCAAAACAAGATTTCACGAGCTTTAAGAAAAAAATTGCAAAAGGTGGCAATATTGCAATAGTTACCAAACAGGAGAGCAGAGACGGGGAGACATGTGTGGGAACTGTGAGACAACAGTTGGCAATACTGTCTTTTGGATGGTTTCTACAGTAGATTAGCACACACTAACCTTAACTTCCATGCACCAGTGCCTGTTTGCAAAAAACAAACAAATAAAAAACAAACCAAAAATCCTTACCCTCTATTTCCATATCTCTAGACAAAGGGAGACTAACATACACAGCAGTATAGGAATAGAATAGAAATATATTTTTGTGGGATTAGTAGAGTCTTCCTTAGTGAAAAATTGCCCCTTTTGTCAGCTTGATCTATAATATTTATAAAGGTCATAAGAATAACCATACTGGGTCGATCTAGTCCAGTATCCTGTCTTCCAACAGTGACCAATGCCAGGTGCTTCAGAGAGAATGAACAGAACAGGTAATCATCAAGTGATCCATCCCATAATGTATAATCTACTATAAACACTTGTATTAGTGGTGCCTAGGTAGTATGGTGACTGATGCTCTATAAACATCAGAAAGTTTAATTTATTGTCCCAAGGACTGAAATACTTTGGTCTACTTAAAGTCATTGGGCTCCGAAGAGGGGTATGTGGATGAAATGTAATGACCTATGATACACAGGAGGTCAGATTAGATGATATAATGGTTCCTTCTGGCTGTAATCTGTTAGATTTTAAATGAGCATTTAGAGAGATTAATATAGGAACAACACATTCTGAATCGGGGCTTTGGGAACTGCTTGAAGAACAACAAATAAAGAATAATTACTAAAGATTAAGCTCTTAATATGTATTATGCATTTCCTTACTTTTCCCATATTCACCACATTGTTGTGTGACTGTTTCAACGAGAATGATACTTAATTGTTAATTGTTAGTACTGCAAGTTTTAATTAGAGATTTTCTGCCCACTAAGTCCAGTATAATCAGCACTCAAGCCAATAAAAGCTCAAAGACTTGCTCAAGATCTGAGTACCTGATCTCTGACTCAAGATCTGTGGATAAGGATGGTTCTGATAACTGGTTTTACAACTGGTGCATGGAAGTTAAGGTTAGTGTGTGCTAATCTACTGTAGAAACCATCCAAAAGACAGTATTGCCAACTGTTGTCTCACAGTTGGTCTTAATCTTACCATTAGTGTAAATTTGTAACTGTAAAAATATGAACGTTCATAAGATGTTTGTTACAATAACCTATAAGAAATGTTGATGGAAAGTAGGTCAAGTTGTTTTTAATAATGAATGTTATAAACAGGTGCCAGAGAACCAGACAGAGAGACTAAATTAGGGCAAACAAAAAAGGCCATATGATTCAAGGACTATGCTGAAATCAAGTTTGGTAAAATCAGAAAATGTGGAACTGGAAATTTATGAGCCAAAATTGGTGTGTTGAGTAACTGGTGCACAAAATAATGAGGGGATGAGCTATTCCATACATTACTCCCTTTATGGGTCCTTAAAGAACAGGCAGAAGAAAATTGGAAGTCCAGACAAAGCTTTGATGATCATGGCTGACATACTATCTCCTGGGACTCAGCCTCTCTTTGTCCTAATCCTGAGGTTTTGGATTTAAACAGTACCAGCAACAATAGCTGCAGCTCATAACAACTCACTTAAAAAAATACCCCAAAGGGTAGTTATTACCATCTTTAATACCATTAAGAGCTGGTCAAACAAGTGGCTTTTTCTTCTAAAACTCTCCAGCAAAAGGAAAGAACAAAATATGGTGTTAAAATAAAAGCCTGACTTAATACTTTACATTTCAAATGCTTTCCCTGTTTTCCTTTCTATTCTGTACCTTTAATAAAAGGTTAAAAGGATTTTTAATGGTGTTAGCCATGGTACTAAGTAGGCTAAGTAAGGTCTCTGTATACCAAATCCGGGAATTTGTTTAACACTGTTTAATGTTGGACAGTGACCGGGTTATATTAACACCCTTATCTCATATATTCCATTAAAATTAATAAAACAAACCTCAAATGACCTTATATGTAGAGCAACATTTCATATGTACTATATATGTATGCATATTTTTAATCTGTAATATCAGATTCAGTGATTTCACTTGGCTCTCACCTTAACAATACTTTAAAACCTCTATCAGAATATAAGAATATAATTTGGGGTGGAGAAATGAGCTGTCCTTTCTCTTCCACAGCCACCTAAATTTTCTGGTCAAGCAAATAGCTCAGATGCCGGAGTTGTCCAGGAAGTAGAAACAGAACATAAATCCCAACCTGCATTCTAACTGAAAAAAGTTGGCAAGGCCATAAAAGGGGGTTATTTACAACAGTACTGACAAATATTATAGGTACCTAAACATCTACACCATGCGATGTAGTAAGTAAATCAAGCATATTAGTCTCTGGATTCTGAAGATGATGTTCTTCCACTAGGAGGATTTTTTCTTCTCAGAGGCTAAAGCAACACAGTTACCTAAGGTGACTGGACTTGATCGACAGTTTCATTATTTTGTTTACTTTTTATGGGTCAAATAAATGTGAGTAGACATGAGATCTTGGCAGTCTCATTTGCATTAATTAATTCAATTATATTTTTGTATAATCAATGAATCCAAAGTAATACATTAATTAAATTAACTATGCAATTTAAACAAGCCTCATGTGGATTTAGACCTTTCAATACTTACATGATTTAATGTCACAATTGTACAACCCCCCTTCTGAAATTTTTGCAATAGGTTAGTTACCTGATCACTATACTGTGATTCTTACCCTGTGGCAGATCATTGGGCTACAGAAGTCATTAGTTGCCTTTAAAGGGCCACTTCTCGTTCTAGATCTGAGACACAACCCAAACCATGGAGGCAGGTTTGATCCTCTCCTTCAAAATGTGATGGGGTTATGTAATTGGATGCTGCCCATGAACACACTCCCTTGTGTCCCCCTCATGGTCCTTCAGGCACATTGCCCTCAGCATCCACTCCAGTTCTTTCCATTACCTAGCACAAATTAATTCAAAGCAAATACCCCCTTCATGGGGTTTGGTTTATCATCTGTTTCTACAGGGTGTAACTTGCTTCTTTAGTTGCTCATGTTCATGCCCATGCTGGCTCCATATAAGACTCCTGGAAGGTTTTCTTGCCCCTGCTCAGGAGGCCTCAGCCCTCCTCCTATGGCTGCGTGCTACTTTAGGCAGTCACTCTGTCTTAACACAGGAGTCCCCAGCTTGCTTTCTTTGAGCTGGCTTGTCCTTCCAGCAGTCTCTCTCCTTACCACAGGAGTCTCCAGTTCTCTTCCTTGGAGTTGGAGTAGTAAATTAGGCCAGCTATATGTCCTCAGACAGCTTGACCCCTTTTCCTCAATCAGTCTTCAAGCTCAAAAGGTTCAGGCAGACCTTCTGCTCTGAAGGAGGAGGCAGCATATATGCTAGTTCCCTTCCCCTAGCTCATCCAAATTGTATATGTAACTGTTAAAACCAGACCAAGAAAATATTTTCCTATTCATTTCATTAGCCTTGCAATATTCAGTCCAATGGCTTTTCTTATTCAACTGCACTCCCGCTGTAATCAAAATAGGATGGAGACATCTGCAAATTCCTATTTTATTTTCTTCATTCAACTAGTCTTTTTCAAAGTGTTGAGCCAATCTCAAAACATTATCATATATTGCATAGTCATTCATGTACTAAATAAATATGCATGTTTGACAGGGTAGCATCACAGTTGCAAATAGAGAATGTAATAGGTGAGCAAGCAGAAGCTTAAAAGCCTTGATGCCTGAAAAACTTAGTCTGCTTGGGGTTAGGGAAAAACAGCAAAACAAAAACTCCTTTCTAAATTATAGTTGATCCAAAAAGAAATATTACAAAAGCAGAGTCAAAAGTAGCAGCCCCCTGAAAGCTCCATCTCAGAGTGCCTGCAGAATTGGAAGAAGCAATTCATCGCTGCTCTGAATTGTTTTCCAAGGATTTGCTAAGCAGACAGGAATATGGAACCCTGGCAGGGAAACAAGAGGCTCAAGAGAGGCTCAGCAAAAGTCTAAAAATTGACAGCTGTGTGCACTATGTTAATATATAAAATAAAATTTTATCTGAGTTTCCAGCCAATGGAGAACAGATTCTGTAACAACCACAGGCAAGCATCATACCCATCTCTTCCAGCAACAAAGATGTTAAAGACAGATTACTCTCCTCATCCTACCAATTTCTGCTTTTTGTTCTTTTCCACTATACACCTGTCAGAAAGATTGGATGATGCTGGAATATAGTGCAATTGAAATTTTTAGTATAATTATCCTAGTGTTACCATGCTAGAGTGGAAGTCTAGTAGTCCCATCTAGTCCCAAGTCTGGCACTGACTCTGTGTGACCCAGGACAACTGATTTATCATTTATAGCATAAGGCTCATGATACTTAAAAACACAGTGTGTTATAAGAGGCTTAGCTAAAGCGCTTTGAAAACATTATAGCGCTAGCTCTTTGGGACAGCAACTGTCTCTTATAATGTGTTTGAACAGCCCCCTGCACAATGGAGCCTCAGCCCGACTGGAGCTTCTGAGTGCTACCATATTACAAATAAGTATAAATAAAATTAACATATATGCAAGCACAGATTTTATATATCTTCAGTTTTCTTTGTGTACAAATATCTTTCCTATAATCCTTTTTTCTTGTACTCATTTTTTCAAAAGTAATCAAGTACATTTTAAAAAGTGATCTGACAATCTGCCTGAGCCCTGAGGAGTAAGTAAAATAACTTTGGTCTAGATTGTGATCACACTGAGTGGTACCTTATTCCACAAGTTGATTGCTTGACTTCAGTGGGACAATGTGTGATGCACACTATTATTTAATGTGAGTAAGTATATTACAGTCTGGCCCTTAAACAAAAGGGAGAGAAAGGTAGATGAGGCACAAAACTTACAATGTACCAAATTCATCAGCAAGAGGTTGCAAGGACCTCACAATTCCCATGGACATCATGCCACTGAAATGAATGAAAAGGGATGACAATGAGATAAAAAACCTGTGAGTAGAGCTGGTTGGAAAATGGGATATTTTCCGTGGAAAATTTTGACTTCTTTATGAAAAATTGAAACCCAAAACAGTTCTGCTGAAAACTGAAATACAGTAGAACCCTGTTTATCTGAGCCTCCATTATCCAGCTTCCCGTATTAACCAAACCACCAGCGCACACACAGGAACATGGGAAATTGACACTTCAGCCCCGGGGCAGCAGGGCTCCGACTCTCACATCCTCCTCTCTTCCCCCAGGTGGCAGGGCTCCAGCTCTCAGCCCCTCCCCTCCCCTCCTTCACCCGTGTTTTTTAATATCACCTTAGCTTAGTTATTATAACAATATGCTTTATAAAAATAAAATATATTTTGCACCCTGGATGCAGTTTGTTTACTTTTTGCTCTTCACTCAGCTTGGACAATGAAACTAGCCAGCTGCACTGAACTTAAGGTATATCTACACAGCAGTTGGAGGGTGCTTCTCAGGGTAGGCAGACAGACATGCGCTAGCTCTGCTTGAGTTAGCAAGCTAAAAATAGCAGTGTGGCCATGTGGCATAGGTGGCAGCCATGAGCTAGCTGCCCAAGTACATATGCAGGGGATTGGGTGGGACCGAGCTACTGCCTGTTCCACCATTGCCACACTGCTATTTTTAGCACGTCTAGCACATCTGTCAACCTATGCTGGGAAGCACCCTCCCAGACAATGTGTGGACATACCCTTATTGTATTTCACTTTCTGGAGCACAGATTTTGAATGAGTATCCAAGAAAAAGTACTCCCTTTTAAAATTTGGGTTTGAAATAATGAGGGAATGCGGACAGAGAAGTTTGGGGAAGGATAGTTTTCTCAGTTAAAAATAAATCCTTTCTAGCAGGTCAACAGGAGGACCTGCGTGATTTTCAGAGATGGTGCCAAACATCCTTCAATTATTCTTACTGAGGTAATAGATCCAAATGAGGGAGTTTTAGACCAGCTGCTAAGGCAGAATGAAGAACCACCTTTCACTTTACACCCACATCCTCTTACACGGGGAATGCTCCCATTTAACTAAGTTGGGTAGCAACTTTCAGACAAACTTCTAACCATGCCTGTGTGAACCCGCTAGAAAGTAAATAGAAATCTCTTCACCTACCACTAAAATACTGCTACTTGCAGAATGGTACTGTTGAAAAGCACATGGCAACACAAGCTCAGAAAAAGTGAAAAAAATAAAATTATAGGGCAAGTTTTGGTAGGCAGCACAGACATAGCCCAGCTGAACAGTGTCTAGGGGACCATGTTTAATGCCAGTTTTCTACATGTTGTTCCCAAGATTCCAGAAATTGATTTTTGTCTTTATTTTTCTTGGAAAACAGTGTCTGGACTGTTGGAATGGTTGTACTGTAAAGCAGTGCTCACCTCACTAGCTGAGGTGCAGCTTTGATGGGTACAGCGGCAGAGGAGACACCTTCCAGGGCTGAGGGGAGAGACTTTAAGAGGAAGCAGCAGAGATGGTGTTTCATGCAGCCCCCTAATTTCCTTTGCTCCTCCCCCACTTTGCTCTTGACATGTGGGACTGCTTTCTTCTCCTTTGACCCTTTCCTAATCTATGCTGCAGAGCATGGGGTGGGGAGTGTCACATGCTGCATGTGGGCCAAGGCTCTGGAGCTTGTCCCAACAACTGCTGCTGCCATTGGGAAGAGGGGGTGGTGTGGGGGTCAGGTGATAGGCCCCCATTTGGGGGTGGGGAAGCATAAAGGGGGTTGCTATAGTTTGTTGCCAAGGCAGCCGCACCCATCCCACCCTTAATGTAGTTTTGGGCTCTCTGGTGATGGAGGGAACTAGGCTGATAGCCAGTTTGGGGGGTTTGAAAGGATTTTCCCACATGGTAAAGTTGGCAAATTGCTATGTGGGTTTTTTCCACTTTCCACCCAGCATCCAGGAGACCTGAGTTTGGGGGTTAAATTACAAGTATTGCAGATTTGGCTGATTCTAGTATACTTGGTGGGCTAGAAAGAGCCCGACTGAGGTCCCTGTAACCCAGTGGGCTTCCTGGGCATTTGTCCTGGGCACTGCAATGCCTGGTGTGGGGATATGCCTCTATGACTCATGCAGCTTGTGGCTTCCCTCATCTTATTGCTCTTACCTCTGGTATGGAGGAGGGAGAGGTTTGAGACTGGCTTTCAATCAAGGTCACTTGGCAAGCCTCAGGTTTATAGTTCACCAGGGCCATTGGTACCAGCTGAGATACAAATTGGAACAACCCTGCTGGGTAATTTGGGATGCTTACCCCAAGGCAAACTAGTGGTTTAAAATAAAATTGCAGCCTCCTCATTTAACCACATTATGGTGTCTGTGTCTCTTTGTTTCCATGTCTGCACCAATAAATATATCCTGCCATTTTTCTTCACAAATTTTACTTTTAACTAAATCTTATCAACCACATTATACAATCAAGTTACCACATAAACAGCCTTGACACCATCCTAAGCCAGTTATAAAGTGTCACTAAAGAGAGAATGATATTTATTACAAACACAAGTTTCCCACTACATCTAGGCATTTGAACTTCAGTAAGAAAGTTGATCTAACACATTCAGTCAGGAAAGAAAGTAATATCCACAGAGAGACATGTTCTAGCCTCAGTTCTGGTTTCCCTCACTTTTTATTCAGACCCTTCATCAGCAGAGCTATGATGGGACAGGGTCTATGCTTTAATCCAGCCCTGCTTATCCTGATTTCTGGTGGCAGTAGTGTTAATAAGCTCATTATTATATCACTGAATTTAAAGCAGTGAATAACATTTGACATGTATTATTTTAATTTTGTGTTGTATAAAATATTTAATGATCAGACAGAAGAATATATTGGGCATAATTCTCTTCATCAAGAGGTTTGAAAGTACGTGAAAATCCACTTCTGAAATTGCCTACAATACAAACTTCCACTTGCTATTTTGTACTTCAACTGTTCATATCAATCTGTTTTCTCATTTGTTGATAATGGTATTGGATTAAAAATAAAAAACAAACAAACAAAAAAACAATAAATGAGAAAATGATTTCTAACAATTCACTCTTATCAGATTGGTAGCTTGCTTTTGATATCATTTACTCCACAACTCAGTCTCCATCTCTAATATTTCTCTATCCACAGTTTTCTTATTCTCAGGTAAAAAGGGGCAGAAAAAAACCTGAGGAAAATTCAACTAATGCATCATTTTGACACATTTGTTGTTTAGCCAGTGGTGTGCAGTCTGCTATTTCTCATATAATAAATGTTTACTATATTTCAAATTTAATGAGTGCTCTAGGCTACAGCAATTGTTTAATATACTTCTATGGTATATATATATATCTCCGTTCTGGGAGAATACCACAAGCTGTCTGTTTAAACTAATAAAAAGCAAGGTTGAATGGAAAAAATAAGATTCAAGTGCATTGGTCTCAATGAACATTTTCAAGAGAGTCAAGAGAGAGCTGCAGAGAATGCAGCAATAGAAAAGTGGCAGTTGATGGGTCAGTCAATTACTGTGGTGGCAGTGAGCAGGAGGAGGAGGATGGCAGGAACCATTTTTCAAGGGTTAGACTCTATGTAATGATGTCTGGGAAGCATTTTATTCTCTTATGGACCCCGGTTACAATCAGACTCTGATTATAAGCCTGATCTTGAGTATAATCAGAGTTTAACCTGATTAATCATAGAATCATAGAATATCAGGGTTGGAAGGGACCTCAGAAGGTCATCTAGTCCAACACCCTGCTCAAAGCAGGACCAATTCCCAACTAAATCATCCCAGCCAGGGCTTTGTCAAGCCTGACCTTAAAAACCTCAAAGGAAGGAGATCCCACCACCTCCCTAGGTAACGCATTCCAGTGCTTCACCACCCTCCTTGTGAAAAAGTTTTTCCTAATATCCAACCTAAACCTCCCCCAGTGCAACTTGAGACCATTACTCCTTGTTCTGTCATCTGGTACCACTGAGAACAGTCTAGATCCATCCTCTTTGGAACCCCCTTTCAGGTAGTTGAAAGCAGCTAGCAAATCCCCCCTCATTCTTCTCTTCTGCAGACTAAATAATCCCAGTTCCCCTCATAATAATCCCAGCCTCTCCTCATAATTCATGTGCTCCAGCCCCCTAATCATTTTTGTTGCCCTCCGCTGGACTCTTTCAAATTTTTCTGCATCCTTCTTGTAGTGTGGGGCCCAAAACTGGACACAGTACTCCAGATGAGGCCTGACCAATGTCAAATAGAGGGGAATGATCACGCCCCTCCATCTGCTGGCAATGCCCCTACTTATAAATCCCAAAATGCCGGTTAACTTCTTGGCAACAAGGGCACACTGTTGACTCATATCCAGCTTCTCGCCCCCTGTAATCCCTAGGTCCTTTTCTACAGAACTGCTGCCTAGCCATTCGGTCCCTAGTCTGTAGCAGTGCATGGGATTGTTCCGTCCTAAGTGCAGGACTCTGCACTTGTCCTTGTTGAACCTCATCAGGTTTCTTTTGGCCCAATCCTCTAATTTGTCTAGGTCCCTCTGTATCCTATCCCTATCCTCCAGCGTATCAACCCTCCTCCCAGTTTAGTGTCATCTGAAAACTTGCTGAGGGTGCAATCCATGCCATCCTCCAGATCATTAATGAAGATATTGAACAAAACTGGCCCCAGGACTGCCCTTTGGGGCACTCCGCTTGATACTGGCTGCCAACTAGACATGGAGCCATTGATCACTACCCATTGAGCCCGACAATCTAGCCAGCTTTCTATCCGCCGTATAGTCCATTCATCCAGCCCATAGTTCTTTAACTTGCCGGCAAGAATATTGTGGGAGACCGTATCAAATGCTTTGCTAAAGTCAAGGAATTACACATCCACTGCTTTCCCCTCATCCACAGAGCCAGTTATCTCATCATAGAAGGCAATTAAGTTAGTCAGGCATGACTTGCCCTTGGTGAATCCATGCTGACTGTTCCTGATCACTTTCCTCTCCTCTAAGTGCTTCAGAATTAATTCCTTGAGGAGCTGCTCCATGATTTTTCCAGGGACTGAGATGAGGCTGACTGGCCTGTAGTTCCCCGGATCCTCCTCCTTCCCTTGTTTAAAGATGGGCACTACATTAGCCTTTTTCCAGTCATCTGGGACCTCCCCCGATAACTATGAGTTTTCAAAGATAATGGCCAATGGCTCTGCAATCACATCTATCAACTCCTTTAGCACCCTCGGATACAGCGCATCCGGCCCCATGGACTTGTGCTCATCCAGCTTTTCTAAATAGTCCTGAGCCACTTCTTTCTCCAAGAGGGCTGGTCACCTCCTCCCCATGCTGTGCTGCCCAGTGCAGTAGTCTGGGAGCTGACTTTGTTTGTGAAGACAGAGGCAAAAAAAGCATTGAGTACGTTAGCTTTTTCCACATCCTCTGTCACTAGATTGCCTCCCTCATTCAGTAAGGGGCCTACACTTTCCTTGACTTTCTTCTTGTTGCTAACATACCTGAAGAAACCCTTCTTGTTACTTGTTACCCTCTTAACATCTTTTGCTAGGAATTGCAAGGTCGGGCCCTAAAGTGATAGCTTCTACTCACAGATGAAGACAAAGAAGTACTGACTTACAGAGTCCTTAAAAAGTTTGGAGTGCATTCATATATAGCTTCCTACAAAACAAACAAACAAATACATTATTGTTAACTTGGAGGTAAGGTTTCTCAAGTTCAAATTCTACCAAAGTCATCTCTAAAAATCTAGATTTGTGAAATTCCTCTCTCTTTTCCCCATTCCACAATAATAATAGTAATAAAATCTCTCCTTGTATTCACCCACAATGCATGTACCACCTCCATCACACTCTGAAGAAATGTGCAACCTTAATTCTCATCCCAACAGCCTCCATCAGCCCCAAAACCATTCCACTTTAAAGCACATTTCCTAAACACACACAAAAAACCCCTCTCTATGTACTTTTCTATGTAGATACTCCAATTACACAGGCACATCTTAAAAATTCATTATATCCTGTTATTCCGTTCCTCCTCCACACTAACACAGTTCTAATGCAACAAAAAATGACACTGAAAAATTAAAGAATGACAGGGAGAGATGATGCATTTTATAAAGTGAGTATTTCTTAGATTTTTAGAGATTACATGATTCTATGAAGTGGAGTTTGCACTTGAGCAACCTTATCACCAAATTAACAATGTTTTTTGTTCTGTTTGCACTTTGATTTGGGGGCGGGGAAGAGGGGGAGGTATTATAAGTATATATCAGTAGTTCTCAAAAATGTATTTGATTGTTCCCCCCTTCTTTGTGTCTGTAGTACTTTACGCCCTGCCCCCGCCTCGCCCAGACAGCAGCCATCAGTCTCTGGCCGCCCAGCTCTAAAGACAGAGTGGAGATTGCTGGCTAGGCAATGCTGATGTAGGGAAGAAGCAGGCATGTTGAATGACAGGGCTATAGGGATGTATGTAGGGAACAAGGATGTGTGAAGAGGAGATTAGAACATTGGGTCAATAAATTGGGAGGCATTGGGGGCTTAAGGGGAAGGGAGAAACTTTGTTGCAGAGCTGTTGGAGGACTTGGGGACCATTTTGAGAGGAACATAGGTATGTAGGGGTGATTTGTGCTACGTGTAGATACATAATGGGTGTGTGGCCTATAGGTGGGAACAGTGGGCAGAAGTGGGATTTGAGTTAGGCCATGTTCTCTGATCTGTTAAGACCAACTTGCACCACACAGGCAAAAATGGTATAGCACAGTAAATATTTGCTTGGCTCAGGAAGGTCTTCGGGGTGAGAGATCTAACTCAAATCCCAAACTCCTCCCAAAACAACAACATGCATCCACATGTACTAAAATAATACGTTCTGTAACTTTGGAAATGGCCAGAGAGTAGCCCAAGTCTAAGAGATCAAAATCTAAGCATCACCTACAGTGTTCATCTTAGGTCATGTCCACACTAGCTCCTATGTCAGCAAAACTTTTGTTGATCATGGGTGTGAAAAAACACACCCCGAGCAATATAAATTTTGCCGGCTTAAGCTCTCATGTGCACAGCGCTATGTTGGCAGGAGACACTCTCCTGCTGACATAGCTACCACTACTTTTTGAGCTGGTTTTATTATGTCGACCGGAGAGCTCTTTCCTGTTGGCATAATACGGCTACACGAGTTCTCTTACAGCAGCACAGCTGTATTGGTACAGCTGTGCCGCCGTAAGCTGGGAAGTGTAGACATGGCCTTAGTAACTAACATTTCCTTAGTCATTTTTATGAAGCAAAAGGAAATCATAATGTGTTGGTCCTCCCAATTAAACTATTGAAATAAATGGAGTACCAAGCCTGTATGATTAAATATCTAACTAAAACTTTCATGAACCAGACATTTTTCTTTTTTATCCCAAATTTCTTCTTTACATCTCTTTTCCTCCATTGATCAGGCCTCAATCCTGCAAATGGTTAGAGACGCCCTCTTAACTTGACACTGGGAGTATTCTTGTTGACTTCAAGGGGACTACTTACATGTATAAAGTTAAGCACATGTGTAACCCTATGCAGAATCAGGGCTTAATTTGGTAACATTTTTATTAAACTGTCTTGTGTTTTAGGACACAGTTTGTATGAAAGATGCTATACAAAATGAAGTTACAATAATTGTTTTCAAATGGAGACAGTCCAGAACACTTAGCAACAGACCAACTGGGATGTTTGGACAAGAAAAAGGGTGTGTCGTGTGATGACAGTAGACTGCAGAATTTGGTTTTGTTTAAAATAATTAATTGTGGGGTAGGGCTATTAGGGTGGGTGCAGTTATTTGGTCTGAAGCTCTTAACTCTCTTTCGCTCACTCTGCATGTGTGCGATCTTTATGGAATGAATACAGTTTACTGTAGAGTGTTGAATTTATTCCTCATTCTTGTGTCACCCATCTGCTTGTAAACATTTTGAACTAAGATAGTTTAGGGCAGCCAGGGATAGTGTTCACAGTTTTATGAAAAGTTACCAAAACTTGGTTTCCCTTAACATTTATTACAAACTGTGTATTATTACAATTGATATAGTAAATGAATGGTCGAATTTGCTATATGGTAAATTCTCTGGATTCCATCAGTTGAAGGAGTGCTATTGATACAAATCAGTTTAGTTCTTGTAAATACTTTTAAAAGGAGATGTGCCTTAGCCACAAGCACTGTGCAGACATTGATGAAATTCTGGACTGATAAAAACATTAAGTTTGGAGCCAAAGTGAAAATTTATCAAACGAGTGTACTAGCAGTATTACTCTCTGGTCTGAAGCAGCTGCACTTAAATGAAACTGACATCAGAAGGCTAGAGGCAGTAGAGATGACAGGTGTAAAGTGGAATGAATTTTAAGACAAATGAAAGTCAGAAGGAAAGTAGGATGTGAAATCAGGGTACAGATTGATTATAATCAAAACAATTATAATAGTGGGGACACTGCAGAAGACAAAAAAAAATTGATGATAGGATGCAAAAGAAAATAATATAAACACAAAACCAAGGTCAGTCCAACCCAGAGGCAGGCCACTTACTAAATGGTGAGACATCATACACAAGGATATGACCAGACGGGGCTTAATGGAAGAACAAGCCACATATAGGAATGCATGGTGACACTGTACTGCTCCCCGTGGCTGCAAAGACGATTTGGGAAGACAACAGAAGAAATGCTTTGTGGGTGAAATTCACCTTTGTGCAGAAGACGCATGGAGGATTATGCAACTGTGAACTCCTAGCTAAATCAAGCAAATTTACTCTGTATGAATGATCCCTAAGTGTGCTTAACACAGAGGGCAGCATATAAACACAAGAACATAATAAACAGCCATAACTGGGTCAGACCAATGGTCCATCTTGCCTAGTATCCTGTCTTCTTACAGTAGTCACTGCCAGGTGCTTCAGAGGGAATGAACAGAACAGATAATCATCAAGTGATCCAAGTCCTGTTGCCCATTCCCAGCTTCTGGCAAACAGAAGCTAGGGACACTTCAGAGCATGATTTTGCATCCCTACCCATCCTGGCTAATGGCCATTGATGGACCTATCCTCCATGAACTTATCTAGTTCTTTTTTGAACCCTGTTATAGTCTTGGCCTTCACAGCATCCTCTGGCAAAGAGTTCCGCAGGTTGACTGTGCATTGGGTGAAAAATACTTCCTTTTGTTCATTTTAAACCTGCTGCCTATTAATTTTATTTGGTGACCCATAGTTCTTGTATTATGAGAAGGAGTAAATACATAACACTTATGGTAAGAAAAGCAGAGGAGTCTGTGACAACAGGTAGCTATGTTTAAATTTGATTTTTTAGAGCTTTGCTTCTGCAAATCAGCTCACTGAATTAGTGATCAAGTGGGGCTTTGTCACTAAAAAAAGGTATCTCCCTTTTGTATGGGTGGATGAACCCGGACATGTTTGGGTCTGTTTTTTTTTTTTTTTTTAAAGTCAGGAAACTGAACTTGATTCTAGATCTCTTCCTGCTCTCCATTCTGCCAGTAATATATAATAAATATAACTACATGTGTTACACGATGATATAATAAATCATAAAAGATACTAATGAGCACTTGAATAACACTACCTTCAAGGTGCTTTGCAAATAATGATCCTCACAACAACTTTGCGAGTTAGGTAAGTGTGTATTTCAAAGACAGAGAGCCAGAGCCAGAGAAATTAAGTGACTTATACTGGGTCAAAGTGGTAATCAGAAACAAATTTAGAACTCAGACTCTTCCAGTTCTGGGTTCAGAGCAGCTCTCTCACATGTCACAAACATGATGACTTGAGTCATGCTGATATGTCTCCCAAGCTCAAACTCAGAAAAGTTCAGGCTGGAAGGTGATAGGTTCAGATTTGCATTTCAACCATTTGCCAAGAATGCCCTTTTGTTTCTACTAACCTCCAGGGCTTTTAACATTTGAAATGTTTTCTGGCAAATTTACCTGCTGTCTCCATGAAATCTGAAGAGCTACAATACACAATGCAGTTGCCTCGTCTCCCAATTTGTGTTCTCATGTCCATTCAATATTAAGAAATCTCTTCAGTAATAAGACTTCATGGGGGTGGGAGGGAGAAAGGTCAAAAACTGCCACTGGCAAAGACTGAGCTCTACTGGATGACTTATCCCACAGTAAGTTAAGTACCTCATCTATCTACCAGCATGATTAATGACTTATTATTGATTACTAATATTCAAGTTCACTAAATTTAAACAAATTACCTTGTGGGTTTTTTTTTTATAACCTAAAAAGGTCTTATGGATTAAATGCATCTGTCTGATCTGGTAACCTCCTCCCACTTTTTTATTTTGTCTGATGTGTGTTTTATTAACCCCTTTCCAATAGAATTGGTGTAAGCAGGTTAAGATGAAAAGCTCAGCAATTTAAGATAACATCAGAGTGGCCAGACTATTACCACACGGAATGTCCTGATCTTATTTTAGCTGTCTGTAAATGAAAACTGAAACTGCCTGCTTTTGTGTGCTATAATGCATCATCAAAAAAAGTCTTAAAATGCTAAGCATTTTTTTTTAATAGATCCTATTTCCTCAGCCTTCAGCGGGTTTATAATGAATGTTCTACTGAGAGATGTTGAGGCCTGAAAGGACATAATTTACTCTTGAAAGTTTATATTAATCCAATGAATTTACTTTCCTGAGCAGGTTTCAGAGTAGCAGCTGTGTTAGTCTGTATCCGCAAAAAGAACAGGAGTACTTGTGGCACCTTAGAAACTAACAAATTTATTAGAGCATAAGCTTTCGTGGGCTACAGCCCACTTCTTTGGATGCATATTGAATGGACATCAGGAATCATAATACTCAAAAACCAGTGGGAGAACACTTTAACCTGTCTGGCCATTCAATGACAGACCTGCGGGTGGCTATCTTACAACAGAAAAACTTCAAAAACAGACTCCAACGAGAGACTGCTGAGCTGGAATTGATATGCAAACTAGACACAATCAACTCAGGATTGAATAAGGACTGGGAATGGCTGAGCCATTACAAACATTGAATCTATCTCCCCTTGTAAGTATTCTCACACTTCTTATCAAACTGTCTGTACTGAGCTATCTTGATTATCACTTCAAAAGTTTTTTTTTCCCCCTCTTACTTAATTGGCCTCTCAGAGTTGGTAAGACAACTCCCACCTGTTCATGCTCTCTGTATATGTGTATATATATCTCCTCAATATATGTTTCACTCTATATGCATCCGAAGAAGTGGGCTGTAGCCCACGAAAGCTTATTCTCTAATAAATTTGTTAGTCTCTAAGGTGCCACAAGTACTCCTGTTCTTTTTCCTGAGCAATTGCTCTGGAAGCATGTGCGCATATGTGTACATTTTGAGATTTTTGGTTTTGTTTTAAAATAAGAACAACTTGTTGCAGATTATTTCTGTACCAAGAGCCCCGCACTATGATCAGCAATACTAATTCTATATAAACTGGAATATACTTATAGTGAACTGAAGTTGAGTGAAAGTCAGTGCATATCAGTGGACTTTCATTCCTTCTATAGTGAGTATCAGCATTACAGACTGCTGTGTTTGACATCAGATGTTAAACATGGCAACCTTCCTTCCTCTCAAGTCAGTGTGGGTGCTATGTCCTGTACCTGCAATCAATACGGTAAGCTCTGTATAAGAAGCTGTCATGGTATACGCTGTATATAGAAGCCAAAATTCCCTACTGAAATTCTTCCACTTCTTATTTTCACAATTGACTTGTAATTTGCTGACATCCGGCCAGATTCTGCTAAACATATGCATATACTGAACTGTATTAATGTAAGTAATCCCACTGACTTCTTACATGAATGTCAAGGGGATTACTCGTGTGAATAAAGTTCAATATATGCATACATTTTTATGAGGTCAGGCCCATGGTTTAAATACAGATTTTGACATTTGGCTACCATTTTCCTCAGCAAAAACCACCAGGTTCTCTTAATTCTTTGACTTTTATTTTAAAGTGTAGGGCAAAGGTGAAATAATCTGTAGTTTAGTCAGTGAATATTATAAAGAATGTAATGACTGACATCAGTGGAAGGGTAACTTTTACTGACATAACTGTTAAGTGGGAGCCAGATTTACCAGAGGTGCAGGATTACTATAAATTTGACTGTAGCCTTGTGCAAATCATGGTGAGAAATACTGCCATGTCACAGAATTTCTCCAATATGGTTCTCTTTGCATAATGGCATGTCACAAGAGAATATTATATTCTTTAATCATCCATTCCTCATCCAAATGATTAACTATGGAATACTAAACTGGCATATTTTTGGAAAATGTGCTGATTGCATAAGACATATCAACTCTGCACAGTTGCAAAAGTTTTCATTCGAAAAACAAACCCGTCACTCTAACAAATTTTAAAAGAGGCAAAATTATACAAGGGTAAAATAAGAAGACAGTATTATTATTATTTATACAGCACCATAACTGTGCCCAGCGCTTTATACTGAAAAACATACCTATTTTTCTCCCACAGATTGATAACATTACTTCACTATTAATTACTATTCCCTTTGACCTTCCCTATACAGTTATTGACTAACTGCAATTTTTTGGGAATTAGTGAGTTTTTAAGTACCCACAATGCAGGGGGAAAGTGAGGGGCGGAGAAGGGGGACCAGATCCTCAGCTGGTGTTAGTTGCTTTAGTGTCATTGAAATCAATAGATATATGTTAATTTACACCAGGAGAAGATCTATCCTGTGGTGAGTCTTCCTGGAATATTTTACAATCTAAAGCTCCAGTAATACCAATATTTATGCCCGTGTGTCCTTTTATGAGCAGTCCATTGTAGTCAATGGGAGCATTCATTTGAATATTCTTATGCATGAGTATTACAGAGTCAGAGTATAAATCCAATTACTAAATGGAAACAACAAGCCAAGTAAAGTGGGAATAGAATTACAAAAATAAGAAAGTGTGGCTGCTTTGCTTTTTACGTATGGATCTTGATGGTTACTTAAAACAAATTGCTGTACTATTTCTAACAATGTTTATTAGCTGTAATATGATCATATTCATTTTGTGGTCATTATAGCTGTGTGCAACAAGAATTACCTTTTTTGGTGAATGATATCCTGTGGCAAGTCAAATTTCATATGGCATTATCTATTCAAGAACTTAATGTTCTCCTCAAAAAACACTTAATTCTCAAATTGGAAAATGCCCATTTATAAAAAAAAAAAGAATTAAAAAGCCAGATATTTTCAGTTGATATAAAATCTCTCACACACTGAAAGCTTTAAGTAAACGACACCTAAATTACTGCTATTATTCTGACTGCAGTAACAGGAGGTTCAGCGTCATTGATGTGGAGGGACTCACACAGGCACTTAATTTCTGGTTATTGGGGCACATGATTGAAATTAGCGCAAAATTCACTGTATATACATGGGCTTGGCAGAATTCAATTTTTATTTTTTATGTAATTTCTACAGATATCAAAGTTTATTCTTATACATGTTTATTATTGATTGAAAGTTTCACAGTTGCACAAAATTATGAATTTTAAGATTTTTTCATCAATGTAAATTTTCACAGTTTGGGAAATTATGGGGAGTCGGGCAAAAGGAGGGCGGGGCAGAAAATTATTTAATGATAGTAGATTCAAAAAGTTAAAGCTTTATAACATTAAAACACGAATTTTCATTTCACATGTCAAAATATATGAAATATATACATAATATAATAATATATGTGCTATATATTCATAATATACCTATATGAATATATCTTTAAACCAAACTAAGTTCTCGAGCCATATTTTTCTTACTTTGGCTATATGTAAATTGTGATCATCATCAATAGAAATATACTCATCAGTTTGTGTAGGTAGGGTGAAATCATCATTTACTGATAAAAATCTAATCTTTTCAAGCCTATTTATACATTATGGGTGAAATTGTGCCTGATGCTATGCAGACGTGCAATATGAGAAGCAAGTTCAAGGGGACTTCCCTCTGTCTCCTCTGTGCTAGGCACAAGTGCAATTCTGGTGCTCACAGAATGCAAGGACTATGGCCCAAATTCAATAGTCCATCATTTAAGTTAATGTTAAGCGCATGCTTAATTCCAATTCAGTGGGTATGTAAGTACTTTGTTGAATAGAGATGGATTTAAGCACACACTTCAATGTTTTCCTGACTTGTTGCTTATGATTCTAGCTTCCATATTAGCACTCTACAAAGGGGATTAGACAATGATCCTCCACAGCCAGCAGTACATTTATGGAATACCGTGTCTTTCTTCTCAAAGGATCCTGACACTTTACAGAAATAAGTTGATATATAATTGTACTGCTCACAGACACTGCTTCATCCACCACTGAAAAGCAGCCATCGCTGGAATAACAACTTACGCACCTAAACCAGCAAAACATTTAAACACTTGCTTAACTTTATACATGTGAATAATCCCATTGACAGGGGCTTAATAGCGCAAGGCAACACTACACAACAGTTAAGGACATGAAGTGAAAAAGAATCCCATGCCCAACTGACAGCGAAGGTGCAATTTTAGGAAGGCAGAGTGGAAGTACCCAAGAATCTGCTGTCAGTTCTCAGGAGTTGAAACAGTATTTTCTACCAGTTACTGGACTGCTATGGGGATATATCATCTGCATCTGATTTCTAGTAAAGGAACTTTCACTGTAGCTTCAATAGGCAAAATAATAGTAGGAATGGCTTATGGTACAATCAGATCCATGGTGCATCTGCAACCTATAGTCACCAGGACTCAAAAGGCCTTTCTGGGCTCCATGACCACAAATGCTTAAGCAGCTCCTATGGGGACATCCCCCTCACCAGAGACCACCTAGTCTTCTTGCTTCATGTTAGCAATTAGGGCAGGAGGGAAGAATGATGTCAGGAAAGACAACAATTCCTCAGTGTTTCAAGAGATGAGGGGATGCTGGTTTCTTCTGGAAAGCGTGGCACCTAGGGAGATGGGAAGGGTGGAAGGGCTGAAGATAGTTGTCAGCCAGGGAAGTTTTCACCCATTTGGGGGAACTCCACTTTCCCAATATGGATGGACCTCCAAGTCATTCTCAACTACCCAATGGCTCCTCCCAAAACACCTGAAGATACAAATTGTCTCCTTTCCCCTTCCCTAGTTTAGAGTGTACAGTCCTGGTCCCACTCTCTGCTGTTGTGCACGTTCTAAAAGTCATGGAAGCTCTGAGGCTGCAATAAACTCTGCAGCCCTGAGTGCAGGGTAGAGAGAAGCTCAAGATCTATAATGGGCTGTTTGTTCACATGAGCGCCTCTCCTTCCCCCAGGCAGCTCCAGAGTTTGACTGCAGAATGAACATGGAGCCCATATGTTGTAGTACCTGTGGGAAAACAGGTATTGAATTCTTCATTGCTGAAGGTGTAGGTCATGACTATTTGCATATTATGACTGAAATTTTAAAGTTGTTGAGGAAGATTTTCTTTACCACTTACTCAGTCTCATTCACGTAAATCAGCTACAGCTGAAAGGACTCATGACTTACCAGTGTCCAGATGAATGAACATTTTCCCATATGGAATAACAAAAATCATTACTAACTTTAATAAGCTTCTTCATCAGAGGAAATATTGTAACTTCCCCCCCCCCGTTTGTGTGTTCCTGTTGGCTGGAGGAAAAGTGCTGAACTTTTTTCAGCATTGATTTGATGGCAATGCCTGGTATCTCATTCCTTCCTAGGGCTAGTATGAAATATACTTTAGGAAGGTGAGGTTCCACTTTCTGCAAATATCTTCAATGGACCACATCTGTACTTCTGAGGTTGATTCTACTGAGATAAAAAGTACAGTGGCATTCTTATTTATTTCATAAAAGATAAGGAGGGATTACTTACCTTGTACAATACCTTGAATTCTTTGATGTGTGTCCCCCTATGGGTGCTCCATATTAGGTGACTTGAGCAATATCCCCAGAAGGAAGAGGAAGCTTCAGAGCCAGATCTAAGATTGATGAGAGGACTGCCATGCCAACGTCAGTATCTGACCTGGTGGCATGTATCATGGTGCAGTGTTTGGAAAAGGTGTGCACTGATGTTCAAATTCCAGCTTTGCAAATTTCTGCAATCAGTAATTTTTTAATGGTACCATGGAGGTAGATTGGGATCTACTACAATGAGCTTTAATTCTTGAAAGGGGCTGAACACTGGCAGCCTTGTAACAAGAAAAAATAAACCTGGGAACCCACTTTGAGAGTCTGTGGGTGGACATTGTGGATCTTTTGGATCAGGATGTAATCGAAACGAACAGCCTGTGAGACTTTCTAAATGGTTTGGTTATTTCCAGATGAAGTCTAACAACCTTCTAAAAGCCAAGGTATGGAAGCAACTTCCTCCCTGGTCAGGTATGGCTTTGAGAAAAAAGACATAGGAAGGTGGATAACCGGGTTAATGTGGCAATCTGAGAATATTTTAGATAGAAACTTGGGATGTGGATGTAATAATACTTTTTCCTTGAAGAAAACTGTGAAGGGGAGAAGGGAATCTGCCATTCATACTTCTAATTCCATGATTCTCCAAGCAGAAATGATGGCCACTAAGAATTCATCTTGATAGATAAATGTAGCAGGGGACACTTAGCTAGGGTCTCAAAGGGAGGTTTCAGGAGACCATTCAGGACCAAGCTTAAGTCTCATACGGGGGTAGGTTCTCTAATCTACAGGAAAGAGTTAATCAACCCCTTCAGGAATCTTGCCATTGTGGGGTGGGCAAATACTAAGAATCCCTGCACAAGAGAATGAAAGGCTGTGATAGCTGCCAAATGAACTCTGATGGAACTCACAGAAAGACCTGGCTTTTACAACCAGCAGCTAACCAAGAACAGCAGAGGGATGAATGAACAGGTGTCAACTGTCATTGCATACCCCAGTGATGAAATTGCTTCCTCCTTTGAAGGTAAATATTTCTAGGGGAAAGCCTTCTTCTTTTTAATAGGACCTGCTGTACCTCTGCTGAGCAGGAAACCTCTATCCTGGAGAACCACTGAGGAGGCAAACTCTGAATCGAAGAATGCCCAGCTTGGAATGGAGAATCTGAATGGAGTCCTTAGATAGAAGATAGAGAAGGTCAGAGGCTGTACCTCTGGACAGGAGTGGAAGCAAATCAGGTAAGAATACCAGACTTGTCTCAGCTAAGTTGATGCACTTAGAGTGAATCTGGCTTTGTCCTGTTTGATCTTGTTCAACATCAACAGTGTCAGAGGATATACATAGAGAAGGTTTTTGTTCAAGAAATGAGAAAGGCACCCCTGATGACCCATGTCTCCACTCAAACAGAAATTTCTTGCACTTTCTATGGCAGCAATCACAGAAGAGGCTCACTTCTGGAAACCCCCAGGTCAGGAAAATCTGTTAAAGAAGCTGAGAATCCAGTTCCCACTCAATCAGATCTTCATCCATGGTGTTTTGAAAGCCTCGGAGATAAGAGGCTGAGACAAGGATGTGATTGGCTATACACAAGTTACATATCTTTATTGCTTTGGCACAAAGCGGAGGAGGAATCTTGCTTCCCCCCTGACAAGTTATGTAGAACATGCAGCCTACTTTAGCAGGTAAGTATGTAAGCAGGGTTCAGAGGTCGACAGGGTACTATGTTCACTCAGAGGCCAATGTACAGGAGGGTATCTGAGCCTGGATCCGAGGCTGGTTGAAAGCAGTGGTCCATCATAAGGATCCTAAATTTAAATCGTCCACTTTTTCCAAGATCTGCTCTTAAAAGCTGAGCAGATCTTGCACTTAGCTGGAATGTAGGTGTTTTCCAGACAGCAGATGCACCAGGAATATCTGCTGCTGACCAGGATAGATTCCCAACAAGTGAGGGAGCGCTGGAGTCCTGGGGAGCCTGGAACACCATGTCAACAACAACCCCCTAGAAGAGCCCCTCAAAAAGTGGGGAAGGAAAAGGGGTGTTAAACAGAACCACCCCAAAATTAAACTAAAGCAATTATAAAAACATAGATAAATAAGAAACTAAATCAACTAAATGAAGACAAATAATGCTAAGGCTAAGCTACGCTAGATGCTCCGTTTCAGGCTGCAAGGCGGTTGAGAATGGACTGAGGGTGGTATATCTTTGGTACAGGGCACAAAACGGCTTAGAGAGCATGTGTCGGCTGAACAGGGACTGCTAGTGAAAATAACTGATCCAAAGTCCGTGGGGTACATGCACAGCTGACGTGAAGCACCCATAGGTGAAGAATAGAGGTTTCATTTCTGCGTTGTTTCTCAAACAACGATCATTTGACCTACTACTCAACTGCAGCCACTTAGAGGGTGTAAAATATTAACTCATTAACAGCTCTTTTGGATACTGAATTATGCAGTATACCTGAAAGTGTAAGACAACCAGCTCTATGTATCACTGAACAAGCAAAACACAAAAACACAATCATCTTCTTTCTTATCTATTGTCTATCTCTTACCACAGTTAAAACTACAGTTGGGCTGAAACTGCAACCTTGAATCTGAACTCTTTTGAACTGTGTGTGAATGTAGGGATTAGATTTGAATCTTCAGACTTGTACCCGTCCTTCCAGTTTTAATTCAAGATTGGACCCAAAACTGAAAGAGCCATATTTTTCCAATTCCTGATCAGATGCAGAAAAGAATTAAATGAGACCACAATAAATGCACTAGATAGCCACCATCTATCATGAAACCTTGGTGCCATGAAATCCAAACCCTCCTTGAAACATAAACATTAATCAAACCAAATCCATTTCCAATTACAAATACTGCCTCCTCAAATATATTTATAGTTTCTGTAGAACCATAGCTTGCACAGCAACAAAAGCATATGTAGAATTTGAATATGGAGTTTTGCCTTCACACTTGAGACAGACTATAGGGATTCACACTACCATATTGAGAATCAGACTTATAACACTTCAAACCATCATAAACCAGACAGCAAAATGTCTGTAGCCAGGAATTTCAATGGTCAACAGCTGAGGCCTTCATTCATAAATGCACACTATTTAAGACAGAAGTAAATTGGATTTTGCATATAAAGTTCAAGTTCTTAGCCTGGATGCAGGAGAAAACAGCCTTTGTGTTTTCTGGCCCTTAGAAACTCCATTAGGTTCATGAGGTTTCTGAGCTCCACAAATATGAGGGTGACTGACTGGATGACACTCTGAGTTGAAAGGACCCCTTCTCTGGCAATCACAGTATGAAAATTACACACTTGCTATGTTGGGCTGCCTAGGTGAACAGTTAGGCTCCATAGCTTTTCACAGCTCAAAAGGACACACATACATACTACTTGTTGAAATTGATCTATTTTCAGATGATAGTTGAAGGATTGTTGTGGATTCACAATTTAGAAAGAAGCAGTGCACAAATTTCAGGTAAATACTAGTGTTTATTATGATAGTCACATTATGGTATCTTTTTATTCCTTAGAACATGAAGAATATTAGCTCCCAGGCTGATTTTCTGTGTGTGATATGAAAGTCCATCTTCTATTATAAGGAGCTGGCTTCATCCAGCCCCTCCCTCTGGAATTTTCCTTGAGCCCCGGGGCTACAGAACTGGCCGCAACCATCCCTGCCCCCAAAGATGCACTCTTACTGCTGCAGAGGAATCTAAGAGACACCCTTCTATTCCCCCAGTAGTCCATGTGACTTCACCCCCCCTCTGGGGCTTTTAGCAGAAGATTCCTTCTCACTGCTAACCAGCCCTGGGACAGATTCTGCCACACTAAAGAAATCATTCCCCAGTAGAAACGGTGCAAAATTGTGTGCCACCGTTGCAACAGTCAGTTCAGCCTGCAAATCCCGAGTTTGCACGTGTACTTTAGTTAAAGGTGCAAAGACTTTGTAACTCCCTACCAGCTCTAATTCTGCCATTTTATCTGGCAACAAATCCTTCTCCTGGATGAGGTCCCTCCTGGCCACAAAAATCTCAGCACCTGTGTCCCTCAATCCAAGAAGCACTTCATCATTAATTTTAACAGCATGCATATGCTCACTGCTTGGTTGTGTAGAAGCAAGCTTTACAAATCCCGTGTGGAAAGAGGCCACAGCCTGGCTCTGAGAAGCTGCAGCTTCATGTGTTACATGTTGCCTGTTTCCACTCAGCAAGGGACACTTATTCCTCAGGTGCTCAGTGGACTTACAATGATAGCACCTCTTGGGCTCCTCTGCTTGCACAGGAAATTTAGGACGAGTACTAGGACATGTAGAGCTAAAAAGGTGAGAGCAGCCATGTGTAATGGACAAATATTTCAGTTACATATTAAAATATTTTATTAAAAGAAATGTGGAGATAGTACATGTTTCAAAGAGATTGCTAGCGTAAGCATGTTTGGATATGTGGGTGAGTGAGTGGAAGAAATCAAGTCAGATTCCTTCCTGATAAAGCCATTTCTCTAGTTGACAACTGTCAAAAACATCGCAGAAACTCATGAATATTGAAGTGCTGTTCACTGGCACATTTGGCATTCTGAAGCCAGGCAAATAGAACTCATGAAATATGAAAAGAGTGCTTCATGTCGCTTTGTAGAAAATGTTGCCATTAAGATGATGTATGGGGTTCACACCTTCATCTTCTGGGAGTGCTATACTGTATTTTCAATCAGCTGTATTACTTTGCTTTGAAAGTATTACTGTTGGCCTATATTCCTTCTCTCCTGGCTGCAGGATCTCTATGAAACTAGAGCTATAGTCAGGGTTTTAAATGTCTGTTAATACTGATATATGTACTTATCTAAAACAAATGCATATTTTACATAAAATATAATGAAACTTCCTGCTGAGAGCAGCTTTCTAAACCAGGTGTTTTCATACTTACTAATAGCCACCATGTGGCAGTTATTTCTAAAGCCAGTTTTACCTCCTCAACTTTTATGATTAAAAACCTTATCAGAAAACAGAAATAAGAGGTGTTGTTTTTCTTCATCTAGACAAGCTCAGAATCAGTTTTATCTATGCTTCTTCTCACCCTTCTCTTGTTACTAAACATCATGGACCAGTTCCTCAACTGGTATAAACTGCCACAGCTGCCACCAGCTGAGGATTTGGCCACTTATTAAGGAGATGCAATAGTGCCTCTACATATTTATTATGGTTGGTCTCAGTTTTTCACTTAATGAATGGATCCAAGCTTTCTGTTTTGTATGAGGGATGCAGTGTGTTATCCCCAATTTCACAGCACAATCTGGGAGAGGGGTGAGGGTAAAGATTAAATTTATCTAGTTTGAGTTAAATTTCACTTAAAATGTAACTTTTAAGAAATTTTTCAATATCTCACCTTTTATTTGAAGCTTTTTACAAAAAAAACATTCACACATTCAAACACATTGCCAGTACTTCTCAAATGTATGGTTAAAGAAATTAAGCTGTAATTAAGCAAAGTAATAAATAATTGTTCTCTTTCTTTTTCACTGGGTTTACAATTTTCCATTACTCACAGTGACTGCACCACACCTGAAGCTGGGGGAACATTGTCCAGGCTTGCTGAAAGAATACAGCCGTGCTTTATGGCGGGGGTGGGGGAAGGAGGTCAGAAACTGCTGCAAAAGGTGAGCAGTGGTCATCTTTGCAGCGCTGACTCACTCCCCAGGGAATGTGAAGGCTATAAAGGTGCAAGCCCTGAGTGTTGGAAGCCTTTTCTTCACGCAGCAGGACTTAAAAGGCGGTGCTGGATAAAAGAACAGAATGGGGTAGGGGGGTTGGGGACTCCTACGATTGGTATGGCAGGGAGCCAACCAACCCTCTCCCCTCCCCCGCTTCTGTTCCTATAGCTCATTTTAACCCTTCTACAAGGGGGATGGATAGTGAAGTCCAAGCCATAGGTTGGCTGGGGGACCTGGATGGAAAATGAATGGGGGCTGGTGGAAGCCCCGGGTAGTGATATGAATAAACATGGATTTGCCTGCACTGTACTCTATATCTGCTGGGTAGTCACAGACATCTACATAATAAAGTTGTGGCCTGATTAAATCCATATCAAATGTCTCCTGCCTCCTCTTCTTTCAGTATAGCTGAACGATGTCCACCATTTCCCATAACTTAATGGTATGGAAGCTACCAATTTCCTCACAATGTAATGCAAAACACTATGAACTCATACCTCCCCCACAAACACATCATTTAAATAGAATCATAGCATCATATAACCATAGAGACCGCAACATCATTTAGTCTAATCCCTTGCCAAGATGCAAGACTTGTTGTGTCTAAACTATCCAAGACAGATGGCTATCCAACCTCCTTTTGAAAACATCCAGGAAAGGAGCTTTCATGACCTCCCTGGGCAGTCTGTTCCATTATCCTACTGTTCTTAAGTCTTAGGAAAAACTTCCTAACTCTAATACTCCTAAGGGAATTCAGTGCCAAAAATTAATAATTCTGTGAAAAAAAAATAAAAATTATGCGCATGCTATTTTAAAATTCTGCAAAATTCTGCAAATTTTGTCAATAAATAAATGCGACTCCAGCATGGCAGTGGGGAGCACAGGCCGTGGGAGATCACCCTGAAGCCCCCAGCTCCCTGCTACCGGGACTCGTCAGTGAGGCTGCACCTGACCCTGACACAATGCAAGAGCTGAGCCTGCCCCTCTGCGCCAGGTGCACCAGATGTGGGTGGGCAGGCTCAGCCCAGCAGGATACAAGAGTGGAGGGACTTAGTGTGTGGAGATCCAGGTGTGGGGTGAGAGGTTTCTGTGGGGGGCAGTCTGGGTGCAGGTGGCTCAGTGGGAGAGCTGGATGTACAGGGGCTTGTTGGGGGGTTCTGGGTGCAGGGGCAATGGGACTCTGCAGGGGGTCCACATGAAAGTGGTCTGGGTGTGGAGGGCTCAGTGGGGGGGGGGTCCAGGTGCTGGGGGAGTGGGGCTTGATGGTGTGGGGGTCCAGGTTCACCTGGTTGGGAACCAGTGGAGTAGGGGGCTCAGAGGGGTCTAGGTGTAGGGGGGTGGGCTTGTCAGAATGAGGGTTTGATGGTCCTGCTTAATGGGGGAGCCCCAGTTTCTGCCGAGGTGACGCTGCATTCCAGGCCCCCTTTCTCCTCTCCTCCCGCCACGATTCCCCTAACCCCTTTTCTTCTCCATTCCCCTCCCCCACTCCCTCGCCCCCACCCCTCATTTCCTCCACCCTCCTTACCCAGCCCCACCGCAGGCACTCACTGTTGCACAGAAAACAGGAAGGCTCCCAGCACACTGAAGGTGAGCATGACTGGCACTAGAACAAAGGAGGTGGCGTTCAGCTGCAGAGTCAGGGGAGTAAAGAGGCAGCTTCCTTCAGCTGGGCAGCTCTGCACTTCCGGCCATGAGGGAGGGCAGTGGCACGTAACTCCATGTGTCCCCCCATGCCTCACCTCTTTTTTGGGGGGCAATTCCCCACCCCCAAAAAAACTGCACCCATGGTAGTCCTAGCATGGCTTCCCTTCCATTTTCTGTAGGGAAGCACAGGAATTCTGTGGGGGTGAGGGGAGAGAGGGTTTCTGTGGGCACACAGTGATGTAGAATCCCCCCACGAGTAATTTATCTAAATATGCTATACGGTAGTTTGAACCCATTACCTCTTGTCCCGCTCTCTGTGGCAAGAGAGAACAATTTTTCTCCATCTTTTTTATGGCAGTCTTTCAATATTTAAACACCACTATCATATCCTCCCCTTCTTAATCTCCTCTTTTCTAAACTAAAATACCCAGTTCCTCCACCTTTGTTCATATGGCTTGCATTCCATCCCTTTGATCATATTTGTCACTCGCCTCCGGATCTTTTCCAGTTTCTCTACAACTTTTCAATACGTTGGTGACCAAAACTGGACACTGTACTCCAGCTGAGGCCTAACCAATGCTGAGTAGAGTGATACTATCACCTCCCTTGACTTGCATGCTATGCCTCTGTTAATGCAACCTAAAATTGCATTTGCCTTTTTTTTTTTTTTTTTGCAACTGCATAGCATTGCTGACTCATGTTGAGGTTGTGATCCACCACAATTCTCAGATTCTTTTGAGCCATTACGTTGCCAAGCCAGTTATCCCCCTTTCTGTATCTGTGAATTTGATTTTTCTTCCCTAAGTGTAGCACCTTACGTTTGTCTTTGTTGAATTTCATTTTCTTGTCTATAGTACAGTTCTCCATTTTATCAAAATCCCTTTGAATTTTAGCTCTATCCTCCAAAGTGTTGCAACGCCTCTCCTCCCAGGTCTGTGTCATCTGCAAATCTGATCAGTATACTCCCTATTCCTACATCCAGGTAACTAATAAAGATGATAAATAACACCGAACACAGAGCAGATCCCTGTGGAACATCACTTGAGACCTCCTTCCAACCTGACATCATTCCATTTATAGTGACTCTTTGTTTGTGCTTGTTTAACCAGTTGTGTGCCCACTTAATGGTAGTTCCACCAGGCCCACATTTCTCCAGCTTACTTATCAGAATGTCATGTGGGACTGTGTCAAAAACCTTGCTGAATCCAGGTATAAAATCATAGAATATTAGGGTTGGAAGAGACCTCAGGAGGTCATCTAGTCCAGTCCCCTGCTCAAAGCAGGACCAACACCAACTAAATCATCCCAGCCAGGGCTTTGTCAAGCCGGGCCTTAAAAACTTCTAAGGATGGAGATTCCACCACCTCCCTAGGTAACCCATTCCAGTGCTTCACCACCCTCCGAGTGAAATAGTGTTTCCTAGTATCCAACCTTGACCTCCCCAACTGCAACTTGAGACCATTGCTTCTTGTTCTGTCATCTGCCACCACTGAGAACAGCCCAGCTCCATCCTCTTTGGAACCCCCCCTCAGGTAACTGAAGGCTGCTATCAAATCCCCCCTCACTCTTCTCTTCTCCAGACTAAATAACCCCAGTTCCCTCAGCCTCTCCTCGTAAATCATGTGCCCCAGCCTCCTAATAATTTCCGTTGCCCTATGCTGGACTCTCTCCAATTTGTCCACATCCCTTCTGTAGTGTGGGGACCAAAACTGGATGCAATATTCCAGGTGTGGCCTCACCAGTGCCGAATAGAGGGGAATAATGACTTCCCTCAATCTGCTGGCAATGCTCTTACTAATACAGCCCAATATGCCGTTGGCCTTCTTGGCAACGAGGGCACACTGCTGACTCATATCCAACTTCTCATCCACTGTAATCCCCAGGTCCTTTTCTGCAGAACTGCTGCTTAGCCAGTCGGTCCCAAGCCTGTAGCAGTGCATGGGATTCTTCCTTCCTAAGTGCAGGACTCTGCACTTGTCCTTGTTGAACATCATCAGATTTCTTTTGGCCCAATCCTCCAATTTGTCTAGGTCACTCTGGACCCTATCTCTACCTTCCAGCATATCTACCTCTCCCGCCAGCTTAGTGACATCTACGAACTTGCTGAGGGTGTAATCCATCCCATCATCCAGATCATTAATAAAGATCATCCAGATCATAAATAAATAAAAAACGCCCCCAGGACCGACCCCTGGGGTACTCTGCTTGATACCAGCTGCCAATTGGACATTGAGCTTTGATCACTACCCGCTGAGCCCGACAATCTAGACAGCTTTCCATCCACCTTATAGTCCATTCATCCAATCCACACTTTTTTAACTTGTTGGCAAGAATACTGTGAGAGACCGTATCAAAAGCTTTGCTAAACTCATATTATGTATTAGGTATTTTATGTTCACCACATTCCCCCTATCCTGCCAAAGAAGGAAATCAAGCTGGTTTGGCATGATATGGTTTTAGTAAATCCATGCTGGCTGCTAGTAATTATCCCTTCATCCTCCAGGTGCTGGCAAACTGAACGTTTCATATATTGCTCTAATAACTTCCCAGGCATCGAAGTCAGGCCCGAAGTAAACCATTAAAATCCATGCTAAGTCATTGACCAGCCAGTACTTGTGACATGCAAGCCTTCACAATTTCTTAGTAGTTCATATGTACTCACAAAACAAGATCAGATAACTCTCTCACATCAAAACAAGAGTAAAATTCACTAATAGATCCAACCAGCAATATTTTGTCAAAATTGAGGCTTTTTTCACCCTATTTTTTCCTATTATAGTAGAGGCTTGATTTTTAACTGCTTATCAAAGTCAAAATATCAAGGCTACCTCAAGACAGAAGCACCAGATTTGTACCATTCATTTTTTGCATATCTCTATCATGTTCCCCTTTATTCATCTCTTCTCTAAACTAAAGATCTCTATTATTTTTGGTCTCTTCTCAAACAGTCTCTCTCTCTGTCTCTAATTATTTTTAGTTTTTTTAAAATATGGTGAACAGAATTTAATGTGGGTGCACCATTTATTTATGTAATGGCATAAAATATTCACTATTCTGTCCCATTTTTGACACATCATAACATTTGGCCTATTTTTTATGTGTTGGGATGCCTTGTTAAAAGTTTTACCTTGAGCTTTCCACAAGGACACTCAAATCTTTTTCTTGAATGTTTACAGTTGATTTAGAACCCAACTTTCTGGTTTTAAATCCCAAATTCTCGTTTTCCTCCCACTCCATTTACTTGTGTCCTCATTACAAGTCAGGATTCAGAGACAGTATACAATATTAAAGCTTAAAATATTATATAACAGCTGAGCTTTTATTTATTTATTTTAAACTAAAACACATATTTTGAGTGATTATTAACTTTTTCGCAGGGACTGCATTGTCTCATTTCAGTACTTTGTTCTAGATTTGAGTAAGTGATGTCCTTGACTTCTGTGTCTGAGAATTAAAAGGTGAGCATGGTTGTGGTAACATTTAAGTCATGGTTACCCTGTAAAGGTTAAGTTTGTGTGAGTTTATCCTTAAGTGGGTTTAAGATTGTATCTTCCAAGCCTTAATTTGGTTTCCAGTTAAAATAATTCTACAAATTATATCAAATCTATGGAACTGTGCATAAGTTATTTTGAAAAGAATGGGGATTAAGATTTCAATTTTCTTGAACACAATCTCATTTCCTTAAAATACAGTACAAGCTGTGTTTAAAAGAAATGAGTTTCATCTTCACATTGAGACAGGAAACTGGAAACTTCACAAGTTAGCCAAATACCAGATGCGGGAGATTAGAGAGACACAAGGTGGGTGAGGTTATATCTTCTATTGGGCCAACTTCTGTTGGTAAGAGAGACAAGCTTTCAAGCCACACAGAGCTCTGCTGCAGGTCTGGGAAACTAACACAGACTGTTACTGCTAAATATAAAGTGGAACAGATTGTTTAGCACAAGTATTTAAGTGACCACTCAAGGTTAAGTGACTCGTTCACACCCCACCAGTCATAGGGAGGAAAAGAAGGTGTGGAAGTTGTTGCGGGAGGGGGCTAATGTGTTACAGATTGTTGTAATAAACCATACACCCAGTGTCTCTATTCAGTCCATGATTTTTAGTGTCTAACAAAGTTATGAATTTAAGCTCCCGGGCTCACCTTTTGAAAGTGTTGTGCAGGTTTCCCTTGCGAATTAGGAGTGATAGGTCAGACAGAGTGATCACTTCTGAAAAAAGTGTTCACTCACACATGATAGGGTGTTTTTTTGTCTTTTTATCATTTTTCTATGTGCCTTCATTAGAGAGAGTAGCGATTGTCTGGTTTCAACCACATAGTTGTTATTGGGGCATTTAGTGCACTGGATGAGGTACACCACATGTGATAGGTATATGTAGAACTCATGGATCTTGAAAGGTGTGTTGTGGGGAGGCAGGTGTTGATCATTGTAGCAGTGGAGATATGGTTGCATGTTTTGCATCTGCTTTTCTGCTAGGATCTGGTGCCACTTTGTGTTGGTGTGTGTTGGTCTGTGAGCCACTTGCTTCTGATGATGAGCTGGGAGAGACTGGGGGTTGTATAAAAGCCAGAAGAGGGGGTTCAGGAAAGATTTTTTTTCAGGATTGGGTACCCATTGAGTATGGGCTATAGTTGTTTGATGATACCCAATATGGGTTCCAGTGTGGAGTGGTAGATGACAACTAGGGTGTGCGGTCAGAAGGTGTTTATTTCAGTACTGAAGCAGGTTCTCTCAGGGCATTTGGGTTGCCCATTCCATGATTTGATCTACTTCTCTTGTGGAGTGTTCTTGTTTGGCGAAGATGGTTTTAAGCATATTAAGGAGTTTATCCCAGACTTTCTCCTCGGAGCATTTTCTGTGCTATCTGAGTGCCTATCTAGCCATAGGTGCTGGAACTCGAGGTGCGGAGGGTGCTGCAGCACCCTTGACTTGAAGTGGTTTCCATTATATACAGGGTTTACAGTTTGGTTCAATGGCTCTTAGCGCCCCCACTATAAAAATTGTTCCAGCACCTCTGCACCTAGCAGTAGAGAATAGCTGTCTTGCTGTTTTTGGGGTAGTTACTGGATCTCTCAAGGTAGGTGTGGTGATCCATGGGTTTCTTGTATAAAGTTGTTTGTAGGGTTCCACTGTTGAAGGTGATCACGGTGTCCAGGAAGCTGATGCTAGTGTGGGAGTGGTCCAGAGACAGTTTAATGGATGGGTGGTGGTTACTGAAATTGTGGTGGAAATCTATGAGGAAGTTTAAACTGTTTGTCCAGAGGATGAGAATATCCATACATCTTGGGTATATCATTAGTAGGGTGACCAGATGTCCTGATTTTATAGGTACAGTCCTGATTTTTGGGTCTTTTTCTTATATAGGCTCCTATTACCCCCCACCCCCTGTCCCTATTTTTCATATTTGCTGTCTGGTCACCCTAATTTGTCCAGAAATTCTTCAAGGTGTCCCACCAAAAAGGTTGTATATTAGGGATCCATTCTAGTACCCAGGCTGTTCTCATGGTGTGGACAAAGTGTTTGTTGTTAAATGTAAAATTGTTATGGGTGAGGATGAAATGGATGAGTTTGGCGATGTGTTTGGAGTGGATATCTGAGGATTGTCTTTTGTCATGTAAATATTTGAGGCAGGCAGCTATGCCTTCATTGTGAGGGGTATGGGTGTATAGGTAGGTGACATCCATGGTGAACTGTGAACTTGAGTGAATTAAAATGGAGCTGGGTGAATACCGCATAAAAAAAATCTACAAAAATGCATTTGACTTTTTAAATGAATTCATTTTGGTCATGCCCACATACTTTTTTTTATTTTAACATTCTATGAATAGCTATGGAACTGATGTTACTAGCATGAATGCTCAAAGACACAAATTTTAAGTTGCCACAATCAAATCCTTGATAAAAGTACATTGTAAATGCACTTCAGGGAGTATTAGCACCAGAAATCTGATCATAAGAATTGCATTCATGCAGACATCGAACAGAAACAATATTATCTGACTTATGGGACTGATTTCACCTAAACAACATATCGTTAATACCATAGTTTTAATTTTAAATAGCAAGAAATATAGTAAATTAAATGCACAGAAAAAATCTATATAATATGTAGTGTATCACATAGTATCTTTTTACATATTCTGAGAGCCCTCTGGAACCACTCACTGTGTTCTGTGTGTTGGAAAGTCTCCAGAAATGAGTTAGAGAAGCAGTATGTAGTTAGGTCTTGCATGTTTTCATAGAATTAGTGTAAACAGTTATTTGGAACCCAACTGCACTCATGCAGCTTCTTCATATTGTCATTTACAGAGCAAGAGAACACAATAATGAATATATTTCAGAAATTTAGTATGTTCTCTCAGATATTTAGCCAACAGAAAGAGATGCAATATGTTTTATAAGTTATTCATCACAAAATACTCACTCTGGAGAAGAGACCACTCACACTTTTTACCTTACTGTCAAAAGTTGCTAGTTTTTCCACGTACTGTAGAATCTAATTTGAAATACACAAAATATGCACCCTAAGAATTAATGAAGTACTGTATAGTATTTCAGGACAATACTGTTCCCTTCATAGTGGACTCTTTGTTTTTCCTTACAATTACATCCCTATAAAAGCCTTACTTTTCTCATAGCTGTGCCTCATTTAACAGTGCTGGCTCCTCCTTTGAACTGTGTGTAAACCAGTATTTCTTATACTTGAGAATTAATTTTGACAGATACCTTCAAAGGCTGGAGCTCAACAGCTCATTCACAAGCAGGGTAACACCAAGTTGTATCTACCAAAGCAAGGATAGTACATATAGTATCCTTATATACAGAGACACCATGAATTCTCCTTAGATAAACAAGTCCATTCCTGCCTTGTGCTGTGAAAGTGAGATGGAGAAGGAAAATGGCATTGAAAGCCCCTTTGCCTCTAGTTCAGCAGCAGCAGAGTACAGGTTCCAAAGCCATTTAAAGTCAATGAGAGAACTCCCATTGACTTAAAGTGCTTTGGATCAGGCCCCTAGTGATTGCTAAAGGGATTGCTGCTATCTTGCCAGTTAGTATATCACTGCAACGACATGGTGTGGTTTGTTGTATGCTGCAATCTCCATCACACAATAATGAAGGGTGCACACTATTCCTTTATGGAGCAGAACTAAATTGGAGCCCACCAAGTAACTTATCTCCTGGCTGCCCTGATCATAATAAATGACCAACTGTGCAGTTGCATTGGGCCCTATTCAAAAAACCCTACTATCAAAGGAGAATATGACCCTAAAAATATCTTCAGACATATTTTAGATGTGCTGTTGTTTTTTAATGATACCTTGATTGGAAGCTAATCTTCTTTATCATGAACGTGGTAGGAGACACCACTCTCATTAAGGAATTACTCCTTGAAGATGCAAGTCACAAGAGTTTGTTATGTAAACTATATTGTTCTTATGTTTTGGATCAAGTTCACTAGAGTTACTGTGGTATGAGAGAATGAATGTGTATAACTTCAATTAGTAGCAATAACAGTTAGTCGAGCCATTCACCATACTGAAAATACAGCACTCCTATAGGACTATTTGTTTTTCACTCTTGTTCTGAAATCTACCAAAGGTGTTTTTGTTGTTGTTGTTGTTTTTTTAAGTACTGTTATCTTATTTTCATCTTGATGTAAAAACAACTTTTTTGGGTCTCAAACTCCATACTCTCAGCATGTGTATTAGCTACAAATCAATATACCATTTTAGCAATGAGGATTTAATTAATATAAACAGGCTGCTAAATATTTGTTTCTTTATTTAACTGATACCCTTTTGAGGATTTGTAATGCCTTCCTGCATGTTTCTGCAAATATGCAGAAATACAAGAATAAAAAGCTGCTTAGATATGCAGTGAGGTGTCAGCTGATGTTACTTTGCATGAATCAGGATAATTGACTCCAAAGATGTCTTTGTGAACAAAGACACTAATATTTAGCAGCTAGTTTATTAAATACTTATTGCTTGAACAGTATATGATTTTGAGATGACATGCTGAAAGCACAAAATTTACAGACCTACTGTAAATGCAGATAAAAAACCCCTCCATCTGTAGTCTGTACAAAATGACTCCTGCCCTTTCAGTATGATAAAATGATCTTCAATAAATACTTCTCATGTTCCTGTATCTTTTAATAATTCACTTTGAAAAGCCAACAATAGCTGTAGGCACAGTCTATTTTGATTAATGACAAAAGCAATGGCCTTTGTGTAACAATGCTGTACTCATACAAGGAGTTTTCAAGGTCATTATTTCTTTCTGAAAAGTTCAACTCAAGTTAAATATTCATAAAACACAACCTGGTTTTATGCAGGGTGCCATATTTGTTGTCTCAGTCAGTGTGTTACAAGAGATCTCCCAGGAATCTTAAGATTAATAAAATTCACATGCACTTCAAAAGCAGGATGCAATTGAAAGGTTTTGTTTTTGTCCTCCATTAAGTGTTGGGGAATGAACCAAGACATGGAAGTTTTAAGGAAGCCTCTCTTCATGGTATCATTTTTCACTGCACTGATATTATCCTTAAAAGCCAGAAGCTACATTAAACTATCTTTGGTATATTCTGTTATGAGAGTGAAATGCTAATAAAAAAATCAGGCTGTAAAGAATTTTAAAGAATGCCTCATTTCCTAGATTAGCTTTAACAAAAGCCACTGACAAACTTTAGAATGTAAGAGCTGCCATACTGGGTCAGACCATGGTCTATCTTGCCCAGTATCCCATCTCCAAAAGTGGTCCACACAATGTACAGAATAAGGCAATTATGGAATGATTCACTCATCTTCCACTGCTGGCTTCTGATAGTCAGAGGTGTAGGGTCACCCCAAGCATGGGATTGTGGCTAATAGCCACTGTTGGACCTATCTGCCGTGAATTTATCCAGTTCTTTTTTTAACCCAGTTATACTTTTGACCATCACAACATCCCATGTCAATGTGTTCCACAGGTTAGTTGTTGTGTAAAAGTACTTCCTATTGTTTGTATTAAACCTGCTGCCTATTAATTTCATCAGGTAATCCCTGATTTTTGTATAATGTGAAAGGGGTAAACACACTTCTCTATTCACTTTCCCAAACCATTTATGATTCTACAGACCTCTATCACATCTCCCCTTAATTGTCTGTTTCCAAGATGAGCAGCCCTAATTTTTTTTAGTCTCTCTTCGTATGGAAACCATTCTGTAGCCTTGGTCATCTTTGTTACTCTTCTCTGAACGAACCTTTTCCAGTTCCACTATATCATTTTGAGATGGGGCAATACTGAACACAATATTCAAGATGTTGGCACACCATGGATTTATATAATGGCATTCTGATATTTTTGGTCTCATTTTGTATCCCTTTCCTAATAGTTCCCAACAGACTCTTAGTCTGTTTGATCACTGCTGCATATTGAGGAGAAGTTTTCAAAGAACTATCCACAGTGACTCCAAGATATCTTTCTTGGTTGGTAATAGCTAATTTAGACCCTATTATTGTATATGTCTACTCAGGATTATTTTTTCCAATGTGCATTACTTTGCACTTATCAATAAGGAATTTCATCTGTCATTTTGTTGCCCAGTCACCGAGTTTTGTCAGATCCTGCTGTAACTAATCACTGTCAGGTTTGGCCTTAACTATCTTGAGCAATTTTCTATCATCCGCAAACTTTGCCTCTTCACTGTTCACCCCCTTTTCTAGATCATTAATGAATATGTTGAACAGCACAGGCCCTAGATTCTTGGGGGATGCCGCTGTTAACCTATCTCCATTGTGAAAATGGACCATTTATTCCTAGCCCTTTTTTCCCTGTCAACCAAATACTGATCAATGAGAAGAACTTCCCTCTTATCCCATGACTACTTAGTTTCCTTAAGTAGCCTTTGACAAGGTCCCTCAGCAAAGGCTTCTGAAAATCCAACTACACTATATCGACTGGATTACCCTTCTTCACATGCTTGTTGACTCCCTCAAAGAATTCTATTAGATTGGTGAGGCATGATTTCCCTTTACAAAAGCTGTGTTGACTCTTGCCCCAACATATCGTGTTCATCTATCTGTCTAAGTCTGTTCTTTACTATAGTTTCAACCAATTTGCCTGGTGCTGAAGTTAGGCTGATCAGCCTGTAAATTGCCAGGATCTTCTCTGGAGCCCTTTTTGTAAATAAAAGGGTGTAACATTAGCTACCCTCTAGTCATCTGGTACAGAGGCTGATTTCAGTGAGTTTACGTACCACAGTTAGTATTTCGGCAATTTCATATTTGAGTTCCTTCAAAACGCTTAGGTGAATACCATTTGGTCCTGGTGACTTATTGCTGTTTAGTTTATCAATCTGTTCTAAAACCTCTTTTATTGACATCAATTTGAGACAGTACCCCCCTCCAAAATAAATAGCTCTCAAGTGGGTATCTCTTCTTATCCTCTGCAGTGAAGACCTATGCAAAGTATTAATGTAGCTTCTGTTCAATGGTTGTGACTTCCTTGAGTGCTCCTTTAACACCATTTTTGTGTAGTGGCCCCATTTCCTATTTAGCCATAGTGGCATTCCTTTGGCCCTTCTTCTGTATTTTTGATTTGGTGTATACATTTTGTCTGAGCATCTACTATAGTCATGCTTGCAGGGATTTCATTCTAGTGACTACTCTTTTTAATTTCCTTCCAACTAGCATCCTCATTTTTGTGAAGTTCCCCTTTTTAAATTGTGCTGGTGGGTTTATTTTATTTTTGTATTTTTTCCCATAAAAGGATGTCACATTTAACTATATTATGATCACTATTACCAAGCAGATCAGTTATCGTTATCTCTTGGATCAGATCCTGCACTCCACTTAGAGCCAAGTCAAGAATTGCTTCTGCCTTTGTGGGTCCCAGAACTAACTGCTACAAGAAGCAGTTATTGATGGTGTCTAGAAATTTTCTCTCTGCATCATGCCCCGAGCTGACATTTACTCAGGCAATGAGGATAGTTTCAATCACCCACTATTATTGTGTTTTCTGGTTTTGTAGCTCCCTAACCTCCCTTAGCATTTCACAATCACTGTAACCAGCCTGGTCAGGTGGCTGGTAATAGGTTACTGCTGCTATACTTTTATTGTTCAAGCATGGAATTTATACCCATAGAGATTTTATGGTACAGTTTCATTCATTTAATTTTTTTTTTACTATATTTGATTCTATGCTTTCCTTCATATATAGTGCCACCTACCCCACTAGCTCGACCTACTCTGTCATTCCTATATATTTTGTATCCCTGATATTACAGTGTCCCTTTATGTATCCTCATTCCACCAAGTTTCTGTGATGCCTATTATATCAATATCCTCATTTAATGCCAAGTAGCCTAGTTAACACATCTTAGTATTGAGACTTCTAATATTTGTCTATAAGGACTTGTACATTTGGTCAATATTTAATTACTTGCCTTCATGTTATGTGTAAGTAGGACCTTTACATGGGACTGTTCCTCACTAGTTCCAACCTGTACTTTACCAACTTCTTTGCTATCTATGCTAGGATATTGAGTTCCCCCCTTAAATAAATTCATTCCTAGGGTTGTCTCTGCCCAAACTGTGTGCTTCTCCACGCCTGTTGGCTTTTCCCCAGCCCTTAAAGCATTTTAAAAAACAACAACCCAATAACCTTTTGATATTAAATGCCAGCAGTATGGCTTCATTTTGGTTAAGGTGGAACCCGTCCCTCCTGTATAGGCTATTCCTTCCCCCAAAAGTTTCCCCAGTTCCTCATAAACCTAAATCCCTCCATTGTACACCATCATGTCATCCATGCATTTAGACCATGCCTATCTTACTGGCCCTGCACATGGATCCGGAATCATTTCAGAGAACATTACCATGGAGGTCCTGAACTTTAATTTCTTACCTAGAAGCCTCCATGACCTTTCTCATACTTTCCCTATAGCAAATTCTATATATAGAAATAATCTATGGTATATCACTCGGAAATCACTACCACTTATATACTTCAGTGTATGTGGTCCAACATGAAAGAAGTTCAGCAACACTGCACTTTCCACCATAAAACATATATTTCTGTTGATTTCTGCTCCTCTATAATTTTGTACTAATTATTATACACAGAAGCCATTTAATATGGTTATCAGCAGGCTTTTGCAATCTTAAATACAATACCACTTTATTTTGTATGTCTTTCATAAAAAGCACATGTCAAATTAAGAAATACAAGACAACAGGAAGCATATATAAGTAACAGAAAACAGTACAGTTAAAGGCCACTGTGATCGGGTTTAACCATCACCTGCAAGGATAGCAAATGCACCAAATTAGTCCTGCTTTGCAACTGGGGAGGTGAGTAGCTAATTGGCTTAGCTCTGCCTCCTCTGGCTGATAGCCATAATAGGTAGATTGAAGGAGCTCAGTTGAGGGAGAGAGAGCAGAGGAGACAGGTCTCACTGGCTGAGAAAAACCTAGGATTAAGATACATAGAGAAAAGGGGGCAATGTAGGCTCCTGCAAGAGAAGTCCTGAGATTGTAAGTATAGAAGAAATGACTTCAGCAGCCCAAGAGGTTTGGTTTGGACTTGTTTATGATAACCTAACTTAAGTAACTTGGCCTGAGATCTGAGCTGCAGAAGACTTGAGGCCAGAGGTAGGGGGCTGTCAGGAGGTGTTGGAGCTGAAGATAGCAGCAACAGCTTGCAGTGATGCAAAGGGATTCATACTGAGGGCAAATTAGCTCTGCCACAGCAGTGTATAGCAAATAAATTAAAGCCTGCTGTCATACATACAACATATGGAGGAAGATATGACTACGTAAAGAAGGAGGAGGTTTAGACATAGATAAGGAATGGCTTAGGTACACACAACAAAAGCTGTTCTAGATGACAGGAGCTGCAGAGGAAAAGGTTCTCATCTCCACAGAGGAGAGATCAGATAGGAAGCAGCTATTCGATATGCAGTGGGAGCAGATCAAAAGATGCTCTGTGAGATTAAGACTGGTACATGGAGTGCTTCTAACAATGAAGGATGTTTTGAACAGCCTCTGGAAATAAATAGGAAGCCAAGTAAATAGTATTGCCAACTCTCATGCTGTTTGCTGTTTTTTCTTAAAGCCCCAACTCTATCCCTGATGTGAAGAAATGCTTGAGAACATGACTCGTGTACCCTAAAGGCTTGAAAACCAAAAGGCAAATAAAAATAACCATGCTTTTTTAAAAAAAACCTGGATTTTTAAACTGATCTGGTTTTAGGGCTTGAGTCAGGAGTTTTGACTGTTTGGGGTTGGCATTGCTGCCAGGGTGTTGAGGATGGGGATGATGTGGTCATGCTTTTTGATATGTCTGTACAGGTGACTAGAATGCTGCTCCTTATCTGATGAGCTAGCTGAGTCCTTTTATGGTCCCTTGGCCCCAGCTCCCTCTTCAGCTCCAGGAAACCCTGGCTGGTAGGCCATTTTTGTGTGCTGCTTAGTTCACACAGTCCACTAGGTACCTCCAACAAGGCTCTTTATTACTGTTTATGCTCCAGATATATCCACAACATAGCAGCAGTTATGGGGAAGCCCCCTATCTTGTTCCCTGGCCATGCCTTTTATACTGCCTGCTTTCGTCTCAGAGCAATAAGCTGGTGAGCTAGTTACCATCATGCTCCGTACTGGTGCAAAGGATCCCTTCTACCCTTCCAAATCCAGACTAAGTCCCTCCTACACTAAACTACATCCAGTGGCCTGAATGTTCTGTGTGACCAGGTGCTGGCTTCCAATCTATAGCTGCTAAGAGCACCCTGCCACATCCATTTCCACAATATCTCAGCACCTCAAAATCTTTAATGTATTTATCTTCATAATTTACAGATGGGCAACTAAGGAAGAGACTTAGTTGTTTGCCCAAGGACACATGGGAAGTCTGTGGTGCAGCAGAGAATTAAACCCGAATCTCCAGAATCCCAAGGTAGTGCCCTCACCTTCCTTCTTAAAATGGACCTTAGAGGGGCTATACAGGAGGGAGTTACAATTCTTAAGACTAGAAGATGTATTAAACTTTCAGGAGAAGTTGAATCAAAGCAATACTGGTCATGGGCAATCTCACTGAGACAATGAAAATAAGATTGAAGACTTCAGAAATATGGGAGGAGGAATGTTCACAGTCAAAAATATGTTCCAGGTTATAGATAATGAAAAATAATGGGAAGTAAATTGAGGAAGAAGACCAAGGACATGGATTTATATGGGGTTACCAGTCTTGTCTAACAAAAGCACTTGTGGTTTCATGGACACTTGTGGTAGTTATAGTTAAATAATTCTACTCTGAAAAATTACAAAAAAGCAGTAACTTCTTATTTCACAGACCTGTTCTCTTCAGGTATATTAAGTCAAGTCTGTTTATACTACAATAAAAATAAACTGTTACTGCATTTTACTCCTGTTACTATTGCAGGTCCAGCTGAGAGTATGTTACAGATCATTTATCAGCAGAACTGTTAAGTTCCAGTTGCAGATTTTTTTAACCTTGTTGGTGCCTTTTCCAGAAAGAAGCTAGCTTGATTTTGAGTTTCTAAATGGAGTTTGCAGTGCTTGAAGTTTACAAGCAAGAGGCAGCTTTTAAACTGAGCAGATTCAATGTGGAGATATTCAGAAATAATAAATATGGAAACTCATTCTTTCAGAATGTTACACTTTAACCAAGTCTGAAGTTTACGTGAACAAGTTAGACAGAAACGTTGTGCAGAGTTATGATGAAATTTCAAGCATCCCAAAACTGTAATAGGATTATGAGATAAAAAGCCAAATAAAATGTGATTATGGGCCACTGTAATAAAATGAGATTTTAAAAAATGCAGCTACTTCCAACATTTCAGAATATAAATTAGAGATAGCAATTAGATGCAGAAAAAAAATGAATGCCCTGGATCCTTGGTAAAATGATATAAATCAACTGAACTCATGGGAGGTATGCCTCTTTACACATGCTGATGATCTGGTCCAATACATCATCCAGTATACCTCATGCCAATTGAACATCTGCAAAATCCTCTTGTAAGTCGGTACTATTTTTGTCTTGTATAGTTTAACAGCTGAATCATGTAGTTCTGATGCAGAAAGTTCATCAATCCGAAGTAGCCGAATACCTCTTTGTATGCTTCATACCTGCGATGCAACTCTGCAACAAGTTTACCAACAACAACATTGAAAATCTCCACGCAAAATTTCTCTCAGCCTGACAACTTGCAGTCCAGCTCCCCAGACTCGTCCTGTTGTTTTTTTAAACTTCAGCTCATGGTGCTTTTCCGGTTTATACTGTTGAGAAACTTGAGGTGTCATTTGTTTAGTGGTCCTCTCAAAGCCGTCAAACTGAACATGTAGACCAGCCACAAAATCCTTTAAAGAGCCTACCAACTTTACAGCATTAGGCAAGTCAAGGTCAACAGCCTGAAGTGCAGTGCTTGTTGCTTGAAATCTGCAGAACTGTGTTCCAGAGGTTGTAAAGAAAAGCAATTTCCAGCTTGTCCATTTTCATGACTAGTGATTGAGCATCGTTGTGCGTATTTGGGTTCTGATTTGGATCGTCTGCTAGTTTTCGGAAATATTTCTGAATATTTTCATAATTCAGCCACAGTGCTTTTGTAGCCTGGGCCTGTGCGGACCACCTTGTATCTGAAAAAGCTTTCAGCATCTCAATTAGCTTATTGTCATTTGGCTCTAATCCTGCAGTAACAATTTGACAGCGAGTGGTTGATTTTGATCAAAAATTAAAAAGTGACTGAACAAAGGAAAAAAACATGTTTGCCTCCAAGCAGCACTTGCTCATAACCCCAACTAAATTGAGTGTGAGAGCTGCACAAGGTACCCACTCTACTAAAGGGCTTATCTCTTGAATTCATGATTGCAGACCTTTGTATGCCCCAACATGTTACTAGCAGTGTCATAATAGTGACCTCTGCAATTTGCTATGTCAATGTCCATCTTCTGCAAAACCCAATTACAAAGTGATTCTCCAGTATGACTTGTTATTATGAGAAATTTAAGAAAACGCTCTTGAATCTGCCCCTCTTGCAACACAGAGCGGACAATGAACATAAGTTGATCTATGTGGTATATGTCAGGAATGGAATCTACAATAATTGAAAAGTATTTTGCAATCTGCAACTGATTGTTTATTTCTGAAAGCACCTTATGTCCCATTAAAAAGTTATAAATTCCTCACAATCGACACACAAAAAAATCCAGATCCTGTCGATGGAAAATAAAGAACCCAATCACGAGGTATAGATACCCCGTTTTGAAGAGTACATGTGAAGAGGGTTTTCGATAAACACCTTTTCTGATGTTTGTATTCTTTTTCCAGATGCTGAAAAATCACAATTTTTGCTTCGACATAGTGTTGGTCTTTTTGTGATCCAATAAAATGGCACCATTTCATTTATTGGGCCCCAGCGTGCATCAGTGCTGTATAGGTTAAAGTTAGCTGCATTTTTACCTTCATCACATGCAGCTATTTCAATCTTGTCCGAAACTGGCTGGCTGACTGTGTCTGAACAGTCTATTGGGGTTGCTGTCATTCCCTCGCACGGATTTATGATGCTCATTGACTTATTTTCCAAATCACTAATATCTGGTATATTTGTTGGTGGTTTACTGAAATAGCCTGTCAATTTTAGTATTTTGTTTAACAATTGTTCCTCATGAATCATTTTTAACTTCTGCACTTTCCTCTTTTGAGCTCCGTTGTCATATTTTCTAGGTGCACGCAGGGCCACCGAGAGCGGGTTCGGGCCACGGTGAAAAAAAAATTGTGGGCCCCCCCAGGAAGGGCTAAACAGGGCCGGTGGGGGGGGGGGGGGGGGGGGGGGGGGGCGGGGAAGCCGGGCCCGGAATTTTTTTGGGACCCCCAGCAAGGGCGGACGGGCTAAACAGGGCCGACGAGGGGGGGGGAATCCGGGACCCCTTCCGGACCGCCGGGCCCTGGTAATTTGTACCGGCTTCCCCCCACCCTCTCGTCGGCCCTGGGTGCATGTGCACCATCATCCAACATTTTTATGAAACCCCTGCACAGGCGCACAGATCCAAACAATAAGAAATAGCACGTGATAGGATTTTATCACATGATAATTACGATCAGGAAGGAAGTTGTTTTAATGAGATATGCTGGTAAAATAGATTTGTTCTATGCTCTTGTTTCTTTGGCTTTTTGCACATGTAATTGCAATAATTGCCCATGTAAATTGGGTATGCACGGACACATGCTTCCCGCAGCTCCTATTGGCTGGGGACAGCGAACTACGGCCACTGGTAGCTGCCTGCTGGGGGCTGTGCCTGCAGACGCTGATGCTTAACGTAAATAAACGATCTTGCAGCCCGCTAATGGATTACCCTGATGGACCGTGTACCAAAGATTGTTGCCGACCCCATTTTTTCATATATATAATTGGATTTATTTTGCGGGGCTGGGGTCCCCCTTAGTCTGAGGCCCTGGGCTGCAGCACCTAAAGCCCCTGCATTAATCCAGCCCTGGTAATATCCAGGAAATGGGTCAGTGGGCAAAGAGAAATTGATAAATGCAATTTAATCACAGTGTGTTTTATTATTTCACATATACAAGTATATATCCCATAAATGTACCTAGATTAAGGCAGTAGGCCAGTTTTTAAAAACAGGCAAATTAAAGTTCAGTTGCAAATGGGCAAGTGATTGAACAATTATTGAATCTGCATGTGTTAATTCTGCATGTGTAAATACAGTAAATACACATGTAAAAATTTGGCCCTGTATATGGATTTCATATGTCTGAGGTTAATGAAATCAATCAAAATTAGCCACCATCAGCACTGTGTCTGTACATTGTGGGGTATATAACAAACTGCAGCATAAGAAAAGCAGAGCTGCAAATGGTAAGTTTGCTTTTATACGTTTAAGGCTCAAGAGAAGCATCCGTCCCCATAAGAACCATTCAATAATGCTTCAGGGTTTTTTTTGAGAAAATATTTAATGTGACCTTTGATTCAGCAGTTATTAAGATCTCACTTATGTATCATTTACATTTTTAGCAGTCTTTGGGGTTAAAGCAAAATATCAATCTTAATGAATACCTTTCAGACCAAGTATTTCTCAAAGTATTCATTTTCCAGTACTACTCCTCACAGACACAGTTGGTGCTTTTATTACAGTATAAAACATCTCAGGCTGGTGTTGCAATAAAAAATTCAGAAGTTCCCACTGCTCCATTTGTGGGCAAGGAGAGTTGTAAAAATCCCATTTTGTAAACTGCATACTTTCTACTTAATAAAACATATTTTTGTATGAAGTGACTGAAAGGGGCCGAGAGTTTACTTTGCATCCAGCACTGCCTGAAAAGGAGGAAGAACAATATATCCAAAAACTCTATTCTGCATACATACTAAAAAATAAAAAACAGCCCGCACATGGATTGAAGGATCAAGATCTATATTTGTCACACTAAATTTTTCATTTTTTTTGTACTATCTTCATTTTGATTCCATGCCTCTTTCAAAGGCCTCTCATACCAGCAACTGTATTAGTTGTAGTTGATATTTAGTTGAGCAGGAGACTGCTCCTAATGCAAGAATATATTGGTACAGAAATGCTCTTTTCTTCCGTGGGAAAGGCAGTAATCAGCAAGTTTCCATGGAGATCTTAGAGTTTACTTCACCTCCACCAACTTGCTTGTAATTTACACCAGAGAGATATACAGCTTTCTCAACATTTCAGAATGTGGTGTTCTCCTGCGGGAACTACCCATTTTAATGCTAATAAAATGACAGAATAAGCTTGAACATCACATGTCTACCTGACATGTGTGCTTTTATAGTTCAAGTCATACCTAGGAGATTACTATAAGGGTAAGTTGTCGACTATAGTCTGTATTTTTTTGGTTAGTTTACTTTGTGATTTTGAGAGTACATAGTGGGTAGTCAGTGTTACTGTTTCCTTCTACATTCACTGGTTTCTCCTTTGCTGTAGAAAAGCCTAACAAACATCAGCAAGGAATCAGAAAAAGAATCTTATATGCAATTTTAAGGATTAAAACAATTGATATGGACAGATTCAAAGGACGCTCTATCAAAAAAAACCTGGCATTCAATCTGGAGAGGAAAAATCAAGTTGACAGTGCCCCAGTGACAAAGCTGAGGGCTTTGCAGGATCAAGACATTTGGCCATAAGAGCAGGAGTTTACATCCATTGTAGATTCAAATGCACTCAAGGACATAACTATCAGTTAAGATAGTTTCTCTGATGAGGAAAGGAGAGCAGGAGCATCACAATTTATCTGGTTTCCTGGAAGTTTAATTTTACAACCATAGGAAAGTGAGATGAGTTAGGGAATGAGGATTGTAGTTGAGTAAAAAGTGGTAGCTTCAGAACAGAGTTGCACAACAGCCAGATGGATAAATGTCTAAAGAGCAACCAATACAAATGATCAGACTGATGTGTCCACAGAAAATCCTGCTATGCTGAAGGATGGCAACAACAAAAACCTTGCTCTTGCCATATGAGATGTGGAGTCATTAAGAGCATTTAATTATCTATATTTGAACACCTACATAGAGGTTTCACTAGATTGGTGTTGCACTGGAATTTTAATTGACTAATTGTATAAATTCTAAACTGGGAACTTAAATGATTATCTAATTTAAAAAGAATAACTGAGGTCATCATATGACTTAATTAAGGTAATTGCTTTCTCTTGAATCCTTTGAATGATTGCATACATTGAGTGCCAAATTTATTATTGCCAACACTGGTTCCACATACAGTAGCAGCAATGTGAAGTGCAATATCTTTTAGCATAAATCACCGTTGGTATTTTTAAAATTATATTTCCTACTTTTGTTGCACTGCTCCTGGTTATCATGGCCTACAACATTATAGTTCAATTTTGTCAAGAATTTAATTTAGACTGATCATTCCCACTGTGCGCGCTTTAACTTGTAATAGTTTCAGAAACTGGCAATAGAACCATAAAATTAGCAATCTTTTACCATTGTCAAAATATGGAAAGTTCACTTTGTGAAAATTATGCAAGACAAGCTACCTTAAACTGTAATAATTGATACAGAAATGCTGATTTTTGTCTGGCCATATTTTCTAGCTCCATTTTCAGGGTGCCCTAATCTCCAGGCAACAGACCTTTAATTGTCTATGTTGTTATGCTCAAAGTGACATGGGAAAAATAGCTGATTGGTTTTCCACAAAACTGCTCTTAGTTGTCCTTCAAAAGATACCTGGTTAGTTTATTGACAAAACTTTTTTTTACTACTAGCAGCAATGCAAAGTTAGTATAACACTCCACTTTCTGCATCATCGAGAACTTTACAAACACAACTAATTCTAAAATCTTTACTGTGGGTAAAGGTTTGATTATTAGGGCTCGAACATTTTTTTCTTTATAATGGGAAAGTCTGAAAAAAATTGTAAAGATTCCCTTCATTTTTTTCCCTGGAAATTCCCCAATTATTAAGGGATACAGTTAGTAATAATAATTACACTTCTATTGAGCCTTTCCTATTGGCGTCTCAGAATAATTTATAAACACAAAGCCAACTTATTTTAGATGTGTGTAAACTGAGGCACAAACCATCAGTATGGTGGTTTGGCACAGATACAGATATACAGGGGAAAGTGGAGAGCAGGACCCACACATCTGAATAAAAAGAACCACTTCTTACAACTCCACTGTTATTAGAGTTGACAGAACATTCCAATGGATGTTTTTGAACAGTTATTGCTAGATATTATTCAAGTATATTGAAAATGATACATCTGCTCTAGACTACTAATGAAGTTATTGATAAAGCAAATGTCACCTGTACCATTATAAAACTTAAGAAGCTGCTAAAGATGACAAGTCTCAATTTATTAGTTTACGTAAAATTGGCATTCCTACGGGCTAACCTCTCTGCTTCCCCATTGTTCAGAAAGCAGAATGTTGGCAGGAAAAATATCCATGCTGGCATATTTTACACAAAATGTCAAAAAAACCCAACCCCACAACTCATTATTTCTTTAGAAGAATGCAGATCTTGTTGGTCAATTGGGAACAAGCTAAAAGAAGCATAAAAATGTGCATAAACCCCTTAAAAGGGTCCTTTCTTAAGCATGCATTTGTCTGCCCTAATTTTATTTTATTCTTTCAAGGTTTCTTGCTGTATTGAAAACTCTGTTTTTTCTCCCTTCATCTCTCCCAGTGTCTGTCACAAGTCTCATAATTTGAGTCCTTGAGTCCTGTGATTTTGTGAAAATTTCAGCATATTTTTTTAAAAAGGTATGTCTCTAGCTCTCACAGTTGCAGAGAAAAGCTTGAAACTGTGACCCAAATGCTCCCTAAAGGCTGAGAACCCAGAAGACAAAACAAAAGCCCCAAATTTTATTTTTAAAAATGATCCTGAATTTTTTTTAAGCCTTGATTTTGGGGAGCCCTGATTCGTGATTTTTGAACATTTGGGGTTGGCAGTACCACAGATGCTGGAATCAATTTTCAGACTATAACTACCACTGCTACTGCAAAATAATATCTAAAAATAAGAACACACTAGAGTTCTGTAAAACTGTAATTTTTCTACAAGCCAAAATTTCTGTTCCTTCTTCTGAAATTCCTCAGGACTCAAGTTCCAGATGAAACACTATACATGTGGAGCCAAGAAACTCTGCAACAGTGAAAATTCTTATGGAACTCCCCAAATTCTGCAATATGAGAGCTCCTCTGCTATTTTTTAATGTAGCTAGAAACTATAAAAATAGAGAAGTCATGCACTTATTACATTTTTAATCTTATAATGATTTCATAAATAAATCTTATAAATCTTATCTGCTCTTGTCTTGTGAAGTTCAAAAGTTATGCTTATGCAATTGGCAAAGTTAGTTAAATAGTCAAAGTCTTTGCTAGAAATATTTTAAGAAATATCATGGAGTAAATAAAGAGTATGAAGCACGTGAGCTTTTAGTTTGTTAATTTGGATTATTTCTTTGGGGATTAAAGCTCGGCATGAGCAACAAAATACAGGTCCGTACATGTTTCGAGTTTTTCGTGCTCTCTCTCTTGATGGACAGAAAATCTTTTTTGTTCAAGGTGACCTGTCCAATTCAGAGGCAAGGGATAGGTTGATTTGGGGATCAAAAAAAGTGGGGGAGTTTGACAAGCCCAGTAATTAAGAAGCTGGGGGCAGCAGGGACCCCAACACAGCCAGAGTTCCCTTGTTCTCCCAAACAAGTGGATCCCCTGTAGGTTATCTGATTAAATAATTCCAGTTGAGCCTGTGATTTGATAATCTTGAGTTGTCATTAACTCAGACATGCAACAAATTCACCTCTCTTGTGCACCATGCCCCCAGGATCTCCCCCAGCCCTATGGAGAAGAAAGAGGAAGAATCAGGATCAGATCCAGCTCCCAGGAACAGAAACCTGAGTAATTAAGGGTGATTTAATTTTGTCCATTGTTTGTAATTGGCTGGATTCAAAGATCTGATTTTAAGAGATTGTGGGTTTTTATTTTTGTTATGTTTTTAATTTAAAGTGTATAATAAGTTACCTGTTTTCAAGTGCATTTGCGGATTTAATGATGTAATTTTCACAGCAAGAAAGGTTTTGTTAACACTGGAAGAGAGGGTATATTGATTCTAATATAAAGAATAGCATGGGCAAACAGCTATAGCAGGCTATTTTATTAAATCCCATGCCTTGCTGTGGCAAAAATGAAGTCAGACAAATCTGGTTCCAGGAGAGTGTCCTGAGTTGTAAATTTTATGTTTATATGAGCTACATTCGAACAGGACCTCTTTAAGTGAATACCTTCTATGGTGTCGTATCTGGATAGTCCTCTCTACTTTTAACTTTTTCAATATACTTTCCCAGTCTATTTAGTGAGATAGCCCAGGCTTTCACATGGAGTATGAAAGACTCTTCGAAGCTGGAGTTGCAGCCTTTTCCCCCTCCATGTCTCTGGCCACTAGGGAGTTCCTTGATGGTAGAACAGGAGAAGTTAGCATGGGAACACTGGCAATTTAAAATGAGCATATATGAAGCCTGAACAGCAGCATTTCTTGCATCAAATATCTACTACAATATTTTTCAATCGAATGATGCTTATAGAAACTCAACAAAAGTGGAAGAAAGGGTGGTAGCATTACAGCTTACCCACAGAAGTCGGGTTACAAGCTCATGGAGGAAGGCAAAGTGACAGAGTAGTGAGCACAACTAATACTTTCAGGGACTGGCAGTAACTTATTTCTCACTGAAACAGTTGTTCTGCCACAGTTTTTCAAGGCTACAATAGCCATAGGAAAGAATCCACCCACACTTCCCTGCCCTATCCCCACACACCTGTGTGCCTCCCTAACTCTTATCCATTATGTATCTTTGCATCTATGGGAGAATACCAACCTTTGCAACCTGGACACACACAACTACACACTGCAGGTTATATATATTTTTCCAGCATGAATGTTTCCTTTTTTCTAAGACCAAAAATACACTTAGAATGTAAGCACTTTAGGACATGGCCAAGTCTTCCCCTATATTTGGAACAACAACAACGCCATCGGTCGGCATTCAACAAATAATAAATCTCACATGTCAGCATTGCAATTGTGATTTAAAATATATACTATGAAAGTGAACTCTCATTACAGATAAAGTAACAAACAAGCAGAACAGATCACTTCCTTCAAATGCAGAATATAATTCCAGATACAACACCAGTATCTGAGTCAATCTTAGCCAACAGGCCATGAAGGACATATGAACTATGATGTGAAAATCTTAGAACTTGCATAAATATCAACAAGGAAAAGGAAACTATGAAAATTTATTCCCGTTGAAAGTTAAAGGGACTTATATTTGAGTATGATCCCATTTAATTAGTCTACTTTGCATCTTGTATAAACCTAAGAGATAGACCATGTGACTGAGTTCCACCAATATTATAGTTCTTTTTGATCTTTCCCAGCTTTCTTTCCAATTATTTTGCTTGAATTTAGCCTTGCAAGTATCTTAGCTATAACAGCATTCCCAACTATCTTAGCCACAGTACACAAAACATACATTCTAAAATTGCACAGAACACATTTATTCCTCCGGAAGGTAATATAAAAAGCTAATAAGTTGCAAACTAAATTTATTATTAGAAAAGATATGTAGTCACCTATTAAATGTGTGATAGCAAACATTGATGGTAGGTGTTAGCTGTAGCAGATGTATAGATAAAAGTCACTATTGATTTTTCACCAATGCATGTTGAGTTCCAAAGGTCTAAGATTCTCTAACTCAGTATGTATACGCCATCTTCAATATAAAGAAGTGCAAGACTGGTATCGCACAGCAGTACTGTACTGGTTAGAAGGGAGAAAAAGACATAGGACCTATATATGTTGTTATTGCTCCATGGTCAACATTTAATTGTAGATTCTTTTTGTATATAGATAATTTTAAGAACAAATTTCTGGAAGTGCTGAAACTTGATTCGATAGCCAGCAATCTCTGTTTAGGTCTGAATTTTGATCTGCAGCCCCTCAAAATCCCATGGGACAAATTCGGTCTTCAGATACATGTGTGTCCTTTCCCTTGAAGTCATCAGAAGTTGTGCATTTGAGGGAAGACTTTTGCCTTATTTTAGAGGCTAGCAAAGACACTCCATTGCACTCTATTGAAAAATGTGTTTCTATCAAAGAGAGACATTTGAATCAAAGTGCACCGTGCTCAAGCTTGTAGCATTTTAAGTAATTGAAAAATCAACTTCATGTTATGGTAAAATTCATAACAATATAGCTGGTATCTCTGTCCTCAACTTACTGCCATCATTTGCTCCAGTGTCTGTAAACTTGGCATCACAGATTCTCTTTCTCCTATAACTGAAACTTGCCTAGTGTCCCCTTCACAACATGATCCTTGAATCACCCTGACTCCACCTCTGCAGAAATCCTTCACCTGAAACACTGTAGCCTTTCTGCTCTCTCTACATTCCAGCTCTCTTGCCTCCAGTATTCTCTCCCATTTGAATAAGCAAACACATATTACCCCATACATACATGAACTCTTCAACTGCCTAAACAACATATAAGTATCTAGTTCAGAAGGCTACAACGTGGTGTGGGTGTATGTGTGTTTTAAACTTGGACTTCATCCCTCATTATCCTTGTGATTTTAAAGCTACCATGGACTATGTTACTCTGTCCTGATCACCTACTATCACTTTCTTCTCTCTTCCTTTACACAACAGTCTCATCACGGTTGGTGCAAGATCTTTCACTACGATTCTTTACAAATCAAACAGACTTCAATAGCTCTTTTCCTCATCAGAAATCCATCATACTCTATGCAGCAGATCCTCAGCTGGTATAAATTGTCAGACAATAGTTGAGGACCTGTCCCAAAAATCTCAGCAAAAAACAAAAACAAAACACACATTTTCCCTTGCCTCTTAATTTCTCTTTTGTCATTCAGCATACAAGGCATCTAAACTACCATTTTCTGTGATGATCATTATGGTTAAACAATAAAACATGTTAGTTGTGGGTCTTTCGCAAATTAAGTCATATTTCTATGTTTCACTGTCTGTTTAGGGTGTTTTGTTGTTTTACCTTCCCACTATCCTTGGCACTGATTTAAGAACTATTCTTGGCTCAAAGTAATTGCAAAATAATCAAATTCCATCTGTTTCTGCCAAAAGATGAAAGGAGAATGACAAAATAAAAAGTAACTCCTCTTGCTAAATACCACTTGCATGCCATCTCTGTCTCTGCTAATGAAATTTATACTCTGGTGACTTGCTCAAATTAAACAAATTGCCTTCAGTCAGAAACCCACAAACTGTCAATTGATCTAGTTCATTACTTGTTGGCAAATGGGAGAACCAAAGCCAATTCTGACATGTACGGATCATAAATTTATTACTGTGTCTGGCATGTCCAGCTGGAGGGGGGTGGGGGGCGGAGAAAAGGAAGTCAATAGGAAAAGTGTAGCAGGAGTTTGGGGTTTTATAGTTATTTGTTTATTTTAAGAACTGCTTGTTCAAAGAATAGTTTCTTGTATTATTCAGTTCTCTAAAGCATTTTGGGATCAAGTTCCTATGAAAGATGATATACAAAGCAAAGTTATATAAAGTTGTACCATTTAATACAGGGTTTTTTTACATGGTTTCTAACTTCTTAAAATTTTGCTTTCTTAGATTACCTCAGGAGATACACATCTATCCTCAGCTGGTGTGAACTGCCATAGCTCCATTGTCATGACTCCATTCAAGTTATGACAAAGTATCCCAGCTGAGGATCTTCTAGTTTCCTTCCAGTCATATTACTACAGCATTCTTCACTACAGTTCAAAAATATAATTTTCATAAGAGCTACTCAAGAAAAAAAAGCAAGTGTTTAAGTAATCAATTTATATGTAAGGAATTATTTATACTATTATACTGGACTTTTATTTTTACTGTATTACTGTCTAAGTGGAATGCTTAATTTTAATTACTATTAATTGTCAAGAAACTAGTATATCATTTCTATAGAGAAAATTAAAATCTCCAAAGCAAATATCGACTTGAAGTGACCTTCAGTCAGAAGAGTGACTATGTAAATTGGCACTTTTTGGTTCCACAGAGACGCTGCATTTCCCCCCCCACATACCAATGCTGTTTACTTCACCGGCAAGAAAAAGAAAAACACAGAACCCCCAAAACAAATGAAAAAACAAACCCACACAAAAACTTCTAGCCTCATTTTACTTTTGGAGCAATACAGTGATGGAAGAGTAGCTGAATTCTATTCTGGTTCACACATCCCCAAACTTAACCAAGTTCTAATGACAGAATTCTTATTACTGGGGATACAGTAAGAGCCAGAAACACAACAACTTGATTTTCAGACCCCAGGTTGAGTTTTCAGGGCTGGAAGTGTAGGCTTAAATTCATAGGCTGTTCCAACCTATGTGGAGCTAGAGCCATAGTGATTTGACTTTTTCAAGGAACCTCATGGTCATCTCCCTTTCTTGTGCCAAGTGGATCTTAGTACAGGAGTGAATGTAACCCAATGCCTTCATATATTTTGAGGTGACAATGTGAAAAAAAATCAGATAAATATAATTGATTGAATTACAATAAAAGAATAGTCCATTCAATGCTCTGGGCATCCCTGACAATGCTTGACAAATACACTAACAAACCGATCTGTCAATTACCTCAGACCAAATCAAGCAACATAAATACAATAGATACCAACTGGCCACCACACACAATTCCTACAGTTCCCCTCCCTACCACCCATCTCCTCATAGGCAAGGGAGAAGAGGTAGGCTTTGTAGTATGCCTTGGAGGGTTGTTAGGGGCCTGAGCAGGGATTGAGTTCAAGGCCCATGGCCCTAATGGAAAACTCCCTGCCAGCCGCCCCATTTCTCATTCTGATTTGGTTTCAGCTCAGATGCTTCCATCTGAGTTTCATAAAACCTTTCTGAATAAGCTTCAAATCTGCACTTATGTATCACGTTTTTATAATTGTATTGCAAATCTCACCTTCATAATTTTAGAAATAGATTCATCAATCTGTTCAACTCAATAAACTAAAGACACCAATGTTTTTAAAAAGTGCTTTTTTCAGTCAGAACAGTCAGGAAACAACGACAGCAGATTTTTTTTTCTCCCTCGGCTTAATGAAACAAACATGAATCAGGGTGGTGAAAGGTTAACAAAATCCCTACAGAAAACAATAATGTCATTGACTAATATATTTTCAGTTTTGGTGGCCTGTACAATTTTGATGTGTTTTTATCCAGTAGCAAATTCAAAGTGATGCTGTTGTTATCCCTACAGCTGATCAATCTTCCCAGTTTCCGAGGGGGAATCCTGTAGCCCTTCTTCTTTCTGCACATCCATTAGGTAGGCAAAACAAAAGGTAAACTTGGCAAACACTGCCTGCCCAAGGTAAGCATTAATCTTAATAGCTGGCTGTAATTAGGAACAAGATGTATGAACAGACACAAAGCAATAAATAACTTTAAACCAGAAAGGCGATAAGATTAAACCCAGAGACTGAAATTGGTCTGCATCAGTGCCTTTCCTGGTATGCTTCTCTCTAGTGGTGTCTAAATTGCCTAGATTAATTGTACTGGATTATTTCAGTTTTTGGATACCAGCCACTGTGAATCATCTCAGGATTTTGTGGACTCCATGACAACCAAGGCACTGGCCCACGTGTGTTTTGACTCAACTCATGCATGGGGCACTCTGGATCTTGGAGGCCCATTCCATTCCCTTAGTAACATTCAGGAAATAAGTGTGGTTGCAACCCCCATCTGGGGATTCCCCTGCAGCATAACCAGCTCCTACACTATCCTGGCCACTTGGTGGGGGAGGGGGAGAGAGGGGAGAGTCGCAGTACGGCTGGAGCACACTGCTCTCTAGCTACATTCAGCTGACAGATAGTCTTTGGAGGACTGTTGCCAGTTGTTGAATGCTAGAACAGCCAGCAGCCTGCTGCCCTGCCCATAGTTCTCCACTGATGCACTCTGCAGAAACTGACCCTATGGCTTGGTGACTGGAGTAGAGGAAAGAGAGATTGAAATTGTACCTTTGATTGACCATTACCCGTCCTGTCCTAGCTTCAGTATGACGACACACACTATTTCTCTTCTGATACCGCCATTGTAGTAGACTGACTCACCCAGCATCTAACAGAAACTGGGGCAGGGTGAGAGTGAGTTGGCTGAGTACAATGCTAGAAAAGCATGAGATCATGGTGACAGGATGGAAGAAAAGAAGTTGAGGGAATTATATCAGTGTCTTTGACTAGTCGGATGTCTCTGTAGTTTGTTTCCCCAGTTGCTTCTGGAAACACCAGCATAAGTAATTGTCAAAAATAGTTCTTATCTGGGTTTGACAAGAAATTATATGTGCCTTACTCACCTCTAGGTTGGATTAATGTAATACATTCTACATGGAACAAAATCTTCAAATCATCTAGAAACTGAAGTTAATGCACAATGAAGAGGCCTTTCATGCAGGAAGCACCTTACTCCTATACTTAATAATTTGCATCTGGCTACTGTTCAGTTTCCAAGTGAAGGTTAATATGCTAGTTTTGATCTCCAAATCCCCAATGGTTGGGGTTATGTCTATTTGACATACTTTCTCTGCCTTTACCTGATATCAGAATAGTTGTGATTGTTGTGACGTTGCATTCCATATGTTTTATGGACATATGTTTATAAGTGTGAATGTAATGTAACTGGAATATGCTTCATGCAAAAGGTCTCTTGTAAGGTATCATTACAAAGTTTATAATCTACTGAGTGTGTTCATCCTATTTGTATGAATGTATCATTCTTGTATCTGAAGCTAGAAATATGAAGTCCTATTCTGAAGTCCTATTGTAACTATGCAAAGTGTGGGCCATTAATGGTGGCTTGGAATCTTGATGGCTCCCATTAACTAGGACAATTGGTTGTAAATGGCACTATTTACTTGTAAGCCTTCCTGTATACCTGGGTGCCAGCCAGTGAGTAATGAAGTCTCACGGGACATGTTAACATGTCAGATGATACTGGAAGCCATAATAAACCTGGTGCTTTTCCATTTAGAAGGAAGGGTGGGAACCCAGAGAGAGACAAAGGATTCCCGCCTTATGCCAAAGATATAAAAGGGGGTGGAACAGAACAAAGGGGGCTGCAGTCATGAGAAATCCCCTAGTTACCACCTGAGCTGGAACTAACAAGAACTGTACCAGGGGAAAGGATAGGGCCCAGAGTAGGAAGGAGCCAAGTCTGTGAAAGAAGCTTATTGGAACATCTCTGAGGTGAGATTTACCTGTATTCAGTTTCTTAAATGTATTAGGCTTAGACTTATGTGTTTTGTTTTATTTTGGTTGGTAAGTTACTTTGTTCTGTCTGTTATTACTTGAAACCATTTAAATCCTACTTTTTATACTTAATAAAATCACTTTTGTTTATTAATTAACCCTCAGTAAGTGATTAATATCTAGGGGAACAAACAGCTGTGCATATCTCTCTATCAGTGTTATAGAGGGCGGACAATTTATGACTTTACACTATATAAGCTTTTATACAGAGTAAAATGAATTTATTTGGGGTTTGGATCCCACTGGGAGCTGGGTGTCTGGGTATTGGAGACAAGTGACCTGCTGAGCAGTTTTTGGTTAAAGCCTGCAGCTTTGGGGGAGTGGTTCAGACCTCAGTCTGTGTTGCAGCAGACTAGCGTGTCTGGTTCAACAAGGCAGGGTTCTGGAGTCCCAAGCCATCAGGGAAAACGGGCTCAGAGGTAATTTCAGCACATCAGGTGACAGTCCCAAGGGGATCTCTGTGACCAAATCTGTCACAATTGTCTGATGTGCTCCTGATTTAATTTGTAGGATGTTGGTGAGTGTTTGATTTTGGAAATTTTCCTGTATTGCTTTTCCAGAACCTGAATTTGGTGACCTTCAGGAGATGCTTTGAGACTCATCTGTTTTCAAAGGTATTTCATGAATGGGGGGAATTATTATGGTGTCTGCATTAGCTGCCATGTTGATAGGCTGGAACATTTGTAAGACAGTAACCAATGTCCATATCGGTTTTACACTGCTTGTATTGGAAAAGCTTGTACAACAGATTGCTGTGATTCATTAAAGTCAGATAACTTGATTAAGATACAACCTGGCCATTAGGCATCAATGGTTATTTATCTAAGGCCAGAAAAGGCACATTAGGGAACTTAATACATTTCAGAGCTGTTGTCTGAGTCTTGATGGCTCTCAGTCTTCAGGGATTGCTCAATTGCTTTGTGAAAGTACTATATCCTGGCACACAGGAGATCTCTGTTTGGCTGCAATTTCAGGAATCATTTCATAGCCTGCCTGAAAAGAATCTTGTTGGGATCAGGTGGTCTTTCCCATAATCATACACCAGATCACAGAGAACTGTTATGCTTTCACATGAGATACCTTGTCTTCCAAGAGGCTGGATGTGATTGTAGAGGAGAAAGGAGAAACATTATCAATATGGGATTAAAAGGAGACAAATTAGCCCAGGGAGAGACACAAAAAAAATCCAGGGCTAAATTAGACTAGCTCTTAGTTTCCTTGGGAAGGTATAAGCTTCCTTATAAACTACATACAGGATTTAAGGGAACGTGAAAGATCAGATAACTGAAAAACAGGCAACAGACTCCAAATGTAATGGTCAATTTTGTGGAGTTATAAGACCTAAGGAGACAGTTTGCCCTTTCTGGAATTGCATTAAAAAACCCTGAAGAACACTTTTAAACATGTCTTTTTTATTTTTTTTACTTGCACATTAAACGGTAGATCATTGGAGAGATTGCTGGCATACACATCTGAATCATTTGGACTATGACCATTAAAAACAAATGCTTTTTATTCATTTTCTTATTGAATATATTATTGTGAATCTGCTTAATTCATTATAAATAAATCTTCTGGGGATATTGGTATGTTCAGGTTTAATCCTCTGCTCTTTATGCTTACATAGCCTATTCTTCTAAACAGATTTTACCATGTTGGCTTTTAGACATTATTATTATGTAATATTATGGCTAACATATATAACAAGGGAGACTATTTCCTGCCAGATCTCCAACAAGCTTTCGGTATGATGAATGCTTTTCCTAAAGAAATGTATAAACAAGAAAAGAAAAATATACTACTGCTTGTGAACTGTTCTATTGAGTGAAGTATTGTTGCATAATAAGTACATAAGTTACCAAGGGAACTGACACTCTTAGTTGCTGTTTGCAGGATCGCCTCTGTAGGTGAGGGAATCCATTCCACTGAACCTAAAATCCAAGAGCCTTGGGAGAGAGCCACTGAGTGAGAAGTAGAGGAAACAAACAGGCTGTAAAGTCCCAGGCTGTCTATTTATTCCGTATTGTGTCACCCATAGACCCCACCCACCAAAAAAAAAAAAGATCATGCCTATGTTGAAACCAACGGGAAGAACCTAGCTTGATGTGATTCTGAAGAAAGTACCACCACATAGGTAAGATGTGAAATAGAGAATATGTTTCCAGTTGCTGAGAACACTAGAGAATTAGGGTACGTCCAGACTACCCGCCATATCGGCGGGTAGCGATAGATTTATCAGGGATCGTTAAGACGCGATATATCGATCCCCGAACGCGCTCCCCGTCGACTCCGGAACTCCACCGAAGCGAGCGGCAGTAGCGGAGTCGACGGGGGAGCCACGGCTGTCGATCCCGCGCCGTGAGGACGGGAGGTAAGTCGGAATAAGATATGTCGACTTCAGCCACGGTATTCTCGTAGCTGAAGGTGCGTATCTTACATTGACACTCCCCGCCCCCCCCAGTGTAGACCAGACCTTAGTGGAGCATGGCCCAGATTTTTAAAGATATTCTGGTGTTGCTCCACTCAGTGTTGCAAGACCCAAGGCCCAGATTTTTAAATGTATTTAGGTGTTGCAAGGTGTAATCCTTTAATGGTATTCAGCATTGCAAGGTGTAAGTGACTTAGGAATGCCTTTGTGCCGAAGTCACTTCTGAAAATGGGACTTGGCTGTCTAAATAACATAGACCTAGCAACGCTGAGTGGAGAAATGCAGAAATAAATTTAAAAAACTGGGATTACAGCCTTTGTATGAGACTGCATGTGAAAAACTGAAGGCTGGAAAGAATCAGAGCATTTACTTGTTTTGCTTGAAACAGAAAGAAAGAAAAAGTATTTTGAAAACAAAACAGTCTTGCTAGAGTGTCATGGGAACAGAGAAACCTAGGAGGATGTCAGAGGATTTACTGAAGGACACAAATGTGATGCTTTCAGGGAATTTGCTTGGGCTAATAAAACATCATTAGAAAAGTTTCCCCCTACTCTGAGTGCTAATAAAAATATAATCCTCCAAGAATTGTTGAAATCCTGGACAGTCTGATAGGGTCATTAGGAGAGCAGGTGGCAGGGCTTATAAAAATAAGAACGACAATGAAAAACCATACGAAGCCTCAAGATCGAACCAAAAAAAAAAAAAAAATATATATGAACAGGCAGTTTGTGAAGAGCATGAAGCCAACAATTCCGAAACCAAAAAACCTTACATTTTTTTCCAGAAAAATCTATGTAACTAAACCAACAGCTGTGTAACGTAAATTAGCTTTAATTGAAAAATTTCTTCTCTTGATAAAGGAATAACTAAATAATGCTTCTGAGATGAAGTCCCACATTAATTCAAATGAATTTATTCCCTCTTCCTTCCTCTTCCCATTTCCCTTATTGGTGTGAGAAATCTGGGGAGATAAATAGGAGGAGCAAATTAAAAATTGGTTCATACAAAATGATAGTCAAGAAACTTGTCAGACTGATGAGTTATCCTGATGGCATGAAGTGCTAGATCTTTGTTTTGTTAAACTAAATGGCATCAGAAAAAACTATAAATTTAAGGATGAAATGTCAGTTTCTCTATCTAGTTGGCGAAGCTAGTGTGACAGGCATTAGCGTTCTCATTCTGACAGGCAAAACTCTCTCTCCGAGATAAAAGAATATTTTTCTGCTTTTCTTTCTAGGTGTGTTCATTCTTTCTGACCATGAAGGGGAGGAAGGCAATTTCATGTTGATCAGGAAGAATCATTGAAGAGGTGGCCCACTCTTCTTCCTTTCTGTCTCAGTGCTTCAAGTCCCTGATGGGCCAACCAGCAAGGGATGAACTCAGAATCTGGATGCCTATTCTCCATCTTGCAACTAATATGTATGTATGCTACCGATAGTAGCATATAAAGACTTTGAAAGATTTACCATGTTCAATGTTTACTGAAAAATCAATTTACCTGAAAGCATGGTATCCTAAAACAAAGTGTTTAATGGTGGTGTACAGTTTTTAAGACTCAAATGGGCATATTCTCTTGTCAGCCACTGGAACTGAATGGATACAAGTGAAGACAGTATTTGGCCTCATTTTTAATACCTTTCTGTTTGAGAAGATTACTTTAAGAGAAAGCTTAATTAAAATATACATTATTGTGACACTGCTGAGGTCAGAGAGAACCTCTTCCTACAGTATAATGGGGGTTAGACTTCAGATTGTAATCAGCTTTTAGAGCTTAAAAATAAATATAACTCAGACATTAGCAGTTCAGTTCCAGTTTAACATTAACTGTGCTCACAAATTATCTGAAGTTGGCTCAGGTCTATTTTTTCCACTTCCAAGAGCAGTCTTTACAGACATCTATACTGTAGGAGAAATTTCATAAGCTATATTAAGAGTCTTCCAAGCAGACTCCTTAACCATTGTTATTTTGAAATAATAAGACACATGCAAGCTTTTCTAAGGGGGGGAAGAGGTTTCCTTTCAGGCAGGATTATGGAAATAATAATTTAACTGCTATTTTTAGATTTGATTTCCTTAAGATGACTTTTTTCTATTTTTGTAAATATGTATGACCCCAAAAGTTCTTCAATAAGATAATGGAGAGTGGCTTGCTAGCTGTCATAGTGAGGGGAGCCAGTAATTCAGTACTAAAAGCTGCTACTGCCGGCTGTGGCAAAACATTTACAAAAGTGCCACAATCTGCACTCTATTCTGCTTTAAAATAACTCAGAAATAACCTAAGTAAAGCATGATAATAGTTAAAACTTTATTATAGTAATAATGTCAAAAGTAATAATTATGGTGTTATTTGTTTAAAACTGCAATGCAGTAACACAAAGCTGTGAATACTGAAAAAAAGACAAAACAAGCCCCCTATTTTTTTTTTTTTTTTTTTTTTAAGTGCAGATGGATGAGGAGCCTGAATTTCACAGTGGTCTAACACTGATTTTTCACTGGAGAAAACCCATTTATTTCAAAAGAGCTGTAAGTTAGATCAGAATCAGGAATGCTTTGCCTGCTAATGCTGGAGATGGGCCCAAACCATAATCTTGAACTTTAACACACAAATTTCAAAATACTACTCCCAATCTCTGCACCCCTTGTCAAATTTATTATTTTACAGGACAGCTATAATCAGCAAAACCCAGACTACAGGTTGGAGCCATCCTATGGCCAGACCTTTGTAAAATGTGTGATAATACAAAAGTGGCTATATAGCCACATGTCTTGAGAGCAGGACACTGAGACCTACTTGCGACTCTCTAGCTACCAAGTAATAGAATGGATGACCAGCATCAAAAGATACTGCATAGAATGACCCCACAGTACACCACTCAGGTTTTCAAAGAAGTTTTAATAGTCCAAACTTTGAGTACTATTTCTATGCCAGGGTGAAGCAGTCAGTAAAACTCTTGGTTTTGTTCAAACAAGGAGAAAATTGTAGCATGAAGGAGCCATTGCCAAGCAAAACCAGTCTGCCTACCCTGCTTGTGCTACCTCTCAGTTTTACCACCTACTATTCAAAAGTTATGAACAGAGCTCTCAAAGGAGGATAACAGCAATACCCATGACATATATTCAACTAAAAGAGCTTTTCAGAAGGTCATAGTAGAACAATGACACACCCTGTAAAATATGGACACTACCCCACCGTGAAGGGGAACTCACCAGCAGTGCTGCCTTGTCATCAGGCCAGCGTGTAGCACGAAGTTTTCCTCTCAAACATTCCCCTTTCTCACTGTAGATTCACTGTGTGGGGGTCTGTCCTTTTAGTAATGCAGCCCTCCATTTGGGTTACACATTCGAGCCCACCCCTTTTGGGATACACAGAGTACAATGATGTGGAAGTCTGTTGAACTCAGCAAAGGGCTTCCCCCTGGAGTCAGGGTCTTAGGGTCTGGAGTCCTGCAGCTTTAGGATTTTCCCCAACTTGGGTCCCCACAGAAAGATAGACTTCTGTCATTGTTCCTAGTTTAGGGAATGGGAGGGGAACCCAGGCCCACCCTTTCCACCTTTTCCGATCACTTCTTACCAATGTCCCCTCTTCCTGCAGGGTAAAATAAAGAACCAAAACACAAAATTAAAATTTCTAACCTTCAAAAGTCACCAGTCCCTCCTCTGCAGGCTTGGACAGGTCAGCATTTCCAGGTCTCAGGCAACAAGAGCTCCTGGGACACTTTTTCAACAAGAGCTTAGGTCTGCTCCCTTCCACTGCCTGCCTCCCTCGAAGCTCCTCTGCTTCCCTTTTAAGCTCCGCCTCCTGCTTGTGCAGGCTTTGCAGGTGCAACAGGGCAGGGCTACCTGTGCCCAGAATTGCTCCTTAACCCCTCCTTCTTCAGTGTGGGGTTTGTATATCCCATCACACCCCCTAAACAGCAGTAGTTGCTATGTATTCAGCAGGGTTTATAGAACCATAGCACTACAGATGTATCTCCAAAACACTATAGAATAAATCTGTCATAAAATAGTGTAGGTACTTTCAAAGCCATTAATGTATAATGCAAATCTGTACCACAAAGTATCCTGCTACACATTCATACAAATCTCTGAACAAAAAGGTACTGTACAAAGTATACTACACACATTCATATACAGATTTTTGAAGAAAAAAATCAAATTGACTACTTTAGAGCCATTAAGATATATTTGTGTCTATTTATGCAATGGAGATATTAATATAGACATCTTTTACAAAATATAGAGCTCTTTGATTGTTAGCTTTTAACATGGTCATTAAATGGTTAAAGAGGGAAACAAATTAGGGAAAAGTTACTGTACACACAGAATTTGATTTTTTCAAAAGTTAACAGTGTGGCTGTTTCACTTTAGCATACATCAGAAGGCTCTAGAATATGTTATGAATTATTATGATCTGTGACTATCATTGGGAGAAAAACAAAAAGAGGTGTATAAACCAAGCCCAAGGCAAATTCTGCTGTGTCATCTTATAAACCTTTAAAAGGCAGTGTCCAAAGCACTGAAGAAGCTACCTGAAGTAAAATGCCACAGCAGTTGAGGCTAGTACCACTGTACCTGATGAAGCACCATCATGATGATCCAACCTCAAGATATATTGTCCCAGGGATGGATACAAATAACCACTGTTCCAATTCTGTACTGACTTTTTCACTTCTAAAACATAGGGACTGCTAATTGTTCTTGTAAGAAAGCTAGTTAAGCAACTTGAAGAGGTATTGGTAAATTTAAAGAGCATAAATTCAATGAGTATTAACGAGCTAAAATAAGGATGTCCTGGAGCATGAGAGTGAAGAATGGGAATTTAGCAGTAGTGAACTAGAGTGAAATTGAAGACTTATTCAGTTTACAGCTGAATAAGCCTGGAGTGCTGTAAAGCAGCCCTAAATTATCACATTATCTGTCAGCAGTTTGAATATTACAATACCACAGGCTTCTGAATAATTGGACAGCAGTAGAATTCTGTTAACTGGTTGCCTAACAGCAACAGTTCAAGTTACATGAAGAATGAAGCAGGCACTGTGAAGCTCAAGAAGGGAAACCTTCAAAAGGAATTACTACAGCTAAGCCACACAAAGCATCAAAAGAATGAAGAACGAATTTTCACCTTACATCCCTTTCACAACAAATCCCATTTTGACTTCTTGATTTTTTTCAAATTTTACTAAAAGATTTATTTCTCATTTTAAAGCAGATACTGTCAGTATGAAAGCAGTATTAATAAAGTCATTTCCCATGCTAAGAGCACCACAGGTTACTAAAAGAGAGAATTTTTAACATGCAATATACTTTTCTCTTAGGGTACGTCTACACTTACCGGAGGGTCCGGCGGCAGGCAATCGATGTTCTGGGATCGATTTATCGCGTCTGGTTTAGACGCGATAAATCGATCCCGGATCGATCCCGGAAGTGCTCACCGTCGACGCCGGTACTCCAGCTCGGCGAGAGGAGTACGCGGCATCGACGGGGGAGCCTTCCTGCCGCGTCTGGACCCACGGTAAGTTCGGACTAAGGTACTTCGAATTCAGCTACGTTAATAACGTAGCTGAATTCGAAGTACCTTAGTCCGAAGTGGGGGGGTAGTGTGGACCAGGCCTTAGACTTTTTACTTTTTGTTGTTGTTCATTTGATTCATTCAGCCTGGAAAATGAAACTACGTTGAGTTGCTATGAGGATGTGCGGGGGGACATATGGGAATATGGGATACGCCAGGGTTCCTGGGATTGCTGTGGAGCTGCCTGAATCATTGGGTATGTCTAAACTATGAAATTAGGTCGAATTTATAGAAGTCAGTTTTATAGAAATCGTTTTTATACAGTCGATTGTGTGTGTCCCCACATAAAATGCTCTAAGTGCATTAAGTCGGCGGACCGCGTCCACAGTACCGAGGCTAGCGTTGACTTTCGGAGTGTTGCACTGTGGGTAGCTATCCCACAGTTCCTGCAGTCTCCGCCACCCATTGGAATTCTGGGTTGAGATCCCAATGCCTGATGATGCAAAAACAGTGTCGCGGGGGGTTCTGGGTACATGTCGTCAGGCCCCTCCCCCTCCGTCAGAGCAACGGCAGACAATCGATTCGCGCCTTTTTACCTGGGTTACCTGTGCAGACAACATACCACGGCAAGCATGGAGCCCGCTCAGCTCAGCTCATCGTCACCATATGTCATCTGGGTGCCAGCAGACGTGGGACTGCATTGCTACGCTACACAGCAGCAGCTAATTGCCTTTTGGCAGTAGACGGTGCAGTATGACTGGTAGCTGTCATCGGCTATCTGGGTGCTGGCAGATGTGGGACTGCATTGCTATACAGCAGCAGCTCCTTGCTTTTTGGCAGCTGATGCTGTATTACGACTGGTATCCATCGTCATCGTACTCCTCAGTGAGTTTGGTCAGAGGCACCTGGGCAGACATGTTTTGTCTCCTGGAGACTCAGTCCTGCCAGCAGTCTTATTGCACCATCTTGACGATGATGGCTAGCAATCGTAATGCAGCATCTTCTGCCAAGCACCCAGAAGATGCCGATGGCTATCAGTCATGCTGCACCGTCTGCTATCAGCCTAAGATGTAAAAGATAGATGGACCAGATTTGTTCTGTATTCATTTGCTTCCCCCTCCCTCCGTGAAATCAACGGTCTGCTAAACCCAGGGTTTTGAGTTCAATCTTTGGGGGGGAGGCATTCTGTGTGACAGTTGTTTGTGTTTCTCCCTGGTGCACAGCCACCTTTGTTGATTTTAATTCCCTGTAAGCCATGTCATCACTCGCCCCTCCCTTCCTCTGTCAGACAATAGTTCCACGCCTTTTTTCAGCCCAGACACCATAGCACTGGGATCATGGAGCCCGCTCAGATCACCGCGGCAATTATGAGCACTACGAACACCACGCACATTGTCCTGGAGTATATGCGGAGCCAGAACATGCCAAAGCAAAACCAGGCAAGGAGGCGATTGCAGTGAGGCGATGAGAGTGATGAAGAAATTGACACGGACATAGACCTCTCACAAAGTACAGGCCCCAGCAATGTGCAAATCATGGTGTTACTAGGGCAGGTTCATGCCATGGAACGCCAATTCTGGGCCCGGGAAACAAGCACAGACTGGTGGGACCGCATCGTGTTGCAGGTGTGGGACGATTCCCAGTGGCTGCGAAACTTTTGCATGCGTAAGGGCACTTTCATGGAACTTTGTGACTTGCTTTCCCCTGCCCTGAAGCACCAGAATACCAGGATGAGAGCAGCCCTCACAGTTGAGAAGCGAGTGGCAATAGCCCTGTGGAAGCTTGCAACGCCAGACAGCTACCGGTCAGTCAGGAATCAATTTGGAGTGGGCAAACCTACTGTGGGGGCTGCTGTGATCCAAGTAGCCAACGCAATCAAAGACCTGCTGATATCAAGGGTAGTGACTCTGGGAAACTTGCAGGTCATAGTGGATGGCTTTGCTGCAATGGGATTCCCTAACTGTGGTGGGGCGATAGACAGAACCCATATCCCTATCTTGTCACCGGAGCACCAAGCCACCGAGTACATAAACCGAAAAGGGTACGTTTCAATGCTGCTGCAAGCCCTAGTGGATCACAAGGGACGTTTCACTAACATCAACGTGGGATGGCCGGGAAAGATACATGATGCTCGCGTCTTCAGGAACTCTGGTCTGTTTCAAAAACTGGAGGAAGGGACTTTCTTCCCGGACCAGAAAATAACCGTTGGGGATGTTGAAATGCCTATAGTTAGCCTTGGGGACCCAGCCTACCCCTTAATGCCATGGCTCATGAAGCCGTACACAGGCAGCCTGGACAGTAGTCAGGACCTGTTCAACTATAGGCTGAGCAAGTGCAGAATGGTGGTAAAATATGCATTTGGAAGTTTAAAAGCGCGCTGGTGCAGTTTACTGACTCGGATAGACCTCAGTGAAACCAATATTCCAATTGTTATTGCTGCTTGTTGTGCGCTCCACAATATCTGTGAGAGTAAGGGGGAGACATTTATGGCGGGGTGGGAGGTTGAGGCAAATTGCCTGGCCACTGATTACGCGCAGCCAGAGACCAGGGCGGTTAGAAGAGTACAGCCGGGCACGGTGCGCATCAGAGAAGCGTTGAAAACGAGTTTTGTGACTGGCCAGGCTACGGTGTGAAACTTTTGTTTGTTTCTCCTTGATGAATCCCCCCCCCCAGTTCACTCTACTTCCCTGTAAGCTAACCACCCTCCCCTCCCCCCTTTGAGCACCGCTTGCAGAGGCAATAAAGTCATTGTTACTTCACATTCATGCATTGTTTATTAATTCATCACACAACTAGGGGGATAACTGCCAAGGTATCCCGGGAGGGGTGGGGGAGGAGTGAAGGACAAGGACACACTGCAGTTTAAAACTTTAACTCTTATTGAAGGCCAGCCTTCTGATGCTTGGGCAATCATCTGGGGTGGAGTGGCTGAGTGGCCAGAGGCCCCCCCCACCGCGTTCTTGGGCGTCTGGGTGAGGAGACTATGGAACTTGGGGAGGAGGGCTGTTGGTTACACAGGGGCTGTAGCGGCGGTCTCTGCTCCTGCTGCCTTTCCTGCAGCTCAACCATACGCTGGAGCATATCAGTTTGATGCTCCAGCAGCCGGAGCATCGACTCTTGCCTTCTTTCAGCAATCTGACGCCACCTATCCTCTTCAGTCCGCCACTTGCTGTCTTCAGCCCGCCACCTCTCCTCTCGTTCATATTGTGCTTTTCTGCACTCTGACATTGACTGCCTCCACGCATTCTACTGTGCTCTGTCAGCGTGGGAGGACATCTGGAGCTCCAAGAACATATCATCCCGAGTCCGTCGTTTTCTCCTTCTAATCTTCACTAGCCTCTGTGAAGAAGAAACATTTGCAGCTGGTGGAGGAGAAGGGAGAGGTGGTTAAAAAAAAGACATTTTAGAGAACAATGGGTACACCCTTTCACGTTAAATGTTGCTGTTCACATTACACAGCACATGTGCTTTCGTTACAAGGTCGCATTTTTCCTCTTATATTGAGGGCCTGCCTGTTTGGTGTGAGAGATCACTCACACAGTGCCAGGCAACAGAATTCAGCTTGCAGGCAGCCATGGTAAGCCACAGTCTTTTGGCTTTTTTAACCTTCATAACATGTGGGAATGGTTTCAAACAGCAGCGCCCTCATTTCCCATACCAAGCACCCATTGGGTTGGCCATTTAAAATGGGTTTGCAATGTAAAAGGAGGGGCTGCGGTTCCCGGGTTAACATGCAGCACAAACCCAACTAACCCCCTCCCCCCCCACACCCAATTCTCTGGGATGATCACTTCACCCCTCCCCCCCACCGCGGGGCTAACAGCGGGGAATATTTCTGTTCAGCCGAGCAGGAACGGGCACCTCTAAATGTCCCCTTAATAAAATCACCCCATTTCAACCAGGTGACCATGAATGATATCACTCTCCTGAGGATAACAAAGAGAGATAAGGAATGGATGTTGTCTGCATGCCAGCAAACACCGGGACCATACGCTGCCATGCTTTGTTATGCAATGATTCCCGACTACGTGCTACTGGCCTGGCGTGGTAAAGTGTCCTACCATGGCGGACGGGATAAGGCAGCCCTCCCCAGAAACCTTTTGCAAAGGCTTTGGGAGTACATCAAGGAGAGCTTTCTGGAGATGTCCCTGGAGGATTTCCGCTCCATCCCCATACACGTTAACAGACTTTCCAGTAGCTGTACTGTCCGCGATTGCCAGGGCAAATTAATCATTAAACGCGCTTGCTTTTAAATCATCTGTAATATTTACAAAAGGTACACTCACCAGAGGTCCCTTGTGCGCCCTCAGGGTCTGGGAGCACCCCTTGGGTGAGTTCGGGGGTTACTGGTTCCACGTCCAGGGTGATAAACATATCCTGGCTGTTGGGGAAACCGGTTTCTCCGCTTCCTTGCTGTGAGCTATCTTCCTCGTACCCCGAACCCACTTCCCTGTTGTGTGCTTCTCCATTGAAGGAGTCAAAGCACATGGTTGGGGTAGTGGTGGCTGCACCCCCTAGCATGGCATGCAGCTCCGCGTAGAAGTGGCATGTCTGCGGCTTTGCCCCGGACCTTCCGTTTGCCTCTCTGGCTTTGTGGTAGGCTTGCCTTAGCTCCTTAATTTTCACGCGGCACCGCTGTGCGTCCCTGTTATTGCCTCTGTCCTTCATGGCCTTTGAGACTTTTTCTAATATTTTGCCATTTCGTTTACTGCTACGGAGTTCAGCTAGCACTGATTCGTCTCCCCATATGGCAAGCAGATCCCGTACCTCCCATTCGGTCCATGCTGGAGCTCTTTTGCAATCCTGGGACTCCATCATGGTTACCTGTGCTGATGAGCTCTGCGTGGTCACCTGTGCTCTCCATGCTGGACAAACAGGAAATGAAATTCAAAAGTTCGCAGGGCTTTTCCTGTCTACCTGTTCAGTGCATCTGAGTTGAGAGTGCTGTCCAGAGCAGTCACAATGAAGCACTCTGGGATAGCTCCCGGAGGCCAATACTGTTGAATTCCGTCCACACTACCCCAAATCCGACCCGCAAAGGCCGATTTCAGCGCTAATCCCCTCGTCGGAGGTGGAGTAAGAAAACCGGTTTAAAGGGCCCTTTAAGTCGAAAAAAAGGGCTTTGTCGTGTGGACGTGTCCAGGCTTAATTCGATTTAACGCTGCTAAATTCGACCTAAGCTTGTAGTGTAGACCGGCCCATTTTTTGGTTTTGTTTATTTTTATGTTGATGTTTGTTTGTTTACTTGTTTGTTTTTAAAGCTGCTAGTTGTGCTTCAGGCAAGTATCAGCAGAGGGCGCCAGAGTTCCAACCACCAGACACTTCGTGACTCTCTCTGTAGAGGAGCCAGCTTGGATCAGAGCTGTATGACAGGTGTGCTAAAAATTCCAGTCCCTTGGCAGGGAGAGGCAAGAATGATTCCCAATCCTCGCAAGCAGCATGCAATAACAGGAGGTTGAGAAGGAAAACCTGGAGGGGATATGCAGGGGAAATCCTGCTGTTCCAGCTTATGGCTTCACCAGGAAAGAGGAAAAAAAACTCTTGCTCCCTGAGGAAAGCGAGGTCCTCCTCGTCCCCTCGGAATCTGCAGTGTTGTGGTGTGTGTGGTGGAGGTGACTGGGTGAGGAGAGGTGTGGGTGTATTTATGAAGGATGTGACTGGAGAAATGTGTCCGTGAAGCAGTGGCTAGTTGAGTGGAATGTGTCACCATGGCCAACAACTTTACTCCTCTGGCACAATGGAACTCTCTGCAAGGGTAAAGTCTGTGTGGGAGGCAGAATTTTCTCGAGGGCCAGTCCCAAACTGTGGAATGAACTTCCCCAGGAAATAAGGACCCTCACAAACTTGATCACCTTCCACTTCAAGTGCAAGGAACATTTCCTTGACTTTACCAAAATGAATAAAAAGCAAAAGGTATATTTTAAACATTAAACCCTAAAACCTTACTAAAACAAGGCATCCCACTGCACGTGCTTCCCTCCCAGGGGAGGGAAGGAGAGAACAAACAAGACCTGATCAGTGTTAGTCACATTGCTTAATGCATGACAGGATGGCGCTCAAATACTACAGAGATAAGCGTGGTATAAGAACCTGAATAGAATACAGTGTGTGATGTTCACTGGGTGAGTGGTGAGTTTAGTAGGGTAACTAGGAGATTCCAAACAGCCCTCTGCTGTTTGGAATATGTGGTGGTGTGCACACAGGTTACAGATGGGAAGGTGTGGTGTATGTGGCACTGACTGGGAGTGAACAGTGGTATTTTTGGTTATGTGAATTTGTTGGAATTGACTAGGTGAGTTAATGAATGGTGAGGAGTAGGGGTGGATGTTTAAGGGATTGACAGACAGTGAATGATATGTCTCAGTGTTCTGCTTAGGGGAGAATAGCGATTTACTCAACTGTATTCTACACCATTTTCTTTAGTGACTGGAATAGCTAGGAACTACCTCACTGGAATCAGCGGTGTGGTCATCTAGCTGGAGTGCTGCCCCTGCCTCAGTCTTCACATGTGCAAGTGTAACCCACATACCTTCTGGGTGTGGAGTTCTGTCCCATCTAGTGGCACTGAGACCACTTAGAGAGAGAAATAAAATGAGTCTGCTCTACAGCCTTAGCTAACAGTCAGTTGTTTTTTACCTCATGTGGTAGAGGCTCATGCACTAAGGTCCAGAGGTCCCTGGTTTGATCCCACCCGACAACAGCTGGAGTCTGTCTGCGTTATACGAGTAACTCGCAAGATAAATCAGAATACATAAAATAAGAGGGAGAATAATTTATTGAGGATAGATAATTATGTTTAAATATAAGACTGTAAAACATACTGGTTGAAGATGACAAAATCATGGTGATGGGAACAGGGAATCATGGAGATGAAAAACTGCAGTGGGGAATCAGAGAAATGGTGAAAAAGTATGTGGTGTTGGGGGGGGGGGGGGAGTTCGAAGATTGTGCCAGTCTCTCACTCTCCTGAGCATAGTCCTACACTGGTTGGTCAGTTTCATTTTCTGGTTCTCAAACAGAGAGTTATTGTAGCATCAACAATGCAGAATAATAGTTTTAAAGCCTTCCCCCCCCCCCCCACACACACCCCTACACACTTTTGTGTTTGGTTCATGACAACCTTCCTGTTCAGATTAGGTTTTGTAAAGCTTCAGTATTTTTTTTAAACAAAAAATTAATTTTGGGACAGTTAATTGTGTCCATTTTAATAGCTCATAAAACACTGGAATATTTATGAAAGAATGGGAAGTTTGGTGAATGAAATGGATTAATTTTTCACACCACAAAAATATTCAGTAAAATTAGATATTTATGTTTAATCAGAAAACGTGTTCCATCTCTAATCTTTCATAATGTACCACTGACTGGGCACAGGTATAAACTATTTCACTTTAAGCAAATGAAGGTGGCCTACCCCATCCCTTGAAGTCCACCCGCCCCCCAAAAAATAAAGTAGGCATCATAACAATGATGTCTACACTGTGCAACTCGCATTATGTCAGACTTTTCATTATAAACCCTAAGAGTTCTCTCACTTGGTTGTAAAATTTCACTTTAGGTTGGGCCGGCTAAAGTGGCCTTTAACTTCTGTGTTTGGTGTTGTTGTTTTAAATAATAATATGCTGTTAGGTGTACTCAATTTTGAATTTCCTTTCATTTGGGTCACACTCTTAACATTGTTTATAGGAAACAATACATACAAGATAGAAATGTGGGTATGGCATAGATTGCAGACTCAGGTGAATAGCTGGTTCAGTTCATCTAGAAAGATTAATGTTTTCCAGAAAATATTGAATCACTTACTAAGTACACTGTCCAAAAGGGTTCTAGTTTGGATACAATACCATGTGGTACATTCCCTCACGTTTTGTCATATTACTTCTTCACATATCCCCCTTAACTCACAGCATTGCATAACATTACAGAAATCAACAAAGCAAAATTATTTAATTCTCATGGCTTTTAGAGGTAGTATATTGCTAGTTTAGATATTTGAAGACAAATTATGGTACCCTTACTCCTGTTGAGTAATACTTACTCAAGTAGTCCCATTGATTTCAATCAGGAGTAAGTACTGCTCAAGACAAGTAAGGATATCACAATCCAGCTATTGAAATGCTGATTAATTTTTACAGTGGAACATGGAAGTAGATAATGGATGTAAATAAGTAAGCTTCTAGCATCCTTACCAGTATAAAGAAAATAAGATAAAAGTAATTGTTGAATTTCTATTATCTGAAATAAGCTTCAGGAATAACAATAGGAAGATGCCTTTGTGACGGGTTGGCCCCCCAGGGTACCACCTGATGTACTGGGGTTTCACTGAGCCCACCTGCTCCACCAGCCTGGGCTCCCTTACACTGTTTTGCTGAGCCAGACTCTCCGGCCTCCTCCAGCGCACACACACAGGTAAGGACACACCCAGCTGTAGAACCACACCGAGTCTGCAATCAGCTCTGCATGGGAAGACTCAGCTAGGAACTTGCCCAGCACTCAAGTGCACCCACCCTGTGGAGAGTAAACCCAAAAATGTATTGTCTTGCACTGCACGGAAATCTATACAGTGTAAGCTCATGAAATCTGCCCCCTCCCTCAATGTGGAGGAAGATATGCACAGCTTTTTGCCCCCTTCCCAGTTATGAATTACACAAACTGGTTTTAGAATAAACAAAAACAAGTTTATTAACTACAAAGGATAGATTTTAAGTGATAAGGGATAGCAAACAGATCAAAAAAATGACTGAGTAAATACAACAAAACACAAAAACTAAGCTTAATACACTAAATTAACTGGTTAATGGTAGCAAATTCTCATTCCTAAATGTTGTTTTATGCAGGTTGCAGAGTTTCTTGAAGGTAAACTGCACTGTTTGCAGCTTGAATCTCCAGGTATTCCTTTCACAGGCTAAACCTTTCTTGCCTGGACTCAGCCCTCCTGCTTAGTTCCTTTGTTTCTTCAGGTGTTTTCAGCACTCTTCCTTCTTGGGCGGGGAGGCAGTGGAGAAGAGCCCTGATTATCTCACTTGCCTGCCTTAAATAGGATTTACATATGGCAGGAATCCTTTGTCTCTCAGTGCAGTCCCCCCAGTGGAAAAATACCAGAAGCCCAAGATGGAATCCAGTACCAGGTGACATGATCACATGACCCTGCAGTGTCAAAGCAGCATCCCAAGAAGCTTCTAGGGAAGGTAGGAGATTAGCATCTTCAAAGTTCTACTGTCCTCCTTAATGGCCCCTTGACTAACCAGTCAGACTGATTGCATTTTGTCTGGTGGGCGTTCTGGTACAAACACTTTTATAATTGATACATAATCCATATTCCTAACTTCAGCTACAGAACTGAGACATGCATACAAATAGGATAATCATAACCTTTCCAATGACACTTCACATGACCTATCTTACATAAAACATATTAGTTATACCATATTCATATCATAAGCATAGTTATGAAGAATATGGGACGTAGCATCACAACTTCTAACTAGGTAGTGATATTAAATCAGAATTTTACTATAAATAATTTACTTCTGTAGTTACCATGCTGTGAGTTAACCTTTCTGGTTTAAAGCTGACGGAAAAGTTCTTGCCTTTCCATATCTATATTGTACAGTGAGAATCTTTTATTCTCAATTGTCAAAAATATTTAAAACGTCTAAGGCCCTTGTCTTTTTCTCCTTCCAACTTGCACTTCCTCAGTAATTGTTGATCCACATTTTTGTCCTCATGACTTAGAGATATAAGACCAGATGAAGGCTTTGCTGTGTCTTGACATAAGAGCAATAGGAAACCAAGACATCAAAAAAAAGAGGATGGTACTGACTAACAACATTTCACTGTTCTTTGGATTAACACTAAACCCAAGGAACAGGGATTTATTCCCCAGTATCTAAGATTGAAAGTAACCTTCCTTAGTGTAGCCATAACCCTGACAGAGCTACCATCCTTTTTTATTCCCTGAGAACTAATTTAGATTCTGTAGCTCAAAGTCCTCAACAGCATTAATGCATCAGGCTTTCAGTATTCTAATACACCCTGACTTCTCTGCACAGTTGTTCTCAGAACAGAGGTATTAGAAAGATATATCATATTAGCAGTGTGCTCATCAAAGGGTCTTTATATTAAGGAACCTGAATAACTTAGGGGTCAAGGATCCAAAGTAAGTTGAATTCAAACTTCTCCTCAAAGACAACCATTTCTTAGAATGCAAACTTGAAAGTGGCACATGGGTTTTGTTCAGTTTAAGTCAAATTAAACAGAAGCCGTCTCACACATCTCTCATAAATAAAGTTATGCTGCAGGAGTCAAGTGTATCAGTTTACAACTGGTTCTGCAAGGAGCATAGTGCCGTTAACTCTCATGGATTTCAAGGACCACTCAGGAACTTGCAAAATTGAGCCCAGATTGTATGTTAATCTGCTGAAGATCTTCCTGGTTCCATACACCTATGTCACTTGTACTCAAATGATGCAAGATACGCACTACTGGAATGAAAAGAAGAAGAAATAACTGGAAAGCAGGTTCTTTTGTCAGTATAATCTGAATTCTGAATTGTTTTAAAATTAATCATCTTGTGTGTAAATTGAAAGAGCATAACTTTAATTGGCAGCCAATTCATGGCCTTGACATTAGATTACAATTCATAATGCAGATAGCTATGAGGATTTGCTTTCAGGCATCTTTTGGACGCTGGTGGCATCTTGTCTAAAAAGCTATAGCAGGTAAAAGAAAAGTTGCACACAAAATGCTTTATATTAAGGAGAGGAATACTCTCTCATAATTGTTGGTTAGTCACAGTTTTCAACTACTTAAAAGCTTCACTTACAATCATTAAGAATAGTGGATTTTTTATTGACGTTTTTTCCCAAATAGCAATGAAGCTGTTTATCAGTATAAGAAAGAACACTATTTTTCTTGCTTTTGCCATTTCCCCTTATATACACTTACAGTATGATCGCTGTGTCCATTCAACAATTCCAAAGAGCTAAAACACAAAATAACAAAAACCCTTTGTAGGAAACAAAAACAAGGATTTTGTTCAGGCATGAAATTCAATGCACAAGTAATCAGATTTACTGAGAATTCAAGAATATATTACTCCTCTAAGTAGCAGTATGTTCCTTTGGAGAGATTTAGGCTTGGTCTACACTTCATGGTTAGGTCAACACAAGGCAGGTTACAATGACCTAGTTGTGGAAGCATCTTCACTTAAACTTGGCTCCCACCAACGTAAATGCTCCACTACACTGACTTAATAACAACACCTCCCCAAGCGGACTCGCCTCCCTCTGCATCCGATAGAGGACTCTATATTGAGATCTCCCTATACCCCACCTCAACATGCCACATGGCATCAGGGGTCAATGCACTACCCTGACCATTCTACCCAGGGAGACACTGACCTGTGAAAGACACGATTGGTGTATGTATACCTGAAATGGAAATGACTTTTCTTTCCCCTTCGTAAGTTCCGATCCCTTAATTTATTGTTTTATTAAGTTCTATTTTTTTTTTATTTTCCTGGTTTATGTTACAGAATAAAATTATGGTTTTTTGGAACATAATTCATCTTTGTTAGTTCACAACATATGGTGGCTGGTGATGAGCAGATCTGACAGCAATCAATTTCTTGTTTCTGCACTGTGATACCAAACCCATAACATCATTCACAAACAATATCAATAGGTGCATTGACAATGTTAGATTCCTACATATAGACCAATGAGTACAAGATTCATTCCATACCACAAAAGAGAGGCGCCCAGTGGAGCATACTACAGCAACACATCACTCTGGCTTACTATTAGAATGGTCTTTCAAAGCCTCCCTGTATAGTTGTATAGCTCTGTTTTGAGCTCTTCTTATAGCTCTTGTATCTGGCCACTCAGACTGCCTCTACACCTCCATCCTAGCGGAAAATTTTCTCCCTTTGTTTCACAGATATTATGCAGGACACAGCAGGTAGCTATAGCCTTTGGGATATTTTTATCACGGAGATCCAATCTCATAAATAAATAATACCAGTGATCCTTCAAATGACCAAAGGCACATTCACAACATTCACTTTGTGAAAAATGCTCATCCACAGGTATTGTGGGTTTTTTTTTGTCTTTTAATCATTTTCCTATGTAAATCCATTCAAGAGGGCACTGGATGGGATATAGCACATGTTGTGATAACCATGTGTAGAATCCATGGATCTTGAAAGGTGTGTTGTGGAAGGCGTTGATCATTGTAGCAGTGGAGATATGGCTGCAGGTTTTGTATTTGTGTTTTTGGCAGGGTCTGAGGCCACTTGGAGTTGGAATGTCCTAGTCTGTGGGCAGCTTGCTTCCGATGGTGAGCTTGGAGAGGTTGGGGGTGTGTTTGAAGACCAGAAGTGATGGTTCAGGGAAGATTTCTTTCAGGAAGGTGTCCCCTTTGAGTATGGAGTGTAGTTGTTTGATGATACCCCATTTGGGTGCCCGTGTGGGGTGGTACCGGTGGCTGTGACATTCTATACCTTGAGGGTATACCCTGTAACCCCCATATTCCTCATTTACATATAATTGTGATATTGGATATAAAGCATGCCATGTGAGGTATCATGGGAAAGGTTATCATCTGCTAAAAGCCATTGTTCCATCTAAATATGTGTACCATTAATGCATATAAAATTATAAGAATTGTGTTGTATGGTTTTCACTCAAATATGCTGTCGGTTTGGGAAGTGCCCAGATACAAGCTCTCCAGAGACAATAAGAGGTAACCAATTCCCAGGTGGGTGTGAACAGACATCACCAGCCATTGTCCAGCAGAGGAGTTACAATCCAATGACTCACTCACAGGAGATACAAGGAGAAGCAATACCCCCGGTGTGACTCAGCAATGCCCATCAGACATGCCTGGACTAGTGTTCTCCAAGCACATGGACTAAGGGTATAAAACAGAACACAGTGGCCCCATGCTTAGTCTTATCTCCTACCCCACCTATGCTTCAAGCAACAAGGACACTCAGAAGACTGAAGACTCCAACAGAGGAGACTGGCCCATGTTTCAAGGTGAAACCTGTGTACTATGAACTGCAATATCCAGTGGGGTGAGAAAAACTGCTTAATGTAGATTTGCCCAGTCTAATAGGGTTGAGAGTTTAGACTGTGTGCTTATATTTTCTTTTCTTTTGGTAACCACTCTGACTTTTTGCCTATCACTTATAATCACTCAAAATCTCTTTTGTAATGAATAAACTTGTTTTTACTGTTTATCTTTACCAGCGAGTTTGCCTGAAGTGTTTGGTAAATCTGCTCAGGTTTACAAAGGCTGGTGTATATCCACTTTCCATTGACGAAGTGGTGAACCAACAAACAAACTTGCAAGGGTCAAGAAAGGGTCTTGAGCAGTGCAAGACGGTATATTCCTGAGGTACAAAGCTGGGGGGATTTGGCTGGTGCCTTTCTCTGAGATTCATGAGTGGCTTTGGGAAGCATTCATGCATCTAGCTGGGTGTAGGGCTTCACATGCAGTTGTGCTGAGTGATGACAGCGCCTGGAGGGGTTTTCTGCTTGTCACTAGCAAAGCATTGTGAGAGACAGCCTAGGCTGGAAAGATAAGGGGGCACAGTGGTCCCACGGTCCCAGGTGGCACCCCAGGGATCCCATCACAATGGTAACTAGGGGTGTGAAGTCAGAGGGGTTTTATTTCTGTATTGAACGAGATCCTCTTGGGGTATTTGAGTGGCCCATTCTGTGATGTGATCTACTCCTCTTGTGGGGTGTCCTTGGTTTATGAAGGTGCTTTTGAATGTCTTAAGGTGTATATCTCAGACTTTCTCCTTGGAACATATTCTGGTATCTGAATGCCTGGCAGTAGATAAACAGATTCTTGGTGTGTCTAGGATGGTTATTGGATCTATGAAGATAGGTATGGTGATCCATTGGTTCCTTGTATATAGTTGTCCATAGGGTTCCATTGTTGAAGCTGACTGTGGTGTCCAGGAAGTTGATTTTAGTGTAGGCTGGGGGGAGGGGAGGTTACAGAGAGAGTTTAACGGATGGGTGGTGGTTATGGTTACCATAAGTCCGGGTTTTCCTGGATATGACCTCATTTTTGGTCTGCCCATCTCCGTCCAGGTGGATTTTTAAAATATCAGCAACTTTCTGGGATTTTTCCTCACCCATGAGGGGGCTGACAGCTGGAATTGCAGCCTCCACGTCAAATACCACCTTCTTTCCTTCCCCTCTGCAACCAACCTTTCCCTTCCTCCTCTCTGGCACGTCTTCTTTTTGCGAATCTGAAATACGGTAACCCTAACAGTGGTTGTTGAAGTTGTGGTGGAAATCTATGAGGGAGTTTAAGCTGCCTCTTCAGAGTCTGGAAATATCATCTATGTATCTCAGGCTTATCATTGGTTTCATGGTGCACTTGTCCAGATGTTCTTCTTCAAGGTGTCCCATGAAAAGTGTGGCATGTTGGAGAATGGAATCCTACAGACAATCATATATAAGAAACCTGCAGCCATATCTCCACTGCTACAATGATTGATTCCCCTCCACAACACACTTTTCAAGATCCATAGAGCCTACACCTGACTATTGAAATAACTTTGTGGGTGAAACCAGACAATCACTGTGCTCTTGAATGAACTCATGCAGGAAAATGATAAAAGACAAAAAAACCACATCACCTGTGGGTAAACACTCTTCACAAAGTGATCACTCTATATCTCTCCTATCAGTCCTCATCCTCAAAGGAAACCTGCAGAACACTTTCAAAAGCTGAGCCTGGAAGCTTAAATTCATTACTCTGCTAGACTCTAAAAATCATGAACTGAACAAGGACACTGAATTTATGGCTGATTACAGCAATCTGTAACCAACCCCTCTTTTTGTCCTGTGTCTGCAGAGGTGTTCATGGGCCACTCTACCTTGAGTGGTCCCTTACAATATGCACTAACTACTTATGCTAAATCTGATCCACCTTGCATTTTGTTGTGAGGGTAGGAATGCCTTTCCCAGAACTGAAGAAGGGCTCTGTGTGGCTCTCTCCCCAACAAAAGTTGGTCCAATAAAACACATTACCTCACCCAGATTGCCTCTGTCATCATGGGACCCCCACAGGCTGAATATATTCATAGCAGAGAAAATTATAGTGACAGTAGTGTTCCTTTTTAATGCCATGAGGTTTCCATTATAAAACTCATGCACTTAGTCATGACTACACTGAAATCCATTATAAACTCACTTTTATGATTATATACCCTACTTATTATTAGAGATGGTCAAATAATTCATGAATAACAATTTACCAGCCAAACTGAACATGTCACAATTTTTACAAATGCATCTGTGATGGACAGTCTAGGGTCTGTTGCTAAGAACCTGCTTACACTTAAAAAGTCTTGCTGCTTTAATTATGCCTGCATAGTCAAAGTTGCAACTCCCACACCTACACCCACCCTACTATTTTTGGGTATGTCTATACTTACCTCCGGGTTCGGCGGTAAGCAATCGATCTTCTGGGATCAATTTATCGCGTCTTGTCTAGACGCAATAAATCGATCCCGGAAGTGCTCGCCGTCAACGCCAGTACTCCTGCTCCGCGAGAGGAGTATGCGGAGTCGACGGGGGAGCCTGCCTGCCGCGTGTGGACCCGCGATAAGTACCTTGTAGTTCGAACTAAGGTACTTCGACTTCAGCTACGTTATTCACATAGCTGAAGTTGCGTATCTTAGTTCAAACTGGGGGGTTAGTGTGGACCAGCCCTTAGTGTGGATGCAATTATACTGGTTTAAAAGTGCTCATACTGGAATGGCTTATTTCTGTTCAAAATAACCAAAATAAACTATTCTGGTGTAACTGCACTAGGACTTTTACCAGCATAACTTTGTCAGAAAGAAAAATCACATCCCAGCCAACATAGTTATGCTAGGATAACTTTTTAAGTATAGACCAACTGATATTTTATACTAAGGGAAAATGTGAAAGAGGGCTGGCTATGGGGGAAAATACATTCTGCCTGTTTGAGAGACCTGGATTAACCAGATAATCTTTGAATTACTGTATTTGAGCCAGGTGGTTACGCATTTCAAAGGTAGCTATTTAATACTGCTAATTGGCCTTCTTTCCTGCCTTTATAATCTCCTGGAGGACAGGGGAATCCAAATGATTACCAATCCCTACTGTGTGTACTTACCTTCAGAAAAATATTTGTGAAAATGGGAGCCTGTCTGAGATGGTGCCTGATCTAGTGCTTATCGACGTTAATGCTCCCATTTAGCTCAGGGGTGTAGGATCGAACCCTAGTTGACTCTGGGAGCTGCTTGGATTGAAAGACTTCATGAGGAAGTCCTGATCAGGAAAATGTTTAGATACAGCATCAGAGGGTTGTCAGGCACAGGGAGGGATTGGATTTCAAGAGAAGTAAGATTTTCTTGTACTCTCTAACTAAGCTAAGGGCAAACATCCACACTGGTCTTTGTAGAGTATTCAATTGAAGTAAATGTTACACAAATTGTCTCTTGTTTTACTACCATTTTCTCTTAATTCACAATAAAGCTTGTTTTTAAACACATGGACTGTTAGCTGGGAACTTTCAGACAGACAGCCCTGAGGGAAGAGATGTTTAACCTCTGAAGAGAGGTAGAAAATATGGTTGGTCAAAGATTTTTCTGTCAAAATTGGTTTTCAGTGGAAAATTGGGTTTTGTGACAATTAAAAAAAAAATGTGTCTGTTTTCCAAAAAGATTGACTTTTCACTGAAAAAAACTGAATTTCAAAAAGTTTTCTGTTTTCAGCCAAAAAAAAAAAATACATATTTCAGCCCAAAATTGGGGGAAAATAATAAAGATTTGAAAATACCATTACAGTGCCTCAAGGGGGCTGTTGTCCAGTTGCTTCATGTGCCCATTTTCTACTCTGAGCCAGGTTCACAGCTGGACCACAGTGGCTCAGCAAGAGAGCGAGACCATAGAGCATCATGGAGGAAGTCATCTGACCATGGATTCTAGTCCATAGAGGAGAATGGGAGCATGAGGCACAGTGGCAGCATTTCCAAATCAAAATATTTTGTCCAAAAACTTTTAGTTAGCAGTTCTCAGTTTTTATTTTTTTTTTTCTTAAAAAATAAATTTTTTTGTGGAAAAAAAAAAATCCTATCAGCTCTAGCTGAGAAAACAAAATGTGCTTCTGAAACCTAATACCCCCCTCACTCTTAGTTTTGGTCAAATGAGTCATGGAGAGGCTCTCCTCTCCTATGAAAGTGTAATGCAAGGGGCTGTGAAAGGTGAATACAAGGAAGAAACTCAGAAACCAAAAAGAAGGAGAGAGCTGGCAAGGGTGCAGAAGACAGTACTCATGATTCAAGATCGTTTACTGGATGCTTTATGCAAATAATAATCACCCCCATGGATTTTCTTCTATTTTGCTGCAATAATTGTAGTATTTGGAATTTACTGCTTGAACCATGTGACTGGTTACCTAACTTAGTTGTTCCTCCCCCTCCCCCCCCCCCGCTCCATGATTGGCTGACCTAACCTTTATAAAGATGAGGAGTACATGAAGAAAACATTGTGGCTTTGATCCTGCCAGGTAAAAGGCAGTAAGGTGATACAGCACCTTTGGAAGAAATTGCAGGAGATCCAACTAAATAAGTGATATAAAAAAAAAATGTCTTAGGGACTGGTCCAACACCCACTGAAATAAATGGAAAGGCTCCCATTGACTTCAAAATGAGCAATGGATCAAGCCATTATTGAATATAGTGGTCTCCCATTTTCTGTCACCACCTACCACCATTTACTACGTTCAGTTACACACACTCACACAAGATGACTGTGTGTAGGTTTGTGCATGCATGTAACATGCCTGCTCCTCGGGAAAAGCATAGACAGATCCAGGAAACACTCTCTGTGTTAGGACTCTGTATAAAGATTTGGGGAAATATCACGAGTCTGCCCTCCTGCAGTGGTAACTAAAGCAATGTCTCATTCCCATTTGTAACTGCCATTACTTATCATCAGCACATACAATATACTCAAAGTACTCAGAGTGGTAATGAAAGAAAGGTTTGAAGGGAGGAATCTGCTAAAAGGGCCAGGTTAGATCAATGATAGAAATTGGGAGTCAGTGTTACATGGTCACCGCCAGCACAGGTTTATTCTCACAGTTAAGCACTTCTGCTGGTGGAAGACAATGGTGATTTACTGCAAAGAAACAGCATTTGTTTCTTATTGAACAAAGATTAGGAAAAGCAGGAAGTTAGAGGCCAAAGGTAACTGCTTAAGAGCAGTACAAGTTGTTGTCCAGTCTCCAGAGAAGAAATATCTGTGGTGGAGCAGAATGACAAAGTTTCAAGTGAGCTGGTGATAAGCAGGGATCCTAATTTTCCGTGATAAACGCCCCCAACATTTTCCCCTGAAAAAAAAAAAAAAATCTGCGCTGAACTTTAGTTTTCCTAGCCACAATATATACACGTTTTATTGATATATTCAAAATTTTTAAGCAAGCTGGAAGCTTATCAGTGCCATTATAATAAAATAAAATTAATAGAATGATCCATTAACAGTGCATTATTTCTTTACTGTTGTCTATGGCCCTGCTGTTTCAGTCTCGTTTTCATTCAGTTTACGTTTAGCGCTTTCCATGTGTTCTACAGTTGTCTGCCTTTGAATGTAATCTACACCCTTGCTGCCCATAGTAGAGAACAGCACATTACCATAAATGTGAAATTTGTCCTTGCCAAAAACTCAGTGACGGTCTTTAGGGGTGATTTTTAAAGTTTTCTGCCTCTTTTTTTAAACTTTAATTACTCTCATCTGGAGACTAAAGTGAAATTTGAGATGCATTAACACATGAACCCCTATACGCCATTGAATAACCTCTATACACTGGAAGCAGTTTATTGCAGTATGTTTAGCTATGTAAATTTAAAGAGCATTCAAAAATCAAACCACAAGAGGGGGACGTTGTACACATTGAATAAGTGACACTGGTACTTTCAGTAAAATGTAGTTAATAGTGAATATATGTTTTTATTTTTTCATAAAATGTACAATATTCTCTGTAAAAAGGCAAATTCTGCATTTTTCCATGGCAAATGGATTTCTAGGATTCCTGGTGATGAGGTTTATTTATGACCAAGCTAACACAGTGGAAATTATTCCAGGATTGCTCAGTGGTTTGAGCATTGGCCTGCTAAGCCCAGGGTTGTGAGTTCAATCCTTGAGGGGGTCACTTAGGGATCGGGGGCAAAATCAGTACTTGGTCCTGCTAGTGAAGGCAGGGGGCTGGACTCTATGACCTTTCAAGGTCCCTTCCAGTTCTAGGAGATAAGAATATGCAAATACAAGGAGGAGCGTAACAGTCATCTTGCTGAGTGCAAGTACTAAAAGCAGGCTGGGAGGAAGAGCTCCCCATAATAAGCTGCTGAAATTTTACTTGCTCAGTTTCCTGAGAGAAAGAGAGAGAAAAGAACACCCAGGGGAGGAGTAAGAAGGTAGAGAATGATCCTGCACCACTGAAGTCAATGGAAGTTTTACCTTTGACTTCAGTAGGACTAGGGTCAGGCAGTTAGTGGATCAATGGAGACTGCAGAAAGCAGTAAGGGAGATTCCCATGGTGCTGTCTTTAGCACATCAACGACTAGAAGCAGCAGCAACAACACAGGATACAGAACTGGACAAATTAGCTGGAAAAATATAATCAAGTTTCCAGCACTCTGATTCCTTTACCTTAAAAAAAAGTAATAATAATAATAAGTGTAAAACTAGATTCTCCAATAATTCAGAAAAGACCCCATCCATACAACCATAGGCTGAGTGAAGATAATTGTGATACTTATTCTGCTTGCACAATGATGCCTGCTCTATCAAAGCATTATTTATTTTAATTTAAACAACATTTTCCTGATGTCACTGCTTAAAATGAAAACAACATTACTTGGATGGTGATGCTTGCACAATGAAAGCACAAGCTATAGTCACTGAAACAGTAGTCATTATGATCTTACTGCTAAAAACAACGTTGGTTCCTTCACCAATGATTTAACTATACGTTAAATAAAATAAAACATTCCTACTCTAGTAATCAAATAATTATATCCACATTTTCTGGATGTGGATAAATAAAAATCACATTTTCTTGCATCCATTGCCCCTCCCCTCCCTTAAATAGAGTTTGCTGAATATTTATAAACATTAAAAATACCTTTTTTCAACTTTATTATTTTAAAAAACAATTAAGGCTCTGACCCTGCATTGATACCTGTGTGGGTACAGGCATCTGCCTCTGTGGTAGCCAGTGAAGCACCAGAGCCTACATAACTGCAAAATCAAACAAGCAGAAACTTGTGGACACTTCTGAACTCTGAAGAGGCTGGCTTGTTCAACAGAGAGTAACTGTTGTAGGAACAGTAGGAGTCTGGAACACTAGAGGCATCCCTTCATGGTAGTTACATGAACAGAAGTGTCTTCCTAGCCAGCGTTAGGTGGAGCAGCATCCACTACATTCATCAGAACAGGAGGGGCAAGTAGAGAATTGTAAGAAGCCTTTGTTCAGGGCTTCATTTCATGAGTTACTTGTACACAAAGGTCAGACATTTTAGATTGCTACAGGACATTAACCAATCAACAGGCAGTGGTTTGGTTCAACTTTTATTTATTAGCTGTCAGTTTAAATATTTTAAATTGTTTTCTTCCTAGTGTACCGCCCCCACTACAGATCAGAGTCAGGTAACAGCTAGTATACAAGATATTATTAGGATGTTAAGCTTTTGCTTGTTTCTAACCCAAATGCAGTTTATGTTGGAATAAGAATCTCCTGTTGATTGTTTAAGAGTTAGTCTTAATTTATTAACAACAAAACTTTTGTTTTTTTCAGGATCAGCACACTTATCTAGGAGAAGCAATACTTAGCACAGCGGTGTGACTTAAAATTTGGATTCTGCAGATGGGAACTGAGTAATGAGTGATTTTACTTCAAATTGTTGTTTAGGTTAGTCAAGTTTTTCTTATAATTTTTGAAAGTGGATTTGCATTTATATAAAACTAAAAAACAATCAATCATTCTCTCTCATTTTCTTTGACACTTCCCACTCCCTCAACTCCTACTGAAGACACAAAATTTACCAGGGTCATTCAGGAAGTTGTCAAGAAAAACTTATAAATTATACCTTTGAGCTCCTTTCCTTCCATCTCAGGGCATGGGGGGAGGGGGGGGAATGCTTACATAGTCATAGCTACAAAGACCAGCAATTAACTTTGCTTTTGATAAACAGCAAATGGCAGCTTGATGGCTAAAATGGTAGAAATGTTTCCAATTGGAATATGAATCTCATGCTGATTTCAAGATAGATTTATTTATTATTTGTTCGTAGTAGTGCTAATGAGTTGCTAGGTTCTTTCCATAGATGAGGAAGGGATAATCCTTGTCCCAGAGGTCTAAGGACAGACAAATAAGCAGAGAGGTTAGGTGAAGGGGAACAACAAATAGAGATTTGTACAAGTTAGCTAGATTCATAGGAGGCAGCACATCAGAAGTGGGTTCCTTATCAGGGATTTAAATGTGGACAGGGGAGAGATCATGCAGATCAAAATCACATGATCAAGTTAATGGGCAAGGATGACGACTGAATTTTGTATGGATTGATGCGGGAGTGTGTGTTTGGGAAGCCAGAGAGTAGGATATTACAGTTGTCAAGGTGAGAGATATCCTTGATGAATCAAAGAATTTAAGCATGAGAATCAAAGATGGAGAGAGTACAACAGAGAGAGTGAACAACTGACTGTACTGATCTCAAGCAGGGGACAGTTTGGAGGAGGGAGATGAGGGTGTCTGAGAAGTCAAGCACATTGAAGTATGGTAGATCATGGTAGGTCGAAGTGGAGAGAAAGACAGGGCATGAGTGACTGATGTTGAATGGGATGAGTTGTTGGCCAGAAAAAAGAACTCTGAAATAGAGAAATCAGAGAAAGACCTGTGTTTAGTGTAAATAAGGTTGAATAAGTGGCCATTTTGGTGTGTGGAAGAGTAATCCATGGCTGAAAAAACGGGAGGAGGTGAGGATGCAGGTGGCTAATGTGTTGCAAGGGATGTCAATATGGACGCTGCAGTCAGCAAGGGTGATGACAGGAGACTGAGATCAGAGAGAGAAAGGGAGAGTCAGGAGTCAAAATCAGAGAGGAAGTTGATTGGCAATGGGATGAAGGGTAGGTGACAGCTATTTGGAAGGGTAGATTAGAATACAGTCTGATGGGATGTTGGTCAAAGGAGAAGTAGTGGGAGGGGTTAGCGGTTACCATATATAGACAATGGCTCTGAAGTTAACATGCTTTCTGGAAAAAACAAAAAACAGGTTTTACTAACAAAGAATGCATGAAATTGAAGTGGCCAGTGAGGAGAGAAACTGGACACACTATACTGGCAAAGATAATGAATTTGTGCCATTATAACATTAGCAAAGCATACAATTGCTATTTTATCCTGTGCTACTGGAATATACAACTTTGCTCGTTATTACACCAGGCATTCAGTAATACCACAAAGGGCTAGTAGACATAGAGAGAGACCTTCTAAAAAACGATAACATGTATTACCGGCACGCGAAACCTTAAATTAAAAAGAGAATAAATGAAGACTCGGCACACCACTTCTGAAAGGTTGCCTACCCCTGGGCTAGATAATAGCTTTTAAGCCCCAGTTTTGCGTGTGGAGCGGTCCCAACTCAGGACAAAAACCCAAGAAATGGTTCCTCAGACAGGCACAAATCACTCAGAAGCTGTCCTTGAGCATGGAATGCTGCTCTATCCATTTGGATAGGGAAGATTGCTCCCTCTGATGAGCTGGCTCCACTCTGCATTATTGGAGGAGAGAACAAAAGCATGGTCCAACCTTGCCCATTCTCACTCCCTTTTTGGCATTCTTCTCCCTGGGGTTCATTGTGGGGACAAGCAATCCTTAAATTCCCCAGGGCATAGGGACTGTCACTGTGAGTGATCTTTACATAGCTGTGCAAGGATCTTTTTGGAAGCTTTTTGTCCATCACTTGGCCCTTGCACAGCCATACAAGGTGTGTTCATGATCCAGCCTGAAATATATTGTTCTGTCTCCTTAATCATAGCATCATAAAAGTGGAGGGCTGGAAGAGGCCTTGAGAGGCATCTAGTGCAATATGTTTCTCAGCTACTGGTCCGTGAACTGGCGGTCCCTAAAATCTCCCTGACACAATTTAGGAGGACAGCAAGCCAATCCCTGGTATCAAAAACGGTTGAGAAACACTGACTTATAGTCTCTCCCCCCACTCTGGGACAAGACCAAGCATACATAGGCCATGCGCTAATGAACATGTGTATAATCCTGTAGCAAGACAAACAATTACTGAGATATTTAACTTGTCTTACTTTACTGATATACTGCCTGATACAATGTCAATGCACAGTGAGTATACTGGATCCAGAAAACTGAAATAGTCCATGGGCAGTGCTAAACTAAGCACTAAAATACAGCAATATATGTTGACACTAGCATTTGGGGAAGTGAAGCTAGTCTTCCATTTTCTCTGTTCATACTTCCACTCTCTTTTAAGGCATCTAAAATCGCTGAGTGTCATCTACACTCAGTGAAGACTGCACTGTTACAAAAAAAAAAAAAAGGACCAACCCTAAACTTCTAACAGACTGCTGAAACATGAAAAAGAGTAGAAAGAACGTGAAAATTTAAAACAAGTCACCCAACAGCCATTATATTCAGCAACAACATACTGCAAATTATAGCAACAGACCTGCCGCTGTTTCCAAACGTGTAAGCCTTCAGCAAGGTCTTTAGTGCTGCAGACTTACATTACCATTTCTAAAATACAAGTGCTAATGACATACCCAGTTTTAATAGTAAAACTGTAGTGATCTCCTCTGCAGTTATAGACTGTGATTACTGACAGTTAGCTGTATTGATGCATCAACCAAGCTACAACTCTGGTAAAAAAAAAAAAAAAGGCTCATTGTTCTTAATGTTCTTGAGGGAATATGAAAGTAGATACAAGATGACAGAATCATAGAATATGAGGGTTGGAAGGGACCTCAGGAGGTCATCTAGTCCAACCCCCTGCTCAAAGCAGGACCAATTCCCAACTAAATCATCCCAGCCAGGGCTTTGTCAAGCCGGGCCTTAAAAACCTCCAAGGAAGGAGACTCCACCACCTCCCTAGGTAACGCGTTCCAGTGCTTCACCACCCTCCTAGTGAAATAGTGTTTCCTAATATCCAACCTAGACCTCCCCCACTGCAACTTGAGACCACTGCTCCTTGTTCTGTCAGAAATTAGAAGGGGGTGAGAGGTGCCTATATGTTTTCAGATAATTGACTCCACAGCATGAAAACAATTTGTAAAAAACATTCCCTGACTGTTGCCTCACTCACTCTTCTTACAGACAAAAGCATGCAATTTCCTAGATGTGTGTGAAAATGTAAATTGTACTACATTGTGTGTCATCCGTCTTTCACTGCAAGTCTCACTATCTGCTGAGTTTACAAGTAAAAACAGACTTCCCCCCCCTTAACAGCCAATGCTCCAAACTTATCCTGGGCTCAGAAAAATCAAGATGCATTGTCACCAAAAACATAGGTTCTGTAATCCAAGTGACACTTGTGTGGCACCATTGAAGAGACAAACTGCACAGGTGTGACTGATTAGGTTTTAGTTAATCATTCTGTTGATGATGCACAAGATGGAATAGAATCCACCTCATTCACTCAAAACCTAGATTAATTGTGTAGATGTAACATGAATTGAAACCCTAACAATATTTTGTAAAATACCGTTGTCATTAAAGTTAGCAGATATGACACTGCATACACACACAAAAAAAGGCAAATCTGTTAAGTTGGTATAATTTTTTACATGGTTATTCTTTGAAGAAGAGCAGTGGTGGGCAACCTGTGGCCCATCAGAGTAATCTGATTGCTGGCCGCGAGACATTTTGCTGATGTAATGGCCGCTGCTTCACGCAGCTCCCATTGGCTGGGAACAGCAAACCGTGGCCACTTGGAACTGCGGGGGGCCATGCCTGTGGACGGTCAATGTCAGCAAAATGTCTCGTGGCCTGCAATCAGATTACCCTGATGGGCTCCATGTGGCCCACGGGCTGCAGGTTGCCCACCACTGAAATAGAGCCACCCTTTGAGAATGACCCAAAACCCATTGAAATCAATGACAGTCTTTTCGTTGATTTCAGTGGGCTTTTGATGAGGCCCTTCAAAGATTAGTCCAAATCAATTCTTCCTTTTGCATGATCTTTGGCCATTTTAAAATTTTTACAGTGTGTGCTAGGGCAAAGCCAAGTGGCACTGATGAAAAAAACCCAAACTACGTGATTCATTTTACATGGTACAGCTACTTAAGATGTGCCATCTTGAGCTCTGCATATTCCCCCTCATTAAGAATCACTTAGTGCTGACACATTCACAGTTTGGGCAAATGAACAGCACATATGGTGTTTTGTTCTTGGTAGCACGAATACCAGAAAATAGCAAATTCAGCCACATGTTGTAGTCAAAGTTTTATATTTCTGAGACCAATTCTTGCTGGATTTTTTGCCTTATTTCAAAACTTTTCAAGATCCTGACATTTTTGAATCTCAAAGACATTACCCAAACAAACTCGGTGTCCCTGGGTTATGACAAACATGTACCGGAAGAAATACTCATTCCTCCCCCAATCATGGGCATTGCTGGGGGCCAAATCACCTGCCAGCACTGTAGAACAATTTTAGGACTGCTCTAACTTGTGCCAGTGGATAGCGTTTCCCTAAGAGCCATGCCACTGGCTAGGACTGCTGAATCATATTGCATTTCTGCCCTTTCCTTATATGTCCCCTAACCGTCTCAGAACACAATGTAATAAGAACATAGAACATAAGAATGGCCATAGTGGCTTAGATTGATGGTTCATCTAGTCCAGTATCCTGTATTAACAGCAGCTAATGCCAGGTGCTTTAAAGAGAATGAAAAGAACAGGGCAATCATCCAGTGACCCATCTGTTGTCGTTCAGTCCCAGCATCTGGCAGTCAGAGGCTTAGGGACACGCAGAGCATGGGGATGCATCCCTGACCATCTTGGCTAATAGCTATTGATGAACCCATCCTCCATGAACTTATCTAGTTCCTTTCGAACATCCCTGACAATGAGTTCCACACATTAACTCTGTGCTGTGTGCAGAAGTGCTTCCTTTTGATTGTTTTAAACCTGATGCCAATTACTTTCGCTGGATGACCTCTGGTTCTGGTTATGTGAAGGGGTACATAGTATTTCCTTATTCACTGTCTCCACACCATTTATGATTCTGTAGACCCTATCATATACCCCTTCAATCTTTTCCAAACTGAATAGTCCCACTATTTTTAATCATGCCTCATATGGAAGCTGTTGCATACTTAGTCATTTTTCTTGCCTTTCTCTGTACCTTTTCCAATTCTAATATATCTTTTTTGAGATGGGGTAACCAGAACTGCATGCAGTATTCAAGGTATGGACATACTATGAATTTATATAACAACATTATGAGATTTACTGTTTGATCATCAATCTCTTTCCTAATGGTTCTTAACATTTGTGTTAGCTTTTTTGACTGCTACTTCACACCGAGTGGATTTTTTCAAAGATCTATGATGACTCCAAGATCTCTTCCTTGAGTGGTAATAGCTAATTTACACCCCATTTTTTGTACGTATAGTCAGGATTATGTTTTCCAATATGCATTATTTTGCATTTATCAACACTGAATTTCATCTGGAATTGTGTTGCCCAGTCACCCAGTTTTGTGAGATCCCTTTGTAATTCTTTGCAGTCTGCTTTGGACTTAACTATCTTGAATAATTTTGTATCATCTGCAAACAGCAGTTGCCACCTAAGTGTGAGCAGCCAGATACTGAAGTATTAACAGCCTTCAGCGGCAAGAAGCTGGAAGGTGAGAAATGCCATCTTGGCAGGAGTAGGCTTCATGGAGGCCTCCATGGAAGGAAGGGGGACTGTCTTGCTCTGGATGCTGGTGTGAGAGAGCCCAGGGAAAGGACTGTAATGGACACTGCTTTACTAGGATGCATTGTGAGAACTTTTGGACTCAGACTCAAGTGTCCCAAGGGCAGGTGAAAACTGAGGGGCAACATACCCCCCACCAGGCCAGAGGTCCAGACTGAGCGGCTACAAGCAAAATGGAATGCCTCACCAGGCTACTGCATCTCAACTTTATGTGCACCACCAGCAGGGTTGGAGACTTTAGGTAGGGGCTCAAGGTTTTAGACAAGGAAGGGATTGTGCTACTGTTCCACTGTAGTCAAATTCCCTTCAGTTCTCTATTGACTTTCAGCCCATTGGTCCATATCCATTCCCTTACTTAATATTCTTTTATGTAAATGGTTTCAGAAATCTTCTGTGTTCAATTGAGTCGGTGTGTCAGGGGCATCTGGAGTCATAGATGCAGTGGGGACCAATGCCTGAGTGAAGAGGAATAGGTGGAGGAGGCTCTTTACCTTAGGACATCTACCAGAACCTGTGACCAGTAAGGAGAAGGAGTGGGGATGGTATAACTCTTATGCTTGCTGAAGATTCCTCTATATGCAGGGCAATTCTTCCTTACTGTTGTGAGGCATTTTTATGGGATTGGATGCAAGAACGAGATGATGTTTTTATGATTTATGAGCTGCAGGAGATTAAACTAGATCTTAATTGTTAATTCTGTCCTTAAAAATTGATTAATCTATTAACTCCCCTTGGGCTGCTGCAGTGAGACGAGAAAAATCCCTGAAAAGTAGAGGCAGAAAGTGAAGGAATGGCAAGAAAAACCTGTCTTAAAATGAGATGACCCATGAAATATGGGAAACTTGAGAGTTCTAGGTTGTGTTCTTAGTTGCCAGCAGCCACCTGAGTCTGAAGACCAGGAACTTGTTCTGTGACAGCAAGGTTTTGGATCAGGCTCACAAATGTTAAGTCAGCTGACTGGTGCCAGACAATAAAGTTCAGTTGTCTCATTCCAGCATGCCACATTTTTATCATAGGTAGATGAACAATGTATGAAAAAGAAAGGCAAAAGAAAATTCTATGTCCAATTTCCAAAACACCAGGATAATACATCCTGAAAATCTGGCATATTTCCTTTGGGCCTATTCAATGGCAACAACCACAGATCTTCTGTATTCAAGGTCAGATCTTTAAAGGTATTTAGATGCCAAAAAGATGTAGATGGGTACCTCCCGGGATTTTAAAAAACACGTAGGCACCGCACTCCCACTGAAATCCATGGAAATGAGGCACCAATGCCCATCTGATAATCCCACTAGATGCCTATCTAAATACCTTTAAAAATTTGACCTTAAGTGTCGAATATGATGATGCACTGACTCATTCTGAGCTCATCATTTGAAAAATCTTCAGGTGCTCAGGTTTTGTTATTCACCAAATGGTCAGCACCAAAATCATAACACAGTATTAGGTGTTCAGGAAATACCGTAGAACAATGCTTCAGTCTTGGTATACAGCTCTTTTACATTCCTTGGGATTGCTCTATAAAATGGTTTCAACTAGGGTCTATTCTTTGAAAAGAATTACAATAAAAACCTAAAATTGTGTTTATTATCCGTTATATCAGGGTAGGGGTACACACACACACACCCCTCTACCCCAATATAACACGACCCAATATAACATGAATTCGGATATAACGCGGTAAAGCAGCGCTCCAGAGGGGCTGGGCTGCGTGCTCTGGTGGATCAAAGCAAGTTCAATATAATGCGGTAAGATTCTTTGGCTCCCGAGGATAGCGTTATATCGGGGTAGAGGGGTGTGTGTGTGTGTGTATATATATATATATAAAAATACATATGAGTTGCAGGAGATTAAACTATATATAAAATACACACACACACACACACACACACACACACACACAGAGAGAGAGAGAAATTACTACACATTCCATCAACAGTATTACTGACTTTGTTGGAAAAAGCAGTTTGTAATTAAGATTATTGATCATCTCTCAAAGCATGTCTTATTCACTTCACAATTTAGCCACAGTCGCAAGTAAATATTAGCAATCAAGATTTTAATAGCCTCTAATCGTGAAGTACGATGGCCTCATATTCTTAAATATTTCTTTTATCACCTATTATATTTCTGGAGATACAATGTAGCTCAAAAACAAAAGTGCAAAATGTATTACGTTAGATTTGACAAGGGACTAGTTGTGGTAATGTGGTAATTAAGACCTGAACAGATGTCAGCATTAATAAGACTCAAATGAGGTGTAAGGAGATAAATGTACTGCTTTAGCTGTGCTGACGGGCCGGACATCATTGGCAGCAGTGGATGGCATGGATTCAACAATTCTTTGATTAAAAAAGCTTTCGACAGGATCTTTGGTAAGCAGGAGCTCTGCTACTACTAGCTACTGTATATGCAGTGACTACACACACAAAAATCAGGATATGACCAGATGTGAGGACTTTCAGACTATCTGGTATTTATGCTCGTAATTTTCTCCATGGACATACAGTAACTCCCCACTTAACGTCCTCTCGCTTAACGTTGTTTCAATCTTACATCCCTGCTCAAATTACAGAACATGCTCCATTTAAAGTTGTGCAATGCTTCGCTATAACATTGTTTGGCTGCCTGCTTTGTCCACGGCTGGCAGCCCCCCTATCAGCTCCCCTATGTCCCCCCACAGCACCTCCCACCCTCCTGCAGACCCTTTCCCCTCCTCCTCCTGCAGCAATCAGGAGGGAGAGGGGAGGAGCGAGGACTCAGCACGCAGGATCCCCCTCCCTCCCCTGCCTCCCAAAAGCCGCAAACCAGCTGACTGCCGTGGGAGGGGGGAGCCTGAGCGCCAAGTCCTCCCTCCTGCTCCCTGAACGTTGCAAGACAGCTGATTGCCATGGGCAGGAGGGAGGGGGGAGGAACGAGGACACGGCACACCTGCCCCCTCCCTCCCCTGCCTCCTGCCCGCAGCAATCAGCTGGCTTGCAGTGTTCAGGAGGCAGGGGAGGGAGAGGGAGCCTGTGCACCATGTCCTCACACCTCCCCACTCCCTCCTGCTTCCTGAATGCTGCAAGCCAGCTGATTGCCGTGGGCAGGAGACAGGGGAGGAGTGAGGACACAGCGTGTGGAGTTAAGGGGGGAGGGGGGAGAAGAGGCTGGTTAAGGGTGGGGGTTTGGGGGAAGGGGTGGCATGGGTTGGCTGAGGGTTGAGCCCCCCCCCACCTCTGGTGCTTGCAGAGTAGGGGAAGCTGCTGCTGCTGCGCAATGTGCTTCTCCTAGTCTACAGCGCCTTCAGCCTCCTTGCCTGCCTCATTGTCTCCAGTGTCAGTGGGCTGTGCCTGTGTGGGGTAAGGCAGGGGCACCTCCCAACTATACTACTGTACTATACTGCAAAAAAAAAAATTTCCCTGGAACCTAACCCCCCATTTACATTCATTCTTATGGGGAAATTGGATTCGCCTAACATCATTTCACTTAAAGTTGCATTTTTCAGGAACATAACTACAACGTTAAGTGAGGAGTTACTGTATATAAAACTACTGATACATCAATATTTATAGAAATCACAGAAATTTGGTTCTTATATCAGCCAATGCCTCATTATAAAGATATTATGGAATTAAATTTCCCTTTGTTTTAAGACTATCTTGATTTCAAACATTTTATAGGATGCTTTCCATACAGTCATTCTTGATGTAACACCAACCATAAATAATTGTTAAAATGCCTCCATCATCACATTTTTAGATGAGTGTCAGTAACCGTTCAAAAGAATATGTACCTTATTTCCACTTTTTTAAAATTCCGAAGGATAAAATGTACTTTGATTTCAAGGTTGGGTTGTTGGTTATCATTTATTTGGAAATGGATGAAACTAGGCAGTTCTAGGCCTATACACAAGTTCCAACACTAAAATCCCAGTGTGCTCATTCAAACCCAGACCCATGCTGAAGCACATTTAGATATCCAAAGCAGTAGCTGAAAGCTACCCTAAAGTCCAATCAATTGCTGTGAATATTGAGGGAAATTTTTTTTATATATAAAATAAAGTGCACGCAGTTTACTGGTGTGATATTATCCTGCTGGGCTTCATAGAGTTGAAATCAAAGGAGGCTGTAAAGGATTAACCAACAGGAAACAAAACAATGGCAAAGGTGAGGTAATATCACAGAAAATGCCAAGTGTCCTTGGGGAAACAACAGGGAAGCTATTAATCAGGGAATATGCGGATACTGGCTTCAACTCGGTTGGCATAGTTTAATCTTCCCAGGCTGAACCCCAGATCAATGGGATACTAAAACCTGAAAGACGCTAGGCTCAGACCCCTGAGCAAACTAGTTTTACAGATGTAAGTTTATAGTGTAGACCTGGCCTCAGACTTCCAGGCTTATGGCCAAAGAAGACATGGTGCCTATTGCACCATGACTGCTTCTTGGAGCAGCTGGTCCTGGAACCCACCAGAGGAGAGACAATTCTTGATTTAGGTCTTAAGTGGAGCACAGGATCTGGTGCAAGAAGTAAATATAGGTGGACCACTTAGTAATAATGACAATAATACAGTTAAATTTAATATCCCTGTGGCAGGAAAAACACCACAGTAGCCCAACACTGGGGCATTTAATTTCAGAAAAGGGAACTACACAAAAATGAGGTTAGTTAAACAGAAATTAAAGGGTACAGCGCCAAAAGTGAAATCTCTGCAAGCTGCATGGAAACTTTTTAAAGACACCATAATAGAGGCTCAACTTAAATGTATACCCCAAATTAAAAAACATAGTAAGAGAACCAAAAAAAAGATCTACCGTGGCTAAGCAAAATAAAAGAAGCAATGAGAGGCAAAAATGAATCCTTTAAAAAGTGGAAGTTAAATCCTAGTGAGGAAAATAGAAAGGAGCATAAACACTGGCAAATGAAGTATAAAAATACAATTAGGAAGGCCAGAAAAGAATTTGAGGAACACTTAGCCAAGGACTCAAAAAGTAATAGCAATTTTTTTTTAAAAGTACATCAGAAGCAGGAAGCCTGCTAAACAATCAGTGGGGCCACTGGACAATTAAGGTGCTAAGGGGGCACTCAAAGATAAGGCCATTACAGAGAAACTAAATTAATTATTTGCATCGGTCTTCACAGCTGAGGATGTGAGGGAGATTCCCAAACCTCAGCCATCCTTTTTAGGTGACAGATCTGAGGAACTGTCCCAGAGGAGGTTTTGGAACAAACTGATAAATTAAACAGCAATAAGTCACCAGTACCAGATGGTATTCACCCAAAAGTTCTGAAGGAACTTAAATGTGAAATTGCAGAACTACTAACTGTAGTCTGTAACCTATCATTTAAATCAGCTTCTATACCAGATGACTGGAGGATAGCTAATGTGACGCCAATTTTTAAAAAAGGGCTCCAAAGATGATCCTGGCAATTACAGGTCTGTAAGCCTGACTTCAATATCAGGCAAACTGGTTGAAACTATAATAAAGAACAATATTGTCAGACATATAGATGAACATAATTTGTTGAGGAAGAGACAACATGGTTTTAGTAAAGAGAAATCATGCCTCACCAATTTATTAGAATTCTTTGAGGGGGTCAACAAGCATGTGGACAAGGAGAATCCAGTGGATATAGTGTACTTAGATTTTCAGAAAGCCTTTGACATGGTCCCTCACCAATGGCTCTTATGCAAAGTAAGCTGCCACCGGATAAGAGGGAAGGTACTCTCATGGATTGGTAACTGGTTAAAAGATAGGAAACAAAGGGTAGGTATAAATGGTCAGTTCTCAGAATGGAGAGCGGTAAATAGTGGTGTCCTCCAGGTGTCTGTTCTGGGACCAGTCCTATTCAATATATTCATAAATGATCTGGAAAAAGGGGTAAACAGTGAGGTGGCAAAATTTGCAAATGATACAAAACTACTCAAGATAATTAAGTCCCGGGCAAACTGCGAAGAGCTACAAAAATCTCTCTCAAAACTGGGTGACTGGGCAACAAAATGGCAGATGAAATTTAATATTGAGAAATGCAAAGTAATGCACATTGGAAAGCATAATCCCAACTATACATATAAAATGATGGGGTCTAAATCAGCTGTTACCACTCAAGAACGATTTTGGAATGTTGGGAATAATTAAGAAAGGGATAGATAATAAGACAGAAAATATCATATTGCCTCTATATAAATTCATGGCACGTCCACATCTTGAATACTGTGTGCAGATGTGGGCGCCCCATCTCAAAAAAGATATATTGGAATAGGTTCAGAAAAGGACAACAAAAATGATTAGGATTATGGTACAGCTTCCGTATGAGGAGAGATTAATAAGACTGGGACTTTTCAGCTTGGAAAAGAAACGGCTAAGGGGAGATATGATTGAGGTCTATAAAATCATGACTGATGTAGAGAAAGTAGATAAGGAAGTGTTGTTTACTACTTCTCATAACAAGAACTAGGGGTCACCAAATGAAGTTAATAGGCAGTAGGTTTAAAACAAATGAAGTATTTCTTCACACAATGCACAGTCAACTTGTGGAACTCTTTACCAGAGGATGTTGTGAATGCCAAGACCATAACAGGGTTCAAAAAATAACTAGAGGATTCATGGAGGATAGGTCCATCAATGGCTATTAGCCAGGATGGGCAGGTGTGGTGTCCCTAGTCTCTGTTTGCCAGAAGCTGGGAATGAGCAACAGGGGATGGATCACTTGATTATTACCTGTTCCAACAGGTGCTCCAGAGGGAATGAACAGAAGACAGCACGCAGCTAGATGGACCTTTGGTCTGACCCAGTAGGGCAATTTTTATGTTCCAGGGAAGGAGGAGGATTGAGTGGGTTGTCCCCAGGTGCCTTGGAGGAGACATTGACAAAGACACACTGAGGCTATGTCCACATTACACAGCTTTTAGCGACATGGCTGTGTTGCCACAGCCATGTCACTAAAAGTCATGCAGTGTAGCCACTGTTTGTCGGCTCTCCTGCCAACAAAATACTTCTACTCCCAACGAGTGGTGTTTGCATTGTTGGCAGGAGAGCACTCCTGGTGACAACGCACTGTTCCTACTGGCACTTGTTGCAGCAAAACTTTTGTCTTTCAGGGGGCGTGGGGGGTTTAACACCTCTGAAAGACGAAAAAAGTTGTCTCGTTCACTTGCCAGTGTAAACATAGCCTGAGAAAGAGAAACTGCAGAAAGAAAGCTGTCTCTCCCAGATAGACATAGGGGTAAATGGGTGAGGAAAACTTAAAAAAGCTTGCAAGGAAAGACAATATAGGTAAAACTCAGGCATATTGCCTTTTATTGTTTAACCCTTTGCTCTGTATACTACTTATCTTTGGGGTGAATACATTATGCTTTGTTTTGAAGAAATGTTTTTGAACTCACTTTAATCAGCTGCTGTCTCAGACTCCTGGAAGAAAACTGCTTTAAGATGCCAAACACTCATATTTACATGGCTGGTAAATGGGGCTGCAGCCCACAGATCCAGTTCCTAAGCAGTTGAACTGTATGGATCCACCCTTGAAAGAGGTGAATGAACCTAGACCTATAATCTGAGTGATGCACTTTAGAGGACTAAAAAAGGAGCTAAAACAGCTTGCCCTAATTCTGACAGTTGCCTTGCCATATACATATTTTATTTTACTTGAGAGAAATTATATATTACTAAACTTCATATTTGGTAGAGGATAACTAACACTAAATGTACAGAAATAAATGGAAGTAACATGGCTGTGTCTAGCTGGAATACAATATTTCTAGAAAGCATCATAAATACTAGACTTCTGATTGTATATTCTGTTATAGAAATTCAAGGTACAGCTCACTGCCAGCAGACAGTTTAACTATTCTTGGAAGAACCCGAAATCAATGGAGAAGTATCAGTTTTCCAGCACCATTGCTGGAATTCAGTTCTACCTATTCATAGTAGATATTTTGAAATAGAGACTCACAATCTGTATAATAGTGATTTGTAGGTGTCCCTCTACTGCAGTGTAATTTACACTTCCCAGTCAGGAAACAGATTAAACTAAATTAACCTGGAAATTAATTTGTTGCAAGGTGTTAGATAAGTAACTGACATCTCTGGTATTGTGTATTTGCACAACTTCAGGTTTGGACCAAAAACCTATTTTGAATGTTCAAATTACACTGTCTACACTTGATTTTGGCCCTGATCTTGGAATCATAGAATATCAGGGTTGGAAGGGACCTCAGGAGGTCATCTAGTCCAACCCCCTGCTCAAAGCAGGACCAATTCCCAACTAAATCATCCCAGCCAGGGCCTTAAAAACCTCCAAGGAAGGAGATTCCATCACCTCCCTAGGTAATGCATTCCAGTGCTTCAGCACCCTCCTAGTGAAACAGTGTTTCCTAATATCCAACCTAGACCTCCCCCATTGCAACTTGAGACCATTGCTCCTTGTTCTGTCATCTGCCACCACTGAAAACAGCCGAGCTCCATCCTCTTTGGAACCCCCACTTCAGGTAGTTGAAAGCAGCTATCAAATCCCCCCTCATTCTTCTCTTCTGGAGACTAAACAATCCCAGTTCCCTCAGCCTCTCTTGTGCTCCCTGGACAATTTTATGTACACTATGAATGCAAGATGGGACCCTTAGATTATAAATTTTTTGGGACAAGAAGAGTGGGCCAGATTCTACACTGCTTTGCATCATGCAGCGTCCTTTCCACCTATACAGAGTGAGTGCAAAGTGTCTGTACAATACTGCCATTCAGATACGATAGCATTTCACATCCTAGGTTTTCATACTTTACACACAAGGAGTCATTGTTCTCTTTTGGAGCAGAGTGCAGGAAAACTGGAGCTTTTAAATAGAGTAATTTAATCTACTGCTTTTTTCGCTTCATAAATTAATAAAAAATAGAAACAGCATCTTTTCCTCATTACAAGTTCATGATGTGCTTATACCCTTAGGTAGGACCTGTTGCAAAGAAACATTGAAGACAATGGGAGTCTTTCCATTACTTCAACATGCTTTAAATCAAGCCTACAGACAAGTGGTAAAAGGAGTTCCCTTAGTAGGAAGTATTTTTTATTAAATTACCTTTGGGCGGGGGGTGGGGGGGAACCCAATGCATTTACCATTACAGTTCAATTTTGTGATGAAACATTTCACAATTTTATCTGCTTCATTTCCTTAATATTAGAGCTGTATAAAGCTTGCATTATACCATTAAGAGAACTCTTTCAACTAAAAGATTACAAGTTTCATTACAAACTCAAAATGCGAGTAAGATCCATGAATCTTGGTCCTCTTAAGGAAACCAGGATGGAGTTAGGGTTTTACACTGAACTGGTTGATTTTTTGAGGGGTGGGGGTGGGGTGACTGCAAGGCACTGCTCATTGATTTTACTTATTTCTTCTTATTGTGAATAATTCACAAGCTTAATTTGATGTTTATAAATCTATTAATTATTCTTAATTAGGGTTCATGCAAATAAATTTTATGGGGTATTCATAAAGCTTTTTTAACAGAATAATGAAGAATAGTGAATAACAATTAACAAATAATTTTGTTCTTATGTAAATAGTGGCATGTATCTACAGAACAATCTTTCTGCAAACATCATTGCAAACAAAAAGCAGTCTATGCAAATGTCCATGATATCCAATTGTAAGGACCATGAAGATGGTTGGATCAAACAGCTGTTCAGAATTCACAAAAGTTTGCAAACTTTATTTTGGATTACTCTATCAACTGTGGTGCGAAAGCGGGTATTATCTCAGTTGTTCTACATCTGTGTGACTCCACTCACTTCAGAGCTATGTTGATTTACATCAAGGATCTGGCCCCAAATATTAAATACAGCTGGTCAGAATATGGAGGAAGGGGATTATGGAGTTTTAAAAAGAGGTTTTATATTTATTGAAATTTTCTGAGCAGCTCTGATATTAAATACCAGTAATCAATTATATTAACAAAAAAACCTCAAAGAAAAAGTTCAGCTGGATGTAGATACATGCAATTTAAAAAATGAAGGAAAAAAAGTTTTACAGGCAACTCTGGCAAATGAAATTTCTGAATAAGCCAGAGAGCAGCTTAACATCTCTTAAGCTTTGGACAATGACGACAGGTGCTTTATATTTAGAAGCTTGAGTCACCTGCAGATTGTTTTGAACATATGCATTCTATTGAAATGTTTTTTGTCACTATTCTATGGTTTGTTGCCTACATCACCATGTCTGTCTCTCCTTTAAAAAATTGAATCAAAATGACAACATTCAATTACAGTTAGTCACACATAGGTCCTTGAGAAATAGCGCTATTTCTTGCTCAGGGTGGAATATTCCAAATTCCAAAACAACAAGAGAGTGTGAAACACTTTTTCAAAACTCTTTGAGAAAACAGAAAGGGGGCCTGTCACAGGGTGCTCCACTCACCGCTAGCGTGGTCCCTCCTGGTCACTCTGAGGATTAGCTGTTAAAGTCAACACCCCCTTCCTCAGCTTGCATGCCATTGCACAGCCTCTCTCACAGGTCTGCAGCTCCTCTCTCATCCCAAGAACTGTAGTGTCCTCCAGTTGGGTCAGTCAGTGTTTCCCCACTTCCAGAGTAGCAAAGTCCCTTTTCCCCAGCAGTTCTAGGTAGTCTTCCCTTCCCCTGCATTGGTGCCACTCCTTCAGTGGCTGGTAGGTTCAACTCAGCAGTTTTAGGCTTTCCTCTCTTAGCCCTCACTGCTCCTTCTCTGGACTGCTTCTTACCTCACACAGTTCCCCTGCTCTCTCTGGGTGTACCAGCTCCAACCTCCCCCTACTACCCTCTTCCCAGGGAGTGACTTGCCTGCTTTCCTGCAGCCTTCCCCAGCAGCCCCCATCTGTTGCCAGCTACCTGTTGCTGCGCAGCTGAACCTGCTTCCAATTAGTTCCTTGCTCCCTGGCTCTTTCTCTAGGTGCAGCCTGTGGAATTAATTGGCCTGCCTGGCCACCTTAACCCACTTCAGTTCTGTGTGGGGTGGTTACCCCACAACAAGGCCCTGCATGAAACTCATGTAACAAGAGAAATATTACAGTCTGTCACTGCTACATAAGGAATCATAATCATTTAAAAAATCACAGTAATTTCCACTTTTATAGTTCTTTCAGTCTCAAGCTCTCAAACAACATTAGAAACATGGATGAATTTAACCTTATTACACCCTTTCGGAGTTTTAGTTACATTAGCCCCAGATTGCAGATGAGGAAACTAATGCATAATAATTTTGAGTAATTTTCCCAGGTCATGCTTTGAATCTGTGGCAGACCTGGGAATGAAACCAATGTTCTTGATTCCTAATCCTGTGAGCTACCTAATGAATGTTCTGATTTATATAAATATGTGTTAATTTTGAGCTGTCTGTGATTGCTGTTTGACCATACTCAAAATAAACATATATATATATATATATATCTGTCAGCAAATTGATCAGTCATTTGACTAGCTAATCTAAATTGAAATAATAACCCTAGAGAGGATTTCATGCAGCTGAAAACTCTCAAAAGGAAAAAAAAAAGTCACTACAAGCAATTCTCAAAAACTGAAAGAAAATATTAGAAATAAATCAGAATATCTGCTGGCAATTAATATTGTAACTGAGAAGACTATTTGATTTTGCTTCCCTAGCACCAATGGGCTACATAAGCATAAAATCTTTTACTTTTTTTCTATTTTATGTTTATGTTTCTATTTTTCTAATGCACTTGCTCTCATACTATTTTATTCAGGTTCTTGTATGTTTTATAGTCTCAGGGTACAGTTCTCATAATTATATTTTATAGCTACTTTTATTTAAACTTTAAACTAAGTTAAAGAAAAACAAAAGCAAAAACAGAAAGAAGGGAAAACAGGCTTTGTTTTGAATATTGCCTACTTTAATGTGGATTGGTTTGTGAACCACAAAACAATAAAGGTGGTCAAACTAAACATGGTGGTGTCAATAGTAAAAGTTATTTTATAAGCAGGTTTATAAAAGTACAAAAAAAGTTATAAGCATTCAAAAGATGGTAACATGACACTACATTCTGATGGACCACAACATTTTCTCTCATGTATTGCTCTTTGAGGGCTAGTTTTGAGGTGGATGAGAGGTTTCTGTGGAAAAGCACTTAAGGAGTTGCCTAGCAGCACAAATATATCTCCCCTAAAAGTGGTAATTCTAGTTGTTAAGGGCCAAAAGCACAATGGCCCAGCTGGGAAAACAGATGATCTGCAAGCTAAGAACCTACTGATTCTTTTCTTCTGAGGCTATGATCCAGAACACCATATATTGCAATGCCAAGCTACAAAAGTGGTGCACCTGTTGACATTCAGCACAGCATTCTGTACTTGGGCGTATTTTAGATAAGCTAGGAGCCATTTATCAAACTGAACTACATGTGATACAAAAAGACATCACACAACCAAATCTTAGCAATGCTTGAAAGAGTAACTGAAAAATGTAAGCTTTATGGGATTATTGGTGTTATAATACATTTTGAGCTTTTTTTTTTTTTGAACTACCACTTATTATTGTTCATACCCTTAAGAGTTTTTAGACTCCAAGCAGCAGATTATTGTTGTAACATCTGTTTCAATAGAGTTCTTTTACACTGCCATCCTGCTAGGTTATTATTCTAACAACTCTTATCTTTTCGGCAAGTTAGATGATTGTTTTAGGAGATGATTCTTATTTCTCAGGCCTCCATTGTATACTGACAAAGCATCTCACTTGACAAAGGTGATGTTTATATGCATTTATATCTTTTATTTTCTCTCATTAAATTCAACATGGTCATCAGAGTATGATTTCTATTCAACTTAATCTTGTGCTCTGTGTGCAGACACAAAGTAGCAGCAAACTGTAACTCATGCTAATCCTCTTCTATTTGCTTGATCTATCTTCCTCTTTTGCACCCTTTTTAATATTAATAAGAATTATAGCTGTTTTCCTCTTCGGACGTTCTTCTAAGCCTCCTCTAGCAATGATTGTAGTAGGCTGGAGTCTAGCTTGTTTTGATACAAAAAAGAGCATAGCTAGAGCTCTGGCTGAGTCAGAGCTAGGAGTACATCCATTTACAACATGATGCTGCAATGTCAAGACATTCTCAGTCTCCCAACCGCATCTTTGACATAGTCTCATAAAGTACCTCATGTTTAAAAATTGTCGTTTTTGTTTCTGAACTGTTTAGAATAAAGCACATTGGGATGTGTTATAGTCTACCACTGATGTCCAGGGTTGGTTTCCCCTTCCTCCCACTACCTGTAAACGTCAACAAAATCATCCTCATTCAATTATTTTAATATATAAAAAAGGAGAAAAGAGAACCTCCATTCCCCACCCTTTTGTTGTAAACAGTTCTTTAGGATCTATGTCTATAAGTGGACTGAAAGTTGTACTCCTGGGTTATGTTTCCAGTTCTGCCACTGACTCACTGTATCAACTTGGGTAAGTCAGTTAACTTCACCTTGTTACCTTGAGGAAATCAACTAATGTCTCTGTGGTACAGTTAACCATATGGGGCTACTAATTCTTACCAGTCTCTCTGGGGTATAGAGAGACTCAATAAATTAGGGCCAAATTCTGTTCTGAGATCTTCTCTAATTATCTATTTTGCATATTCATCATTATGGCCATGAGAAAATTCCCAGTGATTCTAGTGGTAGCTGGTGCTGGGAGTATGCAGTATGCCACAGCTAGATAGTTATAGGGACTCTCAGCACCTCTCAGGTTTAGGACCACTGAGTCAGATTTTCGGCTAGTGTAAATAGGTGTGGTGCCACTGTGAGCTAAAACAATTTACATCAGCTGAGAAACTGGCCCCCTTTGTTTGCAAAGCCTGTTGACATGCTTGGAAGCTAAGTGTTATGTGAGTGCAAATTTTTTTGGCAGCAAGAAATGCATAACCAGAAAGATCATGTGTGACATTTCATGAAGAAGAGAATGTACTTTGAGTTATGCTATATGACTTCACTTATGGAAATGCAGTAACAGTAAACAGTGCCACTTAACTACGTGTTATCATTCCATACACAATACCCCAGTGTGCAAGGCAAGTGACTGATATGTTACGAAGCAAAAAATATAGATTAAAATGGTGTTCAGAAATTCTGGAAGATACAGAGCCATGTTGGGAAGTTTATTGTATTTTCCTTTTAAAAGACAATGTTTTACTCTTTCTTTTGCAATAACTGTTTGTGTGATTCAGGCAAGCTTCCCCAGCTTGTGTTGGCTTCACAGCATAGAAACTAGCTATATTTTTGGCTGAATCTGGCCTTACGTGATTAAGCATTCAGACCATCTGTATATAAAAATACTTTCACACAAACGCAACATATGGGGGGGCGATTATTTTGGCCATTTTGTGGCATTTAAAATCATGATTTGAAAGAGGTATTTCCAAATATATTCACCAAATGGTCTTTTTTTATACAAGTTTCCCTTAATATGGGAGCAAGTGATAAAGCAGAGATGCGACAAAACAGGAAATACACCTGATTTATATCATGTGCATACTCATGTTGCTATATAATAATAATAATAAATAATGACATGATAACTCATTAGAGTTATGGCCCCAGCCCTAACAGTTAACAGATTGTATTTAGTCATTAAAGCAAAATATAGTACACAAACAGATGAAAGAATTATGCTGAGCACACGGGGAGGAGAGAGATTAAAAGCCTTTAGAAAAGTGATTGTATCACTGTTTACAAATGACCAGATGCAGAGAAAATGCCTTCTTATATCAGAAACTATTATACAGCAGCCTTATTTTTTATGTCATCATGAAGAAAATTCCTATATTTGATTGGATTTATGAGGCAAAAGTAACTCTTTAAAGGCTGGCTCTGCCATGCTTTATGCTCTATTCCTAAAGCATTTTGCAATCTCTAAAACACCAATTAAAAGTTTGCTTTTATTTTTCTGTTGCCCATACTACTTTCTCTCAGGAGCCATGCTTTTTTATTTTATTTTTTTAATGTTCATAAGTTTGTCATATCCCTTAACAGAATAGCTTTGTGGTCCTAAGAGAACCCACCTGACTGTCATTTTAATCCTACATAATACTTTCTACTAAGAAGGGACCCTTGTATATTACCACAGTGCTTGTAGTAATAGAACGCTTCCAGTTTTAGCTCGAGCCTGTTAGTGACTCATGGGTGAGCAAGTGAAAGGTGTTATTTGTATTTTAAGTTTTACTGCTCTCCTGTACAAGTCTCATCTGTTTATCCCTGTCTTTGTTTTTTTTTTTTCATCTCTCCTAAAGTTCTCTCTTTGGTTTATTTATATTGCAAGGTCCTCAGGGTAGAGATCACGGGGCAGAGCATGCAATTATGTCCATCATCTACACTGGTTGAGGACCTGGCACTATAGATCCCTCTACAATGCCAGATAGTGTTTAGTTCTATATTACAATTTACTCATAACAAAGTATAACAACAGCAACAGGATAGCCAAGGGCTTAGTTCCTACCAGTCTGCTATGAAAGGGCTAATCTCATTATTTTTGGGTAGAGACTCAGATTTTTTTTAAAGAAATATAAAGAGAGAACAGAACAAAAAAAAGACAAAAAAAAAAGTAAAGAAATGGGAAGGGAAGATTTAAGATTTTTAAGATTTAAGAGAGTGAACTCCAAATAAACATAACATAAATTTAATTACTCCTATAGTAGGAATCAATATGCAGAATAAGTTTTTTTCCCCTTTGTAACTATGCTAATAAAAGCTAGCAAAACAGTTTGTCCTTTCAAGTTTAATAGATTGGTTGGTTACCTGGTCAGTTTACATAACATACTTTTTAGGCTGATTAGTTGTGAGAGTCTATTAGTCAGCATTAAACTATTTATAGCTAGGGATGATTATGTCACTACAGACGTAGTCTGCACAGGATGCTGATGGAAGAAAAGAATTAACAGCAGTTCTTGTTCAAAAGTCTCCAGTCATGCTGCTGTTTGTTAAGTGATTAGAAGGACACATGTGTTGCAATGACTCTCTTCCATAAGGGGGACTTCTTGGAAATCAATATGTACTAATCACTCTATGTTCTCCAAAGGGCTACATGAAAGATTTGGTAATTTCCTTTTATGCAAAATTACAGATTGAAATGGTTTATTCAGGAAACATTTCATCCCAAAAAATATTTTACATGAACATAGGGAGTTCTTAAGGCAACCATTGTATTATTTGCACTTTGATGGCTATCAAGTTCACTGTTCCTGAAGTGCTTCTATTGACTCTAATTCAGATTTTTAGTGGATTTTTTTTTGCAAAGACTGCAACTGAAGAATAGGCAAGAGATGGTCTGTGCCAACACATTTAGCTTTGATAGCTACAGTTAGCTCTGGATAGGTTTATGGGAATCCCTGCCTCCCTAAGTTGAGCATACTGAGGAATAAGAACTACCTACACTTAGTTAAGGCAAATAGGTAGCATGCTGGGGTATTAAATAAGGTCACACACTCTCTAAATTCAAAAGGACTTTAATGCAGTAGAAGTTCCCTCACTGCAATACTAAGGATTGTCTGACTATCTCCTTGTGGAGCCTCAGAAGGAACATGATCCTGCAGAAACATCTATTCCCCTGTCATAGGCATTGTCAAGGTGAGCCTCCAGATTTGTCCCAGATAATACTGAGGCTAAGTCAAACAACCCCCACAACCAAGACTCCAGAGCAGGAGATTGGTTATATCTTCTGGGTCCCAGGGACCTCTACTGGATCCCTCCAATATAATAAGGACACTGTAGAAGAGAGAGGTGCATCAGCACTCAAGGACCCATACTGGCCATAAAAGAGTGAGTCTAAGGGCATGTCTTCACTACCCGCCGATCCGGCGGGTAGCAATCGGTCTATCGGGGATCGACTTACCGCGTCTAGTGAAGACGCGGTAAAATCGATCCCTGATCGCTCTGCCGTCGACTCCGGAAATCCACCTCGGCAAGAGGCGGCAGCGGAGTCGGCGGCAGCG